>NC_044986.1:91597552-92197552 GCF_008728515.1 Papio anubis
CCAACACACACACACACCAGAGACCTTAACACACACACACACCAGAGACCCCAACACACACACACACCAGAGCCCCCAACACACACACACACCAGAGACCTTAACACACACACACACCAGAGACCTTAACACACACACACACCAGAGACCCCCACACACACACACACCAGAGACCCCAACACACACACACCAGAGACCTTAACACACACACACACAAAATAGAGTACCCATCACACACACACACCAGAGTGGAGACCATCCCACACATACACACACACACCCTCACCAGAGACTCCACACACACACACACACACACACCAGAGTGAGACTCCATCACACACACACACACAACAGAGTGAGACTCCATCACACACACACAACACCACAGAGTGAGACTCCATCTCACACACACACACCATGACCACCCCACAAACACACACCCAGTGAGACCCATCACACACGACACACACCAGAGTGGAGACTCCATCACACACACATCTCCAGAGTGAGAGACTCCATCACACACACACACACAAATAGAGGAGACTCCCACTGCCACACACACATTGATAACTCCAGAGTGAGACTCCATCTCACACACACAACACAGAGTGAGACTCCATCTCACACACACACACACACACACCCAGAGTGAGACTCCATCACACACACACACACACCAGAGTGAGACTCCATCACACACACACCAGAGTGAGACTCCATCACACACACACACACACACACACACACACACACACCAGAGTGAGACTCCATCTCACACACACACACATACCAGAGAGTGAGACTCCATCACCACACCAGAACATAATTTGTCTCACTCTGTCACTCTCAGACTCAGGGGATCCTCCTGCCTCAGAGACTACAGGCATGCGTCAGCACACCCAGCTTATTTTATTTATTTATTTTTAGACTGAGGATCCCTATGTTACCCAGGCTGGTCTTGAACTCTGGGGATCAAGTGATCCTCCCACCTTGGCCTCAAATCGGTTTTCTAATGTTAAGTGAACTTTCAGGTAAACTCAACTTGGTCATGATGTACTTGCTCATTTATTGTTTAGGACTCTTTTCTTTCTTCCTTTTTCATTCTTTCTTTCCTTTTTTTTTTTTTTTTTTTTTTTTGAGATAGAGTCTTGCTCTCTGTCAGCCCAGGCTTGAGTGCAGTGGCACACCTCCTGGGCCACGGCAACCTCTCTGCCTCCGGTTCAAGTAATTCTCCTGTCTCCAGCCTCCTGAGTAGCTAAGATTACAGGCACGCACTACCACGCCCAGCTAACTTTTGTATTTTTACTAGAGACGGGGTTTCACCATATTAGGCTCATCTCGAACTCCTGACCTCAGGTGATCCACCTGCCTTGGCCTCCTAAAGTTCTGGGATTACAGGTGTGAGCCATCACGCCTCTTCCTTTTTAGGAGACAGGGGTCTCATTTGTCACCAGCTTCTGAGTGCAGTGGGGTGATCATGGCTCACTGCACCTTCAACCTCCTGGGCTCAAGGGATCCTCCCACCTCAGCCTCCCAAGTAGCTGAGACCACAGTCATGAGCTGTCGCACTCAGCAATGTTTAGGACTCTTGCGTCCATGTTCATGGGTAAGACTGACAGGCAATTTTCCTGTTTCATACTATCCTTTCTAGTTTTGATATCAAGATTTCGCTAACCTCAATACATAAGTTAGATGACTTCCAGCATTTTTTCCCCAGTAGAGTTTGTACAAGACTGGAATTATATATCCCTAAATGCCTGAGAGAACAGCGTCTCCCCTTCTCTGTACTCTTTTTTCTTTGCAAACAGCTCCCACTACAGCAATGGCCCCCACAGCTCCAACTTCCTCCAGGAGCAGGCCCCAGCCAAAACAGGCTCACTTTCTCGTGGTCTAATAGCACAATCCTGAGTGAGAGAATATGATTAGAGATGTATGCCTGCATCACACAGATAGGAAAGGGTGGCCTGAGCTGCATAACACAAATGAAGATCCTGGCCAGAAAAGTCTACTTTTTTAAAAAAAATTTTTTTTAGATGGAGTCTCAGTCTGTCACCCAGGCTGGAGTACAGTGGCGTAATTCCAGCTCATTGCAACCTCCGCTTCCTGGGTTCAAGTGATTCTCCTGCCTCAGCGTCCGGAGTAACTGGGACTACAGGTGCCTGCCACCACACCCGGCTAATTTTTGTATTTTTAGCAGAGACAAGGTTTCACCATGTTGGCCAGGCTGGTCTCGAACTCCTGACCTCAAGTGATCCGCCCGCCTCAGCCTCTCAAAGTGCTGGGATTATAGGCGTGAGCCACTGTGCCTGGCCGCAAAATTAATTCCTAGTGGTGGAAGGTTTAAAACATTTCCTCCAAGACCAGGATCAAAATAAATGTATGCATTATCCTTCCTTCTATTCAACATCCTGCTGAAGGTCCTAGCCAGTGAGGAAAAAAAATAAAAAGGCATGAAGATTAGAAAGGAAAAAACAAACATATTATTTATTGATGATATGATTATATACACAGAAAACCCAAAATAATCCACAGAAAAATTATGAAAATCAATAAGAGAGTTTGGCTACATTGCTGAATACAAAATCAACGCATAAATGCCAACTGCATTTTTATGCATTAGCGAAAGTAGTGAGAAAATGTAATTTTGAAAAAGGCACTGTTTGCAGCAGCAGCAAAACTATAGAGTAACAAAGGAGAAATCTTTCAAAATGAGCAAGTTGTTTATGAAATTTAAAATTTTTATGGGTTGCATTAAGGAAGAGCAAAACAAATGGAAAGCTGTATCGTATTCATAAATGGAAAGACTTCATATCAATTGTTCCTAAATTGATCAATTCATTTTATTTTCTCTTTAGAGATAGGGTTTTGCTAGGTTGCCCAGCTTGGAGTGCAGTGGGGGTGATCATGGCCCACTACAACCTCGAACCTCTGGGCTCAAGTGATCCTCCTGCCTCAGCTTCGGGAATAGCTGGGACTACTGGCGTGCACCACCACACCTGGCTCTAATCAATTCATTTTAAATCAAGGTCTCAAGAGGTCTCCCCTGCCCCTCCCTGTCTGGAACTTCATAAACCAATCCTAAAATGTGTGAAGAGCAAAAGGTGAAAAGTGGTCTAGAGACTATTGAAGCAGTGGATTGGTTTAGTGTATAAAAACTTGTCATAAAGCTATTGTAATAAAGGCAGTTGGGGCTGGGCGCAGTGGCTCATGCCTATATCCCAGCAATTTGGGAGGCCAGGGTGAGTGGATCATTTGAGGTCAGGAGTTCGAGACCAGCCTGGCCAACGTGGTGAAACCCCTACCTCTACTAAAAATACAAAAATTAGCTGGGCGTGGTGGCACACACCTGTGATCTCAGCTACTTGGGAGGCTGAGGCAGGAGAATCACTTGAACCTGGGAGGTGGAGGTTGCAGTGAGCAGAGATTGCGCCACTGCACTCCAGCCTGGGGCAGAGTGAGGCCTTGTCTCAAGAAAAAAAAAAAAAAAAACAGCAACAGACTAATGAAAATATGAAACATCTATTTGTACCTAAGCAAGGCATTACACATCAATGCAAAAAGGATGGAGAATTCAAGAAATGCCGTTGAATCAATCAGCTATCCAGCAGGAAAAGATAAATTGGATTGCTCCCTTACACATCACAAAACTATTCTAGATTAATTAAAGACAACATTAAACAGCAGAACTTTGAAAAAATTCTGAAGATCATTAGGATAATACATTTATGATCTCAGGGTGGGTACCGATTTTTTAAACAAGACACAAAAAGCACTAAGTATAAAGGAAAATAATTGGTCAGGCCCAGTGGCTCACGCCTGTAATCCCAGCACTTTGGGAGGCTGAGGCAGGTGGATCACTTGAGGTCAGGAGTTCAAGACCAGCCTGGCCAATATGGTGAAACCCCGTCTCTACTAAAATACAAAAATTGGCCAGGCAGGGTGGCACGTGCCTGTAATCCCAGCTACCTGGGAGGCTGAGGCAGGAGAATTGCTTGAACCCGGGAGGTGGAGGTTACAATGAGCCGAGATCATGCCACTACACTTCAGCTTGGGTGACAGAGTGAGACTCCATAAAAAAAAAAAAAAAAAAAGCATGTCATATACTGTATACCATACAATTTCATTTTTATGAAGTATAAAATAGGAAAAACTGAAGGAACATGTTGCTTAGGGATGTGTATTTATCACATAAAACAAAGGAAAAAGTGGGGAGAGTTAATATGAAACTCAGGAAAGAGGATGAATGGAAGGGGCTTAGAATCACAATGTTTCTGTGGCTTACTTAGAAACAATGTCTCTAAGGACAGATGTGGTGGCTCACGCCTGTAATCCCAGCACTTTGGGAGGCTGAGGCAGGAGGATTGCTTGAGCCTAGGAATTGGAGACCAGCTTGCCCAGGGCAACACAGGCCCCATCTCTACAAAAAATTAACCAGGCATGGTGGCATGCATCTGTGGTCCCAGCTACTTCGGAGGCTGAGGTGGGAGGATCACTTGAGCTAGGGAGATAGAGGTTGCAGTGAGATGTGTAGCACCACTACACTCCAGCCTGGGTGGCAGAGAAGAGCCTGGAAAGAAAGAAAGAGAGAAAGAGAGAAAGAGAGAGAGAGAGAGAGAGAGAGAAAGAGAGAGAGAGAGAGAGAAAGAGAGAGAGAGAAAGAAAGAAAGAGAGAAAGAGAAAGAAAGAGAGAGAGAGAGAGAAAGGAAGGAAGGGAGGGAGGGAGGGAAAGAGAGAGAGAGAAAGAAAGAGAGAGAGAAAGAAAGAGAGAGAAAGAAAGAAATGTAACTCTGTTTGTATTCTAACAGATACTAGAAGTATCTGTTTCTTATGGAAGAGTTATATAGATGGTTATTATCATTTTAAAAAACTGAATATCTATACAATTATATGAAAGAGAGAGAAGGAGAGATGTAAGAATGAGGGGGCCAGAGAGAGAGAGGAAAAAAGAGAGAGAAAGAAAGAGAGACTTTTCACATGCTGAGCTGCTTTTTTTGTGTGACAGGGTCTGGCTTTGTCACCCGGGCTGGAGTACAGTGGGATGATCTTGACTCACTGTAACCTTTCCCTCCCAGACTCAAATGATCCTCCTGCCTCAGCTTCCCAGTAGCTGGGACTACAGGTGTGTGCCACCACACCCGGTTAATTTTTGTATTTTTTATAGAGATGGGGTCTCACCATGATGCCCAGTCTAGTCTCGAACTCCTGGGCTCAAGTGATCTTCCCACCTTGGCCTCCCAAAGTGCTGGAATTCCAGGCGTGAGCCCCCCATGCCCGGCCTCAGCGGCATTCTTGTCATGTGACATCCTGGTGTCTTTATGAGAAAATGTCCTTCTTTGTTTCCTAATGTTATGTGCTGAGTTGTGCCCCAGCACCTCCCTGCCTCCACCCAATTCATCTATTGAAATCTTAACCCCCCGTATCTCAGAATGTGACTATATTTGGAGATACAGTCTTTAAAGAGGTAATTAAGTTAAAATGAGGTCATTCAGGCAGACCCTAATCTAATATGACTGGTGTCCTTATAAGAAGAGATTAGGACACAGACACACACAGAGGGACGACCATGTGAAGACACAGGGAGAAGACAGTCATTAATTTCTGTGTCACTGTTTCTGTGGCCATAGCCACCCAGTCTGTGGCACTCTGCAGTAGCAGCCCTAGCAATCTAACACGAGTAGACTGAGCTCTTTTCTGTGATTTTTCTTTCTTTTCTTCAGAGTTCTTTCTGTTTGCCTGCTGTACACTTTAATCTCCAGTGTTAGCCATTGCTCCTGCTGTCCCCCTGTCTGGTTGACCATCTCCAGCTCATGCCTTCAGAGTCAGCCTTGTGGTTCCACCTCCAGGAAAACTTTAAAACTGGGTATCCTGGCCCAGGACTTCCAAGCAATCCCTGTCTGGCATTACAAGGACCACTGCAGACTGCAACCATCTGTTGTGTCTCTCTGTTCCCTAGAGTGTGAGCTCCTTGGGGGCAGAGTGACATTCATCTTTGCAGTCTCAGCAGTTGAGTGCCTGGTGCACAGTAGGGGCTCTGCGGCTGCTTACTGGGTGCAGGCAAGCATACAATGCAGACCTCAGCCAGCGAAGGCAGTTTCAGGTCAGATGCGGTAGCTCATGTCTGTAATCCTAGCACTTTGGGAGGCCAAGGTGGGTGGATCACCTGAGGTCAGGAGTTCGAGGCCAGCCTGGCCAATATACTGAAATCCTGTCTCCATTAAAAATACAAAAATTAGCTGGGTGTGGTGGCGGGCATCATGTTTCACCATGTTGGTCAGGCTGGTCTCGAACTCCCGATCTCAGGTGATCCGTCCGCCTCAGCCTCCCAAAGTGCTGGGATTATAGGTGTGAGCCACCGTGCCCAGCTACAGAAAATTTTAAAATTTGCTGGATGTGGCGGTGTGTGCCTGTGGTCCCAGATACTTGGGAGGCTGAGGTGGGAGGATGGCTTGAGGCTACAGTGAGGTATGACTGTGCTACTGCACTCCAGCTTGGGCAAAAGAGCACAATCTTTCTCAAAAAAAACACAAAACCTCTCTCTCTATATATATACGTATATATATGTATATTGGACAGTAGTATGTGTGTGCAATGCAAATGATTAACAAGGTTGTGAGATAGGCAGTAATATGGGTTCCTTTGGAGTGAGTGGTCAGGGAAGCCTTGTCTGAGGAGCTAACAACTGTGCTGAGACCTAATGACAAGAAGCAGACATGTTGGAAAAATCTTTGGGAAGAACATTCCTGATAGAGGGAATAGAAAGTTCAGAGGCTGGCTGGTTGCGGTGGCTCACACCTGTAATCCCAACACTTCGGGAGGCCAAGGCAGGTAGATCACTTGAGGTCAAAAGTTCAAGATCAGCTTGGCCAACATGGTGAAACCCCGTCTCTACTAAAAATGCAAAAAATTAGCTGGGCATGGTGACACGTACCTGTAGTCCCAGCTACTTGGGAGGCTAAGGGGCAGGAGAATTACTTGAACCTGGGAGGCAGAGGTTGCAGTGAGCTGCAGTGAACCAAGATCCCACCACTACACTACAGCCTGGGCAACAGAGGCAGACTCCATCTTAAAGAAAAAAAAAAAGAAAGAAAGAAAAGAAGGCCAAGCATGGTGGCTCAGATCTGTAATCCCAGCACTTTGGGAGGTCAAAGCCGGTGGATCACAAGGTCTGGAGTTTGAGACCAGCCCGGCCAATATGGTGAAACCTCATCTCTACTAAAAATACAAAAATTAGCTGGGCATGGTGGCAGGTGCCTGTAGTCCCAGATACTTGGGAGGCTGAGGCAGGAGAATCACTTGCACCCAGGAGGCAGAGGTTGCAGTGAGCCAAGATCACACCACTGCACTCCAGCCAGAGCAACAGAGTGAGACTCCGTCTCAAAAAAAAAAAAAAAAAAAAAAAAAATAGAGGAAGAATGTATAGAGGCCCAAGGGTAAACAGAGAACAGAAGACCAGCCAGTGCGTCAGGGTGTAGGAGTCGGGAGAAGTGGGCGGGGAATAAATGTGGACAAGGCAGGGACCAGAACACACAGGGTCTCCTGGGACCCTGCAAAGCTTTTATTCTGAGTGCGGTGGAAAGCCACCTACAGGTTTCAGAAGAGAAATAATCAAGATTAAGAGCGTGGTGCTTGCAAAGAACCTGGAGAGAACTGGGCAAATTCAGGGGAAGATTTGCAGATGGAGTCAATGAACCATGAGGACAGGGGGAAGGGAAGACTTGGCGATTTTCAGGTTTATGACTTAAGCAGCTGGGGGAACAGTGGGGCCATTTACTGAGTTTCAGAAGTCCGGGGGAAGTGAATGGAATGGGGTGTCAGGGAGTCTCTTTTGGCATGTTCCATTTCAAACGCCTTTTCTGCATCCAGGAGTTGATGTCATGCGCAGACAGAAAGAGGAGCCTGGGATTCAGAGAGAAAGTGGGGGCTAGATAACTATGCCCTTCCCTCTGCCCACAGACCTGTCTCTCTAGCAGAGACAAAGGTGTGGGTGCTGTTTAAGCCCATGTGGCTGTGGGTTATCTAGGCAGCTAGGAGATATGGAGAAGACAATGGGGCGATGAAGCCCTTCACAAAGTTTTGCTCTAATGAGATAATGATGATGAAAGTACAAAAATTAGCCAGGCGTGGTAGCACATGCCTGTAATCCCAGCTACTCAGGAGACTGACGCAGGAGAATCACTTGAACCTGGGTGGCGCAGGTTACAGTGAGCTGAGATCGTGCCACTGCACTTCAACCTGGGCAACAGAGTGAGACCCTGTCTCAAAAAATAAAATAAAATAAAATAAAATAGGAAAAATAAAGAGTAACAGAAAAATGGGAGCGTTTTTCTGGAGGAGGTGAAGGGAAGGTGTTTGGTATTTTTGTTGTTGTCGTTAATTCAATCCATGAGATTTTAGAACTTGTTTGTATACTGATGGGAATAATTCAATAGAGTGAAATGTTGGCCGGGAGCGGTGACTCACACCTGAAATCCCAACACTTTGGGAGGCTGAGGTGGGCAGATCGCTTGAGACCAGGAGTTTGAGACCAGCCTGACCAACATGATGAAACACCATTTCTACTGAAAATACAAAAATTAGCTGTGGTGGTGGGTACTTGTTTTGTTTTTTTTTTTTTTTTTTGAGATGGAATCTCACTCTGTGGCCCGGGCTGGAGTGCAGTGGCGCGATCTTGGCTCACTGCAAGCTTCGCCTCCCGGGTTCATGCCATTCTCCTGCCTCAGCCTCCCGAGTAGCTGGGACTACAGGCGCCCGCCACCTCGCCCGGCTAGTTTTTTGTATTTTTTAGTAGAGACGGGGTTTCACTGGGTTAGCCAGGATGGTCTCGATCTCCTGACCTCGTGATCCGCCCATCTCGGCCTCCCAAAGTGCTGGGATTACAGGCTTGAGCCACCGCGCCCGGCCAGTGTGGTGGGTACTTGTAATCCCAGCTGCTCAGGAGGCTGAAGCATGAGAATTACTTGAACCTGGAAGGTGGAGGCTGCAGTGAGCCGAGACTGCACCACTGCACTCCAGCCTGGGCGACAGAGCAAGACTCTGTCTCAAAAAAAAAAAGAGAGAGACAGTGAAATGTTGAAGAAAAATTTGGGGACTAAAATTCTTGAGACAAGAGGAGATAAGAGGCTGGGGCACGACGGCTCATCCATGTAATCCCAACACTTTGGGAGGCTGAGGCAGGAGGATTTCTTGGGCCCAGGAGTTTGAGACTAGCCTGGGCAACATAATGAGACCGCATCTCTACAAAAAATACAAAAAGGCTGGGCACGGTGGCTCACGCCTGTAATCCCAGCACTGTGGGAGGCTGAGGTGGACAAATCACCTGAGGTTGGGAGTTCAAGACCAGCCTGACTAACATGGAGAAGCCCTGTCTCTACTAAAAATACAAAATTTGTTGGGCGTGGTGGCGCATGCGTGTAATCCCAGCTACTCGGGAGGCTGAGGCAGGAGAATCACTTGGACTTGGGAGGTGGAGGTTGTGGTGAGCCGAGATTGCACCATTGTACTCCAGCCTGGACAACAAGAGCAAAACTCTGTTTCAAAAACAAAAACAAAAAAAGCCAGGCATGGTGGCACCCACCTGTAGTCCTAGCTACTCAGGAGGCTGAGGTGGGAGGATCACTTGAGCCCAGGAGGTCAAGACTTCAGTGAGCTATGATCATACCACTGCATTCCAGACTGGGTAACAGCAAGATTTTGTCCCCCCGTGCACCGCCCCCAACAAAAAGTGATAAGAAACATAGAATTTGAGTTACTGTCAACAGATTGCTGCCAAAATTTTATTTTGAAAAAAATCAAGGTTCTTCTGTGACTCTGGAATGCAGAATAAATATTATTTTAAAAAGTGACAATGACCATGGTGCAATAATAGATAGTGCTTAACAAAAATGGTTATATGTCAGGTACCCTGCTCCTTTATTTACTTTATCACTCAGACAACACCCAGACTAAAAGAAATTACTATTTTTACAGATTCGTATAAATGAGGACATTGAACCTTAGAGCATCTAATTTGCTCACAATTAACAGTTAAGAGATCTAGGATCTCAATTCGGACCGGTGGGTGCCAAGGCGCTTCGATTGCCCAGTGATGCTCAGACTCAGGTTTCGCAAACCCCCATTCCAATGCCTCTCCACCCTGTTTCCCACAACCCCACAGGCCCTGGGCTCCTACCAGACAACCTCTTGGCTATGTTGCATATGATGGTTGCCAAGATACTAGTCACCTGTCACACTGTTCTGTTTAGAAGCTGCTTCATTTTTTTTCCCATTTGAAATTATTAATTTTTTTCTCCCTTGACTAAAATAGTCACCATTGTTAATGCAAGCACTATTTTCTCATACCAATCATTGCCTGAAAACAAAAAGTCTGCTGGGAATAGATGTGATCTGTTCAGGACAAGTTCTAGCAAGCTGTGTTTAAAGTTTTTATATTTTCTGAAGACTATTTGGAGTTCATAAATAACTGTGTGTGTTTGTATTGCAATCTGCTTGAGAACAAGAAATGTGTGGGGTTTTTTTTTGTTTTTTTGTTTTTGTTTGTTTTTTACTACATTTTATTTCCTTTGTAATTCTCTAAGAGCTTGATATGTAGAATAGATGCTCAATAGTGGAATTATTGCCTTGGTGATGGGAATGTTTATGGAAAGCTAAGACTGCTACTGAGTTTCCTCCTATCTAGGTCATGAAGAGCTCCAGGGAATGAGAACTTTATTGGCTTGGACCCTTGATTGAAAAAGCCTTCCTTCCATTTTTAACATCATCCTGGAGAATGATCCATTGCTAAGCTTTAAAAGATATGCTATGCTTTGTGCATGTATGCCATGTAAGAGGCCCTTATTATCTGAGGATAAAAAGCCACTTTCAGCTGGGCACAGTGGCTAACGCCTGTAATCCCAGTACTTTGGGAGGCCAGGGTGGGTGGATCACCTGAGGTCAGGAGTTCCAGACAAGCCTGATCAATATGGTGAAACCCAGTCTCTACTAAAAATACAAAAAATTAGCCAGACATGGTGCCTTGCATCTGTAGTCCCAGCTACTCGGGAGGCTGAGATAGGAGAATTGCTTGAACCCAAGTGGAGGTTGCAGTGAGCTGAGATTGTGCCACTGTACTCCAGCCTGGGTGACAGAGCAAAACTCCGTCTCAAAAAAAAAAAAAAAAAAAAAAAAAGACATTTTCCTGGAATCCACTTCCAATGGGGAATAAAATTTTATATGAATTTATTTTTTAAATATTTGATTGAAATTTATCTAGAAAAATGAAACAAAAAATGTGAGAAACTTTAAAATTTGTGTTTAGGAAGAGTGATGTTATACCATATTATAAAGATGAACTAAGTCTTTTTCTTTTCTTCCTGTCACCCTAGAGTGCACTGGCATGATCTTGGCTCACTGCAGCCTCAAAGTCCCAGGCTCCTAGGGGATCCTACCACCTCAGCCTCCCGAGTAGCTGGGACTACAAGCCTGTGCCACCATGCCTGGCCAATTTTTGTTTTTGTTTGTATTTTTGTTTGGTAGGGATAGGGTTTCACAGTGTTGCCCAGGCTGGTCTCAAACTCCTGGCCTCAAGCAATCCAATTGCCTTGGCCTCCCAAAGTGCTGGGATTATAGGCATGAGCCACGGCATCTGGCCTGAACTATGTCTTTTTTTCCCCATGGATAATGCTTGATTTATTAGTATTAAAAAACAGTTCTCATGTACAAAACAAGCTGATTTTTTTTTTTTTTTTTTTTTTTTGAGACGGAATCTCGCTCTGTCGCCCAGGCTGGAGTGCAGTGGCTGGATCTCAGCTCACTGCAAGCTCTGCCTCCCGGGTTTACGCCATTCTCCTGCCTCAGCCTCCCGAGTAGCTGGGACTACAGGCGCCGCCACGTCGCCCGGCTAGCAAAACAAGCTGATTTTTGAGGGTTAAAAGCACTCTTTAAAAATTTAAATAAAAGTTAAAGCATGGATTACATGGGGTTGTTTCTCCCGGAGGCACTTAAGTGAATGAACATGCTACAATGAAGATATCAAACACACAAGAGGGCAATGGACAGGAACTTGGACTACACAGCCCCTTGTCACAGCTGCTGTTGCTGTTTCTGCTGCTGCTGCTGCTGCTTCTTTCTCCTCTTCCTGTTCCTCCTCCTCCTCCTCCTCCTTCTTCTTCTTCTTCTTCTTTTTTTTTTTTTTTTTTTGAGATAGAGTCTTACTCTGTCGCCCAGGCTGGAGTGCAGTGGTGCCATTTCGGCTCACTGCAACCTCTGCCTCCTGGGTTCAAGCGATTCTCCTGTCTCACCCTCCCAAGTAGCTGGGATTACAGGCACACACACACCAGCTAATTTTCTGTAGTTGTAGTAGAGACAGGATTTCACCACATTGGTCAGGCTGGTCTCCATCTCCTCACCTCAAATGATCTGCCCACCTCAGCCTCTAAAGTGCTGGGATTACAGGTGTGAGCCACCACACCCAGCCACCTTGTCACAGCTTCTGACCCAGCAGATGTTAATTGTGGATGGTACATGCCCATATTTGAAAGCAGAAGTGAATTACTGCTAAAGCCAGGGGTGCACAATGTGGAGACAATTCACTTGCATGTTGGAATACCAACAAAACCATAACATGGAGTTGTGACTCTCAGGTGACAGATGAAAGTTTGCTGGACAGTTACAATGTAAACGTCATGACCCATCAGTGCCCATCACTGATTCAGTCTCCACAGCAGCCACAGGCACTGCAGCGGCCTCACAGCAGAAGGCACAGGATACCAAGGCAGCAACCCGTGGCCTCAACATGGAGGACCTGAGGCCACTACCTTTAACCAAGCTGTGGTGCAGAAAAGGCAGGCCCGCAGAAAGCCATCCAAAGCACTGGTGGTGTTGTTCAGGCACACCTCTAATTGGGTTCCAGTTCCAGGAGGGTAGGTATGGGGAAGGCTTGTCCCCAGAACTAGGCTTTGCATGTCATCTGTGCCGAAGGCGTTTGGGGATCAAAAGTCTAAGCAGCACTTATTCGTGTGCACAAATCAAGAAAAGAAAATGTAAAATGCACACATTGTGTTATCTTTTAGGACCATAATTAAAAACGAAGAAAAGGCTGGGCATGGTGGCTCACGCCTGTAATCCCAGCATTTTGGGAGGTGAAGTGGGCAAATTACTTGAGGTCAGGAGTTCGAGACCAGCCTGGTCAACATGGTGAAAGCGTGTCTCTAAAAAATACAAAAATTGACAGGGCGTGGTGGCTCACGCCTGTAATTCCAGCACCTTGGGAGGCCAAGGCGGGTGGATCACCTGAGGTCGGAAGTTTGAGATCAGCCTGACCAACATAGAGAAACCCCATCCCAAAAATACAAAACTAGCTGGGTGTGGTGGCACATGCCTGTATTCCCAGCTACTTGGGAGACTGAGGAGGGGAATCACTTGAACCTGGGAGGAAGAGGTTTCGATGAGCTGAGATTGCTCCATTGCACTCCAGCTTGGGCAATAAGAGTGAAACTCCATGTCAAAAAAAAATTAGCTGGTCGTGGTGGTAAGCACCTGTAATCCCAGCTACTTGGGAGGCTGAGGCAGGAGGATTGCTTGAACCTGGGAGGTGGAGATTGCAGTGAGTCAAAATCGTGCCACTGCACTCCAGCCTGGGCAATAGAGGAGATTCCATCTTGAAAAAAATAAAAAATAAAATAGAAAATAAAAATGAACAGTAGTCTCACATAAAAAGAGGTTTATTTAGATGTAAAGACTAAGTCTTGAAATAAACCAAAAATGCATGATTGGAGAGGGGAGGAACTTTTCTGACACAACTGTACATTTGGGTTTTGCTTCCTGGTTGATGTTACAATCTTACAAAAATAATCGTTTTTACAAAAATATCCCCTAGCTTGATTCATTTTCCCAACGGCCTCTTTTAATCCTTTGATGTTTAAACTATTCTTTGAAGCACCTATCTTGCATCGTGCTTGCAAATGTTCTCTTCCATTTTAAACAGTCTAACACTGATAGATCCTCCCTGTGCAACGGCTCTGCCTGTGATGACAGCAGCTATCCAACGTCGTTTCCATGAAAACCCCCCTATTTCAGGAGATTGCAATTTCACTCCGTGCATATTTGCACCGGATGTTTACAACCTCTGACAATCAGATGGTTAATGAATTATTATCACATTGATGAGCCGCGTTGGATACAGCAAGAAATGGTCATGAACAGCGCTTTGTTAGTTTTTCTCTTCCCTAAGGTATGCAATTTTGGAGCTAAGATAATAACTTTGCTCACGTCTCTTTGTAGTGGAGCGGAAGTAGGGGAAGAAAGACAGGAAAGAATGGGGATGATTTGGAGAGAAAGTGTTTGCTCTTGCTTCCTTTCTCACTGCATCTCATTCAGGCTTCTTGCTGCTTCATATTTCTCTTGAATAGCACCTACCTTCCCCCTTCAATGGTAACCGCAATTATTAACATTTCCTACTCATCTTCTCTTCCCCTCAACCTCAAGCATTGAGGGGGAAAGAAAGGAAAAGTGGAAAAGCCTGAAGAATAGAAGTGCTTTTCCAAGATGCATTTGGACCACGCAACAATGATGAGCTGGACCCAGGGCCTGGAAAAGGCAGGAGGGTTGCACTTTTACTCCCCACCCTGTTATTATTATTATTATTATTTTAATTTAATTTAGTTTAATTTTTTTTTTTTTTTTTTTTTTTTGAGGCAGAGTCTTGCTCTGTCACCCGGGCTGGAGTTCAGTGGCGTGATCTCGGCTCACCACAATCACTGCCTCCCGGGTTCAAGCAATTCTGCCTCAGCCTCCCGAGTAGCTGGGATTACAGGCGCCTGCCACCACAGCCAGCTAATTTTTGTATTTTTGGTAGAGATGGGATTTCACCATATTGGCCAGGCTGCTCTCGGACTCCTGACTTTGTGATCTGCCCGCCTCAGCCTTCCAAAGTGCTGGGATTACAGGCGTGAGCCACAGGGCCTATTTTGTTTTTTTGAGACAGAATCTTGCTCTGTTGCCCAGGCTGGAGTGCAATGGCACAATCTTGGCTCACTACAACCTTCACCTCCTGGGATCAAGTGATTCTCCTGCCTCAGCCTCCTGAGTAACCGGGATTACAGGCCCCTGCCACCACACCTGGCTTATTTTTGTATTTTTAGTAGAGACGAGGTTTCACTATGTTGCCCAGGCTGGTCTCAAACTCCTGGCCTCAGTTGGTCCACCCAACTCAATCTCCCAAAGTGCTGGGATTACAGGCATGAGCCACCATGCCTGGCCCCCACCCCATTATTTAAATACTCAGTGCACCCAGGGACCAGGGTGTCACTCTGTGGAGCAGCTGTTCTAATCACAGCCCTTCAGGCAATGCTGCCCTACTACCCCAGCCTCCTGCCCCTCCACCCACCACCCACCACCGGCCACCTACCCATCACTGCTGCCCAACCCAGGCCCATAGCTATCATCTTCCTTGCTGCTGCACGGCCAAAACCTAGGTTAAATAACCATTTTCTTCCAGAAGCAGTTTTAAATCACAACAGAATTTCTTTACATTTACAGGGCCTGTGTTCCCCAGGGTAATTATAACACTGCGTTCGGGTGGATCTGTTTGTACTGATGTGCAAACATGTCCAAGATATAAGTGGAAAACAATGAATTGCAAAACTTTCTTCGTAATATAACATTTTATTTAAAAATATATTTACATATATATTAATACATGGAATTGTCTGTTAAAATGTAACTTTCTACTGCATGATTAGGGTCTGATATCAGATATTAAATGGAGTGTGACACAGCCCACCTTGGAGGCATCTTCAAAGTAAATACTGAAAACTGGTTCTGCGACTGTTTATCTTACCCCCCTGCCTTTTTTTTTTTTTTTTTTTTTGAGACAGAGTCTCGCTCTGTCACCCAGGCTGGAGTGCAGTGGCGTGACCTCGGCTCACCGCAACCTCTGCCTCCCAGGTTCAAGCGATTCTCCTGCCTCAGCCTCCCCAAGTAGCTGGGATTAAAGGCACAAGCCACTATGCCCAGCTAATTTTTTTTGTATTTTTAGTAGAGATGGGGTTTCACCATGTTGGCCAGGCTGGTCTCACACTCCTGACCTCAGGTGATCTGCTTGCCTTGGCCTCCCAAAGTGCTGAGATTATAGGCATGAGCCACCAAGCCTGACCTCCCTTCTCTTCTCCATCCCCCTTGACTTTGCCAATAAGCAAGAGGGAAAGAGGATAAAAGAGAAAGAAGACCAGACTACACCACCTTCAGGAAAGGAAACATCTTGTCTTTGAATCAAAGCTGAATTGATGAATGAAATCTCAAACCTAATTTCTGATTTGACACTGTATTTTGTGATTACAGGACAGTCTTCTGAGTAAGAAAATTGAGAGGACTGCCAAGTTTCCAGTCAGCAGGAGAGGAAAGGTTCCCCACTGAATAAACCTTTTTTTTTTTTGAGAGTCTCATTCTGTTGCCCAGGCTAGAGTGCAATGGTGAGATTTTGGCTCACTGCAACCTCCACCTCCTGGGTTCAAGCGATTCTCCTGCCTCAGCCTCCCAAGTAGCTCGGACTACAGGCATGCACCACCATGCCTGGCTAATTTTTATATTTTTAGTAGACATGGGGTTTCACCACATTGTCTAGGCTGGTCTCCAACTCCCAGCCTCAGGTGATCCACCCACCTCGGTCTCCCAAAGTGCTGGGATTACAAACATGAGCCACTGGTTGCAGCCTCCACTGAATAAACTTTAAAAAGGCAGAGAGAAACAAAAATAAAGTGGAATTTCTATGACATTTCCCTGTTGGGCTTAATGGAGAGACTAGGTTCATAAACAGAGGAAGATGTCTGGAAACAGGATGTAGCAAACTCCAGATATCTCTTGTGGGGAGTAGGGGGGAATGGGTGTTACTCACTTTTTCTCCTATTTACATTATGTCTGAATTGTGTTAACAGAGCATGTTTACTTTTGTAATCAGAAAAACCATAATGATAAACATGCACCTCTAAAATATTAGTGGAGAAAATCACTGCCCTTGATGTTTCAAAGACATTTGTAAAATATTAGAAAGAAGGCAAGCTGAAAAATGAAATAGGAACCATAATCATTGACATCTATAGAATGTATTACAATTTAACAAAATATTTTCATTTAAGAACCTTATTTGAGGCCAAGCCTGCTGGCTCATGTCTGTAGCCCCAGCACTTTGGGAGGCTGAGGTGGGAGGATCACTTGATCCCAGGAGCTTAAGACCAGCCTGGGCAACATAGTGAGACCCTCTCTCTACAAAAAGTTAAAAAATTATCTGGGTGTGGTGGTGTGCACTTGCAGTCTCAGCTACTTGGGAGACTGAGATAGGAACGATTGCTTGAGCCCAGGAGGTGAAGGCTGCAGTGAGTGCAGTGAGCCATGATCACGCCACTGCACTCCAGCCTGGGTGACAGAGCAAAACCCTGTTTAAAAACAAAAACAAAAACAAAAAAAACAAAAAGGAAACACCTCATTTGATTGTTACAGCAAGTTATAACAAGTTATGCACTTGAGTTTTTCACATTGTACAGATGTAGAAACAGAGTGTCATAATTATTGGTTACCTAATGTGGCCAACCACATTGCCAGTGGAGAGAAGGCTCAAATTCAGGTTTTCTGGGTTTAAATCTCGTATTCTTTCCATGTCACAATACAGAGTGCTGTTCTACAATGATATTTATTTGCCAGAAAATGTTCTCCCAGCCCACTCTCAATGGATGCACAACATTCCCTAGTGCACATGATGTAATAAAGCCATACCATTACAGTCTGCAGTAACAGTGTTCTTCTGAACTATATTCCACATTCCCCTCTAAACTGTGGAATCTTTACATATTTAACACCGTTTTCCTCATCTTAAAACTGCTACTCCTAAAACAGGTGTGGTGGCTCATGCCTGTAATCCTAGCACTTAGGGAGGTCGAGGTGGGTGGATCACCTGAGGTCACAAGTTCGAGGCCAGCCTGGCCAACATGGTGAAACCCCGTCTCTACTAAAAATACAAAAATTAGCCAGGCGTGGTGGCGTGCATCTGTAATTCCAATTACTCTGGAGGCTGAGGCATGAGAATCACTTGAACCCAAGAGGCGAAGGTTGCAGTGAGCTGAGATCATGCCACTGCATGCACTCCAGCCTGGGCAATAGAGCAAGACTTCATCTAAAAAAAAAAAAAAAAAAAAAAACAGAAACAAACAAACAAACAAAAAACCTGATACTCCTACTGAGTTCCATACCTGTCAATGACCCTATAATTTTCCTGTTATCACAGTATTAAACTTTAGTTACCTTTGCTCTCTTCTTCCATTTTATTCTATATCTGGTCATTTTACAGTTTTGTGTGTGTGTGTGTGTGTGTGTGTGTGTGTGTGTGTGTGTTGTTTTTTGAGACAGTTTCACTCTGCCACCCAGGCTAGCATGCAGTGGCTTGATCTCTGCTGTAGTGGTGAAGGAGGCGCTGCAGTCCAGGGACCTGAACTTCTCCCACCCAAGCCTGCCTACTGCACACTACCCCCTGCCTCCGGGTATACTTACCTTGCTTCTGGTCACCTGTGAAGCTGGACACTCACCCTAGAAATGTGGCCAGTCACAACAGCCCAGTCACACCACCGTTAACATCTCATGCTACTGAACCTGAATAGTCCAGTTTGTATCTAGACCCTTATCTGCAGAAGAGCCTGGGAAATAGATCATTAGCCTTCCAGCCTCTGCAGCACAGGAAGACATGTTAGGAGAGCACTGAGACGCTCATTGCCAATTAACCACATCCACCTTGTTGACGCAGTTTCATTTTTAAATTTTTATTTATTATTATTTTTTGAGACAGGTTCTTGCTCTGTCGCCTAGGTTGGAGTGTAGCGGAGCTATCTCAACTCACTGCAGCCTCGACCTACTGAGCTCAGGTGATCCTCCCACCTCAGCCTCCTGAGTACTGGGACTATAGGCGCATGCCACCACACCCGGTTAATTTGTGTATTTTTTGTAGAGATGGGGTTTTGCCATGTTGCCCAGGCTGGTTTCTAACTCCTGAGCTCATGCAATCCTCCTGCCTTGGCCTTCTGAAATGCTGGGATTACAGGTGTGAGCAACCATGCCCAGCCTGCAGTCTTTTTGATTCTTTCTTAGAGGAACTCCTCAATCTGTTGGTAATCCATTTCCACCCTGCCCCACAGAGGTTTCTAGTCTTTGTTCCCATAATAAACTACATATTGTATTACAGTGGCCTATGTATATCAATCTCCAGGCCCCTCCTTGCAGGAGGAGAACATCCTTGAGGGCAGATACTAAATCTTATCTTTTTATCACCATTAGTTAACATAGTGCTTGACAAAATACTAATTGCCCAGTAAAAGTTGAATGAATCAATGAATTTTCTGCAGAAGACCGGAAGATCTACAAGGATGCCTTGGAGGCATGTGAAATCAGGGGTTGTGCTACAGTGGAAAACAGGCTTGAAAGCACTAGGATCCAGGGTTAGGACCCAGGTATTCAGAGAGAGGGGAAGTGTGGCCTCAGGGCCACAGCTTACAGACTCCAACTTATTTCTGACTCTGGGCGGCTTTAGGACCCTGGGAAAATTTACTTAAGAGGAAACATGGCGCCCTGGTCTCTAACTGTGGCCAGTGAGGTGGGTGAAAAGCTTGGGGTTCACCCTGCAGCTTGGGGAGCAGAGGGATGTCCCAGCTTGGGGCAGGAGGGATATGCCACAGCAACGCAGCAGAGAATGTGGCAGTGGCCATGCCAAAGAGGGCAGCAGAGTGAGCTGGAAGCCCTAGCAGCTCGGGCAGGGGAGCAGCTGTCCATTCAGGGGGGGCCCTGATATCTCCAGCTTTAGCTGCAGGGGGCGGGGCACTCCCTACCTCAGAATGTCTGCTTGTTACCATTCTGCCAGGATGGTGAATTGGATGCCACTTTAGCTGATGTGAATCTTTTCCAAGGCACTTTCACGGTCCCAGTCTTGTACTCCAAATCCTTCAAAGACCCCTATCTGAATAAACAGAGTAATTTGTGCACAAAAGGCCCACCACTATCAGGTTCCCAGATACATTTTTTTTTTTTTTTAGACAGAATCTCACTCTTGTGCCCAGATGGGGGCTCACTGCAACCTCTGCCTCCCAGGTTCAAGTTATTCTTGTGCCTCAGCCTCCCGAATAGCTGGGATTACAAGCTTGAGCCACCATGCCTGGCTAATTTTCATATTTTTAGTAGAGATGGGGTTTCACCATGTTGGCCAGGCTGGTCTCAAACTCCTGGGCTCAAGTCATCTGCCCACCTCAGCCTCCCAAGGTGCTAGGATGACAGGCGTAAGCCACCGTGCCTTGCCCCGTAATATGCTTTTCACCCTTTTCCTCCGGCCACTCACTTCCAAGAATCCTCCAATTCTACAAAGCTTGTTGGTCACCAGTGCTCCTGTTCCTGCTTCCTGCACTTGCTCCTTGGGACACCCTGCCTGAATTACCCTCAGCACCAGCCTTAGGATGCAGGGAAGAAAGGCTATTGTTCTCAGCTCCACACCATTGCTGGGCTCATGAGGATCCACAGCAGCAAAGGGAGGTTGTGCTGGCAGGCACACATGCACACACACACACACACACGTGTGCACTCACATATACACAGACACGTGCAGACACTAGCGTATCCAAAGCAAAGAGGGCCACACTCTCCACTTTCATGGCCATCTCGCACATTGCATTCAGTGTTCACTTTAAAGCTTTTGAGATACTTTCCTCTGCACTAAATGTTCTCTTGACATTCATTTTAACCTGATTTCAATTACATAAAACTAGAAGGGACCATGTAATTCACTTGCCAGTATTCTAGACCCCACATCACACTAGGAATGATGGAAATTCAACCCATGAATTAAGAACTTTTTATGGGCCGGGTGAGGTGGCTCACGCCAGCACTTTGGGAGGCTGAGGTTGGCGAATCACCTGAGGTCAGGAATTTGAGACCAGCCTGACCAACATGGAGAAACCCTGTCTCTACTAAAAATACAAAATTAGCAGGGCGTGGTGGTGCACGCCTGTAATCTCAGCTACTTGGGAGGCTGAGGCAGGAGAATCATTTGAACCCGGGAGGTGGAGGTTGCAATGAGCCAAGATCGCACCATTGCACTCCAGCCTAGGCAATAAGAGTGAAACTCCATCTCAAAGAAAAAATTTATGTACTGATTTCTAGTGTCTCACATTGAATATATTATAATACCTTGGCTCTAACTGGTAGACAAGTTTGAGACAAGCAGTGGCTCTCAAATTTCACTGTGCATTAGAGTGACCAGGAGATCATCCTAAAATATAGATGACCAGGCCAGGCACGATGGCTCATGTTTGTAATCACAGCATTTTGGGAAGCCATGGCAGGATGATGGCTTGAGGCCAAGAATTCAAGACCAGAAAGGTAACATAGTGAGATCCTCCTCTTTTTCTTTTTTCTCTGTTTTGTTTTGTTTTGTTTTGTTTTTTGAGACGGAATCTCCCTCTGTTACCAGGTTGGAGTGCAGTGGTGTGATCTCGGCTCACTGCAACTTCTGCCTCCCGGGTTCAAGTGATTCTCATGCGTCAGCCTCCTGAGTCGCTGGAACTACAGGCGTGCCACCACGCCCAGCTAATTTTTTTGTATTTTTAGTAGAGACGGGGTTTCACCATGTTGGCCAGGATGGTCTCGATCTCTTGACTTTATGATCCGCCTGTCTCAGCCTCCCAAAATGCTGAGATTATAGGCGTGAGCCACCTCACCTGGCCTAGATCCCCATCTTTAAAATAAATAAATAAATAAATAAATAAATAAATAAATAAATAAATAAATAAAAAGAATGGCTGGATGCAGTGCCTCACACCTGTAATTCCAGCACTTTGGGAGGTTGAGGCAGGAGGACCACTTCACAACCAGCCAGGACAACATAGGAAGACCGTATCACTACAAAATAAAAAATTTTTAAATTATCCGTGCATGGTGGAACACACCTGAAGTCCTAGCTACTTGGGAGGCTGAGGCAGGAGGATTGCTTGAAGCCAGGAGTTCGAGGCTGCAGTGAGCTATGATTGCAACGCTGCACTCTAGCTTGGGGTACAGAGCATGCCTGCAAAAACAACAATAACAACGACAACAAAGAAAGATTTCTGTGGGTTCCGGATCTACCACTGCAGATTCACTGCCTTGTGTTCCATCCAAGTAAACCTCCCCAGCTGGAACAAGCATGTTGCCTCTGCCACGACACTGAGCGAATGAAATTCCAAAACACCACAGAGAGTTTTTGAAATTGAACTCCCGGCTTAACAGAGTAACTTGACAGAGGAGGAAGGGATGAGTCAGCCATTTAAAATCAGGTACAGGGGATTACTGGGGCTGGATGTGCACTCGTACAGCATACCAGAATTATTACACAGAATGTCGGGGGCCCCGGGCCCTGGGCCTCATCTGAAGCAGCCTCAAAGCCACTCACCTCCTCTGACACCTGTAGGTCTGGCTCTGGAGAACCTATTGGGAAGAGAAATTTCCTGCTTCAGGTAGGTTGAAGGCAGTGCTGGAGAGGCTTGAGGCTGGAAACCCAGATAGGGCCATCAGTCCTAGACCTAATTTCTTTCCACCACACACTGACTCCAGTTAAAGCATTCCTTCCTTCCTTCCTCCCTCCCTCTTTCTTTCTTTCTTTCTTTCTTTCTTTCTTTCTTTCTTTCTTTCTTTCTTTCTTTCTTTTTCTCCTTCCTTCCTTCCACCCTCCCTCCCTTCCTCCCTTCTTTTTCTTTCCTTCTTTCTCTTTCTCTTTCTTTCTCTTTCTTTTTTCTTTCTCTCTCTCTCTCCCTCCTTCCTTCCTTCCTTCCTTCCTTCCTCCCTCTCTCTCTCTCTCTCTCTCTCTCTTTCTTTCTTTTGTTCTTTCATTCTTTCTTATTTTTTTAGAGATGGGTCTCACTCTGTTACCCAGGCTATACTGCAATGTGCCATCATAACTCACTGCAACCTTGAACTCCTGGACTCAAATGATCCTCCTGCCTCAGCTTCTCCAGTAGCTGGGATTATAGGCTCCAGCTAAAGTATTTCTTTCACCCCATCCAGATTGTTTCAGGATTTGAGAATTTGAGCCATTTAATTTTTATTTATTTATTTTTTTTGAGACAAAGTCTCGCTCTGTTGCCCAGGCTGGAGTGCAATGGTGTGATCTCAGTTCACTGCAACCTCCACCTCCCAGGTTCAAGGGATTCTCCCTGCCTCAGCCTCCCGAGTAGCTGGGATTACAAGAGCCTGTAACCATGCCTGGATGCTTTTTGTGTTTTTAGTAGAGACGGGGTTTTGCCATGTTGGCCAGGCTGGTCTCTAACTCCTGATCTCAGGTGATCTACCTGCCTCAGCCTCCCAAAGTGTTGGGATTACAGGCATGAGCCATCACACCCAGCCATTCTCAAAGAGAGAGAGAGAACAACAACAACAACAACAAACTTTTGGTAGATTTTTTTTTTTTTTGTCTTTTTATAGAGATAGGGTCTCACTCTGTCTCTCAGGCTGGAGTCCAGCAGTGCAATCATAGCTCACTGCAGCTTCCAACTCCTGGGCTCAAGTGATTCTCCCATCTTGGCCTTTCAGGTAGCTGGTACTACAGGCATGCACCACCATGCTTGGCTAAATTTTTAACTTTTTGTAGAGATGTGGTCTCACTATGTTGCCCAGGTAGGCCTTGAACTTCCGGGCTCAAGTGATCCTCCCATCTCTGCCTCCCATGTAGCTGCGATTACAGGTGTGAGCCACCACATCCAGTTAACTTTCAGTACCTTATGTTTCTGATAAAGCCATGCCTGCCTCAGAGGGAAGGCAGGATGGATTTTACCCACCAGAGAATCCTGGTTCAAGTGCTGAAATTCCCCCAAATAGCAGCAATCTTACTACCTGCACCTTTGGTTTCCCCCAGCAACCTAGAAGGCCAGGACTCTAAGCCTCACCAAAGAACTTGACTCTGAACTTCACTCTCGAAGATTAGGCTGAAATAACTGGCATTTATATTTATATTTTATTTTATTTATTTATTTTGAGATGGAGTTTCACTCTTGTTGCCCAAGCTGGAGTGCAATGGTGTGATCTCAGTTCACTGCAACCTCCACCTCCTGGGTTCAAGCAATTCTCCTGCCTCAGTCTCACCAGTAGCTGGGATTACAGGTGTCCGCCACAATGCCCGGCTAATTTTTAAATATTTTTAGTAGAGACGAGGTTTCACCATGTTGGCCAGGCTAGTCTTGAATTCCCGACCTCAGGTGATCCACTGGCCTCGGCCTCCCAAAGTGCTGGTGAAGGGGTGGCCTGCCCCTCCACACCTGTGGGCGTTTCTCGTTAGGTGGAACGAGAGACTTGAGAAAAGAAATGAAACACAGAGACGAAGTATAGAGAAAGAAAAAGTGGGCCCAGGGGACCGGCGCTCAGCATACAGAGGACCCACGCCGGCACCGGTCTCTGAGTTCCCTTAGTATTTACTGATAATTAGGTTTACCATCTTAGAAAAAGGGAAGTGACAGGATAATAGGATCATCACAGGGAGAAGGTCAGCAGTAAGACATATGAATCACATGTCTCTTGCAGGGACAAGGTTGGGGGTAGGGTCACAGATTAACAGCATCTCAAATACAGAACAAAATGGAGTCTCTTATGTCTACTTCTTTCTATATAGACACGGTAACAGTCTGATCTTTCTTTCTTTTCCCCACAGCTGGGATTACAGGCGTGAGCCACTGTGCCCAGCCCTATTTTATTTTTTGAGACAGTGTGTCACTCTGTTGCCCAGACTGGAGCGAAGGGGCATGATCATGGCTCACTGCAGCTTCAAACTCTTGGGTTCATGTGATCCTTCAGCGTCAGCTGCCTGAGTAGCTGAAACCACAGGTGTGTGCCACTATACCCAGCTAGTTTTTAACTTTCATATAGATGGAGTTTCACTATGTTACCCAGGCTGGTCTCAAACTCCTGGGCTCAAGTGATCCTCCCACCTTGGCCTCCCAAAGTCTACAATTACAGGCATGAGCCACCACACTCAGCTAGAACTGGCATTTATAAAGTATCACCAGGAAGCACCTCTTCATATCACTGGACTCTTCAAATCCTGCCTCCAGTCAAGCTGGACCTCCAGAAAGTGAGTGGCTTAGGTGGTTTTATTCCACTTTGCTGCAGATTTGTCTTTAACAGAGTTGAATGTTAACATCACCAGCTCTGCTAGCCTACACCTTGTTCTGCCAACTTTCATGGACTTCACCAAGCAGCTCCCTCATTCTTCAGCTCTGGGACCTGGAAAGGAGGGAGATATTTGACCGGGGACTTGGGCTGTGAGCAGTGGGTCATGGCAAGCATGGGTGCTTGCTTTCTGCAGGGAACCTGGGCCTTTTCCAGCATTGTGAGGCTGGGTGACACCAGGGCTTCTAGAAGTGGTGATCTCAGCTGGGACTCAAGTTTTGCAAGGTGGGTTGTCTCAGCAGGGCAGCGCTGACATACCTTCCAGCAGTGTCTGGGAACCAGAACAGGAGAATGAAAATGCAGAGAAGGGCCAGGGATGGTGGCTCACACCTGTAATCCCAGCACTTTGGGAGGCCGAGGTGGGTGGATCATTTGAGGTCAGGAGTTTGAGACTGGCTTGGCCAACATGGTGAGACCCTGTCTCTACTAAAAGGACAAAAATTAGCTAGGCGTGGTGGTGCACGCCTGTAATCCCAGTTACTTGGGAGGCTGAGGCGAGAGAATCCCTTAAACCCTGAAGGCAGAGGTTGCAGTGAGCTGAGATTGTGCTACTGCACTCCACCCTAAAACAGTGAGACTCCATCTCAAAAAAAAAAAAAAAAAAAAGGCAGGAGCTGGGAGCTGTGGCCTGCCTGTAATCCCAGCACTTTGGGAGGCCGAGGCGGTGGGATTCACGAGGTCAGGAGATCGAGACCATCCTGGCTAACACGGTGAAACCCCATCTCTACTAAAAATACAAAAACTAGCTGGGCGAGGTGGCGGGCGCCTGTAGTCCCAGAAGCATCTCGAGGCTGAGGCAGGAGAATGGCGTGAACCCGGGAGGTGGAGCTTGCAGTGAGCTGAGATCTGGCCACTGCACTCCAGCCTGGCTGCAGAGCCAGACTCCATTTCAAAAAAAAAAGGTGGATACTCGACGATGGCTGCTGATGGATCAAGGAGGGCAACTCTGGAATATTTTGAAGGGGGCTCTATTTGGGTAGGTGAGGACTTGTATATGTATTCCCAATGTGTCATGAAATTTTATGAATTAAAAAAAATTTTCATGAATTTTGACTCAAGACACCAAAGGCTCTGGCATCTAGAATTATACAGTACTAGTTTTTCGTCAATTATTAATATAAAGGAAATCACTGCATCTAGATAAACTAGGTAGATTTAAATACAGCTCTAAGGCTTTATCTGGTTGGTGGAATCAGTGTTATTAATTCTCTGGATCATATTTTTATAAAACCATCTATACCCTTATTAAGTATTGAATAGTTAAAGGAATTGATGTACATAAAATGGTACCCACATATCCTGATGTCATCTCTGTTATGAAAGCTTCCCCCCTCTAGTACTGCCATAAACACTTTGCTGGCACTGAATATTTAATGTCTTGAATTATAGTTATTGGAATAGCTATCTTATTCTGACCTCTAGATTGTCCTTCTTTTACTCACCTTTATAATTCTGTAATATTTAGCCAGTGCTTCCTGCAAGGAAGGTCTTTACTAACTGAATGTGGAATCAAATTTAAGTGAATTGAGTGCAGGCCTGAGAGTCAGAGCTGGAGTTTTTGGTTGTAGTCCTGGCCCAGTCACTGGAAAGTTGTATTACCTGGCTAGTCATTTCTTTGAGCCTTGGTCTTCTCCTCTCCCCCTTATCTCTCCCGCTTCCTCCACTGTCATCATTTGCTATCCTGTCCTGGACTTTGTTACCCTCTGCGTTCTTTACGGTAACCGCACTGTACTACGCTATACATTCCCATGTGGCAGCGTGGCAGCAGGTACTGTTTTGTTTTTTTTAATTTTCTTTTGTGACGGAGTTTTGCTCTTGTTGCCCAGGCTGAAGTGCAATGGCGCCACGTCGCTCACTACAACCTCCACCTCCTGGGTTCAAGCGATTCTCCTGCCTCAGCCTCCCGAGTGGCTGGGATTACAGGCATGTGCCACCATGCCTGGCTAATTTTGTATTTTTAGTAGAGACAGAGTTTCTCCATGTTGGTTAGGCTGGTCTCGAACTCCCGACCTCAGGTGATCTGCCCACCTCGGCCTCCCAAAGTGCTGGGATTACAGGCGTGAGCCACTGTGCCTGGCCGTACTGTTTCCAGACACATTATTTTATTTAATATTCATAACTTGACTGGGTGCTGTAGCTCACACCTGTAATCCCAGCACTATGGCAGGCTGAAGCAGAAGAATTGCTTGAGGACAGGAGTTCAAGACCAGCCTGGGCCACATAGTGAGCCCTTATCTCTACAAACAATTTAATAATTAGCTGGGCATAGTGGTATTTGTCTGTAGTCTTAGCTGCTCTCCAGGCTGAGGAAGGATTGCTTGAGCCTGGGAGTCTGAGGCAGCAGTGAGCTAAGATTGTACCATTGCCCTTCAGCCCGGACAACAGAGTAAGACTCTATCTCAAAAAAAAAAAAAAAAAAAAAGAAAGAAAAAAAGAAAAAAAGAAAGAAAGACTGACTCATAATCTATGAGATCTATGAGATGGATATGGATATAATAAGCTCTACTTCTCTACTTTTCAGCTAATAAGACAGGCTGGAGGAAGAGTGAGAGTTGTGTCTAAGGCACTAGTAAATGGCCGAATATGGATCTGAACCTAGATCTGTATGATGTCCTATGTACTCTGGTTATTACTGAAAAATGACTTTCGATTAGAATTATTTTGAGAAAGCCCCACTCTAATTTATTATACTCAAGCTAGTATACCCCTCTGAACTAGTATAGCATGTAAACTAGTATACATTCTCTGCCACGCAGTGGCTTTGCGCTGTAATCCCAGCACTTTGGGAGGCTGAGGTGGGCGGATCTACCAGCCTGGCCAGCACGGTGAGACCCTGTCTCTACTGAAAATACAAAAATTAGCTGCGCGTGGTGGAGGGCACCTATAATCCCAGTTACTTGGGAGGCGGAGACAGGAGAACCGTTTGAACCCAGAAGGCGGAGGTTGCAGTGAGCCAAGATCACTGCCACAATCTTAGCTCACTGCTGCCTCAGACTCCCAGCCTGGGCAACAGAGCGAGACTTGGTCTCAAAATAAATAAATAAAATAAAAATACATAAATAAATTAAAACAAAACAAAATAAAATAAACTAGTACACATTCTAAACTAGTAGTACACTCCTCCAATGCATAAAAACAGAAACAACACCTATAATTATCAGTAATTGTTGTTGTGGATCCAAGTATCTATGTAAGAAGCAAAAAGCCCACAGCAACAGTTGTTGTCATCGTGGTCACAAACTTAATTAGTGGGTAGAAATGTCTAGTGCTGCAGCCAAACAGCAGTAGGAGGAGCCTTTCCTATGACTGAGTGGAAGGAGGGAAACCTAGACTATTTCTGGGTCTGCCTTGCTTGAGCTTTCTCTGCCGCCTTGGGCAAGTGACTTTGGCCCTTGGTCAATGTCCTGGAGTAAGATGGGGCTAGCACCACTGCACTGATTTGCTGGGACAGGTGGTGGAAAGTGGTGGTCCAGGGCTGGGAGAGGAGAGGAAGGGCAATGTTTCCTAGGAGAAACTGCACTATGCTGGGGCAGCTGTGGTGCTGCAAAGCGCAGGGAGTGTGGCAAGCGGACGAACCTCGTGTCTTGTTTCCTTGTTTTAAGATTGGAGGTGGAATGGGATGGATGGTCAATCGCCAGCTCTTCCAGCTCTAAGTGCTCAAGTTCTGCGCCAACCCAGGGCAGCTTGATTGCTTTCACGTCCCTTGGAAATAACTGGCAAAAAAGAATTTCACATAGTCTGGAACGGGCTTGGGACAGGGACCACTCTTTGCTGACATTTGTCATTCTTACGTTTATTAAGGAATCATAGTCCATAACTAAGACAAAATGAGCTTCAGTTACGTTCCCTAACTCGGATCACGTTCCTTCAGAACTTCTCAAGCCCGCATGTCACTCATTGCGGAGTTGGAGCCTTCCTCGGGGTTCAGGCGTCTGCGTTAAGCGCGGGCACACCGTGGGGATTCCCGCGTGAGATTTCTCCGCGGCGTCAGAATAGGCTGTTCACGGATTCGCGTTAGGATTGCTTATGCTGCAGAACTTGAAAGAAATAAATGTATCAGAATTGCGATGTTTAAGGTCTAATCTATTTAAGTGGGTGGGTCAGCGGAGGGTCAACAGGAAACTTCAAGGTAAACAGTGACCTCTGAAAAACGCCCGGTCGCTCACAGCTTCCCCACTGCGTCCCCAGAACAGACTATTAATTTTTGCGTTTCAGGCAGAACTGCCGCTGCCCGACCCTGCAGCCGAGCTAGGGAGCGGGCAGGGCAGAAACCCAGCGGAGCAAGCCCCAGGCTCGAGTCCCCGAGGGCAGAGAGGCTCGGGCTGGAGCCTCCGTGGCGATGAGGAGGGGACTCGCCGCGCTGAGCAAAAACTGCCTTCCCCGGGAGCGCCTGCACCCGAAACCCTCCAGTCCAAGGAAGGGGATTAAAAGTGACAAAGGAAAGGGAAGGGGGGGGGCTCCGTGGAGACCTCTGGAGGCGTGGAAGGGGCGTCCCCGAGGAGGGGCGAGCGCAGCCCTGCAGGGTGCTGGGCGGGCGGGGTGAAGGGGGCTGGGGGGCGCCCGGGCCACGGTTGGTGGGGGCAGATGGCCGCCTGCCCGGGTTGGCGGTGGGACCAGGGGTCCCGAGCCTCCGGAGGGAGGGAGGGAGGGAGGGACGGAGGGAGGCCGGCTCCGGAGGGCGTTGGCGGGGGCGCGGGCTGCGGTCGTGCGCTCCGCCCCGCGCGGGTAGCCGGCCGCGCCTCCCCCTGCCGCATGTGCGCGGTGTTGTGTGCCCGGCCCTGCTCCTCCCCCTCCCCTCCCCTCGCGCCGTCCCCTCCCCCAGCGGCCCCGAGCGAGCGCCAACGCCACACAGCCCCGGGCCGCTGCCGGCAAGCGCGCCGAGACGCCGAACAGGTGGCCGGAGGCTGCGGGCGCCGCGGCGGGGAGAGGCGAGGCGAGCCCCGGGCGAGGCGAGGGTGGCCAGGCCGGACCGGGCATGCGAGCTGAGCGGCCCCCCGGCGTCGCCGCCGCCTGCCCTCGCCCCTAGCCGCCCGCGCGTCCGAGTCCCCCGCGGCTCCTCCGCGCCCAACGTCCCTGGTCCCGGCCCCGGCTGCTCCGGCTGTGCTCGGCGAGGGGCGCGGGCCCGCCCGCGGCGGCGGCGGCATGAAAGTGACCGTGTGCTTCGGACGGACCCGGGTGGTCGTGCCGTGCGGGGACGGCCACATGAAAGTTTTCAGCCTCATCCAGCAGGCGGTGACCCGCTACCGGAAGGCCATCGCCAAGGTGAGGGGCCGGGGGTGCGGGCGGGGAGGGGGCGGCGGCGGGGACGGCGCCGGGATCAATATGGCGCTTCCTGGAAGGGGGAGGAGAGGCGCAGGGAGGCGGGGAAAGGGAAAGTGCGGCCGGGCCGGCCTCGCGGGCGCCCCCCGCCCCGGGCTGCGGGCGCCAAAGTTGTCAGCGCTGGCCGGGGCGCAGCTTCGGGGGCACCCAGCCGGGTCCCGCGGCCCCCGCCCTCCCCTTCCCCATCCCCCACTCCCCGGGAGCTCCGGCCTCAGGAGCGCGGGGCTAGCCGGGCAGCGGCGCACAGGCCGGCCCTGGGCGCTTCCCCGGAGTCTGTAGAGCCAGCCAAGCCCCGAGCCAGCGCGCAGGGGCGCGGGCCGGGAAATCCAGCCCCAGGCCTCTCCCGGCTCCCAGGCCCCGCGGGCACAGGCCGGGGACTGGGAACTTTTGGTGTGTGGAGAGTTTCGTGACTGCCCTCCCGACGGAGGCGGGCTGCGAGCCTTCTGTCTCCTCTCCCTTCCTCCGGCGGGGGCGGGACCGCGGCGGGGGGTCTTTTCCTCTTTGTCCCCTGCGGGCAGGGGCGGGCAGGGGCGCGCGTCCGGGGGCTGCAGGGTTTGGGGAGTAGCCGGCTTGGGATCGGGGAGGCGTTCCCGGGAGGGCCACCGCTGACACTCAGCACTCGCTTGCGAGCATTTACTGAGCTGATCCCCTTTGCTGGGCTCTGGAAAGCACAACCTTGAAACGGTCGCGGAAAGAAAAGTTTTCCTGCGAGGACCTCAGCTCCTACCTATCCTGGGCTGCTTCCATGTGGCTGGGCTGCGGAGCCGGGCCTGACTTCAGAGTTGAGTGAATTTCCCGTTGAGTGAATTTCCCTTTTTCTTGCTGTAGTGATAACATTGTCTCCACTTCACAGCATTCCTCTACTATGTGTCAGAAGTGAAAAGGCATTTTGTTAAATTATTTTACGGACTGTGTCTGTGTTTGACAACAGCCCACGCTGAAGTTTCTCCCAAGCACCCGGGGATATTTCCTTTGTAGTAGAGTCCTCTTTGGTGGGGAGTGCATTCACTTCGGTGCAGTGTTTCCCATTTGTTCCCGACAGTGGCCTGGCCCCTGTGGGCTTGGGGGCTGCAGATGACGTTGGAAAGTGGCTTGGTCAGCCCTATTTAGCGTACACAGGGTACTCCGGTGGCATCTTCAGTTCTCTCAGAAATTAAAAATAAAAAGCTTTTTAGATTGCTGTTTTGCTTTTAGTATACACTGGAAAAAATAGCATAAATTTGGGCTTTTAAAGATAATTTTGGGGGACGTTTAGGAACCCGGCACAAGGATGGAAGACATTGGCTTTAATAGCTCTGTTATGTTCCTTACAGTTGGTTGAACTCTTTTATTCAAAATCAAATAAAATTAGTGGGAATTGGGCACCTGTTTATCTTGCAAAGCTGACAAAGGGAAAGAAAACCATCTCAATGGGCATTTACCTTTTTTAAGTGTTGTTTATGTGTGACAGTTTATGCTTTAAGTGTTCCGAAAGAGTACTCAAATTGTTCAGGCACTCTGGAAACCAACAAAATACTTTGTGCAAGGAAAGAGAAATAAAGTAATATGCACTCTGCAGTATGTCTAGGCTCCTGAATAGGGAGAGAGTGATCGACATTTTCTTTCACTTTATTAATTTTATGTGATTAAAATTGTTTTACCTACTGTGTCCCATGTTTCATCGTGCACAAAACAGACATAGGTTGAACTGCCTATTTGACAGTAGTTCAAATGTTGTTTGAGGCATTCATTCCACAGAAATTTTGAAGCTTTGACTGTGTCCACAGCACTGTTCTGGTGCTGGACATCTAGGGGACCCACTGGCTGTGAGAGGCTGAGCAAGAGGCTGCGCAGTCCTTCAGGTGAAGGGGCTCGTGTTGACGTGGGGAGAAGAGGGGCCTCTGGGATGCTGGGTGGCTAAAGCGCAGGGCCTTGGTCACAGACCTGGTCCTTGTTATTAACAATTAGCAGTAGTTGTTTCACAGGGCATAGAAAAGGGAGTGCAGTTTTCTTACGGGTGTCTGGGAAGGTGTCACAAAGAGAAAAGGGGGCCTGTGAGCTGAAGGAAGGGAGGGTGATAGTGACATGGGAGTTGGAGATGAGAGGGAGGGTCAGAGATGGGTCAGGGGTTCCAACACTTACATGCTCTTTAAGTACAACTTAGAGTTCAGTAGGTGAATTTTAACGGGGGCTTTGCAGTATACCAAGTTCAATCATTGGATCCCAAGACTGTTGACCCTCATGTTGCCAGAGCTTGAGTGTCTTCTAGGTCTCCTTTTTCTCGTTTTTATTCTGAAATTGCTAGACAATGATTGAGATTAATTTTCAGTCTTTCTTACTACTTTTCCCATTCTATATTAAGTGATGAGGAAGTGATATTATGTATTTAACACTGTTTTAACTTTTATTCTCTGTTCCTTACCGGTATTGCCTAATAGAACAAGAGAAATTCTTTATGAAGAATTGGGTGGCTGGGTAGTTGTGGAGTGGTGTTTAGGTTGCTAGGTGACATGTGGTGTGATGAACTTCCATCTTGTGGGGAAAAATGTGGGCAGATCATGTTTATGGCTTTGTATAATAACCAACCAAGCCAAAAATAAAAAATAAAAAGGAAAAGAGAAAGATCCCAACTCTCAAATCACCAAGGCTTTCTCTGCAGTAAACATTTTCTGGTGTGGTGGGGCTAATTTTCTGGCATTGCATCTGGGCTGTGTTCTCTTCAGGTTACACAAATCAATTTTTCTGATAGTGAAATGTCATGATTTAATACTAGACATGTCCTCAGTGAGTAGATATTTGAAGGCTTGTGCTTAGTCATGTGTGACATTTCTTTTTTCCTTTCATGAAAGATGTTTTTGTGGTTGTGATCACTGATGAGTGGGAATAGCTCTTCATCCTCATCCACCCATCTGCATTAGGAGCCTTGCTGAGGACAGTGCGGTGCTAGACATTGGGAACCACGTTACATGGACCATTCTCATGGGGGTGTAGGATGGGAGGATGGACTGTGTCTGCATCTGTTCTTCTGTGCTTGCGACCTGATACCCGTGATTACAGTGCTGAGCTGCAGCGCTAAGTGTGGGGTTGGTTGAAGGGCTGCTGTGTATAAAAAGTCATGCTGTATGAAAAAAATATAAGATTGAATTCGTGCACTTTTCAAAAAAAAGTATAATCTAGGAGACAGGAAGAATATATAGCAGTGTAAATAACAGTAGGTGGTAGCATTATTGGCACCAGTGTGATACAGTCAGTAATCGCTTCTGCATTTTGGAGGTGGGTACTATCATTATGGGGTGCGTGTGGGAGTCTCATTTAGTCACTAGGATTTGAACTGGGCTTGGTTGGTGGGAAGGCTGACCTTGATATAGGGAGTGCTTGCTAACTGGGTAAGGCACCTGCCTGCAGGGGCAGATGGGCTCTGGGTCTGTAGGTCTGCAGTTGGCGTCTAGGTGTGTGAATCTGCAGAATGTCTGCTACGATTCTGAGAAGTGAAAGGGAGGGCATTCCAGGAAGGCAGTATGGACAAAGGCAATTCAGGCATTCAGCCCAGGGGGTCAGGATCAAACTGAGGAGGACTGAATGCCAGGGCAAGACCCTGGGACTTCGTGCAGTAGGAAGGACTGTGGCGTTTAGCTAAGAGTCAGGGTAACAAGTAGTTCTAGGAGGATGACCTGAGCAACTGAGGTTTGTATGGATAATTTCTTAGCATTTCAGTCTAAATAAATGTTGCTGAGTGACCAAAAGGGGAAGGAGAGAGTGAAGGACAAAAGTGAGGGCGAGGAGGTGCTGGAACCCCTTTGCCGTCTGCTTCCACCTCCCTCAAGCCCTCCTCTCAGCCTGCAGGGGAGCTTTGGATCGGGTTTGGTGACCTAGGTTTACAAGCCATTTAACCTTGGGTACACCAACCCTATAGAGCCCCATTATCTCAAGTGGAATATTCCCTGGCAGGGTTAATGTAAGTATTGAACAGGATGATGAGAGGGAAACTCTGAAGTCCTGAGCCCGGCCCATACTAGCTACTCCATAAAGATGAATGGAATGACCAATATGTTTTATCCACCAAGCAGTTTTACACCCTGGGAACTTTCCCAAGTGTCCTACTATTGCTGCTTGGATTTTTCCCCTTTACTTAAAAAGGCAGCATGTAATTTCATTGAAGGATGGGTAAGAATGTTAGATTGAATGATGTGCAGCACCACAATCAGGAGAACAAAATTGTGTGTTGCATGTGTGTTTGGGCTGAGGAAGTAAAAGCTGCGGGTGTTGGCTTGATTACAGGTTGATTATTGGGGCCTCTGGCTTCTGTCCCCAAGCACATCACTTTAGAGTGATTTAATGGCAACCTGTTGTTATTACAGGTTGAGCATCCCTTATCCAAAATACTTGGGACCACAGAAGTGTTATGGATTTTTCTGGACTTTGGGATATTTTTGTATATCTAATGAGATAGGTTGAAGATGGAACCCAAGTCTAATGTATTGTTAGAGTTTATATATGTTTCCTATGTACCTTTATACACAGAGCCTGAAGGTAATTTTATGCAGTCTTTTTGTGCTTGAAAAGAAGTCTGTGTTAAGTACTTATATGTGGAATTTTCCAGTTGTGGCGTCATGTGGGTGCTCAAAAAGTTTCAGATTTTAGAGTATTTGGATTTTGGATTTTTCAATTAGGGTTGCTTGACCTGTGTTTTTTAAAAAGTTGAGTCCATGGACAGAAACTTTTGAAAATGTGCTTTTTTAGTGGCGGGAGACTGTTGATTAGTAACATAATGACAGTCATGGTTTTTATGAAAAATCTTGTGGTTGGTATGGAATTTTTCTGTGAAAGTGTGTATGACTGCATGTTATTCATTTACAAGCGTATTGAAACTTTTAGGAAAATAGTTGTACTGTTGCAGAGATTGAAAGAAAATAGAGGCGAGCATAAAAATAGTGAAATGAAAGCAGCTTTATTATTATTTTTAACATTTTCTGCCTTCTCAAAAAGGAAAAAGAAACTGAACATTTTTGAAAGGCTGATCTTTCTAGAATTCAAGTCACATTGTCCTCTGGTGCTGAAGCGCCTTTGTCCCGCGTTCTCCAAGTCCTGCCTTCTGAGCACAGCCTGTCCCTGTAGGGACCCCTTTTGCCTCCCAGCCACTCCCTCTGCAGCCGCTCCACCCCCGGGACTCACAGACACTAAGCTGCCTCTGTTCTGGCATTTTCTGTTTCTTCTGCCTGGAACGTTTGCTCCCTCCTTGCACTCATTCGTGAGTCTCAGCCCATGCCAGCCATCTCTGGGAGGCTGGCTGTCTGTCCCAAGCTGCTAGAGGATCTTTCTCCCTGCCTGCTGCCTCTCCTGGGGACGTCCTGGGTGTAGCTTCTACACCGACTCAGATGCTTGGGCTGTGCTGTGTGGTTTTCAAGTGTATCCGTGTGCCCCTCCTCCCTCTGGGTGAAATGCTTGAAGCGGGTCGCTGAGCTTCAGTCTTAGTGAATAGCCCATGTCTGTCACATTGCAGTCAGAATGTTGAGTAAATACAAAGTTGAGAATCAACATGTTAAACTGGTCTCACACAAAAAATACACTTCCGCTGAGAGGACTATCATCAGCACTTGGGAATTTAAAGGACTTTAAGGTTTGGTGTGTTTAACATACTGCACAAACAGCTTGTAATGGAAACTAAGATTTAGTGAGGTTTGGAGTACCTAGAAGTTATTCTTTTGTATCAGCTGTCTTGAGGGAGTTCAGTTTGTTTTTCAGATCAAGCAGAGGACCCTCCTGGGGTTCGCCTTGGGCGAGGTTCAAGGCAGGTGGCCAGGGCTGTGTGAGAATCTGGCCCTGGAACACACCTATGCTTGGTCTGGCGCCTCTGATTCCGTCAGTTGAGATGCTTGGCTGAGTGCCAGGACTAAGTAGGAATGTTTAGGATCTGAGATTCTCAGAGAGAATCTGGCGGATGTGAAGCGCTTCTTGGCTTATGGTAGACATGGATGAATTGGTTGTGGAGGGAGTATTTAAAGTCTCACTTAGATGCAAACCCACAGACCAATCCTCCATCTGTCCTGGGAGGTTCTACCTCCCCATAGAGGAACCCTGTACTCTTCCGCTGATTTTCACGTAATTTTCCACCGAGTACGCTGTTCACAGCATGCTTTCATCCTGTTTACTACCAGCATCTGGCTGTCAATGGTATTTCGATGATTGCAAAATGCATACAGTTTACCTGTTTTGCAATTTTCAAAAGCACCTGACAAAATAGTGTTGGTTCAGGATAAAGTGACTGATTTTGTCTTTTAGTCATTATTTATAAGTTCCTTCCTTCCTTCCTCTTCCTTCCTTCCCTTTCCTTCCTTCCTTCCTTCCCTTCCTCCCTCCCTCCCTCCTCCTCCCTCCCTCCTCCTCCTCCCTCCTCCCTCCTTCCTCCTCCCTTCCTCCTTCCTTCCTCCCTTTCTCCTCCTTCCTCCCCTCCTCCCTCCTCCCCTCCCTCCCTATCCTTCTGGTCTTACTTTGTCACCCATGCTGGAGTGAAGTGACGTGATCTCTGCTCACTGCAGCCTGTACCTCCCAGGCTCAAATGATCCTCCTGCTTTAGCCCCCCAAGTAGCTGGGACTACAGTTGTGTGCCACCATGCCTGGCTAATTGTTGTAGTTTTTGTAGAGATGGCATCTCGCCATGTTGGCTAGGCTGATCTCAAACACCTAAGCTTAAGCTATCCACCTGCCTTGGTCCCCTAGAGTGCTGGGATTACAGGCATGAGCCACCATGCCTGGCCCAAATTTTAGCAAATAAGTAAAAATAACTTTGTTTTAACTTATTTAGTAAACAAGTAAAAATTTTAATAAATAAATTAAAATAACTTTCCTGTATAGGTCTGTGCCTTCTTGCATCTGGCCTGCTATCTTTCCATGGTTTTTGCCATTTAAATATTACTTTTGTGTATTCCTTTTCTTCTCCATCAACTCATATTGGTCCCTGCAAATAAGATTTCAAGCTCCACATCCAAGTGACTTTAAATATCAATTATTTATTTATTTTTCACTTAAACGGAGTGTATTTTGTGTGTACTCTCTGTACTCTATTCTGTATATATTTTGTATATACTCAATATATATACACACACACAAACACACAAGAGAAATGAAAATGTGTGTCTATACAAAAACTGTACATCAGTGTTCATAGCAGCAAGCCCACATATTGTATAATTCTGTTCCTATAAAATGACCAGAGTGGGTAGCTCTGTAGAGACAGCAGAGTGGTGTCTCACTAGGACTGGGAGTTTGGGGTAATGAAGACTGTGAATGGGTATGAGGTTTCTTTTTGGGATGATGAAAATATTCTAAGATCATGGTGATGATTGCACAATTCTATTCAAGTGTATACTTTCAATGGATGGATTTTTTGGTTATGTGATTATATGTCAATAAAGATGTTAGAAAAATAGGCTCTATAAGCCACTATGAACAATGCTCCATTTTTAGGTATTTTATAGTTCTGAGCATTTCATAAAATGACATATATATGTGTATCAGAGATGCTCAAAACACTTCAAATGAAAACTGGCTGTTTTTAGGAGTTTTCCATACGGTGTGGAATCCCTGCTTTCTCAGACCTGTGCATTGTGTCCTGTTTACTGTCTGGTAAGCCCCTGGCTGCTGAGCCTTCAGGTCCCCTGGTCTCTCTGTGCTAACCCTTACCCCTCTAAGGGCTTCACCAATTGTTCTTCAGCCAGAGACTCCTTTCTGCCCAGCTCGCCAGCACCTTTGTGCAGTGGAGGTTGAGAATGCCCCAAGTATGCACGTAATGGATCAGCCTTTCCAGCATTTGGCTTTGGCTTCCAGAAGTTTTGAGCTTTGGCAAATCTTACAAGCTCTGTGAGCCTCTGTTTCCCCATGTTCTCATATTCAGAGATGCGGGGCTGGACTCCCACTGCTAGTTCCCTGAGCTGTGCAGGCACTCCTGCTCTGCATGGTTAGTGTTGGTGCTCATAGCACCATAAGTGATGTGCAGTGGCTTTTCAGAGGGTTATACAGGGTCCAGGACCTCTTACTCCTCCCACCCATGCTGTGAGAATATTTTGCCTATCCCCCCACGCCCCCAACTTTGACGGGGCTTGCTCTCCAGGTCAAATGGATGCTTTTGAGAGTTAGGGTAAATTTTGCCTAGGGACGGCTGGGTGAGAAGGCTCATGCCTGTAATCCCAGTGCTTTGGGAAGCTGAGGTGGGAGGATTGCTTGAGGCCAGGAGTTCAAGACCCAGCCTGTGCTACATAGTGAGACCACGTCTCTTTTTTAAAAAATTAGCCAGGCATAGGCCAGGTGTGGTGGCTCACGCCTGTAAACCCAGCACTTTGGGAGGCTGAGGTGGGCGGATCACAAGGTCAGGAGTTTGAGACCAGCCTGGGCAAAGTGGTGAAACCCCATCTCTCCTAAGAGTACAAAAAATAGCTGGGAATGGCGGAGCACGTCTATAATCACAGCTACTCGGGAGGCTGAGGCAAGAGAATCACTTGAACCTGTGAGGCAGAGGTTGTAGTGAGCCAAGATCATGACACTGCACTCCAGCCTGGGCGATGGGGAGATTTGTCTCAAAAAAAAAAAAAAAAAAAAAAAAATTATCCAGGTATGGTTGTGTGCATCTTTAGTCCCAGTTGCTCAGGAGGCTGATGTGGGAGGATTGCTTGAGCTCAGGAGTTTAAGATTGCAGCGAACTATGATGGTGTCACTGCACTCCAGCTTGGGTGACACAGCAAGACTCTGTCTCTAACAGAAAAAAAAAAAATTTTGTCTAGGGTGTCTTTCAGAATTTCTTATTGTCTCAAGATAAATATCTTTTAATGTAAATCACATCATGGTCAGAAGTGACTAAGACAATTCCCCTTGTGAATTATAGAGGTATGATATTTCATGATACGAACTGTACAATATACATATATATGCACATATGTGTGTATTTCTGGGGTTGATGTTTTATGGTGGCATAAATTTAGGTCATTTTAGAGATGACAGTCAAGTCAACATTTTCCCAATCTTGTTGTTTTTAACTATTCAGACACTGTAAGATTTAAGTTTTTGGAACTCAGATGTATATTTTTCTAGTGTCTGGCTTTTCCCTTCTTTTTTTTGAGATGGAGTCTCACTCTGTTGCCCAGGTTGGAGTGCAGTGGCACAGTCTCGTCTCAGTGCAACCTTTGCCTCCTGGATTCAAGCGATTCTCATGTCTCAGCCTCCTGAGTAGCTGGATTTACAGGCACCTGCCAACACACCTGGCTAAATTTTTGTATTTTTAGTAGAGATGGGGTTTCACCATGTTGGCCAGGCTGGTCTGAAACTCCTGACCTCATGATCCGCCTGCCTCGGCCTCGAAAAGTGCTGGGATTACAGGTGTGAGCTACCGCGCCCGGCCTTTCCCTTTTTGATTAGAAAACTAATCTATATTATAGTGTTTATATGTTTGAAAAAGCCTCTTTGAGATAGACTACACTAAAAATCAGTGTTTCCTTCTTCAACACGTAAGAAAACAACTTGATATATGTCTCAAAAACCTAAAATTGCTAACCAATCAAAATATGTGTATTAATATTAAAAACACACGGGCGCGGTGGCTCACGCCTGTAATCCCAGCACTTTGGGAGGCCGAGGCGGGCGGATCACAAGGTCAGGAGATCGAGACCATGGTGAAACTCCGTCTCTACTAAAAATAGAAAAAATTAGCCGGGCGCAGCGGCGGGCGCCTGTAGTCCCAGCTACTCGGGAGGCTGAACCCGGGAGGCGGAGCTTGCAGTGAGCCGAGATTACAGCCCACTGCACTCCAGCCTGGGCGACAGAGCAAGACCGTCTCAAAAAAAAAACAAAAAAAAAAACACACACACACACACACAAAGAGAGGAGTGTTGTTTTTGTGTAGGTGGTATATATGAGACTAGGTTTTTTTGTTCAATTTCTTTTACATAGACAATACAAATTGGAAAAGTTTTATAGTTCAGGTTTTTAATTCTTTCTTCTAAAGTCCAATGTTAAGTCCAAAATTAAAAAATAAACTCTTTAGAAGTCTGAGGGACAAAGGAAAAAAGAAAACTTTTCCAGGGAACGTATTTTCTTATACCACAAATGCATTTAAAATGTGTCATTTATAACGCTGAAACCCGGTGTGCAAAGCCGTATGTGAATAATGGTTAGCCAGATTCCTGCCCAGCAGGGTTATACTCTAAACTTGAATTTCTTTTATTACAGACAGCAGTACCTGCAGAAGGAGGAGTACACACAGCATATAACTAATCACTAAATTCATTAATGTTGAACACAGGATTTGGTACCTTTACCATTTTGTTAGAGATCTGGAAAAAAAATCTTCTAGACAAATCAGGTTGATCTTGGCCGGGTGCAGTGGCCCGTGCCTGTACTCCCAGCACTTTGGGAGGCCACGGCGGGCAGATCACTTGAGACCAGGAGTTCAAGACCAGCCTGTCCAACATGGCGAAACCCCGTCTCTACTAAAAATACAAAAACATTTAGCTGAGTGTGATGGCAGGCGCCTGTAACGCCAGCAACTTGGGAGTCTGAGTAGTGAGAATCGCTTGAACCCGGGAGGCAGAGGTTGCAGTGAGCTGAGATTGTGCCACTGCACTCCAGCCTCGGCGATCGAGCAAGACTCCATCTCAAAAAAACAAGGCCGGGCGCGGTGGCTCAAGCCTGTAATCCTAGCACTTTGGGAGGCCGAGACGGGTGGATCACGAGGTCAGGAGATCGAGACCATCCTGGCTAACACGATGAAACCCCGTCTCTACTAAGAAATACAAAAAAAAACTAGCCGGGTGAGGTGGCAGGCGCCTGTAGTCTCAGCTACTCGGGAGGCTGAGGCCGGAGAATGGCGTGAACCCGGGAGGCAGAGCTTGCAGTGAGCTGAGATCCGCCCACTGCACTCCAGCCTGGTCGACAGAGCGAGACTCCGTCTCAAAAAAGAAAAAGAAAAAGAAAAACAAACAAACAAAAAAAACAAAAACAGATCAAGTAGATCTCTAAGTGCATCATTTGGATTGATAACTATTTTTTACTGCATCTGGAAGGTGGTGGCATTTTAGCAGTTGTACTGTTGAGGAATATGAAATAAGTATATTTTAAATTATGAAGACACTTCCTATCAGGAATATTTTTTCCAGGGAAACTTGCAATACTAATAAACTCCTGAACTTTATTCTTATTTTTTATTTTTATTTTTTGTTTTTCTGAGATGGAGTCTCACTCTGTCACCCAGGCTGGAGTACAGTGGCGTGATCTTGGCTGACTGCAAGCTCTGCCTCCTGGGTTCAAGCAATTCTACAACATCAGCCGCCCAAGTAGCTGGGCTTACAGGTTTCTGCCACCCCGCCTGGCTAAATTTTTGTATTTTTAGTAGAGATGGGGTTTCACCATGTTCGCCAGGCTGGTCTTGATGGAGTCTTGAACTCCTGACCTAACGTGATCTGCCCGCCTCGGCCTCCCAAAGTGCTGAGATGACAGGCGTGAGCCACTGTGCCTGGCCAACTCCTGAACTTTCCATGGTGGGGTCAGTTTTATCTTCTACATTTTATGACTCACACAGGTGTTTGCAAAAACACCATTAGCTGAAAGTGGAAAGTTCGGTGGTGGGTATTTTGCTTCTAGGAGGCCAAAACATCAGAGCGACACACCATGGATCAGGATTCTGAAAAGGAATCTTTCCCAGACATTTATGGAGAGTTAAGAGCAGTACCTTTGTCAGCACGGGATTCCTGCCTTCTATTTTTTTTTTTTTTTTGAGACCGAATCTCACTCTGTTGCCCAGGCTGGAGAGCAGTGGGGTGATCTCGGCTCACTGCAACCTCCACCTCCTGGGTTCAACTGATTCTCTCATTTCAGCCTCCCAAATAGCTGGGATTACAGGCATGCACCACCACACCCAGCTAATTTCTTTTCTTTTCTTTTTTTTTTGCATTTTTAGTAGAGATGGGGTTTCACCTTGTTGGCCAGACTGGTCTCAAACTCCTGACCTCAAGTGATCCACCCGCCTCGGCTTCCCAAAGTACTGGGATTGCAGGCCAGAGTCACCGTGCTTGGTCAGGAGTCCTGCCTTTTAATACCACCTGCCTTACGGGGTTGTTGTCTGGGTTCAAAGAGAGAACGTGAAAAGGTATTGTAGGGAGGCCAGGTGGACTACTTGTTAGCTGTACTGTCCCTTTGTTTTTACCAGGAGTGTTTGCCAGTGATTAAGGCTCACTAGAATAAGTTTTTCTAAATTGTTTTATGTCGTCCTCATTAGAACTTCACTACATGTGGGAAATCATGTGGCAAAACTATCTCCCTTTAAAAAAAAGTCACCAAGGAAGCTTCCTTCTGCAATTTAAGAAATAAAATCCCAGTGACATTGATTTGGATGCTCCAAATATGTCCATAATGGAAGAGCTTTTCCAGGTTTTGGTTTGGGCCCCCCAGACCAAAACTTTGACACATAATACAAGCTCTGTAAGTCTGTTTTCCTATCTGTAATTTGGGATTGTCATCTTTGTAGGGTGTCATGGAGATTAAGTGATTCACTGTAGACAATGCCCCTGTCATGTAATAGATTCTGTCAGTATTAGATCTTTTTCTTTCTCTTCTAGTTTCAAACATAGATTAGGCAAAATTATAATGGCTATTTCACAAAATCAGCTTGATTCTTATTTATGATATCAAGTGTTGTTTTTCCAGGTTATCTGTTAAAGGGCTACTTTTTTTATTTTTCTAAAAGTGCTTTAGAAATTCCAGTGTTAGTATGTATGCATCATTTAGCTAACAATGAAGATCTAAAGATCACCCAGCAGTTTAAGCTGATTCTTTTACAGGCCAAGGAGAATTGTGTTTGTCTAGCTGTCTTAGCGGTGTAGGACTTTCTACTTGTTACTTCCTAAAATAATTGCAGCTGCAACACTGCTACTTCAAAGGAAATTACATAAAGTTTATTTGCTGTATTTATGTTAAAAGCCATCACTTACACATTTTTCATTAAAAATACTTTTAAAATTTGGAAAGGATAAAAGTATAAAATGTAAATACTGTTTGTATTAATAAAATACAGAGATGTTTTAAAGGCCTTTAGTGTTTATTAACTAGTAGTAGTTCTGAGAATACCCTGGAGCTCAAAGAGATAATCTGTGTTATAAAATAAGTAGGAAAGTTGACATTTTTGTGACTTCTCTAATCCTTATTATATAGGCCTCTATAATTCATGTGCCCATAACACTTCTTAAGATGTGATTTTGGGCATCTGAAGATGGTGATTTCGGGCAGCTAAATCAGCAATAAAGGAACACAGAACATCTTTTGCTTAGGTAGGTAGTTGTAAGGGTTGACAGATTGATGCAACTTTTAATACTTTAGTTCAGCTGAAGGTACCCACTGCCAATCACCTGAAGACTTCACCCAGGAGTTGACCTATTTATCATACTAAATAGGGAGTGGTGTCTTGAAGGCTCATTCACATTCTGGGCTTGGCAGGCAGTGCGATGAAGTCAGACTTGCAGTTATCAACACCCTGGCTTTGTATTCAAGAGGACTACCTGCTCTCATCCATCTTTTTCATACCACAGTATTGAAAGTTGTTTTCCTCTTTGAAGACCTTAAACATCTCATTAATTAAAGGAATGCTTCTTCCCTCTCCCCATATGTGTTTAGGGAAGTCGCTAAGCAGTGATTGAAGTAATAAAGCTTATCTAGTGGCATAGCACTCTTATTTTGACTCTGATCCCTTCCTGTATTTATTTGTAAACGTTTTTTCACGTGCGTGCGTTTGAAATTCCAAGTTTTACTTTCCTACAGGACGTGAAAAAGACCCAGCAGCATGGGAGATTGGAACGTATTTATGTGCGTCTGTCTCTTGCCTTCACACTTTCCCTTTGTTTTTGTGCTTTGCTAATGAAAGTGATGAATGGTGCTTTCAAAAACTTTCCAGAATACTCAAGTGTTTTATAACAAAATTGCAGAGAAATAATTGGGAGAATTTTCGACAGATCTTAGTGTGTTTTAGTAGGGGGGACTTTTAGTCCGAGGCAGAAGAGTTTTGGCCCTGCATTGTTTCTTTACCCATGAGAAGTGAAGCTGCTTTCTTTATAGATTCCGGGGGATGGTATTTTCAGCTCAGTCTCTGCTTTTGGTGTTAAAAAGCTTTCTAGGTCAGGACTCAAGATCGAAAGCTCTTGCGTAAGAGGTGCTTTTATCAGGGACATTATTTATCTGCCTATTAGTTGGGGAAGTTGTTGGGAAGGTTCCGTTTTAACAACAGTGAAACCTGTCACTTTTTTTCAGTCCTAACTTAATGTGAAGGAGTTTCAGACAGCAAGGAGGAGATTCAGGAGACAGTGGTGTCAGAAAATGGTAGTATTACCATTATTATTTTTTATTTTTTTGAGATGGAGTCTCGCTCTGTCACCCAGGCTGGAGTGCAGTGGCACAGTCTTGGCTCACTGCAACCTCCGTCTTCCAGGTTCAAGCAATTCTCCTGCCTCAGCCTCCTGAGTAGCTGGGATTACAGGTGCCCACCACCACGCCTGGCTAATTTTTTGTATTTTTAGTAGAGATGGGGTTTCACCATGTTGGCCAGGCTGGTCTTGAACTCCTGACCTCAGGTGATTTGCCTGCCTTGGCCTCCCAAAGTGCTGGGATTTTCAGGCGTGAGCCACCGTGCCTGGCCAGTATTACCATTATTATCAAGAGTAACGGTAAGCACTCATAGCACATGTTGTATCAGGCCCTATGTGCTGGGCTCAGTGCTTTATGTGTATATGTTAATCTCATGGAGTTGGATATTGGTGTAATCCAGAGTTTACAGAAGAGTAAGCTTGGGCTAGCGAGGATAAGAAACTTTTTTTTTTTTTGGGGGGAGGTTGCACAACTGAGGGTCTTGCTCTGTCACCCAGACTGGAGTGCAGTGGCATGATCATGGCTCACTGCAGCCTCAACCTCCTGGGCTCGAGCATTCTTCCTGCCTCAGCTTCCCGAGTAGCTGGGACTACAGGTGTGTACCACCTATGCCTAGTTAATTTATTTTTGTTTGTAGAGATGGAGTCTCACTGTATTGCCCAGGCTGGTCTTGAACTTCTGGGCTCAAGTGATATTCCTGCCTCAGCTTCACAAGTAGCTGCGACTACAGGCATGTGCCACCACACTTGACTAACTTACTTCTTTTTTCTGTAGAGATGAGGTTTTACCTTTCTGCACAAGCTGATCTTGAACTCCTGGGCTCAAGTGACCCTTCCACTTTGGCTGCCCAAAGTGCTGGGATCGCAAGTGTCAGCTACCACACCCAGCCGGCTTGGCTGCCTTTGGCAGACTCTTAACTTCAGAGCCTGCACAGTGAATCGCTATACCATGACAAACTGATGTGCATTTTAGGATGCTGCAATTCTATAAGAAAGAGTAGTGATCCTGCGGGAGAAGAACAGAATTTTTTCCTGACTTGGATATGCTTGAATGGCTTATGGGTTCAGGGAAGAAGTATACCTTTGGGATCACCTTCAGGCTGGTGAGGGTAAAAAAGGCTCATGGTCTATGGGCCAGTGGCATTGGCATCTCTTGGGAACTTGCTGGAAATGTACAATCTCAGGGCCCATTCTACACATCTCTGTATAGGACTCTGTATTGAGGCCGGGCATGGTGGCTCCCGCTTGTAATTCCAGCACTTTGGGAGGCCGAGGCGGGTGGATCACCTGAGGTCAGGAGTTCGAGATCAGTCTGGCCAACATGGTGAAACCTGTCTCTACTAAAAATACAAAAATTAGCCGGGTGTGGTGGCGGGCGCCTGTAGTCCCAGCTACTTGGGAGGTTGAGGCAGGAGAATCGCTTGATCCTGGGAGGTGGAGGTTGCAGTGAGCTGAGATCACGCCACTGCACTTCAGCCTGAGTGACATCCCCAGTTGGTGCTAGAGCAGCTGCTCTTAACCTTGGCAACAAAGCTGTTAGAACGCTGATACCTAAGCTCCATATAAACCAAGGGGGTGAGGTCTCTGGGTCAGGGTTGGAGATTGGTGTTCTGTAAAGCTCTTCAGGTGGTTGTCTGTGCAGCGAGGGTGGAGGACTCCTGGCCCAGGCCAACCTCCAGACCCTTTGGAGTTGTTGCCTTATGTGATTTGCAGCCCTGCTCGCCTTTGGACTGTGCATGGAAATTTCCAAAACACAAATTGAGAGGATCAGCCAGCATGCCCAAGGGTTGGTCACTGGTGTGACAGTGGATCAGCCTGTGTGTGTGTGTGTGTGTTTGTAGATGGAATCTCATTCTGTTCCCCAGTCTGGAGTGCATTGGTGCCATCTTAGCTCACTGCAACCTCTGCCTCCTGGGTTCTAGTGATTCTCCTGCTTCAATTTCCCGAGTAGCTGGGATTACAGGCACCCACGACCATGTCTGGCTAATTTTTTTTTTTTTTTTAGTAGAGACGGGGTTTCACTGTGTTGGTCAGGGTGGTCTTGACTCCTGACCTCAGGTGATCCACCTGCCTCAGCCTCCCAAAGTGCTGGAATTACAGTTGTGAGCCACCGTGCCCAGTGTTTTTTTTTTTTTTCTTTTCTTTCTTCTTCTCCTCCTCCTTTCTTCTCATTTCTTCTTCTCCTTCTCCTTCTCCTACTCCTCCTTCTTCACGGGACAGGGTTTTGTGCTTGCTGTGTTCTCCAGGTTGGAGTACAGTGGTGCCATCAGTAGCTCACTGCAGCCTCAAACTGCTGGGCTTAAGTGATCCTTCTGCCTCAGCCTCCTGAGTAGCTAGGACTACAGGTACATGCTACCATGCTCAGCTCATTAAGCATTTTTTTTTTCTTTTTGTAGAGATGGGCTCTTGCTATGTTGCCCAGTCTGTTCTTGAACTTTTGGTCTCAAGTAATCCTCTTGCCTCAGCCTCCCATAGCGCTGCGGTTACAGGGGTGAGCTACTATACCCAGTCTGTATATTTTCTTTGTGTCTTTGTGTGTGTGTTTTCTTTTTTGAGACCGAGTCTTGAGCTGTTGCCCAGGCTGCATATGTTTTCATTTTTGACTTTTGAAGTCATTCAATTCTCCTCCCTGTTAATTTTGTTGAGTTTTATTTGTAGAAACAGCAGACAACACACATGCAACGTCATCCTTAGGTTTTAGTTGCTGACTCTAAATGATGTCTAGTCCAATAGCCACTTCTACTAAACAGAAATGAGTTAAGGAAGGGCAGTGAGAGACAGCACAGGGGAGTTGTAATGAGATGGAGAAGGAAAGGCCAGCTTGAGTAAAATATATGAGTTATCCTATGAGCCAGGTTATGTCCTCTGGGTGTTTGTATATAAAGAAACAGGTCAACTTTGGTATTTGGTTTTGGGTAAAGCAGAGATGAGGGCTTCTGAGTGGCGGACAGAATACTTGTCTTGCAAGAGTTGTTTTTCAAGCTTGTTTGTGGATATGCATCCATTTTTGTTGCGTGGAACAGCAGTATTAGAGAAGACTGTTGGCACACTTTCACAGAGTAGGTAGGGGATTCCTTTTCTACATGTTTATACTTTACTTTGGCCAGGTATGGTGGCTCACGCCTGTAATCCCAGCACACTGGGAGACTGAATTGGGAGGATTGCTTGAGGCCAGGAGTTGAGACCAGCCTGGGCAACATAATGAGACCCTGTTTTTACAAAGAATAAACATAAATTAGCCAGGCGGGATGGCATGCACCTGTAGTCTCAGCTACTTGGGAGGCTGAGTTGGGAGAATCACTTGAGCCCAAGAGTTCAAGGATGCAGTCAGTTATGGTTGTGCCCCTGCACTCCAGCCTGGGTGACAGAGGAAGACCTTGTCAACCACTTACTCAGCTCCTTGAACAGTCCCACTGAACAAGTCCCCTGATGATACCAGATTGCCGGTGGCCTGGCTGTTGTTGGCAAATATAAGCTCCTGGCTGTGCTGCCTCATGAACCTAACCATGGGTCTGACAATTTGTATGTCCATGGAATTATTTTATTTTATTTATTTTATTTTTTTGAGATGGAATCTCACCCTGCTAGCCAGGCTGGAGTGCAGTGGCACGATCTCAGCTCACGGCAACCTCCATCTCCTGGGTTCAAGCGATTCTCCTGCCTCAGCCTCCCGAGTAGCTGGGATTACAGGCATGCATCACCACACCTGGCTAATTTTTGTATTTTTAGTAGAGACGGGGTTTTGCCATTTTGGCCAGGCTGGCCTTGAACTCCTAATCTCAGATGATCCACTTGCCTCGGCCTCCCAAAGTGCTGGGATTACAAGCGTGAATCACTGCATCTGGCCAGGAAATAATTTCTTCAAGGGTACTTTCAGGACAGCTCTTTGAAATACTATTTTAAAATATTTTCTTCAAATCTACTGCAACTATGGGAACTGACTAGTACTGAATTTTATAGACCTGATAGAAATTACTCTAAATAATGTGTCTGATAGTAATGTCCATGTAAGAATTTTAAAAATAATATTCAACAGTTTCAAATAGCACTTAACCCCAAGTTGATAGTAAAACTGTTTTTTGAACACTAGTTTATATTTAGGTGTTGCTGCATAACCAACCCAAAACTTAATGGCTTCAATAACGATTTAATTATATCTCATGATTTTGTGGGCCATGAATTTGGGCAGGGCTCAGCTGGGTTATTCTTCTGCGCCACTTGGGGTTACTTGCATGTGTTTTTGATGACCTGGCCTGGAAAGTCCTAGATGGCTTCATTCATATGTCTGGTGTTTGGTGGGGGTAACTAACTAGAATGTTGGGCTCAGCTGGGACTTTTTTGTTTTGTTTTGTTTTGTTTTCAGGTTCATAGTTTATTGTACAAATTGAATTATCACATGATGAGTTGACATTAGCTTTTCTGTGGAACTTGGATTAGCGTGGGAATTTAACAGATGAGGCGCAGTTTAGAACCCATGTATACTGCTTTCACAGCTGGAGTTTTTAAAGACCTTAGCTTGAAGTGTAAGATCATGAAAGCCATGTTTCTATATGTCAATTCATCCAACCTGTGTGAGTATGGTAGTTGACTTATTTATTTTTTGAGACAGGGTCTTGCTTTGTTGCTCAGGCTGGAGTACAGTGGTGCAGTCAGCTCACTACAGCCTCAAAATGCTGGGCTCAAGTGATTTCTCCCACCTCTCAGGCTCCCGAGTAGCAGGGACTACAGATGCGTGCCACCATGCCTGGCTAATTTTTAAATTTATGTAGAGACAGGGTCATACTATGTTGCCCAGGCTGGTCACGAATTCCTGGGCTTAAGTGAGGCTCCTCCCTTGGCCTCTCAAAGTGCTGGGATTATAGGCATGAACTACCATGCTCAGCCTGAAATACTTTTTTACTACCAGTGAACTGGAATTGGGCATCACCTTCTGGACCTGCCATGATTTTAATCTTGCCAAAGCCATAGTCAGTCCTACAGCCAGTGTCCTCCAGGGTATGCAACCCTCAGCTGGGACTTGTTGACTGGAGCACCTGCATGTGGTGTCTCCAGCATAGAGGCCTCTGGATGGTTGGACTTCTTGTACTGTGGCTCAGGGCTCCTAGACAGTGTCCCAAGAGTCAGGAAGAAGCAGCTGTCACTCTTTCAAGTTTTAGACCTGGAAGACAGCACAACTTTATTGTCCCTGTATTCTGTTTGCCAAATTAGTCAATAAGCCTGCCTAGATTCAGGGCAGGGCACGCAGACTCCACTTGTCAGTGTGAGGAGTGTCCAAGGCCTTGTGGTCATCTTTATTCTGCTGTAGATATGTGTGTGTGCATATGCGTGTGTATTACATATAACATCAAACTTTTTTTTTAGTTGTTATGTGTCATGTTTCAAAGTCATCTTTTTCTTGATCTGGGCAAGGGCAATAAAATGTATGTCCTGAACTTTTGAAGCTGACACACTTAAGAAGTAGTTTGTGTTCATAGTTCTTGAGCCCAAAGATCTAACATTTTTCCTAGGCTATGTGGTAGAAAGAGATAATGATAATAACATCTTAGGTTTATGTGACATCTTCTAAGAGGTTCAAAGTGGTGGTTCCACTCATTTCTTTATGGGAATATACTGTGAAGTCCATAAGCCATAGTACCCCCAAGTTCATACGCAGAGGTGGGAATGCAGTAATTTCATCATTCTACTAACAAACAGCATTCAGAGGGCAGTTCTTGTAGTGAGATGTTTACTGATAGAACTTCTGTGAATCAGCTCCCCTGCTGGTTGTGGGAGCATCTCTTTGTACTTACAGGAAATTAAATGGAGTTTTCAAGTATAATTCAACCATATGTTGAGTTTGTTTACCTCTGCTCTTTAGAGCTTATCCTTTGAATAAGATGCAAGTCCACTGTAAATGTGGTATTACCTTAATTCATTCCGTCTAGCTTAAAATGAGGTACTTTACATCTAATTGATGGTATCAGGCTTTGGGATTAAACAGTTTTTCAGCTACCATTTGTTATGGATTATCTCCTGGTTCATGAATATTGCAGTCTTACGTGAAATGATCCAAATGATCCACCCTTCACGTTTCCCCAGAGTAAATTTTTTTCTATTTTTTTTGAGACGGAGTTTCGCTCTTGTTGCCCAGGCTGGAGTGCAATGGCGTAATCTTGGCTCACTGCAACCTCCATCTCCCAGGTTCAAGTGATTCTCCTGCCTCAGCCTCCCAAGTAGCTGGGATTACAGGCGTATGCCACCAAGCCCAGCTAATTTTGCATTTTTAGTAGAGACGGAGTTTCTCCTTGTTGATCAGGCTGGTCTCAAACTCCTGACCTCAGGTGATCTGACTGCCTTGGTCTCCCAAAGTGCTGGGATTACAGGCATGAGGCACCGTGCCCGGCTTCCCCAGAGTAAACTTTCTAAGGATGGCTTTTATATCCCTGACTAGTACAGAGAACTCCATGGGTTCTGTGTGGTTTTCTAAGTAGAATTCAAATTTATCAGCCTGAAAACTGACCCCAGACTGTCATTTTCCCTTTATCCACTGCCACGACCCCTTCCTTCCCTCTCCCTGATCATGGCACAACTGATTGCTGTCCTGGAGTCCTACCACCCTCCAGCTCCCTTGTGTTCGTGTGTTGTCTCTGGCCTGGGATACTCTGTCCCTCCTTTTCCCTCTCCTCTTGGCTCTTCCATTTTTTCATCTGCACTGCTGCCAGAGCTGTGCTTTTTGTTCAGAAAGCTCCTTGTGGCCTCTGGGATGGCCCCCCAGCTCCCCAGGTGGGCTCAAGCCTGTCTGCGCCACCCTGGGCTTCTCAGTGCCACACCGAGTGCCACTGTTGGAGCCCATGCCTGCAGTCCCTGCTGCAGCCCCAGGCACTGCCCAGACTATGCCTTCACAGATTCTCCACCCACAACCCAGGGAGATGCAAAAGTAGATTATGTCGAGTTCAAGGTATATAAATAATCACTGTACAAACATGTGCTTTTTGAAAGTAAGTTACCCTGATAATTTTGACTGTGTTATTACATGTTTTATTAGTTGTAAATAATTAAAAGTGGATGAACATTTAAGAGAGACTGAGCTGATACCATCAAGGAGGATTTCTGCAGTCTCTTTCTTTGGGGAGGGTGTTCACCCAGCAGCCTGTAGGCATGAGCAGTGCCTGGAGTCCTCTGCTTCCTCCTGCCGAATTTGCTTCCACACAGGTCACTGTAGAGTTCCTGGGTGCAGGTGCAGCTCCAGGGGGTGGCGACTTGTTCCTAGGTAGACAGAACTGGGGGACATGCATCCTTGTGGGAAAACAGTGTACTTGAGAACTGCAGGGCAGCCATGACTAATGCTGTTATTAAGAAATACTCCTGGCTTTGTGGCGCTGAGTGTTTTCGATCTTTTATAATTAAACATAAGTGAACATTGAGGTATATTTTAGCATTTGCTGTACTCTGCTGAGTAGTTTGTGACGTGTTGATAATGGGAGAATGGGTGCTGCTATAGTAAGGAAAAACAGGGAGCTGGTGCTGGGCGTGTTGCCTGTGCCTGCAGTCCCAGTGCCTTGGGAGGCTGAGGCAGGCATGTGGCTTGAGGCCAAGAGTGTGAGACCTGCCTGGGCAACATAGCCAGACCTTGTACCTTTCTTTCTACGGGGAAGAGCTTGTAGACTCTATTCTGTCTCCACAGGTCGTCTCTCAACCAGCGCTGGGCGGAGCCAGAGAGCTCTGCAGAGAGCACGTGGGTGCACGTCCCAGGCGAGCTAGTGGTGTGCAGGTCCAAGGCAAGCACGTGGGTGCACATTGTGAGGAGGAATGAGGCACATGTCTGGGCAAGCATGTGGGCGCACGTCACGAGGCAAGCACGTGATGCGTCCTGGGAGGTGGCCGAGGGAGACTCAGGAGAGGTTGGAGTGGGGTTGAAAAAGCAGGAAGCAGAGAGGGGAAGTCCGTGTGTAACAGAAAATTCAGTTTGTAGACCCTTGTGTCAGAGGAGGTGACAGCCACAATTTTGGTTCCCTGGGAAGGGCCTCCGGCAGTTACCTGATTTTTTTTTTTTCTTTTTTTTAAAGGAGGCAGGGTCTGGCTCTGTCTCCCTAGCTAGGGTGCAGTGGTGCCATCACAACTCACTGTAGCCTCGACCTCCTGGGCTCCAGTGGTCCTCCTACTTATGCCACTCGAAGTGCTAGGACTACAGTGACTAATTTTTTAATTTTTTTTTCTAGAGATGGGGTTTTGAACCCCTGGCTTCAGGCAAGTGTCACGGCTGGGCCTCCCAAGGCACTGGGACTCCAGGTGCTCACCACCATGCCTGGCTCTGACGGTTTGAGGTTGTGGGGACCCGGCTCTTTCACTGTCCTTCTTTGCCACGTGTCCTCGCATCTTGTCTCTTCACGTGAGGGCTGAAGCCATGCTTTGGAGGAGCTCAGGAGCTCGTCCTCTTTATCCAGGGCTCAGTGTTGGCTTCTAGCTGGCTTCCTGGGGAGGAGACCCCAGCCTGGTCCCAGGCTTGGTGATGATGCTGCCCACAGTGGGATGCTGGGGAGCTTTGGAGCCTTGGTTTTGTGGCTGCCAGCAGCGTGGTGGAGCATCAAGAGGGAGGTAGGTGATGAGACTCAGGCCAGCGGCTTCTGCCTGGGACTGTCAGGGTTGCTTGCGTTGGCTGCTGGCTTCCTATGGAGCTGCTGCTCGTTGGTGACGGGTGCAGGCGTCAGTGCCTCTCACTCAGGGCAGTGTAGAATGTTACACAGTGATAGTTTACTTCTAGCCAGGTTTTGAATGCTCTTACTGGAAACAGTCATATTTCCTGTTGTCTAACTGAATAGGGGATTAAGCAGTTGAGAATACAGTTGGGCTGCCCATGTCTTTTCTTCCAAGTGAGTTATTTTGTATTTTCTAATACTCTCAAATGATCAATATGTGTGTCTGTGTGTGCGCCCATGCGCGTGTCATGTGTGTGCATCGCCGTGCATGCGTGTAGGAGGCTGGGATGGAAGGGATGACCATGACTGACTGTTGGAATTTCCAGGAAAGGCTTAGAATTTATTTTTGGGTCACAGGCCATTTTTCTGGTTTCTTTCAAGCGCTAAATGATTTTTTTATGTAACTTCACAGATTAAAGAAATGCAGTCCGTTTTTGTATGGCTTAGTAAATCTTAAGGAAAAATCCCTACTTACATTAGGATACATTTGCTGGAATATTTACACAAATCTTACAATAAAACTTTTCATCTTTTGAATTTTTTTATCAACTCAGCCCTAACTTATTTATTTCTTTTTTGCTTTGTTTTAAAGGGAATACTCATTCTTTTTTTCCTCTTTCCTGGTACTTCAGCTTCTCATTTGCTTGCAGCCTCTGCATTGCATGAATGCTGGTTTTTCAGCAGTTCTGGCCCTAACAGAAGCATCCCAAGGATAGGAGGATTTCAGTCCCGGCTTGCTAGCCTTATCATAGGGAAAGCAGAGTTGCTAAGATTCCATTCTCTGTCACTTTTAGTTACTCTGCCGTGGCTGCTCAGTGCTGTTCCCAGTGAAATAATTTTAGTGTATTTCTTCCTCTTGTTTCTGCATCAGCGTCATTACTGTGCATGCCTCCCTGGGGATCAGACTGATTGGTAAATTAGTACCAGCAGAAGAAGTAGAAGACAATGTGTGAGCGTGTTTTATTTAAACAAATACACTCTACAATTTATTTTATTGGATTTTGTCCTTTGAGAACACCGTAAGTAATCTCATTACAGTCTAGAAACTGCTTACTCACCACACTTCCACCTTTGAAAGCACATAAGTCTTTAATAAATGGGGCAATTTCCAGATTCATCAATAATTAACCCAGAGTATGACAAGTTTTATCCCAACTCAAAGCTTTTCCATGATTCAAACAGTCTGCTCCTGCCACTGAATTGTCTGTATAGTTTCTGGCTCAGCATCCCAGAGCTCAGGATTCTGCCATGGAGACACTGGTTTGAGCAAGCATATGTTTTCTTGAAAAGAGATTATTTTACTTAATTTATCAGTGTCTTTTTGAGACAAGATGTTCTCTTGAAAAATGTTAAGCTTTAATTGTTTATAATAAAATAAATTCATACTTACTGTAGGAAATGTGGGAAGTACAGATGATTTTAAAGAAGATGGTAAACACCCATATTCTTGCCACCCAGAATAATCTACAAAAGAGCATTTCTTTCATTTCTTTGCAGTCTTTCTGTTTGTGTATATACAATACAAATGCCTCTTTTTTTTTTTTGGTAACAGACAGGATCTTGCTCTGTTGCCCAGGTTAGAGTGCAGTGGTGCAATCACAGCTCGTGGTGGACTTGACCTCCTGGGCTCCAGTGATCCTCCTGCCTCAGCCTACTGAGTAACTGGCACTACAGACACATGCCACCATGCCTGGCTAATTTTTTGTAGAGAGAGGGTCACACTAGGCTGCCCAGGCTGATCTTGAACTCCTGGCCTCAGACGATCCTCCTGTCTTGGCCAGCCAAAGTATTTCCATTACAGGTGTGAGTCATGGCCCCTAACCAAATGCTTTTAAAAATATTGATAGTTGAAATCATAATGCATACACAGTTGTTCCTACTGATTTTACTTAATTTTTCAGTGTCTTCCCATGTCTCGCAAAAATTTTGATAATTTTTTTCTTTTTGAGACAAGGTCTCTGTCGCCCAGGCTGGAGTGCTGTGGCATAATTCTTCATGGCTCACTGAGGCCTTGACCTCCTGGGCTCTAGCCATTTTCCTGCCTTGGCCTCCAATAGTACTGGTATTATAGGCATGAGCCACTGTGCCCAGCCCGTAATACTTTTTAAAGGTCATGTAGCACTTCATTATGTGGATATATAAGTATTAACCTATTTAACTATTGTTGGGAAGTTAATTTTCTCACTTTTCACCATTTAAAAATACTGTAATAATCTTAGTATATATTATTGACTTAAGTTTTCTGAAGTATAATTATTGGATAGGAAATTATGAACATTTCAAGGCCCTCAGTTTATGCCCTTGGCCAGCTTGCTTTCCAGATGGGGTTTGCCAGTGTACACCTGGCCTGCATGGGAGAGTGCTCTCTGCCTCTGCCAAGGAGGGAGAGACCTCCTGGGTCAGTAGCTGACAGTGCTGCCACTGTTTTGCAGCCGCTGTTGAGTGGCTGGGCCCAGGACTGCAGTCTTCAGTCTCATTTTGATCATATGTTAGTGGAGCTGTAATACCCTCTTCTCCTTGAAGATTGTATGAGAGATACATATGTAAAGAACCAGACCTGGCCGGGCGCGGTGGCTCACGCCTGTAATCCCAGCACTTTGGGAGGCTGAGGCGGGCGGATCACAAGGTCAGGAGATCGAGACCACGGTGAAACCCCGTCTCTACTAAAAATACAAAAAATTAGCTGGGCGCGGTGGCAGGCGCCTGTAGTCCCAGCTACTCAGGAGGCTGAGGTGGTTAAGCCCAGGAGTTCGAGGCTGCAGAGAGATCTGATTGCACCACTGTACACCAGCCTGGGCAACAGAGTGACACCCTGTCTCAAAAGTAAAACAAACAAACAAACAAAAAAACACATTGGTTGCCCATTTGCTCTGTGCCTTGGGTGTGGACATTTTTCATATCTTTTCTGCTAGCCTGACTGGATTATGACCATGACGGTCATCTTTTCTCCCCTTCAAGACTTACATGTGTAATTTGCTTTTTCAGTTTTCAGGGATTGCTTCCATCTTTAATGAGATATAAAAATGCTGAGTACCTTTCTGCAGCATTGTCTGTGCTGCTGCTTAAATGCTCTCCAGCCTTACTGAGACCAGCTGTGAAGAGCATCTGCCCTTAGCAGTTTCCTTGACAAGTCTTGCTTGGCTGCTCACCTTCTTATGAATGTTGGTAACTTCATCTGGTTATCTGATTAGTACTTTGTCTTTCCTCAAGATTCTGCCATTTTGGAATCATCATTATTATTTTTGAGATGGAGTCTTGCTCTCTTGCTCAGGCTGGAGTGCAGTGGCGCGATCTCGGCTCACTGAAACCTCTGCCTCCTGGGTTCAAGCGATTCTCCTGCCTCAGCCTCCTGAGTAGCTGGGGTTACAGGTGCATGTCACCACACCCAGCTAATTTCTGTATTTTTAGTAGAGTTGGGGTTTCACCATGTTGGTCAGCTGGTCTCCAACTCCTGACCTCGTAATCCGCCCGCCTCAGCCTCCCAAAGTGCTGGGATTACAGGCGTGAGCCACTGCGCCCAGCCCATCTTTGTATTCTTGGTGTGTAGTAGATTCATAGGGATTTTTGCTAAGTCTCCAAGGATTGACAAAAGATGTAAAAGATCTAGCAGTTTTCTGGTTACATGACTTTTGAGCTGGTGCTAATTTTTAAGACTAGTCATTTTAGATAACATGTGTTTAGAGCATTACAACTGTCTATCAGTTTTTTTGTTTGATCTACCTAAAATAATGATAGCTTTGAACTCTGCATGCCATTTTTGGCCTTCCAGAAACAAAATCTATATATATATATAGGAAAAGAAATATATGTAGGATCCTAAAACTCATTTTTCAGTTTTTAAAAGGCCCCTAGTAAGCAGTAAGTGTTAGGAGTGGATAAATTTTAAGTGGCTCTTTACAGAGTACTTAAATAGAAACATTAATTGGATCATTGTGTGGATCTCGTGGAGATCTGTCCCTGTCATACGCTGGCAGACACATTCCACTTCTTTCTAATCCCCAGATGTAATAAGATGCCTGGGACTGTGGTTACTTGCATTTGCCATTCATAAAATTGCTGGTGGGTCCTCCCAGGTGGCACTGTTGTTTATAAGACTGTTCAAAATGTCAGCGGACTTCTGCCATCCCTAAGAGCCTCCTTGTTATTTCTCTTATGGGGCCTAGATGCTGTAAAATGTGTATTTTAACATCTAGTGGGATATATTTCTTTGTTTCTTTGGGCTGGTCCTTCATCATCTGTTGACCACTTTCAGTCAATACTTATGGGTCAAAGCTTTGGCCAGAACACAAAATAGTTGATAGGAAGAGTCATCATGAGAATAAATAACATGTAGTGGAAACTCTGACCTTGCGATGGGGCATTGGCAGTGGGCTCATCAGCTGAGAATATTTGCAAGGTGGAGCTTCCATAGAGCCTCATGGGCGAAGCCTAAAGAGGTGAGTTAGCTGGGTGAGCTTTTATTGACTCGGCCTTTGTATGGGAAAAAGTAAATTGTCAGAGTTCTGTATTTCATATGTGATTTCGTTTGTATGTCTGCCTCTGTCTGTTGATATTACTTCGCTGATTATCAGCTTTACCACACACACGAGTGAAGAACAGGAAGATGTGCAGGGTGGGGAGGAATGCAGGGAAGACATTGTTCCTTTTTTTGAGACAGGGTCTCACTCTGTCACCCAGGAGATGACACATAACTACATCAACTGGTCCTACACTTTCAGGGGACATACAAAGTGCTTCTTTGAACTAGGGTTCTGTATAAAATAGTTTGAAGAGCAATGTATAATGTTAATTTTTTTTTTCTTCTCTGGAATGTTATGTGGAGTGAAATTCAGAAGTTTCCTAATGTCTAGATAAATTCTTCTCTGTCCACACGGTCCACCTGTGTCTTATAAGGCCGTCACATGAGCCTGTCCCATTTGTGCCTTATAAATGCACGTTAGTGACGTGATCTCGGCTCACTGTAGCTTTGAATGCTTGGACTCAGGCAATCCTCCCACCTCAGCCTCTTGAATGGCTGGTACTACAGGCGTGCACCACCATGCCTGGCTAATTTTTTTTGTAGACATGGTCTCGCCGTGTTGCCCAGGCTGGTCTCTAACTCTTGGGCTCAAGCAATCTGCCTGCCTCAGTCTCCCAAAGTGCTGGGATTACAGATATGAGCCACTGTGCCTGGCCTCTTTCTCTTTCTAAAAAAAAAATGCAAAAAATGCTTTTGCTTCAAGAAGGTTATTCTGTACTTCAAGAGTATAAATTGCAAAATGCAAAATTAAGGATATAAAATTGTGGCTTTATATTTCTGGGGTTTCTAAATGTGTGATACATGTGCAGGTTTTTGGATATTGAGGTTTTTTGAGATTTGAAAAACTATGTATTTATGTATTTATGTATTTATTTATGTATTTATTTATTTTTGAGACGGAGTCTTGCTCTGTCGCCCAGGCTGGAGTGCAATGGCGGGATCTCAGCTCACTGCAAGCTCTGCCTCCCGGGTTTATGCCATTCTCCTGCCTCAGCCTCCCGAGTAGCTGGGACTACAGGCGCCCGCCACCTCGCCCGGCTAGTTTTTTGTATTTTTTAGTAGAGACGGGGTTTCACTTAGCCAGGATAGTCTCTATCTCCTGACCTCGTGATCCGCCCATCTCGGCCTCCCAAAGTGCTGAGATTACAGGCTTGAGCCACCGCGCCTGGCCGAAAAACCATTTATTTTTTAAAAGATAAAGTTATATCTCATTTGTGTGTTTAAACAAGAGTATAACAACATCTCAGATAGCTTTGCATAGACTGAAAGAGTAATGACATTCCTGCATGAGGCATTAGCAATTATTTTCCGTGTAACTGTCCTTAGAACTCTTTGTCTAGTAGTACATGTATAGAATTTTTCTGCAGCACATATATTAAGTAATCAGTTTAATATTTGTTCCTATAAGTTAATTTAAATACATTCCAGTATCCTTTTTTAGCCATTTCCAGCAGTCTAAGGCAGGGAGGAAACTTAACTAGTGATGAGATTTCTGGCACTAAGGTTTCAAAGAGGACATTGAGAGGTGAAAATGGGAATGAGTGCTACAAAAATGACTGTTGTACATCACGACAGGGAGGTTTTGCGCTGATGAACAGTGATGTTTCCGCTTGACAGTATGGGGATATTTAACTTTCCCAGCCTTCTACAAGATGAGAAGAAATGAAGAGATGAGGAGAGAAAGGGGAAGAAAATCCTTAAAAAAGTATATTGGGGCCGGGCACGGTGGCTCACGCCTGCAATCCCAGCACTTTTGGAGGCTGAGGCGGGCAGATCGCCTGAGGTCAGGAGTTCGAGACCAGCCTGGTCAACATGGCAAAACCCTGTCTCTACTAAAAATACAAAAATTAGCCTGGCATGGTGGCACAGGCCTGTAATCCTAACTTGGGAGGCTGAGGCAGGAGAATCGCTTGAATCTGGAAGGCAGAGGTTGTAGTGAGCTCCAGACTGGGCAACAGAGCGAGACTCTGTCTCAAACAAACAAACAAACAAAACAACAACAACAAAAAAAGAAGTATGTTGGAAAATACCAGGAGAGTGTTTATCTCCGCTTTGCTCTACTCTTGTTAGTATTCAGATTGTCACTGGGGAATGTGAAAGATTCTAAAACGTGGGTCTTTTTTTCTCCTTCTGTCTTACATTTCTTTACTTTTTATATATTGCTATTTATATTTTATGACTTGGAATACTATTAACTTTTTAGAATACTGATTTTTTATTTTATTTTTTGAGACAAGGTCTCTCTATCACCCAGGATGGAGTACAGTGGTGTGGTCATAGCTCACTGCAGCTTCCACCACTGCAGCTCAAGCAATCCTCCTGCCTCAGCCTCCCAAGTAGCTGGGACTACAGGCATGCACCACCATGCCTGGCTAATTTTTAAAAAGTTTTTTGTAGAGATGTGGTCTCTTTATGTTGCCCAGGCTGATCTCAAACTCTTGGGCTCAAATGATTCTCCTGTCTCAGCCTTTTCAAGTACTGGGACTACTGCCATGAGACACTGTACCTGGCCTAGAATACTGATTTTAAATGATAGAATGATAGTTATAAAAACTGTGAAAGTTTGAAAAACCACTTAATGAGTTGCTGTTACATATATAGTCTGCTTCCAAATAGTTAGAAAAAAAAAAATGCACTAAGTGATTTGGCAATGTACTAAAGCCAATAATAGTATTTGCTTTGGAGTAATGGGATTATGGGTTGTTCTCCCTGTTTTTCTTTCTAAAGTTTTTATGATGTGGTTGATTATATTTTTGTGATAAAACTGTATAATCACTTGTTTTTATTATAAATATGCAAGAGGACTAATATTCTTAAATAATTAAAATATATCCTGAGGCAAAACTATTCCAAATAAAAATGGAGGCCAATCAGAAATATTTAGAAATTCAAATAAGTGTATTTTAGAGAGCATATTTAGAAACCCAGTTTCTAGATGAGAGTGGCGTCATTCAGTGTGTTATACTCCCAAATTAATGGTTTTTACCTATTGTCCCTTGGATTAAAATACATTCAACTTGACTCAACTAAATCTTAGGGTTTAACACTCTGACAAACACGTCTTAAAATGTTTTACAGTAAATAAGATTTAAAACCTTGGCCAGGCACGGTGGCTCATGCCTGTAATCCTAGCACTTTGGGAGGTCGAGGCAGGTGGATCATCTGAGGTCAGGAGTTCAAGACCATCCTGGCCAACATGGTGAAACCCGTCTGTACTAAAAATACAGAAATTAGCTGGGTGTGGTGGTGCATGCCTGTAATCCCAGCTACCCAGGAGGCTGGGGCAGGAGAATTGCTGGAACCTGGGAGGGGGAGGCTGCAGTGAGCCAAGATCATGCCACTGCACTCCAGCCTGGGTGACAGAACAAGACTCAGTCTCAAAAAAAAAAAAAAACAAAAAACAAAACTTTCCTAATGTTTGTATATTCTGACTTTAAGTCCTTCTTGGAATAAAGTTGGTGTAGAGTGGGTATGGGAGGAAAAATACATTAATCCCTGTAAGTTGCTGGGTAGAGGTAACAGACAGTGTTTTATGTGTAGAGGAAATAATGCCTACTGTTAAGTCTTTCGATCAGCCAAAAGTGGAGTGGTTAGTGCTTAAAATGTTTTGATGTCATTGTGAGGATTAAAGTTATTTAAAAGGAATGGATGTGGAGTTGATTTTAACATTTTGGGATTATGAAGGGTGGAGAGTTCTCATGGAGATTTTTTTGATGTGCCCTAAGGTTGGTTGAGCACCTCTGGCTGCCTCTGAGCATGTTGCAGTCTCCTGTCAAGATTCCCTGGGTAACCTTTTTAAAACTTTGCTCCAGCGCCCAGTGGAGGAGGCTGGATTCTGCCTCTGCTGTCTTAGAACTTCAGTCTTTCCTTACAGGCATAGCTCTCTTCATACACACTGCTTGACTGCAATGTGTTTAGGTTACATGCTGTCCTTAAATCAGGCCTCCATAATTGGTTGGCAACTTTCCTTTTGCAGTCATATTAGCGCTTGGGTCTAGAAGCCAGTTAGGGCGATTGGAAGAAAAAAAATTACAGATGGTTAAAATTGGGTCAAAGTGCACTTCCTTACTCTGTTCTCTTTATGAGTTAAAAGTATCTAAAAAATCATTGCAGCTGTGTCACCATTTCTCAGTAGGTGCCAGAATTAGGTACTACCTTTCAGAATGTTTATGTTCTGTGAAGGGAAAAAATCTATTAATTATACAGTTCTGTTTGTCTAAAACGTTCAAGAACATTTCCACTGCTGTCTGCATGTTTGTGATTATTTGGACCATTCAGTTCAGTTCTGGATTATCCGATAGAGCGCAGTGTTCTCTCATTGGTTCAGGCATTTGTCTGTCTCACCCCACAGAGCTGTGCATTCTAGGTCGGGGGCAATATTTTGTGTCTTTTATACTCTGTGTATAGTGCTGAGCACGGTACAGTTGGAAATTGTTAATTAATTCCTGCCCTCACCTTTTCCTCCCAGAGGCCCCACCTGAATTTAAGAACAAATAATTTACTATAAAGTCTTGTAGGAAAAGGCCTGGTGTATTTAGAGAATCAGATCCAGCTGTCACCTACCATTCATACAGAACCATACTAACCTTTTCCTAAGAGTACCGTCAGGCTGTTGGTTTTGTAAGTTTTCTTTTGTTCATTTTTCTTTTAAACTAAGCCTCAGCTGTGAAAGAAAGCTGAAATCTGGTGGACCTCTTTATTCTGCTATATTTGTCCAAATGTGGAAACCACCAGAAACCAGTAAAAAAGAATGGGAAGTGACCAAAGAGCAGACAGGAAATACCAGTTGCCCTAGGGAGCACCCAGCTCTTCCAAGGACTGCATGGGTCCTGGTCAGAGGGGCAAGTGAAATACCACAGCTGCCTCCTGCAGAGGAATCTCTCTTTTACCTTGTGAGCAGTGTCTGCAGCTGTGCAGGCTCTCAGCCTTAATGTCAGCCATGTCCCTTGATTTATGCCTTCATTTATGCTCGTGTGAGCCTCTGCACATGTTGGTGCTCCGGTGGGCTGGAGGGGGGAGGGGTGCCCCAGGTCCCCAGAGGCACAGAGCTTTTTCTGGATACCGAGCCTGAGCTGAGAAGCGTGGGATGAGAGAGTGATGTCCTGCCTCAAGTTCAAGGAAAGTACAAAGTAAACGGAAATGCATCCCTTCAAATAGAGGAAATCCCAAGTTGCTTTTATGTTTCCCGTTATAGCTGTGTGAAGTCATATCTTGAGGTTTAGCTTTCACGTTGAGTTTCAGCTGCTTTTTATGTGTGGCATGGTGAATGTTGGTTTTCAGCTTTTCCTTATTTCAGCGTATCTTGCCTCCGCGCTGATTATTGTCCTTTGTTAGTTTAGAAGTCTTGTTTTATCCAGAGAAAGAGAATAGGAAAATAACAGCAATTTTGAATGGCAGCTTCCCCTCCTTTTATGATAAAAAGTACAGCTTCTGTAAAAAACTGCGGCAAGAGAAAAGAAAGGGCATACTATTGTCCCTGGGGATAAAATAGAAGACCAAAGACGACATTTCTACCAAGCAGTGCTTTTATTAATGAATTCCGGTAGAGTTTTAACAGCAGGGCACGATTTCCTCCTATTGTGACTCCTGATGACCTCCAAGAAATAATTCCTGAATGTCACGCTTATAAGACATTTTGCTGATTATGGGCTTGTAATAATTAGATGTTTATCCCTAGAAAATATTGCCAACAAAAATTTATTAATAGTGCAAAGGAAGTGCTTCTGCATCTTATTATGTAGATTGTTATTTTATATTCAACATCATTACAGACGTGTTTTGAGAGGGCTATTGAGATAAATCTCCAAGACATCTACCATAAACCAGTACTTGGACTTACAGCCAGTGCTCTCCACATCTCCATGGTAAAGAACATTCAGGTCAAGAGGTAGAAATGGAAAACCAGGAAGGTGTTTGGTGATTAGTTTGTGAGGTTAGTTGTCTCAAGAGCAAATTAATTTTTTTAATACAGTAAGTCTTAGCAATTTTAAAACCATTCGTACAAAAGAATCAGAGTTAAAATGAAATTCACAGTAGTTTCCATGGGGATTACGGGCAGGTGTAATGCATCTTCCAGGGAAAGAAAATGATGGAGGGAAGTAGAATAGGATGGGGAATGGTAGAGAGTCACAGTTGACTTCAGTTGCCACTCGGTGGCATTACTGTCATTGTTTACTTCCGAGCATTTAGATCTAGAGCTAGAAGGGACTCAGAGAAGACAGACCCAAGAAAATCACCAAGGAGTTCGCCTGTGTGTAGGACTTTGAAATGGGCATGTCTCCTTGAAAGTGCCATGTTGGATGTCTCCAGGCATGGATCTTGTCTTGATGGCATTTGCAGTTATGCATGCTATGCTATTGAAATGTTCCAGCTAATGAATGTCTTCCACTGCCTGCCTGTGTATGTCAGGTAATGCATCTTTTTTCACAGAAGGACTGAATCCAGAGGGTTTCTTGAAGAAAATTTAAAAGCTGGTGATATCTGCATAGCTGCTTTATTTTATTTTATTTTATTTTTTGAGATGGAGTCTAGCTCTTTCGGCCAGGCCGGAGTGCAGTGGCATGATCTTGGCTCACTGCAGCCTTTGCCTCCTGGGTTCAAGCAATTCTCCTGCCTCAGCCTCCCGAGTAGCTGGGATTACAGGTGTGCACCACTTGGCTGATTTTTTTGTAGTTTTAGTGGAGACAGGGTTTCGCCATGTTGGCCAGGCTGCTCTTAAGCTCCTGACCCCAAGTGATTTGCCCACCTCAGCCTCCCAAAGTGCTGGGATTACAGGAATGAGTCACTGTGCCTGGTCTGCTTTAGTTTATTTGGATGGTGACTGTAACTTTCAACATATTAATACTGAACGACTAAATATACTATGTATGCTGAAGGATGCTAGATTTTTCTGAGTCGGAGTCTGACAACTTTCTCAATTAGCTGCTGTTTGTCAGTCCTTTGTGAACAAAAATACTAGTCTACCTCATGTTGAGGAAACGATAGGTGAAATGAGATTTATTTAATCATACCAGGTATTTTAAACAGCAAGCTCTTTTTTTTGGCAAGCTCTTAATGTTATTTAAAACATAAGTTGTCATTTACATATTTTCAGCATACATGTAGTATATTTCTTAGTCATATAATTCGTAAAATAGAATTTAGAGTTGAAAGGAACTTAAGAGGTCCCTTCTAAATGTGTAGACCTTCTAAATAGGGTAGAAATTTTCCTCCACCATGTCTCTGCTGAAGGATATTGTCTGTGGCCATGCACTTGGCGCCTTTCAAGGCAGCCAATTCTAAGGGATAACATTTCTTATTGAAAAATGCTCTGTTGGCCTGATTGTTGCTGCATTTTCCCCCTTGTTAATTCATGTTTGCCATTTAGCAACACAGGCCAAGTCTGTTCCCCTTCATTCATGATGCTCAGTTCTTAAAGCTGAGAACCTGATGGTTAAGGCAGCACAGTGAAATTGCCGACTACTTGCCAGACAAGTGGATTTGAACCAGGCTTTGCTGGTTTTTGTCCTTGCTCATTTCTGTCCTTGGCCCGAGGGATTTAGAATCCAGCAGACTGCAACCCTCCTCTTGCAACCTTCCTCCCTGTCTCCCCTGTCCATTTACAGATGAGCACCTCGAGATACCACAAGCTTAAATGTCTTGCCTAAAGCCACACACATTGGCTTGGAGCTTAGTGAGTTTTGTATTAGGTATTATAAGTGATTTAGAGCTGATTTAGAGTATAGAAGAGGTTATATGCAAATGCTGTGCCATTTCTTATCAGGGACTTAAGCATCCTTGGATTTTGGTACCCGCAGGGGTCCTGTAACTAATCCCTCCCGGACATGGAGGGACAGTGGTACCTCTGAAGGCTGTTGGAGGATAAAGCTCTAACTCAAGAGCCATGGATATGGTGGTAACTCAGCAGCAGTCTCTTTCCCAAAGGCCTCCTTGCAGGAGGGAGGGCAGTGCTCATCTTGATTTTCTGGTTTCTTTCCTAGATTCACCATCTTTCCTCAGGAAATCAGTTGATTAATTAACAAATGATTGCCTGGGTGAGGTAGCTCACACCTGTAATCCCAACACTTTGGGAGGCTGAGGCAGGAGGATCATTTGAGCCCAGGAGTTCAAGACCAGCCTGGGCGACAAAGCAAAACCCCCATCTCTACCAAAAAAAAAAAAAAAAAAAAAAAATTAGCTGACTGTTGTAGTGCATGCGTATAGTTCCAGCTGCTCAGGAGGCTGAGGTGGGAGGATTGCTTGAGCTTGGGAGTTTGAGACTGCAGTGATTGTACCACTGTATTCCACCCTGGGTGACAGAGTGAGACCCTGTCTCTAAAAAATAAAAATTATCCAAATGTCTAATGAGCATCTACTGTATACCTGGTGCTGCGCTGTGAGGATGCCCTCTAAGAGCCCCCTGTCCAGGGAGAGAGATGTTGTTCAAAATGTTCGCAAAGGTGGTCATGGAGTAGGAGACACATATGTGAGGACATGGGGCTGCAGGGAAGGCTGTCTGAACTCCTCTCAGCCTGACGGTGAGTTAGAGACCAGCCAGGGAAATTGACATCTGAGGCAGATCTGGCTGAGTCCACTAGGGGAAGAGGAAGGTGGAGGGAAGGGGCTTGAAGGACTGAGTATAGAGTCCTTTGTGACACAGGAAAATGTCCCTGCTTTGTGAGCAGGCAGGGGTCTTCGAAGGTTCCAAAGCAGGGAAATGGCATAAGACTACTGAAGGCCAGGCGCAGTGGCTCACGCCTGTAATCCCAGAACTTTGGGAGGCCAAAGCGGGTGGATCACGAGGTCAGAAGTTTGAGACCAGCCTGGCCAACATGGTGAAACTCCATCTCCACAAAGATACAAAAAAGAAAAAAAAAATTAACCAGATGTGGTGACATGTGCTTGTCATCCCAGCTACTCAGGAGGCTGAGGCAGGAGAATCTCTTGAACCTTGGAGGTGGAGGTTGCAGTGAGCTGAGATTGCGCCATTACACTCCAGCCTGGGTGACAGGGCGAGACTCCGTCTCAAAAAAAAAAAAAAAAAAAAACTACTGAAAATACTTGGAAATAGTCTCCTTAATTTTTTTTTTTCCACCAATGGTGGAATTCAGATGGGAGGAGGCTTCTAATTTTCTGCTTACAATGTTGTTCCTTCAGTAGTTTGAAGATTCTTCTGTTGCGAAAGACGAAGAAAACATATGATTAGTTAATAGGAGCTATATTCTATCTGTAGCTTATCTCTTCCTGGCCCCAAATGTAGCTTAAAACCTTGCTCTCCTTCCTCTGCTTACTAAAAAAAAAAAAAAAAAAAAGAAAAAAAAATTGTTCAAGAACTTCAGCTAATTCTGGATTTGTCTTCTGACAAAGTTCCCTGTGGTTCATACCACATTTTTGTTTCCTTCTTGGCCATGTGCTGGCCCCTAAAGTGTACAGATCTGCTGTTTTAAAAACTGAGCTCCACAGCCAGTCAGATTTATTGTTTCAGATCATGCCATTCTGTCTTTCTCAGATTGTCATATGTTAGTGTCTCCTGTGCCACATAAACAGTAATCCTCTTGTAGGTGTCTGAGGTATATTTTTCTTGGACTTGTCAAAATTAGTTCTCTAGAGCTTAGAGATGGTGTCCTGCTGGGTTTATTGTTCCCTTGTCTTCTTATTACTAGTTCCAAAATTATATTCTCACTTTCTTCCAGGGTTCTTGGCTGCCTAACTGATCAATTCTTTTTTGGTCAGAGTTATGGATGAATTTTATTGGCTTCATGCTTTTCCAAAATTTCAACCGTGAGCCTATAGTATTGTATATATAAATTTTTAGTAGAGACGAGGTCTTGCTGTGTTGCTCAGGCCGATCTCGAACTCCTGAGCTCAATTGATCCTTCTGCCTTGGCTTCTCAAAGTTCTGGGATTACAGGTGTAAGCCACCATGCCTGGTCATGTATCACTTTGGAAAATGAACAAAGTTATTAATTGAAAAGCATGAAGGTGGTGAGGATGATAGCTTTGCTTATTGCTTCTTGAGATGTGGGTCAAGAGTTCTTATGATATGTCTTTTAAGTTCTAGAATAATACCTACAGATTTCTGTATACATTTTGATTCTGTACAAATTTGTGTGGTTAAAAACTGAGAGAGTTCCCTCCACTTCTTTGGTTTCTCTAGACAGTAAGTGACAAACCCTCATAGCAATACTTCATCTACTTTGCTTTCCTTTATATTTGCACCCAAATTTCTTCATTCTCTCACACATATATCTCTTGTGGTAGATTGTTTGGACGAAGGGCACCTTGAACTGGTGGCCTTGCTTGCCTGCCGAGGCTCGGTCCTGTAAGGAGACTTTTCCTTTCTTTTTGTTTGTGTTTTGAGATAGGGTCTTGCTCTGATGTCCAGGCTGGAGTGCAGTTGTGCATCACAGCTCACTACAGCCTCAAACTCCTGGGCTAAAGCCATCCTCCTGTCTCAGCCTCCAAAGATGGGACTACCGGCACACACCACTATACCTGGCTAGTTTTTTTGTGGAGATGAGGTCCTGCTTTGTTGCCCAGGCTGGTCTCAACTCCTGACCTCAAGAAATCCTCCTGCTTTAGCCTCCCAAACTGTTGGGATTACAGGTGTGAGTCACCATGCCTGGCTGATTTGTTCTTTTTGGTGGTCAATCTTGGTTCAATAGCACATAAATTTAGAGTGCTGCTGTATTTTGAGCAGCTGCTCTGTCGTATGAACTTGAAATGTTGGGTTCTATGCTGCTTCTATGTTGTGTAAGTCTCCAAATTGAAAGGATTTGTGACTTTAAAAAATCTCCACTTTTGCTCATGTTTTTTGTTTCCTCTGTTTGGCACTTGTTTTCAAAGCAGTGACTTTCAGAGCACAATTGAGAAACCTTGAGTGTTGATGTTAATCCTCCACTGGGTTCTACTATTCCGTACATCTTCATAACTAGGTAAACTTCCAGGAGTCACTGAAATTTAGTGTCTCTAAATGAAAAAGTATATCAAATACAGATACCAGTGAAATTGCTAGATTTCATTGATGATTTCAGTTCAGTATTCTAAAGTCTGGATGTCACTTAGTACTTGGCAGGATTGCAAAGCAATGACATATTTGCATGCAGGTAGTTCTAATTCAAGCTGATTGTGCGGAGGATCGGTATAAGATCAGTGTAATGTTGAGTTGGTTGTGGTTTTCAATTGCTGTTTTTGTTTTGGTTTTAAATTATAAATTAGTTTATTTGTCTTTATTCAGTTTACAGCTGCATTGTATCATTTGCATTTAACTTATACTAATTCAAGTCTAAATGTTTGCTTAAAAATAATTAGCAATATATGTTTTTTTCATGCAACATCTCCTTAAATACAGAGATGCGTTTCTTCTGGTATTCAACCGTAGAAACAGCAGTCTCTTCCAACGCTGCAGGAAAATTGCCAGGGTTAGGCTTTGTAAAAGGTAATGCAGCACTCAGAAAACCACATGTGCTTACTGTGTGTGCTATTTAAGTAATTTTCAAGGATAATTTTGTCTTAACCTTAGCCTTGATTTTAGAAGCCAAGCCTTGCCTAAAAGGTGACTCCATGCAGTTTGTTGTGAGTTCTTTGGCCAACTCTACAGGATGTAGTGCTGTGTTTTTAGCATCAACAGTGCTTTGGAGTTATAATTTCCTAATAATGAGAATTGAAGTCAGGTATGTTTTGCTGTTAAAATATGAATCATTTGTGACTGTTTCTAAATAGGTGTGTATTTTCTCCCCTCTTGTTTATGTGGTGATAGTTCATTTTTATCACTGAGTTTGTTCTAGTGGAAAGTAGTGATGGGTGAGAAATGTGGACTGCGTTCAGTAACTTGGAGAGCCACTGGCTTAAAGTAAAGCACATTTTATTTCCCAGAGGTGGGAGTCCCTGGGAGTAGTGATATGTTGGTTAACTTCTGAACATTTATCCAACTGATCAGTGATGGAATTAAGTCTCTATTATTCTTTCATATTATGAAAGCTTCTAATTGAACATGCAAAGCACTTATGAGGCACTTTGACTCCATCAAATTTATGAGAAGAACGTTAAGTGCCCAGTGGATGTTTGCCCAAAGGAACCAAGTGGGCAATTCACAAAGGAGGGAATTAACTGGTAAAAAGCTGCAGAAAAGCACTGAATAAACCTAGTCTTCAGTGCTTTTCTCAAAATTTAAAATATTATCCTATATCCTGTTAAATTGGCAAAACCAAAAACGATTAACATACCTGACACTGCAAAGTCCCAGTGGCCTGGTGCATTTGGATGTTGGTGATTTTGTGTAAAAGACTACATCTTCTCAGAACAGCAATTTGGCATGATTATCAAGATCTACAAAAATGTTCATGCCCTTGCAGTCCTCTGTAATACTAGTTATCCCTAGGGAATTGAAATTATGGGTAAAGATATTCAGTCCCACATTATTTAATTTCGGAAGCCATTAGAATAACTTCAGAAGTTCAACAACAGGAAAATGGTGCAGTCAGCCACTTCACCATTATTCATTAGGGGTTATTCATTAGAAGAAACAACATGCAGCCATTTAATGGCTATAGAGACTATATAGCAGAGTGAAGCATGGTTATACTAGGCCAAGTGAAAAAAGGTAAAACATTAAATGAACACTGATGAGAACAAGGTTAAACATGTTATAACTAACGTAATACCTAAGTGTTATTAGTTGTGGGGTAAACGTTTATAGATGTATTTTTTTTTTGGTTTATAATTAAATTCCTCATCAAAGTAAAGAGAACATTAAAGAATTAGATAAGGCTATGGTAGGATGAAAATGAGATGCTGGGATGACTTTGTTTTAAATCCAAGGAGATGTGTCAGCTGTTTTTGGTGTGCCGCGTGGTTCTACAAACTGCTTATTTGCTGTGTAAATGGATGTAGCTTTCCAAGATGCCTGGGTATGAATGAGAAGTAATTTTGGTAAAGTAACATGTTAAGGCCATATTTTAAAGTTCAGATTCCATCTGCTGAGTGTTCTGTATTTGCAAAGGTATTTATTACAGGCTTTCTTGCTCCATTGAGAATACAAGCTATAGAACTATGTAGAAATAGTTTTTTTTTTTTTTCCCCAGATGGAGTCTTGCTGTGTCACCCAGGTTGGAGTGCAGTGGCGCGATCTTGGCTCACTGCAACCTCTGCCTCTCGGGTTCAAGCAATTCTCCTGCCTCAGTCTCCTGAGTAGCTGGAATTACAGGTGCCCACTACCACACCTGGCTAATTTTTTTCTATTTTTAGCAGAGACAGGGTTTCTCCATCTTGGCCAGGCTGGTCTCGAACTCCTGAGCTCAAGTGGTCCACCCACCTCAGCCTCCCAAAGTGCTGGGATTACAGGTGTGAGTCTCCGCGCCTGGCCTATATTCCTCATTTTAAAGCTTTGGATCATTTTTATTTACTTTGATTTCAAAGGTACTGTCTTAATGTTTGATATTGTCAGTTGATACTGACATTTAAAAACAGGTTTACAATTGATAACAAGAAAATGACTTTTATTTGAGGAATGCAAGTCCTTTTATTTTTTATTTATTTTTGAGACAGAGTCTCGCTCTGTCGCCCAGGCTGAAGTGCAGTGGTGCCATCTCGGTTCAAGTGATTTTCTCCTGCCTCAGCCTCCTGAGTAGCTGGGATTACAGGCGGCCGCCACCATGCCTTGCTAATTTTTTGTATTTTTAGTAGAGACGGGCTTTCACTATGTTGGCCAGGCTGGTCTCAAACTCCTGAGCTCAAGTGATCCACCTGCCTCATCCTCCCAAAGTGCTAGAATTACAGGCGTGAGCCACTGTAACCGGCTTCAAGTCTTTTTGATGATCAGGCCCAGAGAGACATTAAAATGAGAGCAGTAACACCTTACTTCCCACTTTAGCTATGTAGTCATCTTTTATTTACTAATTTTTTGAGACAGGGTCTTCCTCTTGTCACCCAGATTGGAGTGCTGTGGCATGATCAGATCATATAGCTCACTGCAGCCTTGAACACCTGGGCTCAGGCTGTCCTCTCGCCTGGACTCCCTGAGTAGCTGTGACTACAGGCATGTGCCACATGCATGGCTTACATATTTGTCTCTTGAAACTGCTTGCTATTGCCACAAGTAGGTATAAATTAACCTTTTGATGACACTATAACCCAAATCCTGTAGCTGTAGTGTATAGCAAATCACTAATCTATGTTATTTCTGTAAACTAGTGAAAATTCTTCACAACTGTGTGTTAGTCCACTGTCTGTCCCCCTCTTTTACCTTTAAAAATCCACTTTTTTTTTTTTTTTGAGACAGCATCTCACTGTCATCCAGGCTGGAGTGCAGTGGCGTCATCTTGGCTTAGTGCAACCTCTGCCTCCAGGCTCAAGCAATCCTCCTACCTCAGCCTTCTGAGTTGCTGGGACTACAGGGATGCACCACCATGCTTGGCTAGTTTTTGTATTTTTTTTGTAGAGACTGTGTTTTACCATGTTGCCCAGGCTGGTCTTGAACTCTTGGGCTCAAGCAATCTGCCTGCCTCGGCCTCCTGAATGCTGGATTTACAGGTGTGAGCCACCTTGCCTGGCCTAAAAATCCACTTGTAACTGCTGCTTCTTGGAGTATTATTCAGGGCAGGTTGAATCTATGCTTCTGGGTTGCAATCCTCAAGCTTGGCTCAAATAAACTCTCGACTTACATTAATTTTGCTCTAGTTCTTGCTTTGAGGTTGATAATGTAGAATTGTGTATCATATACACAAGCATGTATTGATGTATGCTTTCAAAAAGTGTGTAGTGTTTGCTTTATTTCCTACGTGTACACCTCTTTCAAAGATACCTATTCCTCATTAAGTAACTAAGATCACATGTTTTTGGTAGTGAATTTTCTGCATTTTTGTTTGCATTTAATATGTGTGCTTTATGGCAAGTGTTATGGATTATGTTATGCTTTATGGCAAGTGTGTGCTTATGGCAAGAGTCCAAAGGCATGCTGGTCATTCACAGTATAGTGATGCTTTTTCATTTAAATTTGCATTTTCTAAAGAACCTCATAAGTAAATGAAACTTGCTTTTTGGGGAATGGGAAAAAGAAATGGGTGAGGAGGTAAATTCTGCTTAGAGCTGATTCTTTACTGAGTTTCTGCAACTCTTCCATTTTCATTTGGGAACTTTAGTTCTATGCTTACTGGAGTCTCTTTGTTTGAGAAATGGATCAAAGCAAAAGGAAACCGCAATCCATGTATTCAACAAATATTTGTTGGTCACTTACTACATCCCAGGTACTTTGTGAGACCCTTACAGATACATGGTGTCCCAGCACTTACATATTTTAGAGGCTGTTTTAGGAAGTAAGATTCATCTCTGCTTTTGGAATAAAATAGTTGGCATAGCCCTAAGTTTTAGAAATTTGTGAGAGTTATTCTTGTTTTGCAAATATAACATTTGGTAGAAAAAATTGTGTTGAGGGATCTCATTTTCCTTTTTCATCCAGAAAAGAAGTAATTTCCTAATATTTGGGTGGGGGTGTTAGCACCAACTCAGAAGACATTCCTTTTGTTGCAGGCTTAGCCAGTCATTACTTACTCCCTGACGTATTTGTTGATCCCCTCCTGGGTTTGCTGTTATAAAAGGTTTCAAAACATAGTCATTACCCTGAACCTATGGTGGCTCCCTAATAGTACAAGAGAAGAAAGCTGAGTAAATGTCAGTGAACATGAATTCTCCCAGGAGTTTTGGGACATGGAGAGCCCTGTGGCTTTGTATGCTCAAGGGAGGTTCCCTGGAGGAAGCAGGCCTTGGTCTTGAAGATTGGACTCTCTTTGGGTAACAAACTGCAGGTCAGACAACAAGCTTGAGCAACCTCGAATATGCAGGTTCGAGTGAACTACAGTTTGCGAGTGGCTCAGAGGGTAGGTGTTGGGAGTCATGGAAAGGCAGGTAGGAGTGGTTGTGAGGCTGATGTCACATGCACATTTAGAAATGCTCCCTTATTCTCTTTCTCTTTTTTGGGACATGATCTCACTCTGTTGCCCAGGTTGGAGTGCAGTGTCTCAGTATAACACACTGCATGCTTGAACTCCTGGGAGCAACAAGCAATCCTCCTGCCTCAGCCTCCCAAGTAGCCAGGACTGTGGGCGCATGCCACCACACGTGGCTAATTAAAAAAACTTTTTTTTTTTTTTTTTTGGAGAAATGAAGGTTCTCACTATGTTCAGGCTGATCTCAAACTCCAGGCCTCAAGTGGTCCTACCACTTTGGCTTCCCAAAGCCCTGTGATAACAGGTGTGAGTCCCTGCACCTGGCTCCCCTATTCTCTAAGAAATAGGGACCCAGTGAAATGTCATCAACAGATGACATTTCTGACGATATTTTAGGAAGATATTTTAAGATGATGATGCTGGCAGGGATCTGCAGGATGGATTTAATTTGGAGAGGTGGGAGACAGGCAAGCTGTCTGCAGTGCTGAATAGAAGTACACTTGCATGGCATAGGTAGTGAAGTGATGAGCGTCTGAACAAAGATGCTAGTGGGACTCAAAAGGGCACATGCAAGAGACGTGGATGCTTCTTTGAGAAGGAGGAGGCAAAAATGCAGTTTAGACTGGAGGCAGGCAGAAGAAGGGTAAGAGGAACAGTGACAGGCTTAAACATTTCTTTTTGGGCTGGTGCAAGAAGGGAGAAAGGAAATAGTGTAAAGATTAGAGGTCGTCTGGCAAGGTATGAGGGTTCAGGGAGGATTTTACTCTACAAATGTCTTCTTTTAGAAAGGTTTGGATGTTATTCATGGTAGAGAACTTTTGTGCCAATCTTCAGCTACCCTTTGAGCTGAGTTCTGTTTTTCTCATCACTAGCATTTCCCATTCTTTATGTTTCTTTTCCTTTCTTTCCTGAGAAAAGGGCACAAAAACATTAAAGATGTTAAACAGTCAAGAATTACAGGTGACTGTTTGAAAACTCACAGTACAATGAGGAAGGCAGATCTGTCATCTAATAAGAATCTTTCCTCCATTTTTCTCACTCATTAATAACTCAACATTATAGCTCAGCGATCGTCTTTGTAACTTGCACATGAATTTGCTTATCTAAACTGTGGACTTAACCTGGAACTTTCCTGAAACTTCAAAGTATTGGAATGATCTCCTTTATGATAATCACATCTTATTATTTTTTTGGAACAGCCCTGATTTGAAGTCAGGGGATACTTTCAGGCCCCATACATTCGTAGTTTTAGTGTGCAAAATTTGTCATTTGGATATTACAGTAAGGCAATGTTGGGTTTTTATCACTGCTGCATTTGAGAGGCCTGGTTTTAACTGGTTTACTCTTGATATTTTATGGAAAGGTTTTGTTTTTAATGCCATACTTTTCTACAGCCATGCTGCTCAAACACATGTCCCTGGGGGATCCTGTAATTATGCAGATTCTGATTCAGGAGACCTGGGGTGAGGCCTAAGAGTCTATATTTCAAACAAGTTCCCAGGGATGCTGATGCCTCTGGACTGTTAAGGACCAGGAGTAGGGAACTCTGCAGAAGGTAACTTCTACTTAAATTACAGACTTTGAAATTAATTACTGTGGGGAAGGAACTTCAGTGTACCTGGTTTTTAGCGTTATGTTAATATAGCTGTGAGAGCAGATTTTGTTTGCTCTTTGCTTTCCCTATTGCTGAAACATCAAAAAGAGTACTCTTCCCCCTTTCTTGAGCTTGCATTATAGAAATATTGTTTTTGAAAACACCTTATTAGAATAAACTTGACATTTGAATAGTGTTGTGTACTTTTTAATGTTAAAGAAACCCACACAATTTAATACTAGCTGCAAAATACAGTGTGTTTCCAAATGACTTTTGGCAAGAGTGTGTAATTCAGAGTAGTTTATAGAAAATTAGCGAGGTTTATTTTAATAGCTTCCAAAAAATGCCTTCCTTTTGTTTTGAATCATGAAAACACAGTAAAATAAAATATTCTGCAAAACATTTTGGAATGGATTAGCGAAATTTAAAATATAAATGTGTATCTATCACATTTAGTGCCAACTGATTTGAAACAAAAGTAGTTGAAGCTGCTTCAGAAGGTAATTGTGGGCAGAGAATGAAATTTTCCTTTCTTTGGGAGGTTGCCTCCTGGTTATATATCTCTTTTAGAGAAGGATCTGTAAATATGCATTTCAAATAAAGGGAATATGGAAAAATCAATTAAAAAACAGGTCAAGTAAGCATTACGTTAGTCTGCTTTTCAACATTCATTCTCATTGTGTTGTCTGTGCTTTTTGGAACATTTCACCCTGTTTATTGCTTTATTACTAACACTTAAGGTACTTTATGTATTTTAAAAAGTATTTTGTAGGCTGGGCATGGTGGCTTATGCCTGTAATCCCAGCACTTTTGGAGGCTGAGGTGAATGGATCGCTCGAGTGAAGGAGTTTGAGATCAGCCTGGGCAACATGGTGAAACCCTATCTTTACCCCTTGCCCACCAAAAATAAGTAAATAAAAATTAGTCAGGTGTGGCGATACACACATGGAGTCGCAGCTACTTGGGAGGGTGAGACGGGAGGACTGCTTGAGCCTGGGAGGTCGAGACTGCAGTGAGTTGTGATTGTGCCACTGTACTCCAGCCTGGGTGACAGAGTGAAACTCTATCTCAAAAAAATAAATACATAAAAATAAAAGTATTGGTAGACTACCTTCCAAAGGCTGGCCTGATTGAGCTTATTGATTCCTGCTTTTTATTAAGAATTCTTAAGGATGTGTGTGTTGAAACTCAAACTATATCCTCAATGTGTGGAGTTGTTAGGTCCATTTCTGAATATTAAATCTAACATTTTTAAGCTCTGTTAAAATAATCACCTGGATTATTTTCCATTCACATTTTTAATATAATTGAGTCAGGGCACCACTTTTGCCAAGTTAAGTAAAATTTCCTTTGTTCAAAGATGTAGTGTGGGTCTATTTGTCTTGGCTGTTTTAAGTAGTTACTTGCTCAAGTTGCATGCCATGAACCCTTCACAGCAGCAACAGCAAAGTCATATACATAATATGTATGTCAGTTGTTTAATGTAGTGAAAATACTCCTTGCACCCTGGTTCCCTTAGCATTGACAGCTGTGATGAGCCCAGACTGCACTGCCTGTGCCTGCCAGCTCCTTTAGCAAATGCTTCAGTAGCAGATGTGGGAGATTTTGCCATGACGGGTAGGGTTTCAGAGAGATTAGCTGACTTGAGAGGGTGGGCTTCAAACCTGCTAATGTGCCCTGTGCAAGACTTTTATATACAGGGCTTGTGTTTATATCCAGCTGTACTTAGTTGGTTTGTTCAGTCAATTTCAATGGGCTTGAGTGTCTTATTTTGTGCTAGACATTATAATCCAGTGTGAGTTGACCTTGGGTTTTCTTTTCCCTCTTCTCCTCTCCTCTCTCCTCTCCTTGTCTTTCTCTTTGCTCTCCTCTCTTCTCCTCTCCTCTCCTCTCTTCTCTTCTTCTCTTTTTTTTTTTTTTTTTTTTTGACAAATTTTCGCTCTTGTACCCCAGGCTGGAGTGCAGTGGCACAGTCTCAGCTCACTGCAACCTCCGCCTCCTGGGTTCAAGCAATTCTCCTGCTTCAGCCTCCCAAGTAGCTGGGATTACAGGTGTGCACCACCATGTCCAGCTAATTTTTTTCTATTCTTAGTAGAGACGGGGGTTTCACCATGTCGGTCAGGCTGGTCTTGAACTCCTGACCTCAGGTGATCTGCCCGCCTTGTCCTCCCAAAGTGCTGGGATTATAGGCGTGAGCCACCGTGCCTGGTGAGCTTGGGTTTTCTGCTATAGAACTGACCAGGGCATTCGGGATTTGTGAGTGAAAACAGAAATCCATGGAGGGGTGCATCTTGCATTCTGCTTGGCGGGTGAGATGAATGTAGGCCGCTCTACCTTCCAGACTGCAGAACTTCCTTGGTATTTACCTTTGTGAAAGGGATCCACGAATGACTTCTTACCCCTGCCAGGGGTTGATGGAAGTTGTTTCCAGGTGTGACCCATCTTCATTGGCTTATCCTGGCGAGCTGTTAGGAAAAAGTGTCATTTTAACTTGCTGTATTCCTCTGAAGCTCCAGAAAACAAGGTCTGAGCTCACTCTGTTGAAAAACTCCTTTGTTTCTACCTAAAAGCACAGGATGTTCATTTCTATCAGATCAGTTCTTTTCTGTATGCCAGCCTGAACATGTGTGTGTCTTTGTCTAAGCACCTATTGCTTCATAAGATACACCACCAAATTGAAAAGAGTTAGTGACAACTGTTCCTTGGCTGGCATCAAAACCAGACACCAAAGAAAAGCCAGCAAGTGGTTTTGTAAGACTAGGTCGGGCTGACTGATTTTATTTTTCTTCCTCAATTTTGTGTAACTTTTCTGTTTTAAAAAACTGTTTCGCATTAACATGCAGATAGAAATATGCTGCTAGGCCGGGCGTGGTGGCTCAAGCCTGTAATCCCAGCACTTTGGGAGGCCAAGACGGGCGGATCTCGAGGTCAGGAGATCGAGACCATCCTGGCTAACCCGGTGAAACCCTGTCTCTACTAAAAAATACAAAAAAAACTAGCCGGGCGAGGTGGCGGGCGCCTGTAGTCCCAGCTGCTCGGGAGGCTGAGGCAGGAGAATGGCGTGAATCCAGGAGGCAGAGCTTGCGGTGAGCTGAGATCCGGCCACTGCACTCCAGCCTGGGCGACAGAGGGAGACTCCGTCTCAAAAAAAAAAAAAAAAAAAAAAAAGAAATATGCTGCTAATGACAGAGTCATGATCTTGATGATGGTGATGATAACCGTAGCCTGCCTTCCTTCACTCTTCACTCCCCATGTGCCAGGCACTATGCTACACATGGGACCCCTTTAATCTCACAGTGATCCTGTGTCGGGGGCATGGTTGTTGCTGTTACCTCAGATGAAGTAGGGAGGCTGAGCAATGTTGAGTCAAACCACAGGGACAGGCAGAGCCATGTTCTGAGCTGCACCGTCTTCCTTCTTTCTGTAACCACTCTGCCCAGCGCATTTGGCATCACCAGCTCTTTGAACATGTTTGCTTTCAAAAGCCAGGACATTTAAATCAGGGGAATGTAAACTTTTAAAAGACATTATGAATTTACTTTTTGTACAGTTTCCTGATGAAAATCACAAGGGCTTGCATGTTTTCAAATGACAAATTTTAATACTAGGTTAGTATTCTTCCTTCCCTCCGTCTCTCCCTCTTTCCCTTTCTCTCTTCCGTCACAGGGAGTTCTGCAGCTCCATTGCAGAACAACCCCACAGACTTTTAGGGTTTTGAGTTCCCAGAGGGAGCATCTCATAGCCTCCCCAAATCCAATGATGTCAGACCTTAAAGATCACAGGACCCAGGGCTGGCAAATCCATGGCCTCACTTTGCTGTCCAGCTTTCGGGTCTATGGTGGAGACTGAGAACGGGGCACATCCCTGTCTGGAGTCTTGGAATCTCTACATCATTGCAGGTGATACCCATAGGAAACTGGAACTTATGATACAATTTATCTGCCTTTCCCAATTTACTCTCAAAGTACAAGTTCTTGATTAGGTTCCTGTGGTCCGTGGTGGGAGAGTCATCTGTCCAAGGCCACATACCTCATTAAGTGGCAGGTGAGTCTTGACTGCAAGGCTAGTGTTTTCTGCTCTGCCGGGACACCTTGATTTTCTCAGAATGCAGGTCCAGTGCAAGGGTCTTCTGCTCAGAAATGCCCATGGCTCCCTTTCACTTACACATAGTTCTTCCTGACCCTCAGGACCTCTGGGATGAAAAGTCTGGGTGCAAGTTACTTCATCACATCCAGATAACCCTTTTATGTGCAGGGTGTTTGGTTGGAGGCGCTGCCCTCAAGGCGTTTACAGGCTAGCTGAGGGCTCGAGGTGTCATATCCATTTAAGAATGCTTAGAATACCAGGCAAAAAGTGATAGTTTTAATCAGCAGTAGAAAGTGCTTTTGCAGTTCAAAGGTGTGAGAGTTGGTCATGGATTGACCATTACCAGGAAAGACTTTTGGGAGGAGATGGCATTGACTAGATCTTCATAGAAGGACAGATGTGTGGGCATGGTGACTGGAACAGCATGAAGGGATGACTTGTGTCTAAGGAGCAGGAAACATTTGGCTGGGTGATATGGACTGAGAGCAGAAGATAAGGCTGGGAAATGACTGTCATGGAGGGTCTTGGATGAAGGGCCATCAGCTGATACTGAGGAAGTCATTGGGAGCTAGTGAAAATTTTTGAGCAGGGAAATTGTTTGGGTCTGTATTTTAACCAGATGGAACTGGTTTGATGGTAAGGGTGTACTAGAGAAGGGAACCCCCACATTCTGAATTAATGTCACTTAGGAAGGGATCCCTTGTAAGTATGAAATGGTTATAATTGTGTGTGTGTGTGTGTGTGTGTGTGTGTGTGTGAATTTGAGAAAAGTATAACTGAAGAACACTAGGTATGGTTTTCTTGTTTTTTTTTTAAGACATGGTCTCTCTCTCTCTGTTGCCCAGGCTGGTGTGCAGTGGCGTGATCACGGTCACTGAAGCCTTGACCTCCTGGGCTCAAGCGATCCTCCCACTTCAGCCTCCTGAGTAGCTGTGACTACAGGCACGTGCCACTGTGAGCCCAGCTAATTTTTGTATTTTTTATGGAGACAGGGTTTTGCCGTGTTGCCCAGGCTGGTGTCGGACTCCTGGACTCAAGTGATCCACCTGCCTCAAGTGCTGGGAAGTACGGTTTTAGACAAAGAAAAAAATTTACAGTAATGATTTTCGCCTGGATAGGATAAATGGGAGGAGGTGGGATAAATTCAGGGCGGACTGCATTTTTGGCAGTGCTGATTTGGTGTTGAGTTTTCAGAGGCCTTCTGTTAAGCCGTTTGGAGGCAGTATTTTAAGTGAGAATGTGGCTATGGGGTGGGCAGATAACCTTGTGGCTGATTTGGTCAGGGTGTTGGTAGGCAGCCCTAGCCCTGGTGGTGGCCGTACCGGTGGTGCTCGGTATCCATGGAGGCCTGCCAGCATCCTGGAAGCTCTGGGAGTCGGCTGTGCCATCAGCCCTGTGCAGACAGCTGCAAAGCATGACTTGGAGCAGAAGGGGCCACCTTGTTTATGTGGAGAGTGAAGGTTTGCTGACAGTGACACCAGCTTGAGATTGAGAGACGGTGGGATAATGGAATTCATTCAGTTTTGGCAGGAGGCAGAAGTCAAGGGAGTTTATTGATCTGAGCCTTGAAAGGGCAGGTAATGAGCAGAGTATTCTTAGGTGGGCTGAGCGGTAAAGTTTGGGCACCGAGGGTGACATGAACTGGAGTTCGGTGATGGGAACTGGATATTCACCTCCCATCAGAGCTCTGTCATCATGCCTGGGGTGGAGCCGCACCCTGAGTGCGCTCAGCAGGGAGTGGCATGTGTGCAGGGCTTCAGCCAGGGCTGGCAGCCAAGGACCAAGCCATTTGCCTGGCTCCACCATCCAGAGTGCAGAGAAGAAAAGTGGGCCAGGGCCAAGTAAGTTTTCCCTTCTCTTTTCACGCTGCTGTGACACCCTCAGAGTGTTGAGTAATAGGGCTTGTGAAAGGAAAATAAATCTTGGGGGCCCAAAATCACTAAGCAGGGAAAAGGCAAGCTGGCAACGGCTCGGGACAAACCTGCCTCCCATAGTATTCAAAGTCACCCCTCTGCTCACGGAGATAAATGCTTACCTGATTGCCTCCTTTGGAGAGGCGAATCAGAAACTCAGAAGAATGCAACCATTTGTCTCTTACCTACCTATGACCTGGAAGCCCCTCCCCACTTCCAGTTGTCCCGCCTTTGCTTCGAGTTGTCCCACCTTTGCTTCGAGTTGTCCCACCTTTCCAGACCGAACCAATGTTCATCTTACATATGTTGATTGATGTCTCATGTCTCCCTAAAATGTATTAAACCAAGTTGTACCCTAACCACCTTGGGCACTTGTCATCAGGACCTCCCAAGGCTGTGTCATGGGTGTGCATCCTTAATTTTGGCAAAATAAACTTCCTAAATTGACCGAGACCTGTCTCAGATTTTTGGGGTTCACAGGCTCATGTATGGAGAACTTGGACTGTAGAATATCCTTGGAGCACTTACGTCTAGTTAAGTGATGGACAGACAACATAAGGAGATGTTGGAAAAGAGTTTCAAAGAAGAAAAAGTTGCACATGTTTTTGAAAACAAATTTATGCTTCTCATAGATTAAAATCTCATCCCTTAACATTTCATATTTTTATCCCTTTAAAAATCTCTCTCTCTCTTTTTTTTTTTGGAGACAGAGTCTCACTGTTACCCAGGTTGGTTACCCACTGCAACCACAGTCTCCCGAGTAGCTGGGATTACAAGGGTGCGTCACCATGTCCGGATAATATTTTTGTATTTTACCATCTCTACTAAAAATACAAAAATATTAGCCCGGTGTGGTGGTGTGCGCCTGTAATCCCAGCTACTCAGGAGGCTGAGGCAGGAGAATCGCATGAACCCAGGAGGCGGAGGCTGCAGTAAGCCAAGATCACGCCACTGCTCTCCAGTCTGGTTGACAGAGCAAGACTCCATCTCAAAAAAACAAACAAACAAACAAACAGAAGAAAGGCTGTAATTGTATAGTCTCACGAGCATACCAAAGTCATTTTGGAAGTAACCTCTCATTAGCTCAATTAATGAGGTTGAATTAAAAAGTCACAGAGTCATCAGGCTGCTGGGTGGTTCTGAGCACTCTGTGAGGGCCAATCAATAGGATGTGCACCTCCTGAGCTGTGTTCCTCTCTCCCCTGCCCTGAGCAGACTTTTCAGAGGAACATGGTGAGTTCTCAGGCAGCGATGCTTCCCAGCTTCTGTGCCATCAGGTGGCACTCCACCTGCCCCTCTCTATCTCATGATCTTGTTTTATTTTCTTCAACGTGTTTCTTACTAACTATCTTACGTGTTTGACTTTGTCTCATTGCATAGAATCCCAGCTCTGTTATAACAAGCACTTTGTTTTTCTAGTTCATGCTGAATCCCCAGCCTTGGGCCCATAGTAGGTGCTGATTTATATGTTCATTGCATGAACTCCAGAGGGTTTCTGTAGCCTCTGTCTCCAGTTTGCCCCAAGCCACTGTCTCAGGCCATCTTTATGAATGACACCGCAGGGGGTCCCTGGCGCTGCAGCTCCTGGTTAGGGATGTGCTGCTTGTGGGACCTCTTCTCCCTGGAATGCCTCCTTCCTTGCTGATTCTGGGTCTGAGGACATGGGGATTCTTTAGGACCTAACTCAATTGCTGGTTTCTTCCACAGAACCTTTCCTAACATCCTAACAGGCTCTAGTGCTTGCCTGTTTGAGCCTCTGAAAGTCATTGTAATTATCTTAAAGATGCTTACACGGTGCTCCTGCATTGTAATTGTGTGCATAGTTGTCTGGCGGTAGGTCCCTTTGAGTCAGGGAGTCCCTTGAATATTTTCCTCAAAGGCCTTTGTTTTCTGTACCCCTGCTTTTCTTCCTCCTCTGAAAATTTTCTCAACAGCTCTCGTCTTAGATCTTGTGGGTTTTTTTTTTTTTTTTTGGTCAATTAAGTATTTTTAAAATATTAGAGCTGGTAGGAATCTTGGCTGATGTCTAGTCTCATTAGAATGTGTACCTGTACTGTGGTTTTTCCATTAACTTTTGCCCCAGGAGTTTTGAATCAGCTTTGGGGCTAGTAGCAAATGTAGATAATTGTTTCCTGATTAGGAGTCAGATTTGACACTTCCTTATTGAAATGTTTTGCTCTCTGGGATATGAAGCAGATGGTAGCTTCTGGCAGAGCAGATGTCTGTGTTGAATCAGAGTATTTTAAATCTGCTCTTGTACCTTGAAGTGTTTCCCTTGGCAAATACCCATTTCTGACCTGCTAGTGTCAGCTTTGGGTGATCCCGCCGCATCCCCCATACAGGATTACAGAGATCCTTACTAAGAAGTCTGGTAAAATACAAGTAATAAAACATAATTTAATATTGGTTAATCCATGATGCTTTATTCTGATGCAAGTACAATGTGTTGATTGACTTGGTAACCAGTGAATCATTAATAAATGCACAGTTAACATGGACTGTTGATTCATAACACTAGAAGGAGTAATTTCAATAAAATATAGTTTGATTCTTCAGATTCCCTATTGGGGTAGCTCAGAGCACAGACTGTAGGTAGGCTATCTGGATTTGAAATTCAGCTCTGTGTAATCTTTAGGCAAATTACCTAACGTTGCAGTACCTCAGTTTCCTCATCTGTGGAGTGGGGTGTGTGTGTGTGTAATAATAGTACTTTTAGGATTGAACGAGGATCACATGAGTTAATAAATGAAAAGTGTTGAGAATGTTCCCTGCCTCACAATCCCTGCAGAGATGTTAGCCACTGTAATACTATCATTAAAGTCTCTTTTTCTCCTCTGAGAAATAAGCGCTAAACGCTATTACTGCTCCTGTTTTTAGTACAAAGACTGGAAGAAGCCCAAATCTTTTTTTTTTTTTGAGTTTTACTCTGTTGCTCGGGCTGGAGTGCTGTGGTGCGATCTCAGCTGACTGCAGTTTCTGCCTCCTAGGTTCAAGTGATTCTCCTGTCTCAGCCTCCTGAGTAGCTGGGATTACAGGCATACACCACCACGCCTGGCTAATTTTTGTATTTTTAGTAGAGACGGGGTTTCACCGTGTTGGCCAGGCTGGTCTGAAATTCCTGACCTCAGGTGATCCACCCGCCTCAGCCTCCCAAAGTGCTGGGATTACAGGTGTGACCCACTGCACCTGGCCGAGGAAGCCCAAATCTTAAGAAGAAATGCTCTACTCAAAACCATGCCTGGTTTACGTAGTATGGCTTTCTTTCTCCTGAGCTGGGGTTTGCACTAGCTGTTACCTGGGACACAAATAGTGTGGATGGAATGCTTTAGTTTGGAAGTGTAGGTTTTTGGACATCTTGCTTAGATTTGAGCTTTCACCCTTAAACTTTGTATTTTTCTTTGGGGATGGAGGTATTGGATAAAGGTACCAGAAAACCAGTGCGTTGAATTTGAACTGTATCGTTTTTTTTGGGGAGTGGGTTAGGGGAGGGGAGGTGTGTCTTTCTGTCAATACTGTGTATACTTTTAGCTCTCCTATACCAAAAGAAAGGGAGGATGCTAAAGTCTAATAATTGGCAAATAGGTGAGTTTCTTCCTGTGGGTGACACTGAGAAGGATGAGACCTAACCCTAACTTCCTAAACTTTTCAACTTATGGGAAGGTGAAGTACATAGATTATGGACAGTGCAGGCTATTAAGATAAATGTTTTCATTTTACAGTACTTTGAGTGCTGTGTGCTGGGCTAATGAGAAACACAAGACAGACAGGTGCTTATCTAGAAAAGCTGTCTCAGAAAAGGGTGGTTCAGAGCCAATGTGAGAGGGAAACCCTGCTCCCACTCCTGGGCTCAGTGTTGCCTTCATTTTCTTTCCAGTCAGCAGTTCCCACCGTTTACCTCTTAGCACACTATTAACACACACCGAGCTATTTTTTTTTTTTTTTTTTAAGTAATGTTTCATTATGGAAATTTTCTTTTTTTTTTTTTTTGTTGAGAGGGAGTCTCGCTATGTCGCCCAGGCTGGAGTGCAGTGGCCGGATCTCAGCTCACTGCAAGCTCCGCCTCCCGGGTTTACGCCATTCTCCCGCCTCAGCTTCCGGAGTAGCTGGGACTACAGGCGCCCGCCACCTCGCCCGGCTAGTTTTTTTTTTTTGTATTTTTTAGTAGAGATGGGGTTTCACCGTGTTAGCCAGGATGGTCTCGATCTGCTGACCTCGTGATCCACCCGTCTTGGCCTCCCAAAGTGCTGGGATTACAGGCTTGAGCCACCGCGCCCGGCCTGGAAATTTTCAAAGTAAGCAGAGAGCAGAATAATGAGCACTCAGGCACCCACCACTCAGCTCCAGCAGCTGCTGGCACAAACACATGGCCGGCCTTATTTATCTGTAACTCCCTTCCCCACTTCCTCCAGTACCTGCTGGATTAGGTCAGAGCAAATCCCCAAAAATATGTCATTTTTCCTATAGATTCTTCTATGTGTATCACTCAAAGATGAGGAAGGACTCTTAAGGAATTCTATTTTAAACTGTATTTTCCAACCGCCATTTTTTATTCAAGGACATTGCATTCATTGACTGAAGTACGTAGGCTGGCCATAACATGTCAGGTGAGTGTATAATTAGGAGATCGTATATTTAATGAGCACCCTGCATTTAGAATGCCTTCCTTCAGAAATTTCGAAGAAAGCCTAGGTTGCCCATTTTCCTTAAGGTCTTGCAGACAAACTCCTGTTGATAAATAAATTTCTACTGGGTTTCTTGAGAATTGTAAATCTGCAATAATATATGACCAGTGCCTGGGTCAGCTTCCCAACCAGCATGCAGGATGGTGATGCACCTTAGTCCTTGAGGAGGCCAGGTATGTGTAGTCCCGTGGTGTTGTACAAATTCCATATTTTTTTAATGCCATGGAGTATAAAAGCTTGGGAACCAGTGCCTATTTATTGGCAAACTATTTGAAAATCCAGTGACTTCGTCGACGTATTTGGATCTTAGTAGTATGTGGCTGGGAGGAGATTAAGTCATTTGAATTTATTTCAATTCTGAAAAAAAAGTGCTGCCTGAAAATTATAGTATTTGGGAATATTTTTACCCAGTATACATGGTGGCAGAAAATCACATAATCTGTGTTGCAGCAAAAGCGTTGATTTGGAAGCTAGGAGATGTGGGTTCTAATACCCACATGCCGTCTCTCCTGAGTACCCAGGCAGCCTTGGGCTAGACACAGCTGCAGGTGTCTAGTTTGTAGGTAATGGATTAGAGATGGGCTGTAAATGAGATGAAGATTGCTTTGGCTTTGGTCGGGTGGAGTGGTGACATTTATCCTGATAAGTTCATGGTGGTGGTTCTCAGCCCCATATGACTCAACATCTCTATTTTTTCTTTTAATTTTGAAATAATTACAGATTCACAGGAAGTTGCAGTGATACAGAGAATGACCCTGTATCCTTCTCCCAGCTTCCCCCAGAGGACACAGGATGGCAAGCTGATGCAGGTGGGTGGCATTGCCACTCAGTATTACAGACAGCCTTGCTGCAACCCTCAGCTCTTCGAAAATAGTGACCTTTCCTTAGAAAGTTATTATTTCAGGAATGCAGTGCCCATGCACTATCAACACTGGGCAAAAATACTTTGTGTTTATGTGTTCAAGGCTCAGACAATGATATACAAATTTCTGACTTGAGTGTCTCGTGGGACCTTTAGATACTGAAGACAATTTCTTCCTTTTGTGGGACTGTCCCACACATTGCAGAATGTTTAGAGGTGCCTGACCTCTGCCACTAAATGCCAGCAGTGACCTCCAGTCATTGTGACAACAAAATTTCCAGAATGCCCTCTGGGCAGTGGTTCTGCCTCTTTAAGAACTACTAAGATGGGGAACAAATATGCCTTCTGATGGAATCTGTCCCTCAGTGCCCCCACCGGTGAGAAAATTCTCAGTGTATGGAGTGTTGATTTGAATCATGTGATAATATTGATGGTCTGATGTACAATGTTTCTTATTCTTAAAACATACCCAGGTGTGTATTGTATTTGCAAAGTAAATTTAGTGCTTCCAGTGGTAGCCGGTAGGTTTGCTGGTAGTGCTTCCAGTGGTAGCCGGTAGGTTTGTGGGAACTCTAGAAGTCACGTCTGTGGCTCATCTTCACTGTGAGTGCAGAGCCCTGCCAGCCCAGCACAAATGGCTAGAGTTTCTTCAGCAATAGTCATTTTCCCTGACTCCCAGTCTCCAACACATCAAGACTATTTTGTGGAACTTAAGGGTTTTTGTCAAGTATTTAACGTCATATAGATAGAGCCTTTTAAAAAGTAAACTTTTGGTCGGGCGCAGTGGTTCACACCTTTCATCCTAGCACTTTGGGAGGCTGAGGATGGAGGATTGCTTGAGTCCAGGAGTTCAAGACCAGCCCAGGCAACCTAGCAGGACCCCATCTCTACAAAAAAAAAAAAAAAAAAAAAAAAAAAAAAGTCAGGCATGGTGGCATGTGCCCGTGTTCCCGACCAGTTGGACGGCTGAAGTGGGATCACCTGGGAGGTTGAGTCTTCAGTGAGTTGTGATTGTGCTGCTGTACTCCAGCCTGGGCGAGAGAGTGAGACCCCATCTCTCTCTTCTCGCTCTCTCTCTCTCTCTTTCCCCCCTCTTCTCCCCTTCTCCCCCTCTCCCCACTCTCTCTCCTTCCCTCCCTCCCTCCCTCCCTCTCGCTCTCTCTCACAAAAAAAAGTAAACTGTTTAGTAAAGTGGGTTGATAAATGTTTTAGGGTTTTATTTTAGAACCTGAACCTGTTGTAGGAGTGACCTGGGTGACTTTCAGGTTTGGAAACAGCATTAGAGTTTCTATTTATATGATTTTCTTTTTTAAAGACCAGCTTATTTCAATGTCAGTAAAAGTATGGGTGTAAACTAGGACATCAAAGTAGCTTCGTAGAGTAAAATTGAATGTTCTTTTGTGAGTGTGTTCATATCACATATACCTGTATTTGTATTTAATATATATGTATTTGTATTTATGTCTGTGTTATATGTGTGGAAGCACTTTTTCAAATCCCATCCTTGACACGTCTTCCTTCCTGGTTCGTTTATCATGACATACATAATTATTTTGGTGGCTGTACTTTGTTCCTTTTGGACTCATCATTTTCTTAAGTAAAAAGCCATAGCCCTTTCTTTGTAGAAGAGCAGTGCACTACAGAACATAAAATACTACAAAAAGATAATGGAAGGCAGGCATTTGTCTTTGCTTAACATTGATTCTCCAGGGTAATCTGCTCATTTTAATCATCAAGGGAGGAATGCTAGAATCATTTTATGTGAGTTCGTAGAAGAAATAGGCCATTATTTGCCTCTGGAAATCTCCCAGGAATTTTATAACTTGCTATATTTCTAAAATGTTTCACTAATTACGTCTTAGGACTGAAAAATAATCAATCTAATTTGCTTTGTTTTAAACTAGCCTAGATACCAGAATATGTGTATAATTTTTTTTTATGTTTGAAAGATAATAAATCCAAATGGGGATTCCTTTTATTTTCTGAGAGAGTCTCACTGTGTTACCCAGGCTGGAGTGCCGTGGTGTGATTGTGGCTCACTGCAACCTCAGCCTCCTGGGTTCAAGTGAGTCTCCTGCCTCAGCCTCCCGAGTAGCTGGGACTACAGGTACACGCAACCACACCTGGCTAAGTTTTGTATATTTAGTAGAGATGGATGTTCATCATGTTGGCCAGGCTGGTCTCAAACTCCTGACCTCAAGTGATTTGCCTGCCTCAGCCTCCCAAAGTGCTGGGATAATAAGGCTTAAGTCACTGTGCCTGACCCCTTTTGTTTTTTAAGGCTAGGTACTTGAATATATTTGTATTCCACCCCACCTTTTTTTTTTTGGTTGAACTTTATGTCCAAATAATATTGTATGTTCTGTGACAGGATCATATATAAAGAAATATATTAATTATCCAATTTATCTAATTAATTTAATTTATTTATTGCAGTATAACACATTACCCCCAAACTTAGTGGTTTAAAAAACAGACATTTACTGACACATAGTTTCTGTGGGCCAGGACTTCAGGTGTGTGTTAGTTGGATCTCCACTGCTGTCTCTCTGGGTTGCGGTCATCCGAAGGCTGGAGCAGGGCTGGGCATTCTGCTTCCAAGCTTATTCAGGTGGTTGTTGACCGGAGGTGTCAGCTCCTCACCACATGCAGCTCGTAATCTGAGAGAGAGAGCCAGTGAGTGCCTAAAACAGAAGGCACATGCTCTTTATAAACTAATTTGGAAGCGACATCCTGTCACTTCTGCTATATTCTATTCATTAGAAGTAGATTGGGGCTGGGCACAATGCACATGCCTGTAATCCCAGCACTTTGGGAGGCTGAGGCGGGCAGATCACTTGAGGTCAGGCGTTCTAGAAAGCCTGGCCAACAAGGTGAAACATCTCTACTAAAAATACAGAAATGAGCCGGATATGGTGTAGGTGCCTGTAGTCCCAGTTACTCAGGAGGCTGAGGCACAAGAATCACTTGAACCTAGGAGGTGGAGGTTACAGTGAGCAGAGATCCTACCACTGCACTCCAGCCTGGGTGACACAGTGAGACCCTGTCTCAAAACAAACACAAAAAGTAGTAGATTGGGACCAGGCATAATGGCTCATGCCTGTAATCTCAGCACTTTGGGAGGCCAAGGTGGGAGGCTCACTGGAGTCCAGGAGTTGGAGACCAACTTGGGCAACATAATGAATACTGTTTCTACCCCTGTGCCCGCCAAAAAAAAAAAAAAGGTAGTTTGGGGAGGGTTTACACAGACATGAAAGCCAGAAGATAGGGAGATCATTTTAGAGGCTGCCTCCCACATTGAGTTTACTTATACAATATAGTTGGCTAAGATTGGAAGTTTATAAGTTATTGGAAGTTGGTTAAGTTTATACTAAACTCGTTGAAACCTGTATACCTGATGGCAGTGTGAAAGATTTTGACAGGTAAAGTATTGTGCAAATATGAATAAAGAAATTCCACTCCCCAAAAACGGAGTATTTTTAGATTCATAAGTGTTCTCAGCTAATATTTAAAGTAGACAGAAATCAGAAAGTGCAGTAGTATATGCAGAGCTTTTCACATGATATTAAAAGTTAAGCCATAAGACAGTTTCTCTCTTATTCCACATGTGGAATAAAGTGACTTGTAAAATGCCATGGTGGGTGACTGAATTGGCTGCCTCAAATTGTCCCTCTCATTTCCTGTTTTATATGAATACTTTTTCTTTGCGCTCTTTCACTTGCTTAAAATCGTAATGTTTGATTGCTGCGTGTGTCATCCTTCAGTAAAATGTTTGAGATGGAAAGTCCTAGAAGCTTCTTTTTCCCTTTTGCTGATGCGTTGAGTAGATGTTAGTCACTTTTGGAAATACTCTGGGTGGTTCTAGCTAAAATGTGATATTCTACTCTAGCAAGGCCACTTGTGAAACCGTTCTCAAGAGCACAGTGTATCTAGTAGGTGCTTACTCATTGATTAAGTATTATGTACATTGTTTTTCTTCTAATGTGATAGGACCCTTTAGGACCTAAGTTTAAAGATTCACAAGTGTGAATAAAATCCATTGCAAAACCTATTCTGACCCAGTTTTCTATGCCATAGTACATTTCTTTGGTTCCTATTAGAAAAAAAAAAAAAAAAAAAGAAAAAAAAAGTGCTTCATATCCAATGCTCATTGATTTGTATCTATTGTCAGTATTGAGTTTTGTTGTTTTTTTTTTGTCTTTTAAAAAAGTTTCAGTATTGAGTTTTGATTACTGGAAGCCATTTAATTTTGTCTTCATTTATTTTAGTTTTCATTTGTCTTCAGTTCCTATGATTCTGTAGCTTTTTCCTCCCGCCTCTTTCTGTTCTTCTTGTGCAGCAGAAATCATCCTCCATGTCATAGCCTTTGTTTGCATAACCTGTTCTGTCTGACACAACTATCTATCATGACCCAATTTAGCCGTTTCGGTCACACCCAGTATAATTTATACCATGAGGGAATTTCCTGTGCTATTAAACCTTGCTTGTCACCCGTCACCAACTTAAGGAGCTTCCAGGTGTGCCCTTTCACAGGGTGGGCTTGGACTTTTCTAGTTCTTGCATTTTAGGTGGGAGCTGTTCTTAGGATTTTTTTTCTTCTGTGAATGAGTAAAGTGAAATTAATCCAAACTCAGTGCTTCCAGGGTTAAAACACATTTCCATATTACACTATCTGTAAGTTGAAGGGCCTTATGCTTGAGTGCCCCAACTAGAAAATGACTCATCATGAGGTGTCCTTCTGTAGAGAGTGTGACGTGATAGAGGAAGAAGGAAATTGCGGGCAACACAGTGACTTCCCAGTGACAGTTCACTTGTCTCTCCTAATATCTTTCATTCCAAAGCTGCTCTTCTGCAGATGGCTTTGAGACATAGTGTGGTGGAGTGGAAAGACTTTGGAATAATGCTCTGCCACTTTCTAGCTGTGTTATCTGGAAAAATTGCTTACCTCTCCCTGAACCTTGGTTTCCTTATCTGTAAAATGGGGAGCATACTACCTTTTTTGAAGAGATTTGTTAAAAAGAATTTATAAAATAACATATAGCAATGGCATGTGGAAATTGTTGGGTACTCCAAAAGAGTTGATGTGATTTTAAAACGTTTTCTTTACTCAGCTAATGTTTATCCTAGCTTTTCTCATGTCAGTACTACGCCCTGATTGCATGAGGTTTTCGTAAAGTGGCCCATGTAGATAATTGTAGCATTTTCCAGCATTTAATAGTTTAGGCCGATATTGGATTACAGAGTGAATACTTTGAGTGCTTGCAAAAGGGTCAGGAACAGATGCATTTTTAGGAGTAAATATCAAAGTCTGCCAATAAGGAAGCTGGTTTAGGAAATTAAATTTTATGCCTAAACATTTTATGTCTACAATTGCGGGTTTATCTAGATGAGAGGATAATTTTAGAATAGTATGCTGAAGGCCGGGTGCGGTGGCTCAAGCCTGTAATCCCAGCACTTTGGGAGGCCGAGGCGGGTGGATCACGAGGTCAGGAGATCGAGACTATCCTGGTTAACATGGTGAAACCCCGTCTCTACTAAAAATACAAAAAACTAGCCGGGCGTGGTGGCGGGCGCCTGTAGTCTCAGCTACTTGGGAGGCTGAGGCGGGAGAATGGCGTGAACCCGGGAGGCGGAGCTTGCAGTGAGCCGAGATCACGCCACTGCACTCCAGCCTGGGAGACACAGCGAGACTCCGTCTCAAAAAAAAAAAAAAAAAAAAAAAAAGGATAGTATACTGAAGCATCATGATGCAGAGCCCCTCCGGTTCAAGGACAAAATGAGGCATCGTTTACTCTGAATTTTATGACCGGTGGCAGAAAAACGTGTCACTGATGAGGTTAACTGGGGACCAGAATCCTGGGCATGGTCCTAGCTGGCATGAGTAGAATTTGCAATTGTTTTCAGGATGTGTTTTCTTTTTTTCTTTTCTTTTCTTTTTCTTTTTTTTCTTGCAGACAGGGTCTTGCTCTGTTGCCCAGGCTGAAGTGCAGTGGCACTATCTTGGCTCACTGCAGCCTCTGCCTCCGTGGTTCAAGCGATTTTCCCACCTGAGCCTCCCAAGTAGCTGGGATTACAGGTGTGAGCCACTGTGTTTGGCTAATTTTTTTGTATTTTTAGTAGAGACATGTTTTTGCCATGTTGGTTGGCCAGGCTGGTATTGAACTCCTGCCCTCAAGTGATCTGCCTGCCTTGGCCTTCAAAAATGTTGGGATTACAGGCATGAGCCCCTGCACCCGGCCAGGACGTGTTTTCTTAAAGACAATTTAAGAATCAGGAAAAGGAAAGACAGGTAGATGAAGGACAGGCTGTAGCATGTCACACCTCACAGTTATTTGCAACTTTCTGTTAACCAGATACTGTGTTAGATGAGAATGAGAGCTTAATTTTTTTTTTTTTAGTGCTGACTAATAATTAATTATAACTTTCAGTCATGATCACTGGGTTTGAACCTCCTGTGCAGATATTTTGGAAACATATATTTTAGATGTGAGGAAGTTCTAATACAAATGAAGGCTCAAAGTAAAGAAAAAGATGCAAAATGCTGTCATAGACATCGAAAATAGATTTGGATAAAAAACATTGCACCTACCAGAGGAATCAAGGAGAAATTTTTTCCCACAAATATTCAAGACATTATGTTATTTATCTCGTTTAGAGCTTTAGAACCTTTCTTTTAGGGGAATGACAGTATCTTTTGGTGATTTGAGTCTAAAAGTTGAAACTAAGATTCATGCAGAAAAGTAAAGGAAAATTTTCGGAGAAGAAAGCAGTGGTTGAGAATCTGTTAGCAGTGTTCCCTTTTGTCTTTTCAGCCTGTTCACCAGGAACTTGGAGCTTTGCGCTGTGATTATTTTATTGGTTCAAAGGACAGAAATTGTCTTTAAAATGATGAATGGCTCTGATTAGGTGTGGCAGTTCACACCTGTAATCCCAGCACTTAAAGAGGCTGAGGTGGAAAGATTGCTTGATGCCAGCAGTTTGAGGCCAACTTGGGCAACATAGTGAGACCCCATCTCTATAAAAAGTAAAAAAAAACTGGTCAAGTGTGATGGTGCATGCCTGTAGTCCTAGCTACTCGAGGCTGAGGCAGGAAGATCACTTGAGCTCAGGCGTTCAAGGCTACCACTACACCACAGCCTAGGCAACAGAGCTGACTTTTTTTTTTTTTTTTTTTAAAGGGTGCATTTTTTTGCCAGCAGGAGATGGGTGGAGTGTGAGGGGTACTGCCTACCTGTACGGTGATATCAACCCAGATTTGCATCCTAGTTCCTTTGCTGGTTTTGTTTAACATCTTATTGTGAGTTTGGTGCTCCTGTTTGAGCCCAGAGTAAAGGACCAGGGACATCTCCATGATTGTGGGGAAGCTCTTAGTTCCCAGGACTAGAGCAAGTGGCACCAGTAAGTACAATTCTCAGATACAGTGGCCTTTGAAGCAGGTAAGCACAGCCTGTCTTTGGGCCTTAATATTAATGCCTATCTTGTTGATTTGTCATTTTCATTTTAGTTTTGTAATTGGTTGATTGAGACAGAAAGGGAAAAATGGCAAAAAAGCATGTTATATATGCTTAGGATGGAATGTCTTCTTTTTCCCATTCCTCATCTCAATTCCCAGTTTAATGCTAAATCTTTGAGTGTCCATATCCTTGAGGAGAGACTGTTCTGACTGTTCTTGGAAATCACTTGATGAGAAAACTGCTGAGAAGCAGATCAGATGCCAACATCAGAGGCCAGTTTAGGTTATCTGTTAACTACAAGCAGATCCAGATCCTAGTAGCACTGAGCATAGAATGTCACCAAGTTATGACCTCCCAAGTTGCTGGTTGAGCCTCATGAAAGGAGGATTTGCTGTGGAGGGCGTACCCTTGCACCTGGGCTCTTGTGATCAGCCCAGCAATTCTTTTTCTGTTATTTTTTTTAAGACAGGGTTGGATTACGGGTGCATGCCACCACGCCCAGCTATTTTTTTTTTTTTTTCAATTTTTAGTAGAGACAGGGTTTCACCATGTTGGCCAGACTGGTTTTGAGCTCCTGACCTCAAGTGATCTGCCTGCCTCAGCCTCCCAAAATGCTGGGATCACAGGTGTGAGCTACCACACCCAGCCTCGGCCCAGCAATTCTTCCTGAAGCTGTCCGTCATCCTTTGCCTCAATGAAAATGTTGTTTTTTGGCTCATTCTGCCTGTTTTAAGGACCTTGGAAAAATGACAGTCTCACATTGACCAAAACGTTGCATTTGCTCGTGAGTTTTAAGGACTTCTTACACTTAGTCTTGCGTCCTTGTGGTCAAGGATGTAGGTCTCTGCTTATAAGCCCCATCTCATGTTCTCATCACTGTTGACATCATGGCTTCAGCTGAAGTGTCTCTTTCTGTTATTAGTTACTCATAAATGTCATTTATTAACAGGAGGAAGGTTATTCTTCTGAGAATTATTTCTGATGAGGTATTTGCATGTGTGTAGTTTAAGTCAGGGGATTGTCTGTAATCCAACACAGTCTGAAATAGTTTTTGGAGGTTGGCATAGTTTCATTTCACCCTGTCCAATTTGTTCAGAGAAGCCTAGAATTTGTACACGTTAGTAAAATAAAGAAAAAGAAAATCTGCCTAATGTAAAAATTAGTAGCTTTTAACAATTGTATCTATGATATGAAAAGGAGAGATTTGTTGCAAAAAAAGACCCTCTATTAATAAAGTATTTGAGTATGTCCTGTGTAGCCATATGGGTGTGTACATGATAGGTAAATGTAAAATATGATTCTTGCTTTTAAAGAACTTGCTTATTTGGGAAAGTACAGGATAAGATATATGATGTTTCCTAAGACAGGGGTTGTAGAAAGAGCTACTTATGACTTGAAAGTGTTTTTATTGGTAAGGTAAATAGATGCTTATATGTTTCTCAATAAATTAATCTAGCAGGATAAAAAATTCCAGGCCAGGCATGGTGGTTCATGCCTGTAATCCCAGCACTTCGGGAGGCTGAGGCAAGAGGATTGCTTGAGGTCAGGAGTTCAAATCCAGCCTGGATAACATAGCAAGATCCCATCTCTACAAAAAGTAAAATTAGCCAAATATGGTGGCAGGTGCCTATAGTCCCAGCTATTCAGGAGGCTGAGACGAGAGAATCACTTGATCCAGGAGGCTGAGGCTTCAGTGAGCTATGACTGCATCAGTGCACTCCAGCCTGGGCATCAAGGAGACGATGTCTCTAAGAAAAATAAAACCAAAATTCCATATGTTGTCTGATCTACGATGACTATTTTTGTGTTTTCTACATTATCATAAAAAACAGTTATTCAGGGGAAGTCACTTTAAAAGTATCCTAGATGAGAGAACTGTGTGCTCCTTTTTGTTTTAAGGTTGTGTTTTCTCCCTTGTCCTTTCCCTGACTCCCTGCATACTTTGAGATGGCCTCTGCAGCCCCGGCTTTTGTGTGGCATGCTCTTCCTGTCTCTGATTCTCTGCTTCTCTCCATGCCTGGATTTGCTAGTCTAGAGATATAAGAAGTTTTGAAACCAATATCCTCTTGGATTTTATTAATCAAACATCTGCATGTCCAGAATTCACACAGCCCTCTGCCATGCCCTCCAGGATTGGGCTACTGGGAGGATATTTTTTATCAATAAGTAGGCTAAATATTTATTTTTATCCCACTGGGTGGTTTCACAGGCATCAGCAAAATACAAAATTGCATTATTCACCAGAGCATGAGCTACTTTCTGTGTTATCCATGTGGCAAGGTCTTTAGAAATATTTGTGTGGGCCTTTGCCACGTTAAATGGCTGTATCCCAAGGCTTCATTTGTGGTGGTGTAGTCTTCTGTAGGACGATAGTAAGGACGAAATGAATTGGTGTCTTCCAGTAGTCAGATGTGGCACACAGGGCTCAGGGCTGGCACCAGTCATCTGCCTGTTCTTCGAGGTTTGCCTGGAGCTTATTTGTCAGCTTCTCCAGGGGTGTCCGCAGCTCTTAGTTTGCTTTTCCATTTGTCAGTCCAAATGCCCCTGGGGCGTGGATAGAGTGTCATCCCATTTGGCTCCTCATGGGGGCGTGTATAAAGAAGAGAGACTTCGTTTGTACACACAGCAGTCAGGACCCCTGCTGGAGCTGGAGAATCGAGGTGCTTTTCGGACCAATCCTGAGGCCCTGTCCTTGGAACTGAAACAACAGGCTGAGGTGACTGAAGTGCATTAAGGAGGAGGCTTTCGCCTGCTGCCCTGGCTGTTTTCTTCCATTAGAAAACATCTCATGAATGGAGCATTTGGAAAAACAGATAGTGTTAGAAAAAGAAAAAGAATTTCCACTCTGACTTTGAGACCAATCTCTGTAATTGTTTAGGTAGGGTAAGGATAGGCTTTCTTGAAACACTAGCCTTTAGCTGAGGCATTCGCAGACAGCACCTGCCTCTGCATATGGAGATCATAACCCCACACCAAAGGGCTGTCTTCTGGTAATTACCAAATTCCCATCTTTCCACTTTCAGTTGTGTGACTGGGAATAGTGTCCCCCTTCTGATATGAGTCATAGCATGCAACATGCACTGCAAAATGCACTTGCATTTTGCTTGAATATTTTGCAAAGAGATTCCATTGAATTGAGAGGCAGCAAGTATTTGATGTAATGATTACACTTGATCACACAAAACACTTCACAGTGCCATGGCTGGTCTTCATAGCAGTCAGCTCTTGACTTCGCTTCCTCCCTGCCCCCCACAAGAATGTTAGCTGTTGCTGTGGCTTCAGGAGCATTTAAATGTCTTAAAAGCTTATAAATAATATAAAAGGCTGACTGTATCAGTAGTGCAGTAGTCAGTGCATAATGCCAAATTGGTGGTGATGTCTGCACGACATGCTGACTTGAATAAGTTGTTTTCAAGTTGTCTCATTAAGGTTTGAACTGGGGATGGGACAGAGATAGCCTTTATCACACACTTCTTTTTAATTTTTATCTTACTTTTTTTTAGCTAAAGGCAAAAAGAATGCACATGCTTAGTTTAATGTGATTAGAAAATGAGTTGTTCCCTGGTGAGCTTGACCCACCAGTATGTGATGGTTTTGCAGCAGCCTTAGCAGCTGGGTTTTTCTCATCTCACAGAAAACCCCCCCACAGAAATACATTGTTATTCTATAAGACAATATGACTAAATTATCATGTACTGAGAAAAGCATTAGGTTAACAAATTAGGAAAACTATGTCTTAGATGTACAACCAGCTTTATTCCCTGTTCTCTGGTGGGCAGGCCTATACAAACCTACTCTCAAAGTCTGAGGAAGCTGAGAGGCCAAAAAAAGAGGCTCACAATTCCAGTTTCTCATAAAGAAATGTTTAGGTTAAGGTGAGGTGGCCTAGGTTGGTAATCCCAGCATTTTGGGTGGCCAAGGCTGGAGGATCACTTGAGGCCAGGAGTTTGAGACCAGCCAGGGCAGCATAGCAAGACCTCATCTCTATTAAAAAACAAAAATAAAACAAAACAAAAAAACTAGATGGGCATGGTGACATACACATGTGGTCCCAGCTACTTGGGGGGCTGAGGTGGGAGGATTGCTTGAGCCTGGGAAGTCGAGGCTGCAGTGAGGTATGATGGCCCCACAACACTCTAGCCTGGGTCATAGAGCGAGACGCCATCTCAACAAAAGAGAGAAACATTTAATTGGGACTTAGGAACAGAAGCCATGCCTGTGTCTCCGCACTACCCCCAGACCCAGGGCTGATATGCTGTGGGGAAAGGGTGACTCTGAAGGGATGTGTAGGACAATTAAAGTACTATAATGTCAAGTTTGTTTGACCTCTGGGCAGTGCCAGCTCTTGCAGTAGATAAACGGGAAATCTTAGAGGGCTTCCCAGAACTGGGGTTAATCGGAAGTCAGCATAGTGGATTAATATCCAAGATGGAGTTGCTTTGGCCACTGCACCTCTGTCTTATAAGCACAGAGTGTCAAGATAATTGTTATTTTGACCCAAATCATCAGCACAGCAACCAATTCCATTTATTAGGTAATTATGTACCAAATATGAGACTTTTTTTTATTACATTTAATACTTATAACAACTCAGTTGAGGGTATTATCCCTATTTTGCAGCTGAATGGATGGACTTAATGGGAGATAAGCAGCTTCCCTGAGACACATGGAACAACGTGTGGAAGTGACGCGTGTGAATCTGGTTCTGTCTGTTGGCAAAACCTGAACTGATCTCTATGCCTCCCACTCCTAATATACAGTGCAAGAGAGTATAAATAAGAAATATTCTTATGTCCTCTGGGCATGGTGGCTCACGCCTGTAATCCCAGCACTTTGGGAGGGTGAGGCGGGCAGATCGCTTGAGGTCAGGAGTTCTAAACCAGCCTGGCCAACATGGCAAAAACCCGTCTCTACTAAAAATACAAAAACTAGCTGAGCGTGGTGGTGTGTGCCTGTAATCCCAGCTACTCAGGAGGCCGAGGCAGGAGAATCTCTTGAACCCAGGAGGCGGAGGTTGCAGTGAGCCAAGATGGTGCCACTGCACTGCAGCCTGAGCAACAACAGAGTGAGACTCCGTCTCAAAAATAATAATTAAAGTAAAATAAAAATAAACATTATGTCACTACCAAGAATAATCCAAATTAACATTAAAATGCTTTAACATTTATAAAAATTAGTTCAGAGAAGAAATAAGGCTCCGTGCCCCTAAATCCTCACTCCTCTCCTGTAAATGTAAACATGTGAATTGTGCCTTCTGTGTAGCTTTCCTGTACTCTCTAATCTTAGGGTGTGTGTGTGCATGTGTGTGTGTGTGTATGTGTGTGTGTGTGAGAGAGAGGTTGAAAGAGAGAAAGAGGATGTAACTGTAATGTTGGTACTACAAGTGTGTAGCTTTCTAGAAATGGAATTTCTTCATCATTTTATTTTAAAAATAATCATTCTTTTCTGCTTTTGCTTGAAATGTTCTATTTTCCATAGATTAATATATGTTTGACTTTTTTGAATTATATATACTGTTTTATTTGTTTTTTCTCTTTTTCTGTTTTCAATCCCAAGCTGTTTTTAATTCTAAAAAGGTACTTTCATATTGTTTTTTGTTTTCATAATTTTTGTGAATTTTCTGCTTTTATTTTCCAAGCTTATGACTTTGACTCATTTTGCCAAAGCGGACCCATCCCATGAAAACAACACAAATTCTGTTAATTTTTAAATTGAGACTGTGTGTGTGTGTGTGTGTGTGTGTGTACTTTTTTTCAGAGGGGGGTCTCATTCTGTCGCCGAGGCTGGAGTGCAGCAGTGCCATCTCGGCTTATTGCAACCTTTGCCTCTTGGGCTCAAGGGATCCTCCCACCTCAGCCTCCTGAGTAGCTGGGACCACAGGCACACACCACCACGTCTGGCTAACTTTTTGTATTTTTAGTAGAGATGGGGTTTCACCATGTTGCCCAGGCTGGTCTGAAACTCCTGAATTCAAGTGATCTGCCCTCCTGCCTCTCAAAGTGCTGAGATTACAGGTGTGAGCCCCACTGCGCCTGGCCTTATATATTATTTTAGGAGGGAATTGACATCTTTCAAGTAGTTACTTCTAACTATCCAAGAAATACATATATCCAGCAATACATATTAAATGCTGTTCCACTTGTCTTCTTTTTTGTCACTTTTTAAAGTTCTGTATGTGTCATATAAGTTCTATATGTTTGCTGAGTATTTCCCAGGGATTTAAACTTTACATTGCTGTTTTCAGGTTTTTCTTATTGTGTCTTTTAAACTGGTTATAGTTTATATATAGTTTATTATTTTATTATATATTTTTTATAAGCTTCATTTTTATAACCTTCAAAACTAAGAATCCTCTTAGTTGTATATTAATTCAAGTTCTTTTCTTGGGTTTTCCGGGTATACAGTTTTATTGTGTGCAAATAATAACGTTGCCCCCTTTCTGTATTTGTAGCAAACATTTATTTCTCTGTTTAATTGCACTGGCTAGCATTTCCAGAGTAATGTGAAATAATCATGGTGTTAGGAAGCATCTAACTACATGCTAGACTTCATCGTAATGATTTTTGGTGTCAGGACATCAAGGTCTACCATAAGAACATGTGACTGCTATATTTATAATTTTGGAAACAGATAAAGGGAAAATAAAAGCAAAAGTATATGAGGTGAAGTAAGGGAATAGGACTAGAATTTGGAATGTACATAATGGACAAATCTAGTGGGAGGAAATTGAAGTCAGTCCCCAGGTTGATGGGTTATGCTGCATGCCGCTAGTATTTAACAGCCAGTTGTGCTTCCGGTCTGACAGGTGCTACAAAGATAAGGAAGATAACATCCACTGTGAAGGGCCTGTGGCCCAGAGGCACTCTGCGTGTTGATGAGTACAAATGAGGGGAACATCCTTACTGATTAGTGCAGTGGAAGCCCGAATGTTGTGTCCTGAGTTACAGTGTCATAGGATTTTATTAGAAGGCACCGTCACCTACCTCTACTGCTGCAGTTCCTGCACCTAGAATGGCCCTTGGCGTGGAGTAGGTGCTGAAGTCTGTCTTCATGAGTGAATGAAGCCGCTTCACTGTTCCTTGTGGTTCTTGGCCAGTGTTGTGGAGGAGGTGAGCCAGGTTTTTGCTGGTAGAGAGAGTGGGAGCAGAGGGGGATGCTGCTACTTGAAGAGTTTGCTACAGGGGGTCTGATCCCAGAGTTCAGGGCAAATCTGTTCTATCTGAGGTGTGGAGTGCTTACAGAGGAGCGAAGGGTGAGAGGGGAGGATGTGGAGGTGACTGAGAACAAAGCTTCCTTTCCTTTTTCTTTTTTTGAGACAAAGTCTTGCTCTGTCGCTCAGGCTGGAGTGCAGTGGCACGATCTGGCTCACTGCAACCTGCAACCTGCAACCTCCGCCTCCCGGGCTCAAGTGATTCTTGTGCCTCAGTAGCGCTACTACTCGGTGGTAGTAGTAGTAGCCTCCTGAGTAGCTGGGATTACAGGCGCACGCCACCACATCCAGCTAATTTTGGTATTTTTAGTAGAGACAGGGTTTCGCCGTGTTGGACAGGCTGATCTTGAACTCCTGACCTCAAGTGATCTGCCCGCCTCACCCTCCCAAAGTGCTGGGATTACAGGTGTAAGCCACCACACCTGGCCAAGAGCAGAGCTTTCTAAGTGATGCAGCATGGAGGGGTTCCAGTGGCTGAGATGTGGATTGCAGCCCTTGATGGCTGGCTGACCTAGACACCTCCTCCCACATTTTCTACTTTTTCCATGATGTTCTGGACAGGAAAGAGGCTTGTCATGGTGGTAACCCCACGTTCATTCCTGCACTCCCTCTCTGCTCCATGGCTACCTGGGTTTAGGTCTCCTTGGTTAGGAAACTGTCGTGTGACCATGCCCAGCTACAAGGGGAGCCTGGACCAGTGAGGACAAAAGTTTTACTTTTCCAGCCACCGTAGACAAAGAAAGGCAGGGAGAGAGGGCCTTAGGAGTGGATGCTGAGTCAGCCAATTGCAGTGTCTGCCCCAGAACCATCCTATAAAAGCCATTTTCAAACTTTATTCATTGTATATGAACATGTTTCAACATCTTTCACAAGTGGCTTTTAAATCGTTGTTAGTCATGGAAGCTTTGATTAGATGAACTCTTCTGAGGGAACCTGGCACGATGGGCATACCACCACACCAGCTCTCAGAGACTCAGATGGAGGGAGCCGGGCTGGGTGTCGTGGAAGCCCCTTGAAGCTCAGTGAAGAGGGTATTGGCAAAGAGTAGTTGAAAATGAGAACTTTTCATTTTTAGTTGAGATAAGATGGCAGTAAAAGCTACCACTATGAGGATTTGATTTTGCATTTAGCGATCCATTTTTGCTTTTCTTTTTTTAAAGTAGGAGAATATGTTTTGAACATTTAGAAATGGCCTCTTTATTGAAATACAAAACCTTGCCTGATTTGGGCTGGTGCTTAGATCCCTCAAGAAAAATTTCCACGTGGGAAACGAATTGCCACGTTAGTCTTCTCCAGAGATGCTGTCTCTCTCTAGAGTGACTGTCTGCAGCCACGGCCACTCCAGTTGCGTTAGAATCGTGACTGGAATGATATTCCTAATTCCTAAAGCTAAAGGGAAAAGAAAAAAAAGCCAAAACAGCAAACCAGTCAGAAAACGTACATTAGATTTTTACATTGATTTCCAATGTACAAATTTCTGTTCTTTATAATCTTAGCAGAAGCCGGTATCTCAGCAGAAGCAGAAGCAAATATCTTTAATTGAAGATATTTGGTTTCCGTGATAAGCAGGGTTTCCAGAAAACCACATATGAGAGCAGGAACCAATGCTGCTTTCTCTGCCTTCTAATCCCCGCAGTGAAGGACTGAGGAGCAGAAATGTGACCCTGAACCCCAACAGCCTGGGTGTCCACTGCAGCAGTCAGAGTGTCTGGCCTGGGCATGGCTGAAAGATTATTCTCCAGCTGTCTGGAGGGAGATACGGCTCCCTTTTAGTAAAAATGTCACCAAAATTTATCTATGTTTTATGTTATTTCCAATTGATGCATTAATAGAAGTAAATAAATTCCTGTTTCTCAGGGGAGATTCCTGGAAACCTAGAAACTTAACACAGAAAGGAAATTGGGTATGTACATAGCTACTCTTTTGAGCGTCTTTCATAATTTTTTATCTTTTAAAAAAGAGTGAAATCAGTGAAGTCGACAATTTTCATTACAGATGCTTGTGATTATTTCTGCCTGATACGAAACTGGCTACAAGTTTGGGCTACTTATGGACATATTTGCAAAAGTACTTAGAATCTTAAATTTGAGACATTTGACTTCCATAGCATTAATAAGTAAGTTATGTTACTATTTTAAAATAGTATTAAGAAATTATTATTATATTTAGAGATGAGATCTTACTCTAGTGCCCAGGTTGAGTGCAGCTGGGTGATCATGGCTCACTATAAACTTGAGCTCCTGGGCTCAGGCAGTCCTCCTGCCTCAGCCTGCCAAATAGTGGTGACTCTAGGTTTCTGCTGCCATGCCCGGCTAATTTTTTTTTTTTTTCTTTAAAATTTCGTAGAAACAGAATCTTGCTTTTTTGGCCAGGCTGTTCCTGAACTCCTGGCCTCAAGTGATCCTCCTGCTGAGATTACAGGTATGAGTCACCGTTCCCAGTTAAGAAATTATTTTTGATAGTAGAGTTATTGTTTAGTGGTTTCTGTGTTTCCTAATTATTTTCTTTTTTTCTTTTTCTTTTTCTTTTTTTTTTTTTGAGACGGAGTCTCGCTCTGTCACCCAGGCTGGAGTGCAGTGGCGTAATCTCGGCTCACTGCAAGCTCTGCCTCCTGGGTTCACGCCATTCTCCTGCCTCAGCCTCCCGAGTAGCTGGGACTACAGGCGCTGCCACCACGCCTGGCTAATTTTTGTACTTTTTTAGTAGAGGTGGGATTTCACCGTGTTAGCCAGGAAGGTCTCTATCTCCTGACCTCGTGATCCACCCACCTTGGCCTACCAAAGTGCTGGGATTACAGGCATGAGCCACCGCGCCCAGCTGTTTCTTAAATTATTTTCTAAGAATTACTGCGCCATTTCCTTTACATAGTATGGAGTGTAGTGGCATGATCATGGCTCAGGGCTCACTGCAGCATTGAACTCCTGAAATCAGTTGTAATCCCAAAGTGCTGGGGTTACAGGCGTGAGCTGCTGTGCCCAGCTAAAATTTTTTAAGCAATAGAAGGCCTGTCTGCATTGCCGAGTCTTCCTTGGGTGATGGTTCATCTGAGGATTGCCAGGAATGCCTGAAGCGCTGGGGAGGGCGGCTTAGGTTCTTGTCCTAGCCTTTCCTCCAATAGTAGACACCCCAGAGTGTGTGTATTCGTTTCTTTCTTCCCTTTCTTCTCCCTCTTTCTCTCTCTCTCCTTCCCCCTCTCTCTCTCTTTCACTCTCTCTTTCCCTCCTTTCCTTTCCTTCCTTTTACTTCCTTTCTTTTCTTTCTTTTGTGGATACAGGGTCTTGCTCTGTCATCCAAGCTGGAGTGCAGTGGCATGATCATAGTACACTGCATCCTCCAACTCTCGGGCTCTAGAGATCCTCCTGCCTCAGCCTCCAAATATCTGGGACTACAGGCTCATGCTACCAAGCTTGGCTAATTTTTAACATGTTTTGTAGAGACGAGATCTTGCTTTGTTGCCCAAGCTGGTCTCAAACTCCTGACCTTAAGTGATCCTCCTGCCTTGTCCTCCCAAAGCACTGAGATTACAGGTGTGAGCCACCACAACCAGCCTTGTTTTTGTTTGTAAAACGATGAGGTTGGTTGCTAGGTTATTGCTGTTGATTTTTCTGGAGTCAGGCCAGAGACTGGGTTCTGGGGAGGACCATAGGGTCCACGGGGTGTTGGAGGATGCAGAGGGTCCTAGGTGCCCGAGCTCCTGCGTGTGCACCCACTTCCTGCAGTCCACTGAAGCTCTTTGGGTCCCCTGCGATTGTGATGACCATCTGGAGAAAAGGTTTCTCATCTTCCCTCTTATCAGACAGGACACTCAGATGAATCCGTTTTTATGTAAAATTTTGGCATTTTGCTTATCTTGGATTTTTATGCAGCAGTTTCTTTGTTCAATTATCACATTAAACTATTTCTCTTGACTACTGAGATTTTGGTCCTCCTTTAAATTTTGTGTCAGAGGCAAGTGCCTATAACTCACCCCTGTTCCAGCCCTTGTAAACACTATGATTCCTTGTAGTTTGTCATTAAAAATATATATCAAAGCCAAGTAATTTGGAAGTTTAATCAAGAGATTCCAGTGATGAGCTGGTAAGCGATGCCTGTTTATGCTCACTTAGTTGCTGGGCAATAGCAGTTGTAAAAACCTGACAAAAGCAGCTGGAAGGCAGACCTCAAAGCTGCTGCCAGTCTCTCCTCTTGGGGACAAAAGAAGCCTTTCGGTTTTTTAATCTTGGAAAGTAAATCATAAATGACCAAATATTGGATTAACTTACAAAAAATTTTTTTATTTTTGAGATAGTAAATGTAGTATCCTTACCGTTGAATTCCTCTTCATGGTGGCTGTGTATTAAAACTGGGATTTTGCATGGAAAATATTTCAAGATTTGCATGGATAATGGCTAACGTACTGTCTGGCTTGTTACATTTTAACTATAAAATTAAGTTGTTGTGCTATTTATTGTTATTTCTAAGGGCCACCATGGAGAGCCATGTGTCCAGGGGGAGATAGGCGGTGAGGAGCATGGTGACTGATCTAGTTGGCACAGCTGAGATTTTTGCTGCTCCAGCAGTCATCTGGATTGGCTTGGAACTGGCTGTTTGTTGCTTCTTTCACAGGCTCAGAGTGTCTGGAGATCTTTTTAACTAGCCGAGACATGCTGTTACTCTGAGCAATTCTCCAGGCAGCCATGAGTGCAAAGGGAGTCTGTGCCAGGTGCCCAGCACTGCTATATATGGCAGAGAAGGGTGGCAGGGGAGGACCTACCATGCCCTTATCTGGGGGCTGCAGCCAGGCGTGATTGTGGGGGCAGTCACATAGCTTCCATGTGCTCCCAGACCAACCCTGTTTTTCCTCTCCCTCCTCCAACCTTGGCATTGATTCTAGACAGCCGATGTGCAGGTTCAATCTTCATATGAAATGGAACAGTGACTTCAAGTTCAGATGCCCATCACCAGCAGTGCTGTATGTACAATCTGTCAAGCTAGTTAAGATGTCTTTGTGGCTCGAGAAAGTAGATTTTTAGATACGGGAGAGTTTGGCTACTTGTGTTTATGATTCTGTGCTCTCTGTTAATTGGCATGGGATTTTTGGACCTGAAATTTAGTGTAGATTTCAATTTATTCGGAAAGATAAGTGTGAGATTGAGGTGTGGTCTTCCGTGTGACAGGTGCTGATTTATGTTGGAGTCTTATTAGGATAGATGCATCCCACATTCAGTTATATGTTTCTTAGGTGAATCAAAGAAGCTGATCTGAAGGTGTACCACCACCTTCTCTCCCAAGATGACAAAGCTGTGTTGGGTCGTTGGTTGGGAGCAGTGCGAGTAAGAAGATGAACACTGTTGACAAGTTGTGTGTCTAGTTCCTTAGGAAACCACTCACCCGGTGTTGAAGACAGCAGCAGAAGAGTACCGTGGCCTAGCATGGAGCTCTGCCATGCCTTTGGTTTTTTCTGTGAACATGTTTTCATGGAACCTAGAGATTTTCTGGTTTGGGGAAGGATACAATGGAAAAATAATAATGAGAAGATAATGATAAGATTTAATTGAATATTTGCTAATTCCAGTGCATACTATTAGGCCTTCAACATATGAATTTATAATCCAGTGAATTAGATATTATGTTCCTTTCATACGAAAGGACATTGAGGCTTGGCAGTATTAATAAATGGCCAAGTGGTACTTGGCACCCAAGACTGTGTGACTCCGAAGCTCCTGCTTTCAGCGAAGGAGCGTGTGGTAGGAACGTAGGGTTCACAGTTTCAGATGTTGTAGCCTGCTGTGCCTTGTTGGTGATTGTAGATTCTTCACTATCAACATGGAGAGGCCTGCCTGCATTGTTTCCCTTCTTCTTTTGAAAAATTAGTTTTTACAGATAATTGCAAGCAATATAAAATTAAGGAATGCAATCTCTTCTTGACGCTTTACTCCCTAGTAGTGACTGGTATTAAAAAGCCTCCACACAGTACAGGATGTGGGTAGATCAACCCAGGATTGGTTGGTTGGGATGTGGTGCATTAGATCATCTATGAGATTCTCTGTTTTTTAGGTCAGAGTAATCGCCATTCATCTTATGATGCAGTTCTGCTTCCAGGACATTTAGTGAACACGGAAACTGAAAAGTAAAGAACTTGGCCTGTAGGGTCTGTGAGACGGAGACCACCTATGGGAGCCATGTTGTGTAGAGGCCATCCAGCCAAGGACTGCAAACCTGGAGATCTATTGTGGCAGTGGTTTGGATTAATCCCTATTAATCAGTCTGTTAATCTGTTGATCTCTCTCTGAACAATCTGTTTTGTTGAATTATTGCATTATAGTATTTATTGTGACTACTGAGATTTTGGTCCCCCCTTGGCATTTAGTGTCAGAGGCAAGTGCCTCTGATCTCACCCCAGTTCTGGCCCTTGTAAACTCTATGATTGTTTGTAGTTTGTCTTTAAAAATAGTTATCAAAGGCAAGTAATTTGGAGGTTTAATTGAGTGGAGGAAACTTGGAAGAACCAAGATTCCTCACTGTGTACATCAGTAGCATGCAGATATCATGTGAATTTTCATCCACCCAAGGTCGTTCTGGGGAGATTGAGACAAAAGAAGTACAAACACCTTGAAAACTAAATAGGCAGTTCCTGTGCCAGGCAATGGGATGGGATTTTCTATTGCTTCTAAGTATTGTCACTGAACTTACTTGTTATGAATTTACCTTATTGTTATATTGTACGTTTTAAGAAATTTTGAAGTATTTTATGTTCTAATGCTTGCAAAATCTGGAGTCATCCTGTGAGTTTACAAAAACCAGTAATGGTCTTTTTGAAGTATTTTATCAACTTTTGTTCATTTTTCTGTGTTGTATGTGCTTCATTAACTTCTGTTAAACTATAAGAGATTTCTCAGTAGTGTCTACTGAATCCATACACGACGAGGGACAATATGATCCCAGGATCTTCTGCTCCACGGAAGTGGGTATCACAGTGGCACCGACCAGCATGGGAAGAGTTTTTGTGCCGACAGCAGGGCATTCTGTTTGTTCTGTGGTCCATTTGTAGATGGCTGCACTCCTCTGCACAGGGACTGTCGCTTCTGCGTGTATTGGGGTTTTAAAAACCCCACACAAATGAGAATTAGATATTCCCTTTCTTCCTTACCCAGAATTTTTTTATAAATAAAAGTAGGCCGGGTGCAGTGGCTCATGCCTGTAATCCCAGCACTTTGGGAGGCTGAGGCAGGAGGATTGCTTGAGCTCAGGAGTTCAAGACCAGCCTGGGCAACATAGTGAGACTCTACCACTACAAGGAATAAAAGAACTTAGCCAGATGTGGTGGTGCATGCCTGTAGTCCCAGCTCCTAGGGAGGCTGAGGTGGGAGGATTACTTGAGCCCAGGAAGTTGAAGCTGTAGTCGGTTGCGATCGCACCACTGCACTCCAGCTTGGCCAACAGAGTCTCTCTCTCTCGGGGGGGAAAAAAAATTGGCTTATGGAAACACAGCAGTTGACTTTTCCAGAGGCAATTTGTAGGTTTGACATTTTACTGCCTTTAGAGATGCAGTATTGAGTATAGTCTGTTAGCCTGTTGGTCTGCTCACCCACAAATAGGTCAGTTCCAATAAGCTATAATATTTGTTTTAGGGGGAAAAAGTCTAGTGTAAACAAATTCTTTGCTTTTGTACTTCTGTTAAAAGTTGAACTCGAGTTAGTTGAGACACCAACATTACCTGCCTAACGTATTGTTGATATAGTGATAGTTTTGTGTTAAGTAGACTTTAGTCGAGCTTCACATTAAAAAAGATTTAACCACTATTTACCCTACTGGGTATAATTAGTAGGCTTTATCAATTTTCTTATCCTGTGAAGTCTAGATCTCAAAAGATATATGTCAATTTTTTGTTGTTCAGAATGAACATTCTGTCTGAATCAGTAGGAAAAGAGGGGAGGGAACGTGATTTGTTCTTCACATGATATAGAAGAGGCTGCTGAGGGAGGCCTTTGGAAGCCTCAGAACAGCTTGGTGTGAAAGTTGGGCTGCCCTGGGAGCTGACAGGTAGGAGGAGTGGGAGTGGGAGATGGGGGCAGGAGTCAGAAGAACAGCTCAGCACCGAACACACTTTTTACAGTCCTGTCACTCACTGATGCTAGAAAACTGCATTTTGTTGGAACGGGCACAGTGATTGTCAAGGAAGTTGTCTTGTGCTACTGCCACGGACTCAAAAGATTCTTGGGTCATGAAAGAGGTGGCATCAGAAGGATACGTTTGTTGACAGGGAGACCAGATGCACTGATCCATTTTTTTATCCTTTTGCCTTCAGAGCATCCTTGTCTCCTTGAATTCACTGCTGTCTCAGAACCCAGGAGAGCTCTGGGAGCCCTCTCCTGCAGCTCCACTCCCAGGGGGCTTTCCCGGCAGGCTGGGGCTGCCTCCCAGCCTGCCGCCTCTGCTGGAACCTCGGGGAGGCAGCCAGCTGCAATGAGATTGCCTCTTTTTCCTCTTGAAGTGGTTTCAGGTTTCCTCCCTTTTTCCTCTTGGGGTGGGGGCGGGAGGCTCTCACCAGCTGTCGCCTTTGTGTTTTTCTTTCTCTCCAGCTCAAGTCAGCTGACACCTTTCCTCTCTTCCCTTCCCTTCTCCATGAACTTGCACGGAGTCGCTGGCGGGTCAGTGTGTAGGAGGGTGAACCCTAGCAGCTGTCCTTGCCTGCCAGCTTTGGTTCTGCTCTCCTCCTGACTTATCCTTTCCCCATTTCTTTGACAGAGATAGGGAATATTTTCCAGCAAGCTTAAGAAAATATTCCATGTGGTATGTACAGAGAGATCCTTTATGTGTAGAATCTTGCATAGGATTTAAGAGTACAGTGCATGGGGTGTTTTCTGTCCCCTGCTCCCACTTTATTGAATATCATACTGAACTCAGTAGTTTAGGGTGCATTCCTAAGTTTAGGGAAAACTGTGGGGATCTTCTGATTCATTCTAGAACATTCCGAAGCACCACTGAGGTTGCAGAAGGTGGTTGATGGCAATAGGACTGTGATACTTGTAGGGCAAGAGAAGGGGATATCACAGGACCTCTGGGACAGAGGGAAGCACTGAGGCCTTCTGCAGCTCTGCTACAAAGTTCCTGTGATTCCCTGCACTCCCTTCTCTCCCAGTACTCCTGGGATTTCAGCATTTTAATTAATCTAAATCAGGTGGATGCTTATCTTGCTAGATTCCTCAGCAGTACTTGATATGGTTGATCCCTTCCTCATTTGTTGAACAGCTCTCTGGTTCAGTCATTCTTTAACGTAAACTTTTTATTTTAAAATAACTTTAGATTTATCAAAAACTGCAAAGATAGTACAGAGAGTGTACCCCTCACTCATCCTCTTTGCTAACATCACTGTGATGCATTTGTCAAAATGAACCAACGTTGACTTTAACTAAACTTCAGACTTTATTTGCTGTTCACCAGTTTTTCAATTAGTATCCTCTTTCTATTCTAGGATCCAGTCCAGAGGGCTAATTGCACTTAGTTTTCAACTTCATTTTATGTAATAAAAACTTTACCTACATTTCAGTAGTCGGTAATTTTGTTTGAGGAGGTGATCCCTTAAACAAAAGAAAGTGAGTTACTTCTTGCTAGCTGAAGTGTTACTTTACATCCATTTGTAAATTTTTGTTCAGCTATATCAGTCATTACTATTTACTGAGCACCCCCATTTGTACTTGTTCTGGTTTTATGTTTTGTGCTACAGTGTGCTCTAAACATTTTACTTATAAAATTAGTAGTCCTTTGTCTGAAGTGGCAATCGGCTTCCCCTCTTTGACCCCTTCTACCCCATTATTTTGAGACAGGGTCTTACTCTGTCACCCATCCTCGCCCTGACCTCTTCTGCCCCCTGTTTTTGAGACAGGGTCTCACTCTGTCACCCAGGCTGGAGTGCAGTGCAGGGGTACGAACACAGCTCACTCACTGCAGCCTGGACCTTCTGGGCTTAGGCGATCCTCTCACTTCAGCCTCTCCGGTAGCTGGAGCTACAGATGAGTGCCACTGTGCCTGGTTAATTTTTAAATTGTGTAGAGATGGGGTCTCCCTGTGTTGCCAGACTTTTCTTCCATGTTAATGAGGTATTTTAATGAGGTAAAGTGATGTGATGTGGAGCTTATTAAAAATGGGATTCTGAGGCCATGTGAGGTGGCTCACACCTGTAATCCCAGCACTTTGCGGGGACCCGTAGACAGGAGGATCCCTTGAGGCCAGGAGTTCCAGACCAGCCTGGGCAATATAGTGAGACACCATCTCTAAAATAAAATAAAAACAAAAATGGGATTCTTTCTGTCTGACTAAATGGATCTAATATCAGCTTTCCCAGGACTAGTGGTGCTTATAAAAGCCTGATCATTCCCTCCAGCTATCTTATTAGACGTGTTTTCCTTAAAATCATACATGCATGTATCATGTAGGATGGTTAGTCTAGAATATGTGTGTTTGTGTTTGATGGTGGGGCAAGACTGGGAGAAGAGGAGGTTGTATTTCTTCGTAGGTTAAAATTGACTTTAAAGACCGATAAAGGGTAGAGTAGAAAATATTCGAGGGCATTGCCTGTAGTAAGACCCATATCCTGTATGAGGCAGTCCAGAGTCTCAGCTTTTTCAGCAAGACGCCCCCATCTGCTATTGCCTTCTTCCTCCCGGGCGTTTGCCTAATGGGTCCTTTGCTCTGGGTGTTCCGTCTCAATGCTAGTTCTGAGAACCACCCGCGGACCCAGGTGTCCCTAGCGTGGTGTGCTGTGTTCTTGTGTTCCTACTTTCCTAGATGTTTTCATGCTGGTTTGCTGTGTGTCTTAGTTCATTCCTGTTGCTTTAAGAAAATACCTGAAGTTGGGTGATTTATAAAACAACAGATTTATTTCTCACAATTCTGAAGGCTGGGAAGTCCAAACTAGGTGCTGGTGTCTGGTGTGGGCCTGGATTCTGCTGCTAGTTTGGTGCCTTGCAGCTAAACCCTCACGTGGGGGCGGGGCGGGGGGGGGCAGAGGGCCCTTTTCCAAAGCTAATCTCCTTTAAAGGCCCTTCCTCTCTCTACTGTTGCATTGAGGATTAAGTGTCAGCATGAATTGTGGAGGGGACACAAATGTTCAAACCAGAGCACTGTGGTTTGGCTTCCCCCAAATAGAATGTTTGTTGTGAGAGGGGGTAGGATTTTCACCTCTGTGGTGAAATCTGCTCCATAATGTGGGGCAAACGTCTTTCTCAGTCCTTGGTGGGGCTGAGGTAACCGCACAACTTCACCTGTCCTTTAAGGCAAAATGTAGCCAAGCACCTGAGCGGAGATTGCGGCTTCCGACTGTTGTTAGTGCAGAAGTGGGAAATCCTCCTTGCCTGACTACATAGTCACAGAATAACCTGTGGCTCCTGTTAAAAAGTGAAAGGCACATTGTACGCACGAGATACCTTTGACCTCACCCAACTGTTTGCTCAGCCACCTAAATAAACACCCTGGGTTCTTGGGACCAGTTCAGTACTGCAGACCCCTGCTTCTCTCCGTCCCCCTCTCTCCCCTTCACCCCTTTCTCATTTCTGTTTCTGTAACTATATTTTCTTGTTCTCAATTGGGATTGTGGAGCATCTCAACAGTAAAAGGGGAGGGAGAAAAGAGATTGTTGCCTCTGACCTTTTGGGATGTCTAAAGTAACCTATTTTGGCTGGGCATGGTGGCTCATGCCTGTAATTCCAGCACTTTGGGAGGCAGAGGTGGGCAGATCACTTGAGGTCAGGAGTTCAAGACCAGCCTGGCCAACGTGGTGAAACCCTATTTCTACTAAAAATATAAATATTAGCTGGACGTGGCCGCGCATGCCTGTAATCCCAGCTACTTGGGAGGCTGAGGCAGGAGAACTGCTTGAACCTAGGAGGTGGGGGTTGCAGTGAGCCCAGATTGTACCACTGCACTCCAGCCAGGGCAATAGAGCGAGACTCTGTCTCAATAAATGAATGAATGGATGAATAAATGAATGAATAAATAAATAAAGTAACCTATTTCCAGTATTTTGAAATAACTCTTCTGTATAGTTAGTTGTCACTTCCTTTATGAACACAGACAGTAGTGCCGATTCAAGCGATCTATTTTTGTCTCATTTATAGCTTTGTCTGCTGATGAAAAAAATTTTTAGCTGGTTGTGGTGGCATGTATCTGTGTTCCCGCTATTCAGGCGGCTGAGGTGGGAGGATCACTGGAGCGCAGGAGTTTGAGGCTGCAGTGAGCCGTGATCATGCCACTGCACTCCAACCTGGGCGACAGAGCAAGACCCTATCTCCTGAACAACAACGACAACAACAACAAAAACCAAATTCGGTGTGGTGTCTCATGCCTGTAATCCCAACAATTTGGGAGGCTGAGGCAGAAGGATTGATGACTTGAGCCCAGGAGTTTGAGACCAGCCTGGACAACAGAGCGAGACTCTTTTTTATTACTCCAAGAAAAGTGTCATTATGCAAGTGGAGCATATACCACATATATAAAAAATATTTCTGTTAAAAATGGGATTATACTACAGCACATATACTGCATTGCTGAAATGATTACAGACAAAGTGTACTTACTGATATCTGCCACTTACTTTAAAAGGAATAAAAAATAAGGGAGACTAATTGTTTCAATTTTTTTTCCTTTTATACTGCAGAGGGTCTGATGAGAATCTTCTCAAATGAATCATTGCGTATATCTACTTTATTTTCTTACGGGAAAATTTGGAAGCCCATTTGGGTTGGTTAGCCCATTTTGATATTCATTGCTGATGAAGTCAGGGAGATGGAATGCTTAATATAAGCCAGATTTTAGGGCTGGCAGCATGTCTGTTGTGTTATAACAGATCATTCAAGGAGTGGGGACGGAACTTTGAATGTGGCTAGTTGTTTTGGGGTTCAGTGTCAGATTGAGTCAGAATTTCAATTTGCAACTAGTGAGAAGTCCTGTAATCGTTATTGCATGTTCCATAATATCACATGAAACTATCATAACTTTATTCCTTTAATGAAAGGAATATTTTCTCAAATTTTTCTGCTGTAAATAACTAGTGCTGTAGCATCTCTAATGCTCTATTCTTGTGTATGGAAGCTATGAGTAGCTTAGAGCAAAAGAAATGTGTACAACCTATGTTTTATTATTTACAAATTGCCCTAAAAAAAGATAATTTATCTCTCTCTTGTGAATACTGGGTTATCTACTTATTATTTTCTCTTGTCCATTTGGATATACTCAAAAAGTGCTACATCATCATTGCCTTAATTTCCTTTAGCACCAGGGAATTTTACTGTTTTCTCACATGTTTACATCTTTTTCTTAGAATTTCCTATTAACTTATCCATTCTGCTCTTGGGTTTTTTTTTTTTCCCCCCCATAAGCCCTTTGTAATAGTAACTTTAAGTGCAGGACACATTGAAAATATATTTTCTGTATTTTGTCTGCTGTTTAACTTTTTAAAATGGTGTATACCATACTTTGTACAGAAATGTTAAACTTTCTGGCTTTTGGGTATTAGCATCTAGTGTCTTGCTTAAGAAGGTCTCACCTTAAATTGCAAAAATAGTCTCTTTTTGTATCTAATAGTTTAAAATTAATGAAAGCAAGCATTTAGAATCTAGTCTTGAATTCATATGGGATTTTGTATTTGGTAGGGTAGTGACCTGATTTCTTCCCCACACCCCTCCAATAGGAAAGCCAGTTGTTTCAACACAGCATGTGAAGTTTTTTGTTTTCTGTTTTATTTTAAAAATGGCCCATCTATTTCTTACATGTGTAATCTTCAGTGATGGGAATTTGACCAATTTTCAAGTGCAGAAGTATGTCACTCACTTGCCTTTTTAAAGTACTGTGTTGACATAATATGAGTTAATTTTTGGTGGTTGGGTAATACTGATAAGGCATTATGGTAAAAGATTTTTAAAGGATTTTTTTTTGAACCCAAGAAATAAGTTTTAACATTCTAAATAATAAATTAGGAGATTAGGAAACTTTAAAACCATATGGCTTGCTTATATACTCTTTACACTTTTTTTCCTGAATAAGTGATTGTTAAGTATGGGGTTAATTTTGTCAATGGAAAATAAATATAAAACAGCTTTGTTTCTTTCTATGACTGCTTATAGTAAAACAAAAAAACAGCTTTGATTTTACTTTTGCAGAAGCATAATTTACTCTCTTGTGAATTGGTGTTAGCTTTATATTAGAAATTTTGAGAAAGATGGTTTATATTAATTTTGAGTCTGCTTACCAGAACAAATACCTGATAAAAACTCTAACCATGGCGGGGTGCAGTGGCTCACGCCCATAATTCCAGCACTTTGAGAGGCCAAGGCGAGTGAATCACCTAAGGTCAGGAGTTCGAGACCAGCCTGGCCAACATGGTGAAACTCCACAGATCTCAAACCCCGTCCCTACTAAAAGTACAAAAATTACCTGGGTGTGGTGGCACACGCCTGTAATCCCAGCTGCTTGGGAGGCGGAGGCAGGAGAATTGCTTGAACCCAGGAGGAGGAGTTTATGGTGAACTGAGATGGTACCACTGCACTTCAACCTGGATGACAGAGTGAGACTCAATCTCAAAATGAACAAAACTCTAATCACGTTTGTCACTAGTTGTTTTTTTTTTTTTAAGCTGAATAATTTTTCTTTTTAATCACAACATAGAATTATGTTTATATTAGAATCTTAGACAAATGTTAGTGAATAAAATTTTTATTTTACTTTAAATTTTGTCTTAAAACATCTTTGGAAGAGTGATTGTAAGGAATTTTCAACACATTCTAATAGTCACTGTCAATGATACTGGGAAAATTCTACTTCCATTTGCAATCAGGAAATGACTAGTTAATCATGACTTGGTTAGTCATGCTTTTGTGTATGGTGATTAATGGTGTTAACTTTGAACTTTGGGATAAAGTCTAAGTAGAGGCAGGCAAATATTTCATTGTAGTAGTGAGACTTTTATGTTTTCCATTGATAGAGGTGAACTTCCTGTTGCCTTGTCTCAGACCCCTTTATTGTAGTATCAGCTCATTTCCTGTAGAGGGCAGAAGAGAGAGGGAGCTCATAGAGAGGGTGGGAGGTGAGGAAGAGACACTAGACTGGGGTCTTCATAGAGGAGCTCCATCGTGGGTCCCTTGTCTGCCTGGTGCCTGATGGCTGTCTGTCTCTCACGTTGCTATTTGTAGTGGCCTTCCAGTATGTTCCTCACACTAGGTGTGAGTATTGCTGGGGGTGGTATGGGTTTATCAGGGGCAGTTTTTCGTTTATCTGAAGGCTTGGTTTTCGTATTGTGAAGACAGATATTATGGCGTAACGTAAATTTTACATGAATTTTAACTCAGTATTTACCTATTTGTCAACAATTAATCAATTACTAATTATTTATTATTGATTGATTGATTGTCATGCTCTGTCCTCCAGGCTGGAGTGCAGTGGTATGATCATAGCTCACTGTAGGCCCAAACTCCTGGGTTCAAGCAATCCTCCTGTCTCAGCCTTCCAAATAGCTGGAACTACAGGCACATGCCACCATGCCCAGCTAATTAAAAGAAATTTTTTTTTTGTAGAAATGGAGCCTTGCTGTGTTGCCCAGCTGATCTCACACTCCTGGCCTCAAGCTGTCCTCCCACTATGCGATTATAAGTGTCAGCCATTGTGCCTGGCCTGTATGTATTTTAAAAATAAAATCAAGATACCCCACAAAATACTTCAAAGACATTTTGTATGGGTGGGGGTGGACAAAGGGGTTAGTGCAGTTTACTTCAGGCCTCCTACCCTAGAGTGTCTCCATTTTACTACTTTTGCATATACTTGAGAAGATAATGTGACCTGCATTGTCGGGCTTAGCTGTACTTTTGTTAACCTGACTGTCTTGTAGTTTAACGTTTTCAGAAGATTGCATATCTTTTTTTCCTTACCTTTCAATAAGCCTTCTCAGGTTGAAAGAGTGCATATCTTAATGATGGTATGTAATGTTTTCATTGAATAGCCCTTTGGCAGCTGGCCTTTTATAGTTAGAGACAGGGAAAACACCCTGCTGTCATATATTTTTCAAGAAAAGATTAATAGTTGTGATTCATTCTGCAGATAGCTATTCTTTTTGAGAGTTAGTCTTGCAAAATTTCTTCCCTTCCTTTTGTTGTTATATTGTCAATTCTGAAAAACTCAGAAAAATGAGCCTTGGGATTATTTCTCATTATACTTGTCTCACTGAATTTAGTGGGCTTACTTCTTCACTCTTGTAAATATTTGCAGATTCATTAAAGCATTTGCCTTTCCTGTGATTTAAATTAAAAATAAAGATTTTGGTAAGCTGTGTATGGCATGATGAAAAACTAGGAGACTATGGAACAAGGAGTTAGGAGATGGATTCGAATGTTGGATTTTGCTATTCAACTACTATTTGATTGTGAAAAAAATTACTTTTTGATTTTTGAACTTTAACTTTTCTCAGTTGTTGATGACCTCTAGAGTCTTTGCAATCTCTTAAAGTTCTGTGATTTTGATGGCAAATAAGCACTTTTATTATTTTATGACCTCAATAGTATGGTCATTTTATGAGGAACCTTAATTTTATAGGACATGTAGCTGTAAGTTTTTGTGTTGCTTTCAGACAAACTTGGAACAATAGTTCAGGTAATGTGATAATCACTACAAATTTGTCTAGTCAGCGCTAGAGCAGCAAGTGTAACTTTTACAGCTGTCCATGTCAGTGGATTGTGTATAGACTAATAAGACTTGAAAAGACCAAGAGGGAACGAACAACTCTCCAAATGAGTTAGTTGATTGAAGTCTGTGGAGGGTCTCATACCAGAATACATTTTCTTTGCATACATTTTCTGCCATGCATGTTGAAACTCAGGCCTGCTCTATAGAAGAACTCCTAAAAGATGATGTCTTAATTTTATATTTTGACGTTTTTTCTGATTTGGAAGATCATTATAAAGGTGAGAGAAAACAGCATAAAGAAATTGCTCAAAGCATATTCAACAGATGCTTATAATGATGACTTAATCAAGTATACACAAATATCTTTATCATATGGAAACCTTGCCTGTAGAAATTTGTAACTGTGAAATTCTTAAGTTTGGGGCACAAAGTTGTGTACTTAAACTAACAGAGCTATGTAACTGGGCAAATTGTGGGCTGGTTTAAGAATTTCACAAGAGAAATGAATAGTTGTGGTTCTTTCCTTGTGTGTATACACTCATTAAGGCTGCTGGAATCCTCACAGCATCTACTCGCTTTGCAGGGTCTAATGGAGTACGTTTTTTACATTTAAATTTTTATTAATTTCAATTTTATTTTATTTTGGAGACAGAGTCACCTTGGCTGAGTGCAGTGGTGCAGTTATAGCTCACTGCAACCTTGTACTCCTGTGCCCAAGTGAGCCTCCCATCTCAGCCTATCTGGTGTAGGTAGGACTACAGGCATGCACCATCACACTTGGCTAATTTTTAAATTTTTTTGTAGAGATGATGGCTTGCCGTATTGGCCAGGCTAGTCTCGAACTCCTGGGCTCAAGCCATCCTCCCTCCTGGGCCTCCCAAAGTGTTGGGATTACAGGTGTGAGCTCCTGGCCATGGAGTATATTTTGAATACTGCCTTTGGCTTCATCTTGTTTTTTAAAAATTGATTTCCCCTGATTTCTATATTATTGTTAAAAAGTAGTCCTGCATTATGTAAATTTATAGCTGTACAGTGCAGTATAAAGTTGGTGAAAACTTCTCAGTCTGCAAACTCATTAATTTCCAGGTCTGGTTAATTTATCCTTTAGGAAAAAAAAAATTGGATTTTGGAGAGAGAGAGTTGAGATTTGTATATGGGTTGCTTTTGTATCCTATCCACTTCTTTTTATATATTGTTGGAATTAATTGGTGATATATTGTTGCTGATTTTTGTACCTTAGTTCATGAGGGAGAAGATATATACATATTTATCTGATTTTGGTATCAGGTTTATTCTGGCCTTTATAAAATATTGTAGGTCAGGATATAGCCCTGAGACAGTATTTTATTTTATTGAGTATTTTAAGAAACACTAAAATTCTTAATGAATTGCTCTTTAACTCTGGTTCAGGCTATAAAACCTGTTAAAATTCTCCAAAGCACATGTTGAAAGCCCCTGATTTCTGGGAGAGGGAGGTGACGCTGGATGTGTTTTTATCGGAAGGAAAGATCTTTCCTTCTCTCTCCAATCCATTTAAATTTAATCTCTCCCTGGGGATGGATCACAGATGGATACACAACAGCCAGGAGTGAAGTACAAGGAACTCCTTGGACCGCGGTCAGATTACTTTTCCGGCTCCTCCAGGAGACTGCTCGCTGCATAATAAAGTTAATTTGTGTGTGTAACTTCCTTAGTGGAGTTTTAATTAAATGGAAACTTTTGGGGCCCTTACTTGTCAGGTTCATTTATTGTAGGAGACCCTTGTATATTAAATCAAGTTCTACTATTTATAGATGTTTAGCTTCCATTTTACATGTAGAATCCTTCAAATTCTTACAACAATCCTTTTTTATAGCATCATATCTTATCTTTTTTTTTTTTTTTTTTTTTTTTTGGAGACAGAGTCTCGCCCTGTCGTCCTGGCTGGAGTGCAGTGGCGTGATGTCAGCTCACTACAGCCTCCGCCTACTGGGTTCAAGTGATTCTCTTGCCTTAGCCTCCCGAGTAGCTGGGATTACAGGCACCCGTCACTATGCCTCGCTAGTTTTTTATTTTTAGTAGAGACTGGGTTTCACCATGTTGGCCAGGCTGGTTTTGAACTCCTGACCTCAAGTGATCCGCCCACCTCAATCTCCCAAAGTGCTAGGATTATAGGCGTGAGCCACCACGCCCGGCCCGTAGCGTCATATCTTTAAAAGTGTAGGCTGCATTCAGCATTTTAAGGATTTATATTCATAGTCACGCACCGCTTAAGGAGGATTCATTCTGTGAAATGAGTTGTTAGGCAGTTTTGTTGTGCGAGCATCATAGGGTGAACTTACACAAATCTAGGTTGCAGAGCCTACTGCGCACTTAGGCTGTGTGGTCTAACCTGTTGCTCCTGGACTGCAAACCTGTACAGCATGTTACTGTCCTGAATACTGCAGGCAATTAGAACAGAGTGGTCCATAGTTGTTTCCAAACATATCGGAACCTAGAAAAGGTACAGTAGAAATATGGCATTACAGTCTTATCACAGTCTTATGGGACCACAGTCCGTTGTTGACTGAAATGTTATGCAGTGTGCATGGCTACATGAGGATAACTTGAGAATTTTGCCAGATACGAAACCTAGAATATTACACTAAATATGAGAAACCATTTTAAAAACTAATGTACCTCCTGTAAATTTGGGCTTTTTGATTGCTACATCTAGGTAATGAGAAACAAAAGACAAGTACAGAAACGGTTGTATTCTGCTGGGCAATAAAAGCCTTTTACTGCTGCTTGGGATGACTTCATCCAAATTGGGAGCACTTAGAAATAGACAACAATGTGACATATTTACTGTCAACTGGTTAGCAGCATTAGGACAAACACAAGTGTGTCAGTTTAAAGTGGAGAGTACTTTGAGGTGCATATTTTCCATTTTTATTATTCGTCTGTTAGGGCACATTTCAGGGTTGAAGAGAGGTTTGGTACTTTTTTTGCCTGAAGTGCTGCTACGTCATTGCAATTCAGTGAAAGTATTCAAGATGTGGGACTAGCTGGCTGCTAATGTGACTGTTTTTCTAAATTACAAAAATGTTCAGAAATGACATTTAGTGTCAGAATCCTTTAGATATTTTATTTGCTATTTAATGTATAGGCTTCCTGAAGTGTATTTGTATGTATTTCAAGCAGTATATAATTTTGTCAAATATTCAAGAACCTAAATTTGAGTGTTTTCTAAAAACTGTGTTTTATTACTTATGGTAAATTTGGTAAATTCTTAACTAGATAGGAAAATAGAGAATAAAGGCTTTTACTCTGTGTTTTTCTTGCCTACAGATTTATCATACATACTGTGAAGCCTCAAAATGCCTGGATTCTAATAAATTAGACTTAATATACCTACTTGGTGGTCCAGAATGCATTGCAAGGATCTTGTAGTGTTTCCGGGTTGACATTGTTGAACATTGCTTGTCAGATATTGGGTGCTGAAAAGGGCTGTGCCCAGTATGTGGTAATGGTTGAGTCTGGAGGGGTTGGATGGAAGTAGTGTGTGTGTATGTGTGTGTGTGTGATGGAGGGAGGGGGTCGCATACTTGTGTCACCTGCAGAAGGGAAACCTGCTTTTCATTCTCCAACAGGCGTGGGTTTCATAACAGGGCTGGAGAAATGTTATTCTGGCAACAGTGTATATTATTGGGAATGGAGAGAGGAGAGATGGGGAGCAGAAAGAAAACCTTAAAGGCTTCAAAGTGCCTATACATCATTATGTATATAAACTTGGACTGGTTTTGTTTTTGTTGTTGTTGTTGTTCAAAAAAATAAACACAGCAGTCTCTCTTGTTGCTGTGCTCAGACTTGCTTTAGTTAAATAAATTTTGACTACAGAGTACAAGGTGGTAGTTCTCTGTGCTTTGAGGTGTCAGCAGTCTGGAAGGACTGATGGACTTTGGGTCCTATGAGGCTTGCCTTGCCAGCAGGGAGGAGGCTGGAGCACATTGCTTTAATAGTGTCTGTCATGGCCAGCCTGAGAAATTGAGAAGATGCTGCATAAAACATGGGAACGTGCAGTGCTTCCTGAGACCTGGGGAGCTTGGGCCAGAGCAAGCTTGTATGCTGCTGGTGGCAGCTGTTCCTTAGATAGGGTTCATGCTCTCAGGCTTGTAGGCACCCACTCATCCTGCCCCTCATTTACCCACTTGGCTCCTATAGGCTCATGAGCTTGTGACTCTTGAGCCAAAGTCTTTAAACATATTGGAAGGATGGAATCCCCCACCACACAGGGTGCAGAGGGCATGAATGCTTTGTGGGCTCTTTGTATAGTGTAATGGTAAGAGCATTGGTGTCTGTAGATCCTGTACTTCCCTTTTATTTTACAGGTTGGGGAATGGGCAGAGTTTTATTTGTCTGAGCTCACCCAGCTGGTTATTAGCAAAGCAGAGACTGGACTTGATTCCCTGTCCACAGAAAAGGGTGGAAAGTTGCCAAATGTAGAGGGCTCTGTGGTCAGAGAAGAAGTTCAGAGGTCTGTGCTCAGAGAGGAGAAAGTATAAAGATGTAATGCTGGCCTTTCCTGTACATATGAGACAGAAAAGACCCCCCTCCCCCCATTTTTTTTTGAGATGGAGTTTCACTCTTGCCGCCCAGGCTGGAGTGCGGTGGCGTGATCTCAGCTCACTGCAGCCTCCACCTCCCAGGTTCAAGCGATTCTGCTCAGCCTCAGCCTCCTGAGTAGCTGGGACTACGGGTGCCCACCACCACACCCGGCTAATTGTGTGTGTGTGTGTGTGTGTGTGTGTTTTGAGACAGGGTCTCACTATGTCGCCTAGGCTGGAGTTCAGTGGCACAATCTTGGCTCACTGCAAACTCTGCCTTCTGGGCTCAAGCGATTCTCTTGTCTCAGCCTCCTGAGTAGCTGGGATTATGGGTGTGCACCACCATGCCTGGCTAATTTTTGTATTTTTAGTAGAAATGGGGTTTCACCATGTTGCCGAGGCTCGTCTCAAACTCCTGACCTCAGGTGATCCACCCGCCTCGGCCTCCCAAATGCTGGGATTACAGGCATGAGCCACTGTGCCCAGCTAATTTTTTGTGTTTTTAATAGAGACACAGTTTCACCATGTTGACCAGGCTGGTCTCGAACTACTGACCTTAGGTGATTCGCCCACCTCCCAAAATGCTGGGGTTACAGGCATGAACCGCTGTGCCCAGCCAAAGCTTTTGTTTTAGTGAAACATTAACTTGATTTGTTCTAAGTATAAAAATAGTTATAACCAAGAGCTTTAGGAAGTTATATGACATCTGTTGATGGTTAAAAGACATGTTAGGCAGAAATCCTTGTGGTGCTAATTTAATCAATTACCTTTACACTCCCTTAAGGCTGGAAAGAACTTTAACCAAATGACATTGTAAAGACATGTATGCTTAGATACTGCAGTTATATGTTATGTGACTGAGAACGTGGAACTTAAAAAACAACAACACACAAATGCCTCCACTTAAGACAGTAGAACTAGTCCACAGCAAGCAAATAACGTTTTAGGTGTAGTAAAGTATCTGCCTTTTTGCAAAGTAACTTTTGTTGTTCGGTTGCAATCCTGGTGTTAGCTCCCCAAGCTGGCTGGACGTTGTGTCATCTGAGTTTGTTTCTAATTCACTTCGTCTTGGTTGTATAGTTAGTAAAGCTCGCATGTGTTCCTGATGTAGCCAGGATTGAGAACCACCATGTATTCCCTCATTCCCTTTTGAGATAGATTGTCACTAGATATTGTGCCCCACAAGGGTAGATTTTAATGATGTATAACACTAGTCTGCACAGTTGAGGAAGTAGGAACTGTTGTGAAAATCCTGGCTTATCAGAATGACTACGAATACTTACTGAGCAGTGACTGAATGCCTTGAGCTATTTGGAGAGCTTGAAAAGTTTTGACTCGGCTGGGCATGGTGGCTCACACCTGGAATCCCAGCGCTGTGGGAGGCCGAGGCAGGTGGATCAAGAGTTCGAGACTAGCCTGGTCCAACATGGTGAAACCCCGTCTCAACTGAAAATACAAAAATTAGCCAGGTGTGGTGGCAGGCGCCTGTAACCCCAGCTACTCAGGAGGCTGACTGAGGCGGCAGGAGAATCGCTTGAACCTGGGAGTTGGAGGTTGCAGTGAGCCAAGATCACGCCACTGCACTCCCGCCTGGGCGATAGAGTGAGACTCCATCTCAAAAAAAAAAAAAAAAAGGAAGAAGAAGAAAAAATTTTGACTCATTCAATCCTTTTAACAATTCTATGAGTAAGGGACTCCTGTTCCTCACATTTCTCAGATGAGGGAAACTGGGGCAGAGAGAGGTTAAGTCATTTGCTCGAGCTATGTCGTCTTCACTCTTAATCCCTAAGCTCCATTGCTTGTACTGAATGAGCTGATGCTTCCTTCATATTTGTGACTCATCAGCTCACGGAGCTGATTTTAGAAGCTCTGGCATTTCTACTGCTCCAGCATTTGCTCCGCAGTTCTGTCGTTGTCACTTGGGTTACAGCATCCAGTAGACCGTGTGATGTGCAGGGCTCTTCCTGCAGACTCCTGCTGCCTGTGGTAGCACAGCCCGGCTGACTTACCTATCCCCAGAGCTCTTCTTCACCCCTACACCCCTGCCTTTGTCTTGAGTTAATAATACAACATAACAGTAAGCAGAAAAACAAAAATATTTCATGGTCAGTTTTCTAGTTCCTGGGTTTAATGAGAACTAGCCAGTTTAGCTTATATATATTCACTATAGTATTTCCTTTAGTTCTATGTGCTATGTTTACTGTGATCATAATAAAATTATTTAAAACACTTTATTGGGATTTGAACAGGGCAGCCTCTTATATATAGCTTATTTTTTTTACTAGCAAGTTTAGAAATGTACCAGCAAATTTATAATTTTTTCTAGCCAATGTATGAGCTTATAAACAAAACAAAAAACTCTTCAGTTATGTAAGAGAACTGAAGGGAAATAACAGTGCTATCTTCTCCATTGCAAGAGAGTAGGTGCTTGTATAAGCTTTCAAAAATGGGCATGACTTGCAAGGCTATTTTAATTACATGGAGAAAGCCATAGATCACAATGCAGTTTCCAACCATACTGCATTGATTTAAAAAAAATACCCTAAGAGTATTATGTAGGAAAATAATTAAACAATATGGGATACATCTCATAGAATCTTTAGGATTGCAGGCTTATTTTCTCACGAACACTTGAGTTTTTTTGAATTTTGGATTATACTGGCCTCTCTGCTCCGTATGAAGTTTCCATTAAGCATGTGTTCTTTCCTTAATGATGTGTACTCCGGTTTCCCTCTGCAGCGAGCAGGAATTACTGAGCTTGTGCTTGTTGAGTGCTCTCTGCTGGCGGCTTTGGGTTTTAATATCAGTAACAGATCCACCAGTGAAGTGTAGACAAGGGAACTCGAACTGGAAAGTAAAAGGAGCCCGGCTCCCAGCCTGCGGCACCCCTCCATTGTGAGCCCAGAGTGTGATTACAGATGGCCCCTAAAGAAGCCACCCCATCCCTGGCCCTGCATCCCTGTGGTGTGGTCAAGCCCGCAGTTCCTCTGCTGCATCACCGTGATCAATACGCGAGCATATTTTAAAGCACAGTGTACTAGGATGATGCCAGATTTATGAAGTGGTTGGGTTTTTTCCCCAAGAAGGGAACTAGCTGTGGAAAATGGGAAGTTTAAAAGTCTTATGACATAAAGCCGAGATGAATTACTATGATCTGATTGATACCTACTCTGTTTTAGTTTTTCAAAGAGTTTGTAATAATCGGTGATGTGAGCTAAAAGAAGTTTATGATCTTATCAGAGGTGAACACTGACCTTAAAATTTGGGGAGTCGGTAATGGAAGTCAAAGGTACTATGCTTCTTTAAGGAAAAAAGCAACCAGAAATGCATAATAAGCATAGTGACTTTGCTTCTTTGTGTCTCTCTGGCTGTTTCAGCCATCATTGATGACCTTTTTCTTGTATGGCTTTATTGGATACATGTAAATCAAAGGCATCCTCTGCCCTTTCAAGTCAATATATGATTTCTTTCTTTCTTTCTTTTTTTTTTTTTCCAGACAGAGTCTTGCTCTGTTGCCCAGGCCTCCTAGGTTCTCCTGCCTCTGCCTCCTAAGTAGCTGGGATTACAGTCATGTGCCACCATGCTTGGCAAATTTTTGTATTTTTAGTAGAGACAGAGTTTTGCCATGTTGGCCAGGCTGGTCTCGAACTCCTGAGCTTAGGTGATCTGCCCACCTCAGCCTCCCAAACTGCTGGGATTAAAGGTGTAAGCCACTGTGCCTGGCCAATATATGTATTTTTGTAAAAATCTATTTTCATTAGGGAAAATTTCAAATATACGGCTATAGTTAAGAGAATAACATACCTCGATGTACCTGTCACCCAACTTCAGCAATTCACATTTTTGGCCGATCTTGTTTCTTCTATACCCTCACACTATTTCCATTCCATCATTTTGAAATAAATCTTAGATATCAGACAGTTACACTGGTAAATATTTCATTATGTTCAATGTATGTATTTGGCAAAAAGGAATATTAAACTAATATCCTGCCTTCTGCCTCACTTTTTAGAGAAGATACTGTGTTTTGAAGGGTGGCTTACAAAATGCTTTGTGATATTCTAAATGCTGAGGCAAAAAATATGAAGTTAAATGTTTTTGAGATGAAGGCTGTCAACAGCTTTCATAGCATAGGCAAGAAGATTGTGGGGCAAGTATGCACAGGAAGTGTGAGGCCCAAAGTGTCCTACGCTGGAGAGTGAGATAGAACGATCCCAGGGAGCACCATGCTGAACATCAAGCCTGACCTTACCCTGCTGTCACAGGAGATTAAGTGGCCAGGCTGGTTCTTCAGTCCTCATTTCTCAAAACACATACATGGATGTTTTCTATGATTATAGTTTATAGTGACCTTGTGCAGAAGCATTGAGCCAGTTTATTATTAAAACTTGGACTAGGTAAACTATAATTTGTTTTCTGTGCAGGTGATAACCACTGGAGATAACAAGAGTAAATGACTGTGTAGTGACAGGCAAATCTTACTTGTTTCTGTTTAGACAATCTGTATATAGACAGATAGTCAAACAGTCTATATATATATACATAAAACAATAGTGTGTGTGTGTGTGTGTGTATATATATGTCTCAAAAAATACATATTTTGAGACAGGATCTCACTTTATCACCAGGCTGGAGTGCAGTGGCACCATCATGGCTCACTGCAGCCTTGAACTCCCTGGACTCAGGTGGTCCTCCTACCTTAGCCTCTGGAGTAGCTGGGACTACAGGTGCATGGCGCCATACCTGGCTAATTTTTGTATTTTTTATTATTTTTTTTAAGAGATGGGGTTTCACCATGTTGCCTAGGCTGGCCTTGAACTCCTGGACTCAAGCGATCTGCCTTGCTTGGCCTCCCAAAGCTCTAGGATTACAGGTGTGAGCCACTGCACCCGGCCTGTTTAGACAATATTAAAGCCATTGTTTATCTAGTGTTAGAGATTATATGTTATAATTTAGTACATGCTTAATTGAAGGTATTGGTGTAACCCCAAAATATATATTTTTCACATAACCCAGATTAGCAGTGGTATTTAATGTTTCAGTTATATCTTCCAGCAGACAACTGCATCTTTATTTTTACCGTAATTGGTGAGAGCTGGGAATCTTATAGCTCCAGGAGATGCCTGTACAGGAATTGTGTGTGATTCGCAATGTGGAAGAGCAGGGTCTCGCTGCTCTGGGAACCCTGCAAGTAGTTGAGCCCCCTGGTCACTCACTCAGCTTATCACTGTGGATGCCAGGCACTCTTGGGGAGTACTCTCGAGCCCCTCTCAGGGTATCACCTTTTCACTGGCGATGGGGTTGGAGGAGAGGGTCAGACTCCTTCCCTGCCCTCAACTTGCCGGCTGCCCAGGCACACCCTGTGTGTGCAGCTTCAGCATTCCTGTGGCATTGGTCTCTGTGCTTTTTCTTCTTTTCACATGGCTTACTTTACGCCCTGTTCGCTCCACAATTGTTTGACTCTTTTCAAAGACAGGATGGAGGTACAGAAAGGAAATAACTTAATTTGAAGATTAAAATTCTGTTAATTTTAGAATGCAGTCTCTTCAGTTCTGGAATTGATTTCTTTTGGTTGCCCTTGGTCTTTGTAAGGAGCGTGACATTGCTTAAGATTTATATATAACCGAGTCAGTTTCTGCCTCTGTATTGTATTACTTTAGGTAAGCTTTTTCAAAGTTACTTTGAATAGTTGATAATAGATTTAGAACAAATGGGTCACCATTTTCAGGATATTTCTATTGCCTTTCTGGAATAATGCAGCTCATCGTTCTTCCAGGTGTCCTCTAATCAGCCTGAAAAGTGTTTTCTTTTACTTCATCATAACATTGGGCCTTTTAATTGAGACATCTGGCAGCTGTCTTTATCATGACTTATTTTAGGTCTTTATCATGTCTTATTTTAGGTGGGTTGAGAATTGAGAATTTTTTTTTTTTTTTTTTTTTTTCCCCCGAGACAGAGTTTCGCTCTTGTTGCTTAGGCTGGAGTGCAGTGGTGCGATCTGGGCTCACCGCAACCTCAGCCTCCCGAGTTCAAGTGATTCTCCTGCCTCAGTGTCCCAAGTAGCTGGGATTACAGGCATGCACTACCATGCCTGGCTACTTTTGTATTTTTAGTATAGACAAGATTTCTCCGTGTTGGTCAGACTGGTCTTGAACTCCCAACCTCAGGTGATCCGCCCACCTCAGCCTCCCAAAGTGCTGGGATTATAGGCCTGAGCCACCGCACCTGGCTAGAATTCTTGACATAGTACACACTGGCATTATTTCCAAGGCTTTTTTTTGGAGACAGAGCCTTGCTCTGTTGCCCAGGCTGTAGTGCAGTGGTGTGATCTCAGCTCATTGCAACCTCTGCCTCCTGGGTTCAAGCAATTCTCCTGCCTCAGAGAATCAAGCAATTGTCCTCCCAAATAGCTGGGATTACAGGCACCTGCCACCATACCTGGCTAATTTTTTGTATTTTTAATAGAGACAGGGTTTTGCCATGTTGACCAGGATGGTCTCGAGCGCCTGACGCTCAGGCGATCCACCCACCTGGGCCTCCCAAAGTACTGGGATTACAGGCATGAGCCACCGTGCCCGGTTTCAAATTTTTAAAAGTAAGAAAGCAAAATAACCCCCTATGTCAGTGTTTCAGTATTTACTTGAGGGGGAAATTGTATCCTAACATTCCCTGCACCATAAGCTGAAATTTCAGTGCCAGTTCCGTTGCTTGTGTGTCCATCCAAAATAAAGACAAGTTTTTGCAGGAATGTCAGATGGCTGTGGGACAGGCCTAGACAGGAACAAAACTGGAGGCTTCGCATCAAAACAGACACCCGCCTAACCACATGGGGTTTGCCCTGTGAGTTGTTTGTCATCCTAGATTTTCAGCAAGAATGGGCTTTAGTACCATATGTCACATATGAGGAGGTGCTCATTTTGTTAATCAAATCACATTGGTAATATTCATCACTACATTGTCATATGAAAGTTGAAAGTCTTGAACTTAAAAGTTCATAAATTCATTGCTCAAATCTCTGGTTGGCTTTAAATGTCTTTTTGGAGGGGAGAAGGCAAAGAGGAGCATGGATTGAAGGTTATATTGAAATAATGTGCTTGCTGTACGATGTCGAACAGGTCCAACTAAAAAGGTAGGTGGTGGTTTCTCTCGCACGCATATGAACATGTTTCTGGCCCCAGTTGTCAAACGAGTTTTGTGTTTTCCTTGTCTAGTCTTGTTGACCTGCTATTTGTTTTAGTCTTTTGATAAACAGGAAGTGTTGCTGCACTGCAGTCAGGAATGTAGTAAGTAACTATTAGTATTAAACAAGATGGGAGGGATGAGAAGGGATTTAACTTAAAAAAAGTAGAGGGGGAATATAAGAAAATGAAATAATCCTTAAAATTTTAGAATTAAGGCTGGGCGTGGTGGCTCAAGCCTGTAATCCCAGCACTTTGGGAGGCCGAGACGGGCGGACCACGAGGTCAGGAGATCGAGACCATCCTGGCACGGTGAAACCCCGTCTCTACTAAAAAATACAAAAAACTAGCCGGGCGAGGTGGCGGGCGCCTGTAGTCCCAGCTACTTGGAAGGCTGAGGCAGGAGAATGGTGTAAACCCAGGAGGCGGAGCTTGCAGTGAGCTGAGATCCGGCCACTGCACTACAGCCTGGGTGACAGAGCGAGACTCCGTCTCAAAAAAAAAAAAAAGAAAAAGAAAATTTTAGAATTAAAATTTATTTGAGGCCTTTTGAAATGCTTTTTTTCTCTTGAAACCTCTAATTCTGGATTTACATTTGTTTCTGCTGGTGGTGTATTACGTTGCTTTAGGTTTTTAGAACAAACATCACAATTAATGATGACATGAAGGTTAGGTTTCGAGCACTAGTTTTTTCCATAAAGGTCTAAAAAGAGCTGTGCCCAAGTCTACCACTAGCAGAGATCTTATATGTGCCTGGCTCAACTCAACGTATCAGTATCTTGCGGGGAGAAAGGATGAATAAGGACAAAACCACAAGTTCTGAAGGAGTGTATTATTTCCAGGCTTTTCCCCTGGTTCCAATACACCATGCATTTTTTACAATTTTTATTTATTTATTTATTTTTGAGAGAAGTCTCACTTGTCCCCCACGCTTGAGTGCAACAGCTCAATCTTGGCTCTCTGCAACCTCCACCTTCTGGTTTCAAATGATTCTCCTGCCTCTGCCTCCTAAGTAGCTGGGATTAAGGCACCTGCCACCACGCCCGGGTAATTTTTGTATTTTTTAGTAGACACAGGGTTTCACCACATTGGCCAGGCTGGTCTCGAACTCCTGACCTCAGGTGATCCACCCACCTCGGCCTCCCAAAGTACTGGGATTACAGGCTTGAGACACCGTGCCTGGCCAATTTATTTTTATTTTTGAGATAGAGTCCGTCGTGTTGCCCAGGCTGGAGTATAATGGTGTGATCACAGCTCACTGCATCGTTGGTCTCCTAGGCTCAAGCAATCCTATAGCCTCCACCTCTCGGTAGCTGTGACTACAGGCATGCACCACTATGCCTCGCTGATTATTTTGCCTTTTGCGGAGACGTGGTCTCACTTTGTTGCCCAAGCTGGTCTCGAACTCCTGGGTTCAAGCAATCCTCTGGCCTTGGCCTCCCACAGTGCTGGGATTACAGGTGTGAGCCACTGTGTCTGACCTCACTGTGCATGTTTTGACCTCCTCACCTTTGTCCTGGGATTTCTCCTGATTGAAAATAAATGACAGTTTCTTCATGAAGTGTTCTTTGTCTTTGGTGTTTTCTGTATTTTCTCAATTCCTATACTGCTTGGTTGGCACTTAATTTCCATAATTGAGTATTGTTAATGACCTTTTCATATACCTATGGATTGCCTTCCGTAATTGATTTTTTTTTTTTTTTTTAGACAGTTTCACTCTGTCACCCAGGCTGGAGTGTGGTGGCGCCATCTTGGCTCACTGCAACCTTCATCTCCCAGGCTGAAGCAATTCTGCCTCAGCCTCCCAAGTAGCTGGATTTACAGGTGTGTGCCACCATGCCCAACTAATTTTTTGTATTTTAGTAGACATGGGGCTTTACCATGTTTCCCAGGGTGATTTCGAACTCGTGAGCTCAGATAATCCACCTGTCTTGGCCTCCCAGAGTGCTGGGATTATAGTCGTGAGCCACCGTGCTTGGCCCCGCAGTTGATATTTAAGTATTGTAGAATAGGAGTTTTATTATAGATTTGGCTATACTGTTATTCCATAACACAATTATTTTCAGACTGGGTGTTTCGTTCTTAATTCACTGGTGGTGTGCAACATGCCATCCTGCTATCCCCACCTGCTGTCAGAGTACATGGTAAATACAGAAATGTGTCCGGTCACCTGCCTGCTAGCCCATGGCTCTGATGCTAATGACATTGAAGGCACCCTTCCCGAGGAAGTCTCAACTGCACAACCCCTACTATGCCCCAGTTCAGCAGGAAGCAGTTAGAGCGGTCGTCGGCCAACCTCCCCAACAACACACTTGGGTTTTCCTGTTGAGAGTGGGGACTGAGAGAGAGGACTAACTGGATTTCCTAGGCCGACTAAGAATCCCTAAGCCTAGCTGGGAAGGTGACCGCATCCACCTTTAAACATGGGGCTTGCAACTTAGCTCACACGCGACCAGTCAGGTAGTAAAGAGAGCTCACTAAAATGCTAATTAGACAAAAGCAGGAGGTAAAGAAATAGCCAGTTATCTATTGCCTGAGAGCACAGTGGGAGGCACAGTGATCGGACTATGAACTCAGGCATTCCGCTACCCTCTTTGGGTCCCCTCCCTTTGTATGGGAGCTCTGTTTTCACTCTATTAAATCTTGCAACTGGAAAAAAAAAAAAAAGGAATGTGTCCAGTCAGTAGTAGTAGCCACGTGGATGCTCTTCTCCACATTTGACTTTTCTTGCTCTTAGGAGGCATTTCCAGTAATCTCCATGGAACCATGACCTTGCTTGCTCATAGTGTTTCCAGCACTTCCACCAGACTCTCAGGGTTTGGAGAGCTGTTCTGGGTGAATGGTGTCTACAGAGCTTTGAACTCTACGACTGCAGGGGAACATGCTTATAAATGCATGTTTAACACAGAATGTTGTAGAGGAGATTAGGTACTTTTAATTTTGTATTATGAGTTGTTTTCAAGATCTAATTATGTGTTGGTAGGAATGGCTGTTTTATTTTTACTTGTGGAAAAAAGGCTGCCTGGAGTGTGTTTAATTTTTCTGATATAGCATCATAGACTGGTAGAGCAATATAGGAACCCCAGAGACCATCCAACTCCCTCATTTCTATACAGAAGGACTTGGGTGCCCACAAAGAGAAATGACTTGTGCACTTTCAGGCCACTTAACCACAGAGTCATTGTATTGTCCTTTTTGTGGCTATTGATAGGTAAGACTTGCGCTCACTAGATGCCCTTGTCATCAAGGCCCAGGTCTCTTGCTGCGCACAATCTATCTGTATGTCTTTAAAGCAGTGGCGTCCAATCTTTTGGCATCCCTGGGCCACATTGGAAGAAGTGTTATCTTGGACCACACATAAAATACACTAACAATATCTGATGAGCTAAAACAAAAATTGCATCAAAAAAAAAAATCCGATATTATTTTGAGGAAGTTTATGAATGTGTGTTGGGCCATATTCAAAGCCATCCTGAGGCCAGGCGCAGTGGCTCATGTCTGTAATTTCAGCACTTTGGGAGGCCAAGGTGGGTGGATCACCTGAGGTTGGGAGTTCGAGGCCAGCCTGACCAACATGGAGAAACCCTGTCTCTACTAAAAATAGAAAATTAGCCGGGGGTGGTGGCGCATGCCTGTAATCCCAGCTACTCAGGAGGCTGAGGCAGGAGAATTGCTTGAACCCGAGAGGCAGAGGTTATGGTGAGCCTAGATTGGGCCATTGCACTCCAGCCTGGGCAACAAGAGCGAAACTCCATCTCAAAAAAAAAAAAGCCATCCTGGGCCACACGTAGCCCATGGGGCCGTGGGTTGGACAGGCTTGCTTTCGAGCTTCACAGGCTACTTTGCTCCTTTGTCCCCTCCTCCCATCTGATAAGTTTATAGTTACAAGTTTTATTGTTGTTTGAGGTAGTCCATTTCACACTTTAATTACTAGTTGTGTAATTATGTTTTGCTTGAGTTCCCATACAGCTAATTTGTTTCCATGCTTCCATGCAGGATTTTATTAGAAACTTTAAAGTATCCTATGGAATATTACCAGTGCAGACTAGTTGTATTTGTGCTTGATGTATTCTCTGTTTTAATGCGTTGTGTTAAACTTCCTTTTTCTGAGACACCATGTACCATAATTTCTTAAAATAAATAAACTGGAGGCACAGACATTACATTTCAAAGTCTCCTAAGGGAATACTTTATAGGAACAGATAACTAACCATGTATGTAAGGAATTATGAATTTTATGGAATTAATTTATAAAATGTCTTTTATGTGTATTTTATAAGGTGTCTTGGAGCCCGTACTTTAAAATTCTCCTATTTTAAATGGATGCCTGTATTTGAAACTGTCCAGATGGCCTAGATAAAGTCTTGAGTCATAATATTAGGGCCTTTCAGAAAAATCTAAGTGCCAATAGATTTGGAAACAAAATAGGTTAGCAAGGGAATACAAATTGATCTTTGGCTTGAGATAACCAGTAACAGACTTCAGTGAATGTTTTGTGGTGTGGGGGCTGTGTTTAAGAGGGCACTCTAGTTGCTTCATATGCTAGAACACAGATTCTAGGAGGGTGGGGCCCATTCATTGTGATGACCCTGCATCTAGTTCCGTGCCTGCCACGTGGTAGATGCTTCATGAATATTTGCAGAATGAATGAATACTGTGGCCTGTGGGACTCACCATGGTGATAAACTGTAAAACACACACATCTTCAAGACATCATTTTAAGTGCTTTGGGGGGACTGGGCATAAGATAAAAGTAGGATTGAAGATGGTTGTCTTGCAGAGATACATTTCAGCCAGGAACTGAAATGTGGGTACGATTTCCACAAGGGAAGAGATAGGGATGGCTTTCTAGGAGGTACAGACAAGCAGATAACAGGTTTGAGCAACAGGGAGATTCCGTGGACTTCATGGCTTGTATCTTGTCATATATGAAGGTACATTTACATCCCCTGTGTGTATGGCTCAGTCTGTGCTCATATTCTTTCCTCAAAGTTGATGCATAGGGCCGGGTGCAGTCCTCAGCACTTTGGAAGGCCGAGGCAGGAGGATCACTTGAGCCCAGGAGTTGGAGACCAGCCTGGGCAATACAGTAAGACCTCGTCTCTACAAAAAATTTAAAAATGTGCTGGGCATGGTGGCGTGTACCTGTAGTCTCAGCTACTTGGAAGGCTGAGGCAGGTGGATTGCTTGAGGCCAGGAGTTTGAGGCTGCAGTGAGCTATCATAGCACCACTGTGCTCCAGCCTGGGTGACAGAGTGAGACCCTGTCTCTTTTAAAAAAAAAATAAAGGCTGGGCGTGGTGGCTTACGCCTGTGATCCCAGCACTTTAGGAGGCCGAGGCAGGTGTATCATGAAGTCAAGAGATCGAAACCATCCTGGCCAGCATGGTGAAACGCCGTCTCTACAAACAATACAAAATTAGCTGGCCGTGGTGGCGCGTGCTTATAGTCCCAGCTATTCAGGAGGCTGAGGCAGGAGAATCACCTGGACTCGGGAGGCGGAGGTTGCAGTGAGCTAGGAGTGCGCCACTGCACTCCAGCCTGGGCGACAGAGTGAGACTCCATCTCAAAAAAAAAAAAAAAAAAGTTGATGTGTGTTCTTTGCTTACAAAGATATCTGTGGTAATGAGACTCAGGAGCACCCTGTGATCTTACGGAAATCTTTTGAAGATACCATCATAGATCCCTCCCTTGGCTAAGAGTAGGAGTATCCTGTAAGGAGACAGGAACCCCACCTCGGACATCAGCAATCCTGAGGAGACATTGGGAACAGGCCCCTCTGTCCTCACAAGTGGCTGTGATCTAAGCTGCGCCGTGGTCTGGCGTCCACCCCTTGGGGCCACACTTAGGATGTTGGGGTGCTGTGGCACTTTAACTTGGACCCCACGCAGTGTGGGGTGTGCTGGATTTAAGTACAGAGGCCACGAGGTGCAGTTGGATAACTGTTTGTCCGTAGCTCCAAAGAGGAAATCAGAGGTAGGTGCGAGGCTTTGTGGGTTTACTTTTTCCTAGTAATAGTCCACTCTGTTATATTCATGTAGGAATATTTCTTCTGATGCAGTTGGGTTTCATATAGCCAGGTGTGAGGAATGAATCTTGTATGTTGAAGTCATTTGGGAGCCTTTCTTTATGAAAAATCAGGTCATTTTTGGATTAAGTAATGTGACAGGGAAGTGGGGAGCTACTTTGGGGTCAGGTTTTTGCTTGTTGGTTTTAGGATTCAGAGCCATTTCGAATTTCTCATGTTTCAGTGAGGTTTTTCTTTCTAGGTCAGAAAAATTCCTTTTGCTCTGAGTCAACATCTCTTGTTTGCTAGGGAGAAGTGAACAGGAGAGGGTAGGTCTTTCTTCTCTTAGGCTGGATGAGTAACCTTAAAGTTCTCCCAGGTTGGTTGTTTTGGATTATTTCTTTTATAAATAGGAGAGAAATATTCAACATTTTAGTTAATTTTTAAAAGTATCACCCAGTACAATAGTTACTGGGCCTCAGAAGCCTCAGGGCAGATCTCGGCCTGGAGATGTCCGTGACCCTATTTTATGTTTATGGATTGTCTTTGTTTCTTTTTTCTTTTCCTTTTTTGAGACAGGGTCTCTCTTGTCACCCAGGCTGGAGTGCAGTGACGTGATAATAGCTTACTGGAGCCTTGACCTCCTGGGCTCAAGCGATCCTCCCGCCTCAGCCTTCCCAGCAGCTGGGACTATAGGTGCAGAACACCACGCCTGGCTAATTTTATTTTGAAAATTTTTGAAGAGATGGGATTTCGCTTTGTTGCCCAGGCTGGTTTTGAACTCCTGGCCTCAAGCAACCCGCCCGCCTTGGCCTCCCAAAGTGTTCTGGGATTACAGGTGTGAGCCACCACACCTGGCCTGGTTGTTTTTTCTGCAGCTTTGAATCTAGCACTGCCTGGAGCATGGAATGGAATGCGTCTTAGATTGTTTATCTGTGATAGGCAATGTGGTGCAAAGCGTGACTTCTTCATAGTGAAGTTAGTCTAGTATATTACCTGGTAGATGATACAGCTTTCACTATTCTGTTTTTTTTCTGTTCTAAGAAGAAAAGGTTTTTATTTTAAAATTTATTTTATTTTTAAAAATAATTTCCACTTTTAATTAATTAATTTATTTTTGAGACGGAGTCTCACTCTGTTGCCGAGGCTGGAGTGCAGTGGTGCGATCTCAGCTCACCACAGCCTCCGCCTCCTGGGTTCAAGTGATTCTCCTGCACTTAGCCTCCCGAGTAGTTGGCATTACAGGTGCCTGCCACCACGCCTGGCTAATTGTTTTTTTGTTTTTTTAATAGACAGGGTTTCACGATATTGGCCAGGTTGGTCTTGAAATCCTGACTTAAAGCAATCTGCCTGCCTTGGCCTCTCAAAGTGCTGTGATTACAGGCATGAGCCACCGCACCCGGCCTCAGCTTTTATTTTAGATTCAGGGATACTCGTGCAGGTTTGTTAATGGGTGTATTGCTTGATGCTGAGGTTTGGGGTACAATTGATTCCATCACCCAAGTAGTGAGCATAGTACCCAATAGCTTTTCAACTGTTTCCCCAGCCTCCCTTCTCCTTCTTGTAGTCCCCAGTGTTTATTGTTGCCATCTTTATGTCCATGTGTACCCCCTTGAAAAAAGTCTTTTATCGTGGGTGTTGTGACAGTCTCTCCCTTCCTAATGTGTCCCCTGGTAAACTTCTTGGAAGAGTCAGTGCGTCCTAAAGGGAAAATATGGATTTCCAGGTCAGTGTCTGAGCCTAAGCTGTGCTCGACTGTGACATTACGTGGTGTTGATCTCAGGCAAGTCAAGTGACCTATTCCTTAGTCTCTTCTTCTACAAAATACAGCTGAAAACATTGATCTTGCAGGATTGTCACACGGGAAAGCAGACATCATGTCAGAAGTGCTCTGTAATCACAGTGAGGGTGAAGGAATGGAATGGATTAGGAGGTGGGCGCAGCACCAGGTGCCTGCTTTCATGGTGCTGATGGTTGTGAAGCTTGCAGATACAGATTCGAGTTCTGGAGCAGAATATCCTGTAGGTCCACACTGTGGTTTAGGGACTTAGGCTTGGATTAGTCCATATTCACTACCTGCCATCAGTAAAGCCTTCTGTTTTCTGTCTACCAGTTCATCAGGTAACACTACTACTCACTGTTCATACCCCTCCACACTCTTAGATCCATTAGGACTAGAGTGGGGAGAACTGGGTTGGCCAAGGTGAGTTTTGGCTTGCCCTCTTTTTTCTGGGGTATGAGTAAGATATTTATCGGGGCTTAAACTCACTTCTTCTACCCAAGATTCCTGGCAGTCACGCTGGGGACCCACCTCTGCAGGTGAGGATGAAGGTATTCATATTGCAGTTTGGGTTCATTTTCATTGCAAGGGAAGAAGAGTATCTGGATGTCTTTTTTCCCCACATCTGAAATATTCTCTGGAATGTAAACTAGAATAATCGCACAGAATTTCTTGAGCCAGCTCTGAGGGACAGGATAAAGGGTGAATGGGGGCGATGATCCTGACATGGCCTGGCATGTCCACGCATTTCTTTTGGCAGCTAGGAGAGCACAGGCCTGTGTGTGTTGATCATATTATCCTAGAAACTCTTGTGTAAGGTCTTCTATACCCAATAGGGGTATTATTTTTTTTTTTTCTAGGACACACTAGTTATGCAACACAGTGCTTTGTTCTTTGTTTTATGCTAAAAAAAGCTGAAGATGGCCCCTGCCTTTGGAGACCTTATCTAGAGATAAACAAAGTACCATGAATATACAGGAAATAAGCTATTAAGTGACAAATGTGTTCTAGGTAAATATTTACTTATTTTGAGCCAATCTCACCCTGTGCCCAGGCTGGAGTGCAGTGGCACCGTCTCAGCTCACTGCAGCCTTCACCTCCTGGGTTCAAGTGATTCTTCTGCCTCAACCTTCCGAGTAGCTGGGATTACAGACGCCCACCACCAAGCCCAGCTAGTTTTTTGTATTTTTAGTAGAGATGGGGTTTCACCATGTTAGCCAGGCTGGTATCAAACTCCTGACCTCAAGTGATACACCCGTCTCGGCCTCCCAAAGTGCTGGGATTATAGGTGTGAGCCACTGCACCTGGCTTAGGTAAATACTTTAGAGTTGGAGCGTATTTCATGGAGGGGGAGTTTTTGTTTTTTCTTTATTTAGACATGGGGTTTGGGTCTGTTACCCAGGCTGGAGTGTGGCGATGCAGTCTTAGTTCATCTTTTACCTTGAATTTTTGGGCTCAAGTGATCCTCCTGCCTCAGTCTCCAGAATACCTGGGACTACAGGTGTGCACCCTGACATCTGGCTAATTTTTAATTTGTTTTGTAGAGATGGAGTCTTGCTATGTTGACCCGGCTGGTCTTGAATTCCTGGCATCGAGTGATCCTCCTGCCTTGGTTTCCTGGAGTGCTGACGTTATGGGTGCCAGCCACTGTGTCCGGCCAAGGGGATGGTTTTTAAACTGGATTTGGGAAGATACACAATTTGAATAGCGGAAACTCTGGGGATGAAAGCTTTCCAGATATGTGGAAGAGAATAAACAAAAACATAAGAGTCTCTTCACTCGACCAGTATTTCTTGAGCATCTTCTCTGTCTCAGACACTGTTTTGGGTGCTTGGGGTTTATCAGTGAACAGAACAATGGAACATCCAAATATGGTGAGGCAACGCTGAGTCTGGTCACAAACCGGCTTGGGATGAGCTTTGAGAACTTGGCCAAGGACACCGTATTTTGACTTTTAGAAAGTAGTGAGTCATTGGAAATAACTCATATTACAGGACAGTGACATGATAAAAGAAATATTTTGCGAAGATAAATGTAGCAAGATGTGGGACAGGATTGAAGAGATGGGGTCTAGAAGCAAATTGGACAGTCATTATTTTATTGGGAACAGGAGAGGAAGGGGGGATGGGAAAGAAAGAAATGTATTCACTAGTTACTTAAGAGGATAAAAATTTAAAACTGCACATATATTTATTATGGAATGCCAGGAAATATAGACAAGCACTGCCAGTTGTATATAGCAGTTCTATTGTCTATGGCTATAGATAGTACATTCTCCAAACTAGGGATGAAACAACGTCTTGTGTAACAGTTTGTGAACAACGTTGTGAATTGCTCTGTTGTGTTTCATTGATTGGATGTGTTCACCCTGTTTCCTATTTTTGCATGTATAGCTAGTTTCCCATTCTCTATTGTTATATATTAAAATATCCCATTTAATATATGCATCTTGACCATGTATCTTTCTCCACATTTTAAATTTCTGGATCAATGGGTATATTTCGTTTTAAGCATTTTGATGCATGGTACCAAATTCTACCTCTCTGTCCCCCCGCCTCTCCAAAAATGTGTGCAAAATACTCAGGAGCAGTATGTGAGAATGCTGGCTTCCTGTATTCTCATGAACTCTGGGTCATTAAATTTGTTTAAAATTAATCTGGTTTCCCAATTTGTTATGAAAAACTCAAATAGTAGCTGAGAGAATCATACAAAGCACAGCTGTGTCAGTTGACCTCTGGTTAGGTTTGGCCAGTGGGAGGTTTGGTGGGAGATAGGAGGCCCCGTGATGAGATAGCCCCAAAGTAGGTCCCTGCTCCCTCTCTGTTTTGGGCTGTCTCTGCAGCAAGCAAGTCTCTCCCCACATTCCAGCTCCCGCCCCTGAGTCCTCCATGGCTCCCACTTCTGCTGAGGCACTGCAGCCCTGGTCTCTGGTGCTACCTCCCCTTATCCCCTCAGCTCAGGGGTAGTCATAGCTTCCTGCTACTGCTAACCTGTGAGTGGCCCCCACCTCCACCGCCATCCTGGTTTAGAGTCACAACTCTTCTTACAAATCTTTGTACCAGTTCCCTGTATTTACTTCCCTCTCTTTAAAATACTTGAGATGATTTGCATTTTCCTGTTCGCACTCCTAATAATACATATTTATTCCTGCGTGTGTGTGTACAGGTGGAGCATCCAAAAATCTGAAATGCTCCCAAATTGGAACTTTTTGAGCCCTGACATGATACCACAAGTGGAAAATTACACACATAAGTACTTAATACAAACTTGGTTTCGTGTAAAAAATTATTTAAAATATTGTACAAAATTACCTTCGGTTTATGTGTATAAGGCATATTTGAAACATAAATGACTTTTTTGTTTAATTTTGGGTCCCATCTTCGAGAAATCTCATTTCCCAGAATCTGAAAAAATTGGAAATCCGAAACACCTCTGGTCCCAAACATTTGGGTTAAGGGGTTCTCACCTGTATGTGTATATGTATATGTACATGTGTACATGTATGTATATGTGTACGTGTGTGTATATATATTTTTTTGTGCTATTTGCAGACATGGCTCTCTATCTTTGAATACTTCAGAACACAACTCCTTAGAATGAGGGTTTTTCCTTAAATATCCACAAAGCTATTATCACATGGACAATTAAGAATCATTTCCTAATATTGTCTCGTATTGAGCCCATGTTAAAATTTTCCTCATTGTTCCCAAGATGTCTTACAGTGACTTCCTTTTTAACCCCAGCAAGGACCCAAACACGACTCACACCTTGAATTTGGGTATTCCTCCTTAATCTTTTTGGTCTAGAAAAGTCCCCAGGTTATTTTTTTAATGATCTATTTTTAGCATTTTCTCTTGAAACATTTCTAATGTACACTTTAGTGAAATGCACCACTGATACTTTAGCTAGATTCACCAATTGTTTACATTTGCTACATTGTTATTCTATCTCTATAAACACACAGATGTACATTAGTAATAGTATGCATTTTTTTTGTGCTGAACCATTTGAGACTAAGCTAAACTAACACTTCTCACCCTTATTACTTAAGCATACATTTCCTTAAAATGTGACTATTCTTTATATAACCATAGTACAATGATCACATTCTGAAAACTTATCAATGTATGATTCTGTTACCTAACTTAATTTGACAAATTTCTTCAGTCGTCCTTTCCTTTTTCATAGTACTTTTTCTTTCCAGATGCAGTATCCACTCCAGGATCATACATTACACTTGGATATCAGATGAAGTGGACTTTTTATTTTCCTTTAAAGATTAGTGCAATTGCGTTGTAAAGACAAACAAAACAAAAAAACACACATTCTAGATTTGTCTGATTGTTTCCTTATGGTATCATTTACTTTGGTTCTCTATCCCCTGTATTTCCTGTAAAGAAGTTAGGTTATGTTTTGATTAGGTTAAATCAGGAGGGTGCTGCTATCAGTAGGAATGAAGAAGGCAAGAAAGTTGGTGTTACAGGGAAGATAAGGAATATAAGCTTAATCTATTTGAAGTAAAGTAGGACTCCATAAAAACATTGTCCAGTCATAAGTAATTCCCAAATGGGTATTCTTTTGTTTGTTGCGTAAAAATTTCCTGGCAGGCTTTTAAAACAGGCTTCTTGGAGGATTCAGACTGTTCCCAGGGTGAGGTGCAGTGAGAGGTGGATGTTTGAAGTGGGAGTGCTGGGAGGGTTCTGGTCTAAAGATGTGGCTTTAGCAATCCTCTGCACAGAGCCTGGAGTTGAAATAACACTGAGAAAGAGACTCTGGCAGTGAATACTAAGATAATCTGTATCCTTATAGGAGACAAATATGTATGTGTGTTTGTGGTAACCATTTTAAAGATGTCATAGCTAACATCTATTTGATTTCAAAAGTTTGGGTAGAAGCGCTAAACCCACGAGTTGATGGTCTAAAACGTAGTGTATGGAAGAGGCACCAGGTGTTTCAGCTTCCTCTCTGATCTCTTCTCGCCCCTTACTCTGAATCACTGGTTCTCAAACTTCAGTGTGCATCAGAAACACCTGAAGGGCTAGTTGAAATGTATTAATAGATGGCTGGGTCCTGCCTCCAGAGACTTTTTTCTGGTGGTGTATCCAGCTTGGGATTGGAATTTCCAGCGTATTATCAGGTGATGCTAGCCTGGACTCCCACTTGGAGAACCACCACTTTAAATCATGATGTGATTAGAGCATGTAATAGAATTTTTAACGGAGTGGCTTTTCAGACTTGGTTTTAACAGCCCACACCTTTTTTATTTTATTTTATTTTATTTTATTTTTTTGAAACAGGATCTCACTCTGGCTGGAGTGCAGTGGCGCGATCACTGCTTACTGTCACTGCTTACTGCAGCCTTGACCTCCTGAGCTGAAGCAATCATCCCACCTCAGCCTCCCAAGTGGCTTGGACCACAGGTGCACACCACCACAGCTGGCTAATTTTTGTATTTTTAGTATACATGGGGTTTCATCATGTTGGCCAGGCTGGTCTCAAACTCCTGACCTCAAGTGATCTGCCCACCTTGGCCTCCCAAAGTGCTGGGATTACAGGTGTGAGCCACTGCGCCCAACCCTAATTTTTTGTGGAGACAGTATCTCACTGTGTTGCCCAGGCTGGTCTCTAAGTCCTGGCCTCAAATGATCCTCCTGCCCCGTCCTCCCAAAGTACTGCGATTAGAGGCATGAGCCACAACACCTGGTCCTTTTTATTAAAATAAACATTTTATGGACCTCATCTTTTAATTTTAATTAATTAATTTTAATTAATTTTTGGTACAAGGTCTTGCTTTGTTACCCCAGCTGGAGTGCAGTGGTACAATCATGACTCACAGCAGCCTCAACCTCCCAGGCTCAAGTGATCCTCATGTCTCAGCCTCCTGAGTAGCTGGGACTACTGGTGCCTGCCACCACGCCCAGCTAAGTTTTTTTGTTTTGTTTTGATTTTTGTATTTTGTAGAGACAGGATCTTGCCATATTGCCCAGGCTGGTCTAGGACTCCTGAACTCAAGCAATCTGCCATGGCCTCCCAGAGTGCTGGGATTACAGGTGTGGGCCACCACGCCTGGCCTGGACCTTCTGTTTATGTACTATATTAACACATGAAGCCATCAAAGAAGAGGCTGGGAGGAGGGGCTATGGAAAGAAGACAGGCAACCCTGATGCTTCAGATTGGAAACTGTCAAGTGTTAGTCTCAGAAAGGACTTGGGAATGAATCAGCAGACCTGGGCTGGAGTCCTGGCTGACAGCATTTATGAATTGTGACCTCTTGCCGGCAATTTATGCTCTCTGAGTCTCAGTTCTCTCATCTGAAAATAGGAATTATAAGCCCTCTTTCCCCATGAGATAATGCACATGAATGCATTTTTAAAAATTGTAAAACACAGTGTAGATCTAACTGGTGGTTACTGCTGTCTCATTCTTGCCTTGGCTCTGTCCTGTGCCAGCGCTGTAGTCTGAGGCCATTCCCTCCGTTTCTGTAGAATGGTGGAGGAGTTGAGGGATTTCCATGACACTGTGTTGGCACGAAAGTCACGTCAGAGCTCGGAGGTTATCGATGGGCTGATTTCCCATATTATTGAATAATGTGTGACCCTGTGAGAGATTATGTGCTAGTTCTAATAAAACTAAATGCCAGAAAGTTATTTCCTTGAGGTTGGACTTCACCTGGTTTCATGCCTCCATTTTCACTTTTGATTGATGTGATAAATGAAGCTGTCCCCACCTGTCAAGGGAGGCAGCAGGTTTGTGGTTTGCTGTCTTGTGTTGTGGTGCTGAGGCTTTGGCATTGGTATTGGGTGTGGTTTGGAGTGGAGAATGGGGGCTGGGCAGTGTACTTAGCATGAGATATTAGTCCCTCCCTTGTGGTGATACAGGTCATTATTTTGTTGTTGAACATCAGCTATGACATCTGTCTGTGTCTTCTCCCTGTATTGAGAAGGCAACAAAAACATTTGTATAATGTTTAGCAGTGTTCCTGTAACAAGATTGAAAATGGGTCCTATGTTTCAGTTTATAGGGAAAGATTGGCTTTTTTTTTTTCCCCCCGAGACAGGGTCTCAACCTGTTGCCCAGGCTGGAGTGCAGTGGTACGATCATAGCTCACTGTATCCTCTGCTTTCTGGGCTCAAGTGATCCTCCTGCTTTAGCCTCCCCAGTAGCTGGGACTACAGGCACACAGCACCATGCCCAGCTAATTAAAAAACCAAAATTCACAACAAGAAAAAACTTATTTGTAGAGATGGAGTCCCCCTACCTTGGCCACGCTGGTCTCGAACTCCTGGGCTCAAGCAATCCACCTGCCTCCGCCTCTCAAAGTGCTGGGATTATAGGCGTGGGCTACTGCACCTGGCCAATCAGCATTTTAAAAAATGAAGCTGATTACATGAGGAAAAGTCAGAATTGCATGTATGATATCTGTCTTGAAGTGCTAATGATTCAGTTTTTTTTCTTTTTTTTTTTTTTTTTAAAGAACAGTACTTCAGAATGTATTCTAAAAATGTTTGTTTTTGGCTTAAGTATATTGGAGAGTTACTTGCCCAGAGAATCTAGAGAGAAGCATAGTTCCTGCTGATCGCACTCTTTTGTTGACTTTTTAAAATGAAGTGTTTTTGAAGTCTGAGGGACATTTTTAAAAACAAAACAAAAAAATGAAATGTTTTCTATTTGTTATATCACCACTAGGACTTTATTTGTCTTGGTAACGTAACTGTCATGTGGCTAATCTGGTTGGTGGATGCTAAACTGTACTGTGTGCCATGGTTATTATTTAAAGGACTTTTCAAACTTGTTTCTCTTTCATCTTTTTGTTTCTCAACGTGACATATGTGCACATGATCCGATAGCACTATTAGGACTGTTATGAAAAAGAGCAGAGCCTTCTTTGGGAGAGGTTGCCTTTTCCAACTCTTGCTCCTGGTTCTTTTGATGTTTACTTTTATATTTTTATGTAAATTGCTTATCTCTTTCTTTTTTCTTTTGGTTTGTCATCATTTGCTGAGTTAACATGGAAGGTTTAACCCTATTTCACTACCCTAAGTGTGCTATGTCCCCACTCACAGGTAGCCACTTCTAGGATCTCTGTCTCTTTGTGTGTGTTTGTGTCTGCGTTTCTCCTCTCTCTCACAGACTTTTTAGACCGCTTTGTTACAAATTTGATTACATATTCTAGGCTCACATTATTTTTACTATTAAAGCTGCTTATAGCTGAACCATGTATGATACCTTGATCACCTTTTCTTTCCTTCACAACTTTTGGGTTTTTCCTGAATGAAGAATGTTTTTTCCTTTGGTTGGTCTTCTGTATATTTATAACTAATGAGCCTCAGCTTTAGCCAGTTGTTAAAATTGTGTCTTGCTGTGTTTAGTTGCGCTGGGTGCTCTTTCAGTGCTATCTTGAAGAGGCCACATTTGGGGTGTCTGGACTGGTCACTCTGCTCCAGGTTTGCAGCTGACGTCCTGGAATCTGGCATCCACCTTCACTCCACCTTCACCATCGTCCCGGGAGCTGTCTTCTGTGTTATGTCTCCCGTTTTCATATGCTATGTCTTTCTCATTCATGGTTTATTGCCTTATTTTGTTGGAACACACCTTCCGGTTACAAAGGGGGTAATGTTTTTGGAAACATTGCATTTCTAAAAATTGTCTTTTTTCTACTTTCGTACTTTACTGGTATTGGGGCAAGAAACGGAATTCTAGGATAGGGAACTATTTCTTGTGGGAATTTTGAAGTCACTGGTAGATGATTGTCTAGATTCCAGTATTGCTGTGACTCCTTATCCCTCACTGTGGCCTGTGCTTTATTTTCTGGACGTTCTCCTTCCCTACCTGCCACCAGTCTTCTGTTTTTCTTCTGTGTTCTGATGTGCCTTGGTGTATGTCTGCTTTTATACGTTGTGTTGGGGTCTCTATGGAACTTTTTAATGTGGAAACATATGTCATTTTGGGGAATTAACTTGAAATTGTTTTTGGTTATTTCTCTGCTTTCCCAATTCTCTTTTTCTAGGACTCCTGTTATTCAGTTGCTTGACTTACTTGACTGGTCTAATTTTATTAGCCTTTTTTATCTTCTTCTTCTTTTTTTTCCAACTTCCTAGGGGAGATATTTTTAACTTCTCTGAATTTTCTTATTGAGCTCTTCATTTTTAGGATTTTGTTTAGTTTTTTAGACAGAGTGTCTGTCACACAGGCTAGAGTGCAGCGGCCCAGTTATAGCTCACCATAGCCTTGAACTCCTGGGCTCAAGCAATCTTTCTGCCTCAGCCTCCTGAGTAGCTGGGACTGTAGGTGCATGCTACCACACCTGGCTTATTTTTATTTTTTTATTTTATTTTATTTTTGTATGGATGGGATCTTGCTGTGTTGCCTGGACTGGCCTCGAACTCCTGGCCTCAAGCAGTTCACACGCCTTGGCCTCCAAAGCACTGGGAGTACAGGGATGAACCACTGTGCCTGGCCTGTTTTTCATATTTTAATTCCAAAATACTTTTTTTTAAAAAAAATTATCCCTCAGCACGTTTCTTCCTTTCTTGCTTTCCTCCCTTCTCATCTTCCTCTGCAACCTGGATGTACCATCATCTGACCTCTCTTAGAATATCAGTGATGGATTTTTAATAGCATCTTTTTATACAGTCTTTGGTTCTTTCAAGTTGTGTTTACTATTTGTTTTGTTCTCTCTTCCATCCTTGGGATGTTCTTAAAGGTCTGTCTCTGGCCGGGCGCGGTGGCTCAAGCCTGTAATCCCAGCACTTTGGGAAGCCGAGACGGGCGGATCACGAGGTCAGGTGATCGAGACCATTCTGGCTAACACAGTGAAACCCCATCTCTACTAAAAATACAAAAAACTAGCCGGGCGTAGTGGCGGGCGCCTGTAGTCCCAGCTACTTGGGAGGCTGAGGCAGGAGAATGGTGAGAACCCGGGAGGCGGAGCTTGCAGTGAGCCGAGATCGCGCCACCGCACTCCAGCCTGGGCGACTGAGCAAGACTCCGTCTCAAAAAAAAAGAAAAAAAAAGTCTGTCTCTCCATGGTTGGTTCTGACTTAAGGCACTAATGGTAACTTGAGAACACTGAGTTCAGGCAAGGGCATACACTGTGAGTGAGCTTCACTGGGGGGGGTGGTCCCTGGACTGGGCCAGATTCCCCCCCTGCCTTTTCTCTTTAGATGGACAGAGGCCCAGGGAAAGATCTTCCCACCTTTAGCCTGGCAGGAATAAGCCCTGGCTGGCATTCTGAGAGCAAGTGGAAGCAGAGGTCTGGATTTTTCTACAATCAGTACATAAATATTCACTTAGCTCCTCTCATTTTTAACAAGGCACCTCTATAGTTGTTCCTCCTCTAGTTTCTCAGCCCAGACCTGCTATCTGAGGCTGCAGTGAACTGCCAGGGGCTGGGAGGGGCAGCCACTGTGCTCTCTGGAAGCACTGGGAAGCTGGGGCTTTAATTACTACAGACTTTCAGACAATTTTCTTATTTTTCCTCCCATCTTTTAAATTTATTATTATTTTAATTTATTATTATTATTTTTTCTGAGACACGGTCTTACTGTACCCAGCTGGAATGCAGTGATGCAGTCATGGCTCACTGCATCCTCAAATTCCCCAGGGTCAGGTGATCCTCCCACCTCAGCCTCCTAGGTGGCTGGGACTACAGGTATGTACTGTCATGCCTGGCTCTTTTTTTTTAATATTGAAATTTTATTATTATTATTATTATTGTTATTTTGAGATGGAGTGTTGCTCTGTTGCCCAGGCTGGAGTGCAGTGGCATGATCTTGGCTCACTGCAACCTCCACCTCCTGGGTTCAAGCGATTCTCCTGCCTCAGCCTCCTGAGTAACTGGGATTACAGGCGCCCGCCACCATGCCCAGCTAATTTTTTTGTATTTTTAGTAGAGACAGAGTTTCACCATGTTGGCCAGGCTGGTTTCGAGCTCTTGACCTCAAGTGATCCACCCACCTTGGCCTCCCAAAGTGCTAGGATTACAGGTATGAGCCACCACACCCAGCCAAAATTGTTTTATTATTATATTTTAGAGACAAGCACACTGCAGCCTCGAACCCCTGGGCTCAAGAGATCCTCCACCTTAGCCTCCCAAGTAGCTGGTCTGTAGGCACAGGCGCACACCACCACACCTCGGTGATTTTTCCAGTTTTTTGTAGAGATGGGGCCTCACTATGTTCCTTAGACTGGTCTGGAACTCCTGGGCTTGAGTAATCCTCCTGCCCCTGCCTCCCAAAGTGCTGGGAGTACAGGCATAAAGTACCATGCCTAGCCTTTTCCCATCTCTGTTCCTGTGTTCTGACTTTCTTGGTTCTCCCCATTCCAGAGCCTCTTACCGGCTCTGTGGGGGGAGTCTTGCTACTTCCTGGCTTTCCCCACAGTTACCTTGGGGTTCCATTTCTTAGTTCTGCAAAATGTGTTGTCTCTGGGCCATCTGCTTCTCAGCTTCCAAAAACTGTTTCCCTCATTTCCCTCTGTTCTCTTTGTTTTTGTGGGATTATGCTTGGAAAAAACAAACGACAACAACAAAATCCCCACATGTGTATTGTGGTTTCAGTGGGCTTTCAGGAGGAAATAAAAATAAAAGTGTGTCTTTTTGAGATGATGTTTTTACCCTTTCATTTTTATCTTTGTGTTCACAGCGTTCTGAATCACCTCTGCCTCTCTTCCCTGCTGCTCACACCCTTCCCCCTGCTCAGGGTCCTCCTCTTGTGCCCTGTCCCTCTGGTCTACTCATTTGTTAAGAGCCGACTCTGCTAAAACCTCCCCATAAACTGACCTTTCCAAGTGAGAGTGATCTTTCCTTCCTGAGTTCACAAAACATTTTTTTTTTTTTTTTGGTGTAGTTTTCTTTGAACTCATGGTCTACCTCTTTTTTATGACTTGTTTATGTTTTGTCAGATAAATTTTATTTTATTTTTGAGATGGAGTCTCGCTCTGTTGCCCAGGCTGGAGTGCAGTGGTGTGATCTCAGCTCACTGCAACCTCTGCCTCCCGGGTTCAAGTGATTCTCCTGGGACTACAGGAGAAGGAGGAGCTGGGACTACAGGTGCACGCCACCATGCCTGGCTAATTTTTGTGCTTTTTGTAGAGACAGGGTTTCATCATGTTGGCCGGGTTGGTCTCTAACTCCTGACCTCAGGTGATCCGCCTGCCTCGGCCTCCCAAAGCGCTGGGATTATAGGTGTGAGCCACTGTGCCTGGCCTGTCAGATATATTTTAATTTCTGATGATGGGTGATGATTGTTTCTTTGCCTTCATGCAATGCTTTGCATGTAGTAAATACTCAAATTTTTTTTATCAACATAGATTTTTTTCAGTGATCTTTTTCTGGTCTTAAGTTAGACAGGATATTGACCATTGCTGTATGCCATGGTTAATGCAAAAGTAGGGTGCTATTTCTTTTTTTTTTTTTTTTTTTTGAGACTGAGTCTGGCTCTGTCGCCCAGGCTGGAGTGCAGTGGCCGGATCTCAGCTCACTGCAAGCTCCGCCTCCCGGGTTTACGCCATTCTCCTGCCTCAGCCTCCGGAGTAGCTGGGACCACAGGCGCCCGCCACCTCGCCCGGCTAGTTTTTTGTATTTTTTTAGTAGAGACGGGGTTTCACCGTCTTAGCCAGGATAGTCTCGATCTCCTGACCTTGTGATCCGCCCGTCTCAGCCTCCCAAAGTGCTGGGATTACAGGCTTGAGCCACCGCGCCCGGCTAGTAGGGTGCTATTTCTAGTTGCAGATACTTTTCTTGAAATTTGCACATGCAGGTAATATGTGAAGCCTATGCATTATACATGTCATAACTCACGAAAGCTCATTAACTTGTTGCATAGGATAACGATGCTGTTTATAGAATCGTAGGTTAGGAAGTAGTCTGTCCTTAAGACTTTGAGCTGTTCTCTCTTACCACATCCTGGAGTAGAGTGGGCCTCAGCATTCCTTGCACCTTGCATCTTGTAGGGTTACCTCTGCTTACATTCCAACTTAGTCTTCGGAAATGTTCTCTCTAGCACTAGGCCAGGTGAAGGTCATGTTCTTTATCTGAATAAGAGCAGTGATTCTTCATGTGGTTTTGTCTCCAGGTTTCTTCTGTGGGTTTGGACCTATCCTTGCAAGCCTTGCCCCATGGGGACATTCACTGCTTGATCATCTATTTGATGGATGAACTCTGCTCCTCATTTGTTGCTGTGTATGATGGAGTTTTGGTTGTCATAATACACAATTATTGTTAAAGTCTTTTGTTATTTTAAATGGACATCTCCTGAATGAGAAACCTTCTTCTTTTTTAATTGAATGTTGTGTCATGTTTGTTTATTCACCCAATGACTGATGCAATTATTGTAGAATTAGAGTTTATTGGTAGTATGAAAAGTGGCTTATCATAACTTTTATCTTCCCCCTAAGAGATGGGGCCTCACTCTGTTGCCCAGGCTGGAGTGCAATGGTGTATTCACAGCTCACTGCAGCCTTGAACTCTTGTGCTCAAGGGATCCCCCTGCCTCATTCTCCCACTTAGCTGGGACTGCAGGTGTGGGTCACTATGCCTTGGCCTTCTAAAGTTCTGGGATTACAGGGATGAGCCATCATGCCAGACCTTATCACAATTTTTTGCTCAGCTACTTTTCTAAGTGTCTATGGACTGGACAGCAAAGATTTCTACCGTTATTATTTTAAACTTTTAATGCAAACTACTACAAAGTCGAATCAGTAAGTATGCTCTAACTTTTTCTCTATTGGATACTGGACTCTTCCCTTAAAAATAAAGCAAGTCCCCTGTTCATTGAAAGAGAATTATGTTATGAAAGCTGCCAGTTAAAATCTCCCAAGAGACCACTGTTCTAAGGAGTTGTATTTCTCAGTGGCAAAAATATCCTTCCTGGTTTTTAAACTCTTGTGGGAGGAGGTCAATTTTACATGTTTTTTTTTTTTTTTTTTTCAATGCAGCATGCTCTGCTGGGGTTACTGTTGATCTCCTGCTCAGTTCTTTTCAAAAAGTCATATCCGTTCAGCACATTTTTGTGGAGTGGCATTTAGTAAGTGGCAGCCTGATATTTGCCTTGGCATGATGTTATCATGACTACTTGGCATAGCTGACTGTTGAGTCAGGACCCCTCCAGAGGCAGTAGTCAACTGTTGACTCTCAAAATTAGAAAAGCCTTGATCAGTTAGTTGGAGGATTGTAAGTCAAGTTTATAGAGTATTTCAAAGAGGGGGTAACAAATTCTGCTGATAGACCAAATAAGATGAGGACAGACAACAGACTTTTGTGTTAAGCATTGTGGAGGCTGTTGTGGATGTGATGGAAGAGGAAGCCTGATTGGAATGGGGTTATAGGAGGAAACACGCTTGAAGCAAGTATGGACAATTCTTTAAAAAATTTTGCTGTGAAGATCATCAGAGAATTGGTATAATAACTGGAAGGCAAAGTAGTGTCAACGAAAGGTTTTGTGTGGCGTGTGTAAAAATAGTTCACAGCCTTTAAAGGCTGGAGCTTGACACCTGACTGCTATCTTCCATGCGATTGTGGTTTTTAGGAACATTAACAGTGGGACAGGCTGGGCTCTGTGGCTCATGCCTAATCATCCCAGCACTTTGGGAGACTGAGGTGGGAGGATTGCTTGAGCCCAGGAGTTGGAGGCTGCAGTGAGCTATGATTGCACCATTGTACTCCAGCTTGGATGACAGAGCGAGACTCTGTATATAAACAAAAGGAAACAGTGGGCTGGAGTTCGACTGCTGATCTGCTTTGGGGGTGTGATGGTCAGGAAAAGCTCTTGGAGAAGAGGATGCCTGAGAAGTCTTGATGAACGGACAGGGCTGGCCTGGAGGGTAAGGTGGGGTCTAGGCATTGGAGGCCTTGGGCATGGAGTTGGGGGGAAGTTGTGCAGGGCCTAACAGGCTGTGAAAGGGAAAATGCTGGGGAAAAGGTGGAAATGTAGCAGGTTCTGAGGGATGAAGTTATGAGGTTGAGAAAGTCCTTAGGTGGGGATTTATTTCCAAGGGGTGGCTACAAATAGTATATAAAGGCTGCAGATAATGATCTCATCTGGAGGGAGTGAACAGGATCAGGAGGCTTAAAGAATGTTTTCGTAAGCCACATTTTGGAGGTCGGTGTGCTTGTGTGTGTGGAAGTATTTTAGAAATGAAAGTTGATATTCAAGTTGATTGGTTCACCCTTGAGCTTGCTTGGTGGGAAGAGGTGGGCAGGATGTGGCTATTCTAAGTGGCCAGGGGGCACCTCTTCCTTATTCACCCCCAGGACATTAGTTCCAATTTTCCTTGAAGAGGAAATACCATTTACCATTAGTAAATGGTTTTGGGACTTCATTCTTTGGGGATTCAACACATCTGGACATGACAAATTCTGGAGCTGTCTCAGTGGCAGGTGTCCCAAGGACTCTTGGATGATATTGTAATTGGGATTCATGTGCAGTCAGAATAGGCCCCACAAATGAAGAGGATGCCAAGGGGTGTGTGTGTGTGTGTTTTACAAACTTAACTGTCAGCGTTCTATATAAATGATTCCTTTTATAGAGGTCCAGATAGATGAGGGTTCAGAGGAACTCTGTTACTTGCATAATGGTTTTAATGGTAATGCTTACTAACTTTGAGGATTAAGGTCTGAGTTACTTGCTGTGCTGGTTAAAAAGTGACAAGGATTGATCATTCTGCATTTTTAAAATAAGCATTCCATTTTAGTGATTCTTAGGCATGCTTTGTTAGAGATGGACTTGGAGAACTTCTTAAGAATATGGATTCTCCCCGCACCCCTTCTCCAGGGTCTTGGTCAGTAGATCTGTAGTAGGGTCCAGGAATCTGTATTTGAAGTCTCATTAATCGTTTGCCTCCTTCTTGCAATCTTTGCTTTAGGAAAGAACTGTACCAAACATCACCTTTTAGGTTTGAAGAATGGAGGATTAACTTGAACTTTTGGATAGCAAAAGCAGTAGGGAATGGTGAAACATACAATTTAGTATATTTTCATTTGAACATGTATGTGAGAGTGATGTAGAAGTTCAGAAACACACAACAGTATTCCTTCTTCAGATAATTTGAAAGCAGAGTTTTAAGGATTTTAAAATATGCATACACCATATAAAAGTGTATAAAATTTAAAATATGTCCTTTTTTTTTTCATTCTCCCCAATCCCACTGCAGGATAACCACTGAAAATTTGTGTGTGTGTGTGTGTGTGTGTATGTGTGTGTTTAGGCATTTTGATGTGTGTGTGTGTGTGTGTGTGAGAGATTTTGTCTCTGTATAAAGAAACTCAAACCACACAGGATGTGCTTTGTTCACTGGTCTTGTCAGCACCTTCTGTGTCCCTATCTTTAGACCTGTTTGTAAGAAACACTTTGAGCCACCAAGTTGTGCAAACTACTTTATGCAGATAAGCAAAAATACGAATTCTTCAGACACATAATATGTGCTGTTTGCTTATTAGAGTATTTCTGTAGATTGCACTGGGGGGATTAATAAGTATGATAAGTATTTCATATATTGGGCAGTAGGAAATGTAGTATGCTTTAGAGAAATCAATATTACTTCTGCAGCACATATTGCTGGTTTGTGCAGTTCTATTATAATAGAGTATCAGCATCAGAGCCAAAGGGAAGAGTGTGTATGAGTCACTCCATAAAAGGAGCAGTGACTCAATACCAAACTTAGGGTGCTGCCTGAATTTTTAATCAATTGCAGTATTGTTGATATGGGGTTGATTCCTTTTTATGGGCAGGAAGTTATCATGGTTTGAAATGTCTAATTCCCTTTTGGTGATGCTAACTTGCTATATTCAATGTTTCTGTTCTTTCGTATAGGACCCAAGCTACTGGATACAAGTGCATCGCTTGGAACATGGAGATGGAGGAATACTAGACCTTGATGACATTCTCTGTGATGTAGCAGACGATAAAGACAGAGTGAGTTCAAGTCCTGGGGAACCTTTTTGAATGCATTTTTTTTTTTTCTTTTCAGGGCTGGGGACCGGGTGCGATTCTTTTCCTTTCTGTTTTAGACACATACTTTAAATTATGTTTGGGCCACCCACTCTAGTATATTTTCTTTTGTGATAAGTGTCATGAATCTTCACTGTCTTGAATACCAAGGTATAATGATTTTCTTGATACCTGGGACTTAACACTAGATTTTGGGGTTTTAGAACTACAGCTTTTACAATGGAAATATCACAAAAAGATTTCTATGCCATATTCCACCTTAATTTAACCAAACATAACATCTTTCTTCACAACTCGGGCCTGTCCTTATCATCTCCGTATATACAGTGTACAGCCGTTCTGCATTCCGGTCCCAGTGTTGGCCCAGAGAAGATTGATCCCAACAGCGGCCTGTGCAGTGCACCGTGTTCCTGTGCGATGGGCGAGTGTGTCCCAGGCAGCCTCCCCTGTGTGGGGCCTGGCCCTTAGGAAGCTCGGCCTTGCTGTGTGATGGGCCATTTGTGTCCTGGCAGCCTCTCCCATGCAGGGCCTGGGTCTCAGGAAGCTCAGTCTTTTCTCTGTCAGTGCTCTGATGCCCTGTGTGCGCTTCCCCAGTCTTTACTGTGGTATGTGAGTTTGGCTCCTGGACGTTTCCACCTACTGCTCTTCCGTGTTCCCTCCCACTACCCCACTTTTTTTCTGTACTCTTGAGAGGAATGAGGAAGAGTAAGAGGAGGGGGAGGAGGAATGTTCATCGTTTTGAGAATGCCTGACAGGATGTTTGGCTCTTTTTTTTTTTTTTTTGAGATAGAGTCTCGCTTTGTTGCCCAGACTGGAATGCAGTGGCATGAGCTCAGCTCACTGCAGCCTCCGCCTCCTGGGTTCAAGCGATTCTCCTGTCTCAGCCTCTTGAATAGCTGAGATTATAGGCATGCGCTACGATGCCCGGCTAATTTTTGTATTTTTAGTAGAGACATGATTTCACCGTGTTGGTCAGGCTGGTCTCAAACTCCTGACCTCATGATCCGCCTGGTTTGGCCACCCAAAGTGCTGGGATTACAGACATGAGCCACCGCACCCAGCCCTGGCCACTGCTTTTGTATTTGGCAGAAGGGCTCATAGCCACATACATAGTTACATCAGCATGGTTGTATGGAGGCAGCGACCTGGTTGACTGTCTCCTAAAACCTCATGGCAGTAGCACAGGATATTCAACCAGCTAGGTTACCTCACGAGGTCAGAAGATGGTAAGATCACCCAGATACTCACTCTGCTTCCTACTGGGGCTCCCTCTGGTTGCTGGCCCTCTCCCTGCCAGCCTGCTCTTCTTTCCCTCAGCCGTGAGCTGGGTGCACACAGCTGTTGTGTCTTGCTCACAGCTATATTCCTGACAGCATCATGCCTGGCTGAGAGTTGGTGCATATCTTAATTTTTTTTTTTTTTTTTTGAGACGGAGTCTCACTCTGTCGCCCAGGCTGGAGTGCAGTGGCCAGATCTCAGCTCACTGCAAGCTCCGCCTCCCGGGTTCACGCCATTCTCCTGCCTCAGCCTCCTGAGTAGCTGGGACTACAGGCGCCCGCCACCTCGCCCGGCTAGTGTTTTTTTTTTAAATTTATACATTATTTGTTTTTTTTTTAGTAGAGACGGGGTTTCACCGTGTTAGCCAGGATGATCTTGATCTCCTGACCTCGTGATCCGCCCGTCTCGGCCTCCCAAAGTGCTGGGATTACAGACTTGAGCCACCGCGCCCAGCCTAAAATTTCAAGTAAGACAAAAAAACATCAAATACCAAATATTGTGTAAATTTGGAAGATTAGATTCACTGTTGCACCTGTCACTGTGGAATTTGTCCCATGTGGCTCCTGTGGGCCAGGAATACATTGTATCAAAAAATGCAGAAGTTTTCTGCCGACTTATGTTCTGATGCTATTTTTCTTGGTGTCATTTCTCCTTCTTGGGCTTTTGAGTGAGCCAGGCTTAGGGTAACTCTGAAATCCTTTTCTGCAGTCCACTTGAAGAGTACCATCTTTCATTTATTGTGTGGCTCAATTCCAACATTTAAGGCAACTACAGAGATTTATGAAGAATTTAAACAGGTGCTCTTTTTCCACCAGAATGTTAGAAAGGGATGAATTAATGTATCAATGTTTCAATGTCTTCCTCTTCTCCCTCCTTCTTCCTTCTTTTTTTTTTTTTTTTTTGGTCTTCTCTCCTCCCTCTCTTTCTCGGTCCCTCTCTTGTTGTTACTTCCTATGTAAAAATAGCACAACTCCGTGTGAGGAAAAATTGGAAAATGCAGAAACATACAAAGGAACTAATCGCCTGCCATCCTGCTGTTGCTGAGAGCTCATCACTGTTGTTTGAGGTTTTCATCCTGACTCTTCCCTTTCTTCAGATAGATAGAGACACAGTCTTTTTCTTTTAAACAAAGAAACTTGAATAGTAGTTTTTTTTTTTTTTTTTTTTTGAGGTTAGCATATATATATTTCTGTGACCATGAACCATAGCTATGCCAACATGGCTGTGTAGTCTTTTGTTTAAATTTAATTTACTGATTTAGAGACCCAAGCTGTCACCCAGGCTGGAGTGCAGTGGCATAATCATAGCTCACTGCAGCCTCAACCTCCCAGGCTCAAGTGATTTTCCTGCCTCAGCCTTTTATTTTAAAAAGAGTTGTATTCTAGATTCAGGGGCACATGTGCAGGTTTGTTATATAGGTAAACTGAGTGTCATGGGGGTTTGGTATACAGATTATTTTGTCACCCAGGTAATAAACATAGTACCCAGTAGACTAATTTTTTGATCCTCTCCCTCTTCAAGTAGGCCCTGCTGTCTGTTGTTTTCCTTTTTATGTTCATGTGAGATCATGCATTATTTGATTTTCTCTTCCCATGTTAGTTCACTTAGGAATAATAGCCTCCAGCTCCATTCATGTTGTTGCAAAAAACATAACCTTGTTCTTTTTTACGGCTGCTTGGTATTCCAGGATATGTTTGTACCATTTTTTCTTTATCCAGTCTACCACTGATATGTATTTAGGTTGATTCCATGTCTTTGCTATTGTGAATAGTGTTGTGATGAACATATGTGTGCATGTGTCTTTATGGCAGAACAATTTCTTTGGATATATACATAGTAATGGGATTGCTGGGTTGAATGATAACTCTGTTTAAATTCATTGAGAAATTGCCACACTGCATTCCACGATGGCTGAACTAATTTACATTCCCACCAGCAATGTATAAACGTTCCCTTTTCTCCTCACCCTTGCCAGCACCTGTTATTTTTTGACTTTTATTTTTTTCCTTCAGATTTCTCACACCACACGGATGTATTGTTTGACTTAATAATAGCCACTCTGACTGGTGTAGGTGATGTCTCATTGTGGTTTTGATATGTGTTTCTCTGATAGTAATGTTGAACTCTTTTTCATAAGCTTACTGGCCATGTGTATGTATTCTTTTGAAAAGTGTCTGTTCTTGTTCTTTGCCCCCCCCCCCCCCCCTTTTTTTTTGAGATGGAATCTTGCTCTTTCGCCCAAACTGGAGTGAAGTGGTACGATCTCAGCTCATTGCAACCTCCGTTCCCTGGGTTTAAGCGATTCTCTGGCCTCAGCCTCCCGAGTAGCTGGGATTACAGGTGCCCACCACCATGCCCAGCTAGTTTTTGTATTTGTAGTAGATACAGGTTTTTGCCATGTTGGCCAGGCTGGTCTCAAACTCCTGACCTCACGTGATCCACCCACCTTGGGCCTCCCAAAGTGCTAGGATTACAGGCGTAAGCCACCACGCCTGGCCTCTTTGCCCACTTTTTAATGGGGTTGTTTTATGCTTGTTAGTTTGCTTAAGTTCTTTATAGATGGTGTATATTCACCCTTTGTTGGATGCATAATTTGCTAATATTTTCTCCTGTTCTGTAGGTTGTCTGTTTACTCTGTTGATAGTTTCTTTTGCTCTGCAGAAGGTTTTTAGTTTAATTAGGTCCCATTTTTCAATTTTTGTTTTTGTTGTAAATTTTTTGCTGTTTTCATCATGAAGTCTTGTCCAGGACCTGTAGTCAGAATGGTATTTCCTAGGTTATCTTCCAGGGTTTTTATAGTTTTAGATTTTATGTTTAATTCTTTAATCTATCTTGAATTGATTTTTTTTTTTTTTTTTTTTTTTTTTTTGAGGTGAAGTCTCGCTCTTATCACCCAGGCTGGAGTGCAATGGTGCGATCTCAGCTCACTGCAACCTCTGCCTCCCAGGTTCAAGTGATTCTCCTGCCTCAGCCTCCTGAGTAGCTGGGATTACAGGCACGCATCACCATGCCTGGCTAATTTTTGTATTCTTAGTAGAGATGGGATTTCACCATGGTGGCCATGCTGGTCTCGAACTCCTGACCTCAAGTGATCCTGAGCCTGCCTTGGCCTCCCGAGGTGCTGGGATTACAGGCGTGAGCCACTGTGCCCAGCCCTTTGAATTGATATTTATGTGTGGTGTAAGGAAAGGGTTCAGTGTCAATATTCAGCATATGGCTAGCCAGTTATCCCAACACCATTTATTGAATGGGGTGTCCTTTCCCCATTGCTTGTTTTTGTCAGCTTTGTCAAAGATCAGATGGTTGTAGGTGTGTGGCATTACATCTGGGCTCTCTGTTCTGTTCCATGGGTCTGTGTGTCTGTTTTTGTACCAGTACCATGCTGTTTTGGTTACTGTAGCTTTGTACTATAGTTTAAAGTTGGGTAATGTGATGCCTCCAGCTTTGTTCTTTTTTCTTAGGATTGGCTTGGCTATTCAGGCTCTTTTTCAGTTCCATGTGAATTAATTTTTTTTTTTTTTCTAATTCTGTGAAGAATATCATTGGTAGTTTGATAGGGGTAGCATTGAATCTGTAAATTTCTTTGGGCAGTGTGGCCATTTTAACAATATTTGTTGTTTCAATCCAAGAGCATGGAACATTTTTCCATTTGTTTGTACCATATCTGGTTTCTTTGAGCAGTGTTTTTAAATTCTCATTGTAGATATCTTGTCTTTGGTTAGCTGTATTCCTAGGCATGTTACTCTTTTTGTGGCTGTTGTGAATGGGATTGTGTTTTTGATTTGGCTCTTAGTTCAGATGTTGTTGGTGTGTAGGAATGCTACTGATTTTTATACATTGGTTTTGCATCCTGAAACTTTGCTGAAGTTGTTTATCAGATCCAGGAGCTTTTGGGCGGAGACTGTGGGGTTTACCATATCATCTGCAAACAGGGATAGTTTGACTTCCTCTCTTCCTATTTGGGTGCCACCTTAGCCTCTTGAGTAGTTGGGACTATAGGCATACTGGACAATGCCTGGCTAATTTATTTAAACATTTTTGTAGAGATAGGATCTCACTATGTTGCCAAGGCTTGTATCAAACTCGTGGGCTCAAGCGCTCCTCCTGCCTTTGCCTCCCAAAGTGCTGGGACTGCAGGCATGAGCCACTGCTCCCGGCTGTGTTTTGATGTATGGATTCATGTACAGTCTCGTTGTACTTGCTGTGAACACTTAGGTGACTATGGAGCCAGCTGCTGTGCTCACTTGTACACTTGTCCCTTTGGTACTCTCTGTTCTCTGAACAGCTGGGATGAGCACGCCTGTTTCTTCACCACATTTCCTTTTTATTTTTACAGATGCAAGCTTTCCCTCAGGGTGGTGCCATCCTGCTTTACACTTTGACTTTGTGCCTTTCCATAGAGCAAGTGAGGCGTGGCTTATAACATGTTTTCTGGGATATGCTTGGCTTTGGTGTGTGGCTTGGAATAACCTGTTGTGGAAGTTTGGTTGTTGCACAAGTAGGATTTATGGGGCTGTACGATCTCAGTGCTTCTGAGAATACTGAACTCAATGGACTCATTTATGTGTAGCACAATGTAGTAAGGCCTGAAGGGTTATGCAGTACCAATTACTGTTTCCATTCATCCCCCTGCACTCCAGCCGACATTAGATGCCCTCAGAGTTTATGTGTTGAGCCAGTAGAACATCATGATGTAGATGTTCAGCACAATGATTTTTGCAAAGTCTTTTGAATGCAAAGTCTTTTGAAATGTATGGAGACTTATTTTTTGGTCCAGCATATGGCCTTTTTGGTGGACATTTTATGGGTACTTGAAAATAATGTATTCTGCAGTCATTGGGGTGTTATAAAAATCAGTGAGGCCATCCAGGCATGCTGGCTCACACCTGTAATCCCAGCACTTTGGGAGGCTGAGGTGGGCAGATCACTTGAGGTCAGGAGTTCAGGACAAGCCTGGCCAACATGGTGAAACCCCATCTCTACTAAAAATACAAAAATTAGCTGGGTGTGGTGGCACATGCATGTAATCCCAGCTACTTGGGAGACTGAGGCAGGAGAATTTCTTGAACCCAGGAAACAGAGGTTGCAGTGAGCTGAGATCATTCCACTGCACTCCAGCCTGGGTGACATAGCACGACTCCGTCTCATAAATAAATAAATAAAAATAAAATGTAAAAATCAGTGAGGTTAAGGTGGATGATGTTAGTTTGAATCTTTAGTGAATAATGTGTTATTCAGCAACTGAAAGTCATGCACTCTTGTTTCAACACAATTAACTGTTAGATTATACACAAAACCAAGCAGAAGGCAAACTATGCTTGGTATTTTTAAATAGTGGCATATTAAAATCATACAATCTTAATAAATGACATTTTAGATTTTAGATTTTGTATCCTTCTGTGAATTTGATGATAAAAATATATATTTTCTAGAGTCTTTTATCATGTTTCCTGTACAAATTAAAATGTCCTTTAACCTGAGAAAAATATTTTAAACATCAATAGGTGAAATAACGCTTTAGACAATTCTATATCATGTTGATTGAAATCAGTTTCCAAACAGAAAAATGCTGGAGCACATTATACCATAGATTAGCTTTTAAAGCTGTTTTCTATTTGTTCAGAAATACTTTAAAATATATGCATAATTGATGTAAATATTGTTGAGTGACATTCCTAGATTAAGTGCCCATTGTAAGTTGAAACTATAAGAAATATGATTAGTAGCTTAGACTCACAACACCCAGATTCACAGGCATGGCTGGATGCATCATTCAGACTGAGAGATTGCGTGATGCAGTCGGTCGCACGGCTTTTTTCCGTGGCTCTGACATTCAATCCTGATTTAATCATCTTGGAGTGTTTTCAACTATTTTTGGCAGCTACTCCGAGTGAGGATTTTGACACTTGTTTTGCTTTTTGGTTTAAGGAAAAAAGAACGAGCATTATACCTGTCTTAAATAACATTTATCTAAAAAAATGTCCTGTTTTGTGAATATCCCCTGGATGCATGTTCAAAATGTAGATACCTAGCCTGGGAATTAGGCTCTCTGTGAAGGGGCCTGGGCATGTGCATTTTACAGTCCCCCTCCTGCTGGTGTTTAGGCTCACTAAGTTACGAAACCACAACTGTAATGGCTGTGCCTCTGTAGTAGGGAAGATGCTCTCGAAGATGCAAATTTTATACTTGGTCGTTGTGAATTTGTAACATTGTTAAAAACTTTGTTTTTTATGGAGGGGAAGAGACAATATTTTAAATGATAGCAAAAGAAAATTAAAGTCCAGTACTTATTACCCCTGATTTTCCTCATTATCCTTTAATTATTAGCGTTCAGGGCACAGCACTGAGGAAGTTTTCTGTTAGTGCCCATACAGTTCTCATTTCCAGGATTTACCCAAATTTGTTCAAATGGTGCTATTATAGATTGCCCTGGCCCCTTGGAGTAGGTTTGATTTTCTAGGGTGTAGAATACTCTAGATCTACTTTGAGTGTAAAACGGTACTTTGTTTTGTTTGTCCTTTCTCTGTGTTTCTGCTTTCCGGTAAGGGAACAGTGATGTCGTGTTTACTCTTAGCATCTCAGTCTCAGTTTTCTCAATTGACATTTTGCCAAATTATTAAAATATTATGGGCCGGGCACAGTGGTTCACGCCTGTAATCCCAGCACTTTGGGAGGCTGAGGTGGACAAATCACCTGAGATCGGGAGTTCAAGACCAGCCTGACCAACATGCTGAAACCCTGCCTCTACTAAAAATACAAAAATTAGCCGGGTTTGGTCATGCACGCCTGTCGTCCCAGTTACTTGAGAGGCTGAGGCATGAGAATCATGTAGGGCCAGGAGGCGGAGGTTACAGTGAGCCGAGATTGCCCCACTGTGCTCTAGCCTGGGCGACAAAGTGAGACTCTGTCTCAAAAATAAAAATAAAAATAAATAAATAAAATGATTGCGGGAATCGTGCATTAAGTTGTTAACTCCCTTAGGATATTTCAGCCACCGATTTACTCTAAGTTTTTTCCTTTGTGCACACTGTGGCTTAATTTCCGTAAGTTAACATGAATTATGATGTCTGCCTAGGGTGTTACATGGTGACCAGCGTACTGTTTTTTGCTGATCAGGTAGGTGAGTTGTTGAATCTCTATTCCTTGTCTTCCCTCAGGTGAAGTGGATGTAGCCCAGGAGAATGTGCTTTTAATGCAGGTATCTTAATCTTTCCATCTTGGGGAAATACACGTTTTAAAGAAGCAGTGATTTCTGAAGGCATACCTTATCATAAATCCTACTTACAGAAAACAGTATAATGAAAAACTTATGAAATGTGTTTTCTGTTGTCTTAATCAAAAGGAATAATTTACTTATTCATAACTACATACCCTACCGTCTTTTGATGAATACTTGAGATTAAGATTAAATGGGATAAATGAAAACCTAGTTTCAATGTTGAATCAAAGCTAAGTGGCCTCCCTCCCCTTCTCAAAGGTTAATAAGAGAAGTTTTTCAAACCAGAGTGCTTGAGTAATTTAAAAGACAGCATATGGAATAATTTCCTTTGCAAGAAAATCAGACTAATATTTTTAGGTAATTCAGTTTACTGAGCACCTATTGTGTACCAGGCATTGAGCTTAATGCTACTATACAATGTGTGTGTATATATGCATGTGTGTGTATATATATATGTGTATATATACATGTATGTGTGTGTGTGTGTATATATATATATATGAGCAAGGCAAAGTCTTGTAGACATGTAAGTGAAAGACCAGTGGGTGTTAAGTGATGTGGTTTACATTGGAGAAATATCCCCCAGATGGCTGTGTGAAGAATGAATGAGGAGGCAGCATGAAAGGCAGAGGCCAGTCAGCAGGTTTTGTGGAAACAGGATTCGAATGCAGGCGGTGTGTGGCTCCTGCAGGGTGGATGGAGGTTGAAATTGATGGCGATTGGGCTGGGTGGAGATGGTGGGGCATTCACCAAGGTAGGGACTGCTGCAAGGTTGCCAGACTGGGGATGGGAGATTAGGTTCAGTGTTGCCTTCTGTGAGTTTGAGTGTCTAGGAGCTGTTAGTTAGGCAGCTGGATATTTGTGACTAACCATAGATAAATCTGTGAATCCAATATAAATTTGTTAAAAATCAGTTTAAAACAATGTACCAAATATGGTCTAATTTTAGTGCAAATAATTATGTACATTGGAAAAAGTTTGAGGGGTAGACCAAAAAGTATCAGTACTGGTCATCTCTGAGGACAGTGTGCGTGGTTCACTCTTTTGTTTTTGTTTTCACTGTCCGCTCCATATTCTGCTTCTGCTTAATTCCAGTAAGAAAGACGCATTAGATTTAGTTATAAATATAGCTTAGAATAGAAACATCTTTTTTTTGACCTTTAGTATGAATTGGCCTAGGAACTGAATGATTTAAAGATTTTGATAACCTGGAAATGAAATAACTTGTATAAATTGACTTCATTAACTAGATGACTTTATTCATTTCCTCCTAAGTAAACTTATTTTAGAGTGTAAAGAAGCAAATATTTAAATTTGCTGCCAAGCAGAGCACCAAATGGTTAACTAATTCAGAAGGATTACTTCCCAGCATTTTAAGTGTTTTGTGGCCACTGGTTTGACCACAGTTCATCAGTTTGTGGGAGCACAGGGCCCAGATATGGTACAGGTAGAGCAGTGAGGTGTTAGTGAAAGGGAGCTGGGAGGGGGGCAGGCCTCCTGCATGAGAAGTGAGGGTCTTCATGAGCAGTAGGAGTTTTGGGGTCAGCCTGCACAAGGTGGCCTGGGCCTCAGTCCTTTTAGCGAAAGCCCTCAAGACTTTGCTTATCTGGGGCCACCCAGTGAGTCAGGGGACAGAGGCTCTCACTCTTTCAGTTACACCAAACCCATGCTGGTGTTTGATAACTTGGTGTGCCGCACTGTGCTTTTCTGTTGCTTTGGAAGTGCTAGGCATCTCGTATGGTGGGTTGTGGAGCCACACTGCCTGCATTTGAATCCTGGCTTCACGCTGTCTTTACATGACTTCTCTTACCTCAGTTTTCCCATCTGTAAATGGGGTATAATCTTAGTACCTATCTTACGAGTTTTTTGTTGGTTTGTTTGTTTTTAAATTTCAGATTCAGGAGATACATGTGTAGTTATATTACATAGGTATATTGGGTGATGATGGGATTTGAGCCTCGGTGAACTCATCACCTAAACTGTGAATGTAGTACCCGGTAAATAGTTTTGCAAGCCTGGCTTCCTTCCGTGCCTTCCCACTTTTGGAGTCGCCAGTGTCCGTGGTTTCCATCTTTATGACCATGTGTGCCCATTGTTTAGCTTCCACTTATGAATGAGAATATGTGGTACTCACCTTTCTGTGTCAGAGTTATTTCACTTAGGGTATTGGCTTCCAGCTCCATCTATGTGGCTGCAAAGGACATAATTTCATTATGAGGTTAAGTTTAAGATTAAGCCTTAGAATTCACATTAAGGTTTTGTGCTTGGCAAAAATAAGGTCCCAGGAAATGTTAATTGTGGTTGCCATTGTCGGCCACCATTACCACCACCACCATTGTCAAATTAGGCTCTTCATTCTTTTAATAACAACTTCTAAGGTTTTTTGTTTTGTTTTGTTTTGTTTTTTTGTTTTTCTTCGAGACAGGCCCTTGCTCTGTCACCCAGGCTGGAGTGCAGTGATGCAATCTCTGCAACCTCTATCTCCTGGACTTGCACTTCAGCCGCCTGAGTAGCTTGGACTACAGATGTGCATCACCATGCCTGGCTTTTTGTTTGTTTATTTAAGATGGGTCTTGGTCTGTCACCCAGGCTGGAGTGCAGTGACCTGATCTAGCTCACTGCAGCCTCTAGCATCTGGGCTTAAATGATCCTCCTGCCTCAGCCTCCCAAAAGTGCTTAGATTACAGGTGTGAGTCACTGCACCCGGCTTGAGGATTTAAAAACAAGCGAGCAAACAAACCAGGCTATCCTAGATATTTGTGTTATGAAATGAGTTTCTATAGGTAATCAGCTTCACTTATTTTTTATTTCTATGAATTTATAGAGAGCATGGTGTATAATTGGTGCCCAGAGATAGTTGTTGTAAGAAATACATTGTTCATTTTCCGTATCTTAGAATTTGAGGATTCTCAGTACACTATTAAAACATATGTTCTTCTGAAACAGAAAAGTAGCAAAGATCTCAGTTTATATTTTCAGTATTTGGGAATCAAATAAGGACTGTATCTATTAGCTCTTCCCCCTAGAAACCCTCCCCCCCCAAAAAAAAAAACCAAAAAGAGGAGGAGGGCAGATGACTCTTGGTTGCTTCTTCTTCATTAACAGCTTCTGAATAATTTTGGAGAAGTCATTTTAAATGCTAAACAACACCATGCCATTCATTCATAAGAAAGGATAGGAATCATATAGAAAATAGCAGGACCATTTTTTTTTCCTTCTGGATTTTATAGGAAAAGAAGAAAATAGGCAGCGCCTGTATCCTTTGATCCTGTCATTGCAGAATAAGTCAACTATTATAACTAAGAAATCTGTTTCCACCTTGTGTGCTACACATTGTAGTAGGATTTAGTCACATCTTACATCAGCCCTGCAAGGTACATGGTGGTGTCCCCATTTTTAAAAAGAGAGAGATTGAATATGCCTCCCATATTTACAGATCTCTTTCCACTTACTTGGGCTTCTCCCTGGCCCCAAATAACTAATACTTTGATTGTTGATTGCAGTTGGAGAAGGAAGCCAGTTTGGTTAGTGAAAATGTGGATTGCAACTCTATTTCATTTTCTCAGATCTGTCTCCCTTCCTCCCTCGCTCTTTTTCTCTTTCTCTCTTTTTTTCCTATATCCTCTTTCATTTTATTTTCTTCTTTATTTCCTTTCTTTGACAAGGTCTCTGTCACCCAGGCTGGAGTGTGGTGGTGCAGTCATAGCTCACTGCAGCCTCAAACATCTGGGATCAGGTGATCCTCCTGCCTCAGCCTCCCACGTAGGTGAGACTACATGTGTGTGCCACCACACGCTTGGCTAATTAAACAAAAAAAATTTTCTTGAGTGACAGGGAAATTAGCTTAAAGGTTTTTTTGAGATGGGGGCAGGTCTCACTGTGTTGTTCAGGTTGATCTTGACCTCCTGGGCTGAAGCCATCTTCCTGTGTTGTTGGTGCGAGCCACCACACCTGTCTCCATTTTGTCAGATTTCTGTGTTTTCTTTTTCTTCTATGTCTTCTAATATGATTATTTGTTAAGAGGTCAGGAGTTTAGTGTTGCGTATAATTCTACCACAGTTCGTGTTTATTGATGCCCGTTGTTCATATGTCCAACTAAAATGATAGCATTTGTTTGAGCAAAGGTTAAGTATGTCTTGCAGATTCATTCATCCTGTCCTTTCTGCATTCATTTAGAAATACTTGTTCAGTTCCTAATATGTTTGAGAAACAGCCAGAGGTGCTGAGGATGCGTCAGTGAGCAGGAGGTGAGTTTCTGGTTCACAGAGCTGCTTACAGTGAGGAATACAGAGTAAAGGAGGTGAGTGTGGATGTGATAGACAGTAGAGGGTGTGGGTGGCCCCTTGAGGTGGTTGGAAAGGACAGCTCTCCAGAGGAGACAGGTGGGCTGGACTTTGGATGATAAAGAAACATTTCTGGGATCCGTTGGGGGCAGAGCAGTCTAGATAGAGATAGTATGTACAAACATGTGAAGTGGAAAAAAGGTGGAAGTGTTTATGAATCAAAAGGGAATTAGCATAGCTAGGATGCAGCAAGCAATCAGGAGAGGAGAATGATATGGGGTTGGAGAGGAAGGTAGGGTTGAGATTAGGGATGACGTTAAAGACTGTGTTGAGGGATTTTTAAGATTTGACATGAAATGCCATAAAAAGTCACCAAACTGTCACACTGTGGAGTGACATAATCAGGTCTATATTTTTAGAAGATAGCTGTGGGAAGAGTGCATTGTAGATGGGCAAGAGATGGGGAAAGACCAATGAGAAGGCAGCCAGCCATCCAGGGAAGAGGGGATGGTGGCTGAAACTACAGTGGCATTGGGAGAAAATGTATGGAGTTCAGATATGTTTCAGAATTAAAATTTCCAGAGTTTCAGGCTGTGAGGAATGAGGGCAAGCAAGGAATTAAGGATGAGTTTTGGAGCAAATGGAAGAGGGATATGGAGGCTCCCTTACTGGGATATAGAAGGCTCAAGGAGGGAAGTAGGACACAGGGACAAGCCAAGTCTTCCACGGCACATTGAGCTGAATGTGAAATGCCCATGAGGTTCCAACACAGATGTCAGATATTGGACATATGTCTGAAGCTCTAGGGAGAGAGTTGGATATAGGAATTTGGAAGTCACATCTGTATAGAACAGATAGTATTTAGAGGCATGCAACAAATATTTCCGCATGGCAGAAATGTGAATTCTTCCAGCCTAATAACCTTATTGGTTCTTCTTTTATTATTTTTTAATTTTTTGAAACAGAGTCTTGCTCTGTTGCCCAGGCTGGAGTGCAGTGGCATGATCTCAGCTCACTGCAACCTCTGCCTCCAGGGTTCAAGCAATTCTCGTGCCTTAGCCTTCCAAGTAGCTGGGATTACAGGTGCCTGCCACCACGCACAGCTATTTTTGTATTTGAAGTAGAGATGAGGTTTCACCATGTTGGCCAGGCTGGTCTGGAACTTGCAGCCTTAGGTTATCCACCGGTCTTGGCCTCCCAAAGGGTTTATTGATTCTTCTGATGGTGCATACCCTTTGCCTAATACCAGCCTTTGACTGTGATGGAAAATACCAATAAATTTATTTTATTTATTTTTATTTTTTTGAGACAGAGCCTCTCTCTGTCACTCAGGCTGGAGTGCAGTGGCACCATCTTGGTTCACTGCAACCTCTGCCTCCCAGGTTCAAGCAGTTCTTCTGCCCCAGCCTCCTGAGTAGCTGGGACTACAGGTGTGCACCACCATGCCCGGCTAATTTCTTTGTATTTTAGTAGAGACAGAGTTTTACCATGTTGGCCAGACTGGTCTTGGACTCCTGACCTCAAGTGATCCACCCACCTTGGCCTCCCAAAGTGTTGGGATTACAATCGTGAGCCACCATGCTCAGCCAAGGAAAATACCAGTAAATTTAAATTAAGAAATAGAGTCTCGGATGTGGATGGGGAACTCTGCAAATTCTCCTGCGTCTAAACATCTGGGTGAGAGGAACATAAAATTTGGATTTTGGGAAAAAAATAACCAGCTGAATTTGAAATACTACAAAGGGAAATGACTCTGCAGACATGAGACAAATTGTCATATGGTTTCTAAAATATGTTCTGAAATCAGATTCAGAAAGCTGCTAGAAATTCAACATCTATAACCAATTTCATATTTGATGGCATTTGACTGCCATTCAGCAAAGAGCTTATTTAATGTGAAATAAAGGTGCACAGTATAAAATCAGAGATTCTCCTGGAATGAGAGAATTAGAGAATCTGTACCCTGTCTTTCAGAAATCTGAAGTTCCTTGCGTCTGAATGTGTGGCATACTGCTTGACTTAATTTCTTACAAAAGATTGTCAAGAGATAATTCTTTTCAAGGGCGCAGTCGAATGATGACCATCCACTCTAAGGCATTTTGTTGTCAGCACTTGTGAGTAGTGTCAACAGGGATCTCCTGGCTGCTGGGAACTTGAGATTGGGATGACACTGCAGTTGCATTTCTGTAACAGCATCATTTTCTTTCATCTAGCCCTCACATATTTATTGAGCATCTGTTCCATTCTAGGCAGGACTTGAGAGATTGAAGTGAATAGAGAACACTTGTCCTTAGGGATCTGTTGTAAAATTGGGAGATGAAAATGTTGGTGGGGTGCTGGTAGCTTATGCCTATAATCTCAACACTTTGGGAGGCTGAAGTGGGAGGTCTGCTTGAGCCCAGGAGTTCGAGGGCAGCCTGGGCAACATAGTGAGACCTTGTCTTACTTAAAAAAAAAAAAAAAAAAAAAAAAAAATATATATATATATATATATATCTATAAAAATATATATACACACATATATGTGTATATATATACACACGTATATATGTATATATATCATAAAAAACTATATACATGTAGATTATACATAACATATAATGCCATATATTTGATATGTGTTATATATAATAAAAAAATGCTAGCAAAATATTTGCAGCTACAACTGTGGTGTTCCATGTTCTATAAGGTATATGAAGTTTTGTATCCTTTTTTTCTTAGTATAGCTGCATTCCACATCCTTTTAAAGCAAGAAAAGCCCCATATGTAGGTGAGAATATTCAGGCTAGATAAATTAGGAGGAGTGTTCAGGTCAGCCTCCAGATGGGCTGGTTCTGACTTTCCCTCCCTCCCCAAAAAGGCAGTCTTGAATATTCTTTCTACCTTTAGTTAACACAACTAATTACTTCTCAAACTGACGCTGTGTAGGACTAGGTTTGTTTTTTGCTTTTTGTTTTTTTTCCTCCAACCTGTGGCAGAACAATACTTTTAAAACACAATGCAAATAAATTACTAGTGGCTTATGTTTTATGGGCCTTTATTTTAGCTATTATTAGAGTTAACAGATATAAAATTAGTCAAGTTGCTATGTTCTCAAAAGCTTACTCTATTTCGGTACTTCATGCAGACTGGGACCACACTTTGAGTAATACTGCATTGTATAACACTGTTAAATACAATTGTCCTTAAATTTTCTGTGTTTATATTATTCATCAGCTGTGTCTTTCTGGTGTAGGCTGTTTGGTTATATAGCTTCTTTAATGATTAGTATGTGTTTTTAAAAATAATTCCATGCCTCTTGTTACCTTGAACATTTTCTTTCTTTCTCTTTCCCCCTCCCCTCCATCCCCTTCCCCTTCCCCTTCCCTTTCTTTTTTCTTTTTTTTTCTTTTTTTTTTTGAGCCGGAGTCTTGCTCTGTCACCCAGGCTGGAGTACAGTGGTGCGATATTGGTTCACTGCAACTTCCACCTCCTGGGTTCAAGTGATTCTCCTGCCTCATCCTCCAGAGTAGCTGGGATTACACGCGCCCACCACCACACCTGGCTCATTTTTAAATTTTATTTATTTATTTTTTGAGATGGAGTCTCACTCTGTCGCCCAGACTGGAGTGCAGTGGCGCGATCTCGGCTCACTGCAAGCTCCGCCTCCCAGGTTCACGCCATTCTCCAGCCTCAGCCTCTTGAGTAGCTGGGACTACAGGCACCTGCCACCACGCCTGGCTAATTTTTTCTATTTTTTAGTAGAGACGGGGTTTCACCGTGTTAGCCAGGGTGGTCTCGATCTCCTGACCTCATGATCCGCCTGCCTCGGCCTCCCAAAGTGCTGAGATTACAGGTGTGAGCCCCCGCGCCTGGCCTAATTTTTTAATTTTTTAGTGGAGATGGAGTTTCACCATGTTTTGCAGGCTGATCTTGAACTCCTGACCTCAGTTGATCAGCCCGCCTCGGCCTCCCAAAGTGCTGGGATTACAGGCATGAGCTACCACACCAGCTGGAATGTACTGTATCTTTCAGTCCTTGGGTTAGGCTTGTACGTGTCCTAAAGCATTGAGTTTTGTGGGTGTCTAGTGTTAATAGTATTATAATTGTATTGCAGATATTCCTAGTATTCGGTACTTTCTCTAGAGACCTATTTCTCCATTTTCTTATGTTTTATTTTCTTTCTTTAAAAATTTTTTTATTTTTATATATTTGGATAGTACAAGTGCAGGTTTCTTACATGCTCATATTGGTTAGTGGTGGAGTCTGGGCTTTTAGTGCATCCATCACTTGAATAGTGAACATTGTACACAGAAGGCAATTTTCTGTCCTCACCCCTCCCACTCTCCCACCTTTTGGAGTCTCCAGTGTCTGTTATTCGCTCTGTGTGTCTGTATGTACCCACTCTTTGGCTTCCACTTGTAAGTGGAACATGCAGTGTCTGATTTGGTGATTCGCGTAGGATAATGGGCCCTGGTTCCATCCCTGTTCCCGCACAGACGACTTGTCTTATTTTCATGACCTGTTCTTGCGCTCAACTTCAGTTCAGTGAGACCTGAGATAAAACGAAGGAAAGATGTTCCTGTTGCCTTTTGATTCCTCCTCTTTCTGTGACATGGCAGGCGGTGTTCCAGACTCCTAATTCGTAATGCTTGCGACTATTTTGTTCTGTATTTCTCTGAGTCAAATGTGTGTATTTGAGCATCCGATCACTACATTTCTCATTCACTGGAAGAAGAGAGTGCTCAAAGAGCTTAACAAAAAAGTCACACTCTGAGGGCTCCTGGTTTGAAGTAGGAGTGGTGATTTGATCCTATCCTGTAGCCCTCTGTCTATTTTGGCAAGGAATGCCTTGAGAGACTTCTTTGAACCCGATGTGCGCTCACACGCTGCTGACTCCAGGGTGTTTTGCTACACCCTGTTTTACTCTTGACAAACTACCTCTGGCCTGTTTGACTGGTGCAGGTTTAATTTGGTGCAGTTGAGCTGTGCCTGGTTTCCCTGGTGAACCTGGAGTCCACACTGCTGGATGCCGTCTGTGCTGTCCATTGAGGGGTTACTTAGGTGGTGGAATCTGTTCCCCTATTTTCCACCTGCTTTCCATTTTTTTACCCTTTACTTGAGGTTTTGCCCTTTCCTTGAGGACTCAGCAAAACAGATTGTTTATTTACGTTTTGGGTGGACTGTGTTTTTGGGGATCATTTTATTCTGTAGTTAGTTTTGAAGTCTATACCATTGAGGATTTTGCCTTCCTAATGGATTGAGATGGCAGACAGAGCGAAGGAGAAACCCGCAAAGAGGTATTACTCTTTTTCTGGGACCCCTCAGAAGGATTCGGTGAAGGCGCTAAGGTTTTCAAGGTCATTGAACCTCAAGAGAGCCACTTCAGAAGTCAGCAAAAGGCAGGTTGGTACAGAAACTTCCTCAAAACACTCCTTTAATTTTTTTTTGGTTGGGGAGAGTTGAAAGTCATGCTTACTCTTTGTGTTTATTCCTTAAAAAGTTTCCTGATTAATTTTTGATGATTTTTCTGTTTTTAAAATCATACTGATATTTTCTGTGCTATCAATTCATTTGTGAATGCTTATTATTTATTAGTGTTTATGTTTATTCATTTATTGCAAGGGTTTAAATTACTATATGCCGCAATACTAACAAGTTGTGATGTTAACAGATCCTTATTACTCATATGGAATCTTCTTCTTCTTTTTTTTTTTTTTTTTTTGAGACGGAGTCTCGCTGTGTCACCCAGGCTGGAGTGCAGTGGCGCGATCTCGGCTCACTGCAAGCTCCGCCTCCCGGGTTTACGCCATTCTCCTGCCTCAGCCTCCGAGTAGCTGGGACTACAGGCGCCCGCCACCGCGCCCGGCTAGTTTTTTGTATTTTTAGTAGAGACGGGGTTTCACGGTGTTAGCCAGGATGGTCTCGATCTCCTGACCTCGTGATCCACCCGCCTCGGCCTCCCAAAGTGCTGGGATTACAGGCTTGAGCCACCGCGCCCGGCCACTCATATGGAATCTTTTACTAAAACATGTTTTTAATGAAGACCCTGTTTTTTTACCAAAACATCTCACTAAAAGGGATTAGTTGATTTTTATGTATAACAAAATAATAGAATAAAAGCAAATTAGTGTTTCTGTAATTTCACAGTTCTGTAGATTGTTCAGAATTAAAAATATTTTTTCTGAAGAATACTTTGGGCCAGGCATGGTGGTATGTGCTTGTAATCCCAGCACTTTGGATGGCCGAAGGAGGTGGATCACTTGAACCTAGAAGTTCGAGACCAGCCTGGGCAACATGGTGAAACCACGTCTCTACAAAAAATAGAAACATAGCCAGGCATGGTGGTGCACGCCTATAGGCCCAGCTACTCGGGAGGCTGAGGTGGGAGAATCACCTGAGCCTGGGGAGGTTGAGGCTGCAGTGAGCCGAGATTGCACCACTGCATTCCAGCCTTGGTGACAGAGTGAGACCCTCTCTCAAAAAAATAAAAATTAAAAAATAAAAATTAAAAAAACATTTTTTAAAAAGAGTTCTTTGAAGCTGTTGGATAGATGATAGTATAAGTTTAGGCTATACAATCAATACATAGTGAATCTTTTAACAGTGTTATAAAGATTCCTTTTCTTAATGTTGATGTTTTTGGAACTAGTTTGTAATTACCAAACAACAATAACAGGTAAAAAGTAAAGATTACCCTGCACATAAAATATGCTTTTTTATTTTTACTTTTGGATGAGTGCCATGGGTGATGTGTGCCCTCCAGTGGTCTTTCATTAGAATGGTGATTTTCAAGCTGTGAAACCATTGAGAGTTGGTCATGATATCTGTGTCCCCCTGCCCGGGGAAGAATGGTGCCCTGCAGCATTACGGATAGGTGCTTCAGAACTGTTTCCCTCTTAGTACAAATTCAGTTCAAATGTGTGATATTGATTCTGGCCAGTTTATGAATGATGTGTGTTTTGGGAATATCTTTTAATGGTTTATAGATTGGACACTTAAAATTAATGTGTCATCAGTTCTACACTTACTTTGGTCCTCGTATGTCTGCTAAATCTTATTGTTTTAGTTTCATCTTTTTTTTTTTTTTTTCGAGACAGCATCTAGATCTGTTGCCCAGGCTGGAGTGCAGTGGCGTGACCACAGCTCTTGGTAGTCTCAATCTCCTGGGCTGAAGCAGTACCTCCCACCTCAGCCTCACAAGTAGCTGAGACCACAGGCATGTGCTACCACACCCTGTTAATTTTATTTTTTTTGTAGATATGGGGGTCTCACTATGTTGCCTAGGCTGGTTGCAAACTCATGGTCTCAAGCAATCCTCCTGCCTCAGCCTCTCAAAGTTCTGGGATTATACATGTGAGCCACTGTGCCTGGTCAGTTTAATCATCTTTCTTATATTTTCCTTATTATCATGGACAACACTGAAATACTGAAAATAAATCAAGTCCAAGACATTCCAAATCTCTTAATTATTTTATATATAACTTACTTCCTTCAGCAGAAACTGCCACCATATTGGATGTTTGTTGGTAAAGAATTTTCAGCAAACCTGATTTTCTTCATTGTGATGATATTTTCTTCAAATTAATGTAATTTGAGTAAAGACGCAGAATAAAACCTGTTTTTAAGACTTTAAACCTCCTGTATAGACTATGCAGAAAGTAATACCAGAAATGAATGAGGAAATTCAGAGACTGCCTAAAAGTATTGTTGCTGATTCAGTCGGCAGAATCTTTTTCTCTTCCCTTTTGAAGAATCATAGAGTTTAAAACTGCTTGAACCTGAGGGTGGTGGCCTAAGTGTTGGTATTTGCCAATTGAGAATTTAAGTATGAGTGCCTTGTATTGTTATTAAGAATTTCATGACATTGTTTATAGAAGTAGGGTGTTGACCTAGAGATCTCTGCCAAAACTCAATTTGTCTAATTAAATTCTGCCGAGCATTTCTAACTTCCTTCCCTAAATGACTTCTAATTGCATGTCGTTCCAGTAGTAGTGATGATAATGATGATGTTCTGCCTTTGTAAACATGCCTTTAAATTACTAAGTTCTAATAATCTAAGCTGGCAGGTAAAATGGAATTACTTTTCATCTTATTGATGAGATGTGGCCTTTTGGAGGATGTGTGTGGAGGGGGACATTGCGGGTAGATGAAAAATCATGTAGACTTCTTGTACAAAATTCCTAGATCATTTGTTTATTGTGGGACGGAGCACTGATAAGAAAGACAGACTTTTTCCCCCTCAAGCAGGAACCATCCCCTCTTCAGAGCATTTTGTTTCTCTGCTAGGAGCCAGGATGTGACATTTAAGCAGCCGTGTATTTTCAGTTTTGTGCATCACTTTGTTTGAGGTGAGGTTGCCATAGAAAACGTAAATTTTGAAATTGTTTTGTGTGTGTTTCTTGGGGGAGGGAGATGTAATTGGAATAAGAGTATAATACCTCTGAGATTTGTCAAGAGAATTGAGACCATGCTTTTTCCCTGCTGCTGTTGAGTTATGGAGGCGGAGCCTTGGGTGCGTTCAAGATGGGGCTTCACTCATTGCCTGTGGCCTGCCTTGGTGGCTGAGGAGGGCATTGCTGCTGGCGGTGTGATGGATGTTAACACTGCTTTACAAGGGGTGCTGAAGACCACTCTCGTCCATGACGGCCCAGCACGTGGGATTTCCGGAGCTGCCAGAGCCTTAGACAAGCACCAAGCCCATCTTTGTGTGCCTGTATCCAACTGTGATGAGCGTTTGTGTGTGTTAAGTTGGTGGAGGCCCATGTGCTGAATACCAGATTAGCCTAATTAAAGTTGACGAAAACAAGAAACTAGGGAATGGGTAGGCCTCTGTAATACTGACAGAGGGAAGACCCTGCAGAGTGGCTGGTTGCAGTTGTTTAGTATTTAAGGACTGTGGCAGTTATAAGGAATCTCAGGCCAAGGATGTCATTGAAGAGCACTTTAAATGCAAGAAATGAACAAATAAAACTTTGGCTCACATTCCTCAAAAAAAAAAAAAAAAGTTGGGATATTGTATAAAATGGAATAAAAAAGGAGAAGAAGCAGCTAAAATATCATGTATTGGGGGAGCTTTCTGAGCTCACGGGGTGAGAGGTTCAGTTTATAGCATAGATGATTGAAATTTCTGCCTCAGCAAAAGCAGAACATGGTTTTTGAAGTAAATGGTTGAAATTCATGCATCCAAATGTCTGCATGACTGGGTTCATGGACTTCAATCATCTTCTTTAACACCTATGTTATGATTATCTGTACATCTGAATCTGTATACTGACTTCTAGGTTTTGATTATATAGAAAATAACAACCAAGATGTAGAAGTCATCAGAATGATACAATCTGACAAAGTTGCTTAACAGCAGAAAAACAATGATGCTAACTCAGAAAGTTAGATGATTTTTAAAAATTCAACGAAAAAGCTTTAAAAGCTGTTATTAGAGATTTATAGATTATAGCTTACCTGTTAAAAAGACTTCCTTTTCAGAGAGATATTAATAGAAGACACAACTCAAAATAACTCTGCCTTGATCTTGTAAGGCCTTAAGGTAATTGTGAATTCCCTTGCTAGAAAAGGTAAGAAGCAAAGCAAATTGGGCGGATTTTGTATTTAAGCAATCTAGAGATTTATAATAGCTATTATGTGCATATACATGTGTGAAGACAACATAGTAAGGTGTGTTGTTTTATAGTTTTCTATGTTCTACTCAAATTGGCTTGCAGTAGAATTATAGTTAAATTGATGCAGGGCAGGTAAGCCTCAAAATTGGGCTTAGACTGGGAAGGTTCTTGGCTTTGCTCAGGAAAGAATTCAAGAGTGAGGGCCGGGCACTGTGGTTCACGCCTGTAATCCCAGCACTTTGGGAGGCTGAAGCAGGTGGATCACCTTAGGTCAGGAGTTCAAGACCAGCCTGGCCAACATGGTGAAACCCCGTCTCTACTAAAAATACAAAAATTAGCCAGGCGTGGTGGTGGGCGCCTGTAATCCCAGCTACTCAGGAGGCTGAGGCAGGAGAATCGCTTGAACCCAGGAGATGGAGGTTGCAGTCAGCCGAGATTGCACCACTGCACTCCAGCCTGGGCAACAGAGTAAAACTTTGTCTCAAAAAAAAAAAAAAAAAAAAAAAATTCAAGAGTGTGCAGGTTGGTGGAAGAAAACAGCTTTATTGAGGCTGTAGTGTTACAGCTCTGTGACTGCTCCCGCAGAGCAGAGCTACCTGCTAGGCAGTGCATGCAGGGTGACAGCTCAGGGGCAGTTCTACAGTCATTTTTTTTTTTTTTTTTTGAGACGGAGTCTCGCTCTGTCGCCCAGGCTGGAGTGCAGTGGCGCGATCTCGGCTCACTGCAAGCTCCGCCTCCCGGGCTTCCGCCATTCTCCGGCCTCAGCCTCCCGAGTAGCTGGGACCACAGGCGCCCGCCACCTCGCCCGGCTAGTTTTTTGTATTTTTTAGTAGAGACGGGGTTTCACCGTGTTCGCCAGGATGGTCTCGATCTCCTGACCTCGTGATCCGCCCGTCTCGGCCTCCCAAAGTGCTGGGATTACAGGCTTGAGCCACCGCGCCCGGCCTACAGTCATTTTTATACCCACTTTTAATTAATGCAAATTAAGGGACAGATTATTCAGATATTTCTAGAAAAAAGGTGGTAACTTTCAGGTGTTGCTGTGGCAGTGTTAAACTGTCAAGGAGCTGGTGGGGATGTCTTGTGGAGAGGTGCTTTTTATACGGTCGTTCTTTTTACAATAGACAGTGTTACTTTTTGTTAGTAAGATAACCAGGATAATTTTAAGTACAAAACTGTTCATCAAAAAATATTAAAACATACCTATGTTCTGGCTAAGTGCTGTGCTAGAAAGAGAACTACTTGTTAAGAATCTGTAACAAGTTGGGAATTAGAACTCTCCTCCTGTGGGGTTTTTTTTTTTTTTTTTTGATGCAGTGTCTCACTCTGTCTTCCACGCTGGAGTGCAGTGGCACAATCTTGGCTCACTGCAGCCTCTTCCTCCTGGGTTCAAATGAGTCTTCAGCCTCCCACATAGTTGGGATAACAAGCATGCATGACTACGCCTGGCTAATTTTTGTGTTTTTAGTAGAGATGGGGTTTCACCGTGTTGCCCAGGCTGGTCTCAATTTCCTGTCTCGATCTCTTCTCTTCTCTGTCTCTTGTTTGTAGTGGAGAGAATAACTTTGATTCCTAAATAGAAAACAGAATATATGTGTGTGGATACTTGTAGTGTGTTTATTGTCTTCATTACTAGTTTCCTAATCATAGCAGAAAAGGTGGTGTTCGCTACCAATGTCACCCCAGCCCTAAAGGAGTAATGTGTTCTTTTTTTTTGAGATGGAGTTTTGCTCTGTCGCCCAGGCTGTGCAGTGGCACCATCTCGGCTCACTACAAGCTCTGCCTCCTGGGTTCACACTGTTCTCCTGCCTCAGCCTCCCGAGTAGCTGGGACTACAGGCGCCCGCCACCACGCCCGGCTGATTTTTTGTATTTTTAGTAGAGACGGGGTTTCACCGTGTTAGCCAGGATGGTCTCGATCTCCTGACCTCGTGATCCGCCCGCCTCGGCCTCCCAAAGTGCTGGGATTACAGGCATGAGCCACCACCTGGCCTGAGTAATGTGTTTTTGCTAAGTTTGTGACATTGCTTTCCTGTGTAAATATGAAAATATTCTGAAACTTGATTTCTTGTTACTCTTGTGTTGTGCAAATTGTGTGTTCTGGCTTCCTTTACCAACCACAAGTAATGAGAGGTTCCACAACTTAAATATAATTCATATTTTCTAGGATAGCTTATAATTTTTGAAATAATTAAGTTTAGCTTTATGTAACTAGGTAAAAATGTGCATACCACAGTACTCAAGATACTAGTTTAAAATGAAAAAAAAGAAAAAACACTTTAGGTTTTTGCTATGTTTAGTTTAATCTGTGGCAAATAAGCTTTCTTCCAAAAGCATGCTCTCCCCAGATAGAGAGATTCCTGATTTGGTTTGAAGCAGGTTCTCCTTAGTTATTTTTAAGGAAATATTATGCAGTGTGTTGAACATTATTTTTAAGGAAATATTATGCAGTGTGTTGAGCATTAATTCTTCCAGTGCTTCCCGGTTCTCTGTTCCCGGAAATGGAAGCCAAGTTTAAACTATTCTGAGATAACGTTGGATTTAAGAATATAATATTTTAGATCACTGAAGCCCTAGATGTTAAAGAGAAATGAAGTACACGTAGGTGAGAGAAAGGATGGAATTTATCATCCTAGAGGTATTAACAACAAAAAAGATTGCTGAATACAGTTCAGTCAAGAAAGAATCAGGCAGGTCAAGGTCTTTAAGCTTTACCCTTATTCCACGTCCCTTATTCCAGATAGAATTTTTGCCACTTCATAATACTAATCAAGCAGGCAGCAGATGTCAAAGTACAGGAGGATCAACATGGAACCATTGCTTATTTTGAAGAAAAAAAACGTAGCTCATTTAGTTAGAGGATTAATACATATTTCCCGAAAGGCAACAGTTCTTCTACAAGGAACATACTTGTTACATGTTTTTAGAAATAGGGCCTCGCTCTGTTACCCAGGCTAGGGTGCAGTAGTGTGATCATAGCTCACTGTAGCCTCGAACTCCTGACCTCAAGCAATCCTCCTGCCTTGGCCTGTCAAAGTGCTAGGATTACAGGCATGAGCCAGTGCACTGGGCCATTCGTGTGTTTAATAATACCAAGTGGATATAATGCAGTTAAAGTTAGGAAACAGGGTACATACTGAGAACTGTTAGTTACATGATTATATGATCACAGCGAGGAGCTGTTTCTGTAAGATCAGAATGAATGGAGCATGCTGCCTGGGAACCTGTAGCTGCTTGTTTAGAATGAGTGGGTGCTCAGCTGGTGGTAAATTTTTTGTTTACCTTTTTGGGTTGTGAACTAACTGCACTGTAATTTATGTTAATTTGTGCTTTAAAAGTCTTAAGGGTTGTGCTCGATCTTAAGTGTGGGTGAGAAAGATAAAAATTATGCATAAATACTAATGGCAGTCATGAAAGGGAGAGAGGTTATTCTTTTTGGAAAAAAAGAGAATCCTCCTCTGTCACCCAGGCTGGAGTGTAGTGGCGTGATCATGGCTCAGTCCAGCCTCGAACTCCTGGGCTCAGGTGATCCTTCTGCCTCAGCCTCCCAGTAGCTGACAGGCATGCACCATCATACCTGGCTAATTTTTTACTTTTTGTACAGATGGGGTTCCCTGTGTTGCCCAGGCTGGTCGTGAATGCCTGTCCTCCAGCAATCCTCACACCTTGGCCTCCAAGGTTATCCTTTTGAATAAAAGTCATATGTAACTAAGCCCAGTTATTTGTGATATGTAAATCTTAAGAGTTATATCTTTAGAACTGTAAAGCGTGTTTTTGTAATTCATGACCTACTTCTTTTTTTCCTTAGGAGTGCTACTTCTGAATTCTTGCAGAAGTACAGATTGATTGTACAGTTAATGCTGATCTCTGCAAAAGATAGAACAACTTACATTAACTCTGAAAAGAATCAGTTCTCCCTGATGTGGAAATACATATAACCTTATTTTGGCAAGCATTTTACCCCTTTCAGTTTCTACTTTTCCTGATGTTTAAATTTATCTTGTGGCCTTGTATGGTGATAGGAACTCCTTGGTATTTTTCTTGATTTTAGTTTTCTTCTGCAGTTTGAAAGATTGTATTCATTGCTGTGATGCGTATAAGATTTCTTAGTTTTTTACCACTATAGTTCAATATGAAATACCAAAAAATTTTGAAGTTTTTTTAAAATTAAGATTTCAATATTGAGGCCTAGACGAATGCATTACTTGAGGAAGGAGGTTTTAAATTCATCCTATTTAATGTGAAAGTTTGACTTGCATGCATCACTTTATTTTTCCCTACCAAAATCAACATTTTATAGTGTTAGAATATCTATCGATATGTTTGGGTTACCTGACTCAAACCTATTTCTTAAAAGCAGAAAGCAGTTAACTATTTCCTTATAATGTTTCTCCACTTCCATTGGAGCCATGACATTGCAACAGAAATTATATTCGCAGGCAAAGTTCCACAGCAACTGTCTTATGCTATGTGTTGCAGCCTAAACGCTTATTTCTTTTGATTTGAAGGCTGTAATTCTTACTGTGAATCTCAGTAACTTTTGCAAGAGCAGCCATTGACAGGTGCCCGCCATCTCTCTAGCCAGATGCTACCTCATCTGCCTCTGTCGGATGACTCTGGAGTTGGTCTGGTCTCAATTTAGTAAAGCTTGATGGCTGCTGATGTGTTGCTAAAGTAATCAGTTGTAAAATGAGGAGCTAGAAATGCATTCTTGTCTTTTCTGGGAGGTCCAGTTACACACAGCTTCAGGTTAATGACGATCCAAGTTCCTTCCCTGTTTGTGTCTTAAAAACAAGATTGAAAGCATAAACAAAACCAACAACAAAGTTCTTTGATCAAGGGAAGGGATTACGACTGTTCACAGATGGAATTGGATCGGACCCTGAATTCTTATAGCTTGCTTTGGCTTTGTCATTTAGTCTAGGATTTCTTAGTCTAGGATTTCTTTCACTAGGGGCTTTTAGATATTCTAAAACATGCACACATTCACACATCCCACCCCATAGATGCCCAGAAACCACTTAGGACTCGCTGAATCAGAATCTCCAGTGGTAGTGGGATGGGGCTGGGGCTAGTCAGGTACCCTCACTCCCTCCCTCAAAGGTCCCGAAGTGAATCTGACCTAAACACTGCCAGGTGAAAAAACTGAAGTCTAGAGTGGCCAGGCGATATGAAGATAATAGAACTGTTTAGCGACAGATTTGAGAAAGAAGCCATGGCATTTGAGCATATGCTCTGTGCTCACCCCAGTAAGAAATCATAAGCATAGTGGTGCAGATCACCTGCCTGAGAGCCAGCGGTGGCCTGGTGAGCCGGTGTGCACGTGCTGACTGGTATTAGCGTCAGCTTTCATGAAGGCGTCCCTTGTGTTTTGAGGCTTCTCAAGTTCTGAGGAAGCACTTGCAGCTTCGCAGAGGTGCCTGTGCGTGGAGATGGGAGGCTAGCCACCAACTGCTGCTCAGATTACCAGGCCAGAGAGATGGTGTTTATCGGTGGTAACAGTACGGATAAGCCACCTGCTTTGGGATCAAAATTAAAAAGTCAATATACAAATGTCTAACCTGGTGACTAATAAAGAATCACTCAGCCCTGTTAACATAAACTATGACTTTATTCTTGTTAGCCATTTTCTGGTTATCTTTCATTGAATGACCTTTTCACTATAAATCTTTTAGACACGCAAGTAGCTTTGTCAAAGAGTACTGTATTTTTATTCTTCCTAGTAGAATTTTACTTTTATCATAGGATCGAAAGCCAAATTTTAAACAAATGCTTTTGGAATTTTTTTTGTACCTATGTTTGAGGACCACGTGAGGTGTCAGATACCTTAGATAATTTTTTTTTTAAAAAATCACATTTTGATGCAGATACTCAGAACATCAAATCATTAAATTGTGTGAAAATAAGTATTTTATGAAGGGTCCTGTTCCTTTTCATTTGTTGCAAGCAAATTATCACCTCCTTCTCTCTTAGAGTGCATAATTTTGTTAGTAGGTATGGTAATTTTTTCTGTGTGTTTTTTTTTTTTTTTTTTTTAAAATAAGATGTTTTAAAAATTGTGTAAATGTAAGGAATACAAATGCAGTTTTGTTACATGGATATGTTGTGTGGTGGTGAATTCTTGGCTTTTAACCATCATTCAAATAATGTATGTTGTTGTACCCATGAAGTACTTTCTCATCCCTCACCCCCTCCCATCCTCCCACCCTCCTGAGTCCCCACCATCTATCATTCCACACTCTGTGTCCATGTGTATACATTATTTAGCTTCCATTTATAAGTGAGAACGTGTGATATTTGACTTTCTGAGTTGTTTCACTTTGAATAATGGCCTCCAGTTCCATCAGTATTGCTGCAAAAGACATGATTTCATTCTTTTTTATGGCTGAATAATATTCAATTGTGTCTATATACCACACTCTCTTTATCCAGTCATCTGTTGTTGGACACTTAGGTCGATTCCCTATCTTTGCTATTGTTTCTAGTGCTGAGATACATATATGAGTGCAGGTATCTTTTTGGCGTAATGATTTCTTTTCCTTTGGGTATATACCTGGTAGTGAGATTGCTGGATCAAATGGTAGTTGCAATTTTAGTTCTTTGGGAAATCTCCATGTTGTTTTTCATAGAGGTTGTACTAATTTACATTCCCACCTGTTTTAATCTGTTCTGTTCACTGCTATATCCCCATGTCCGAGAACAATGTTCATAAGCATTCAGTAAACATTTGTTGAATGAATGAATGAATGGAATGGAAATGAACTAATACACAATCTATCTTTGCCTTGAGAAGGTCCTATTATGCAAATAAGTTTCTCTTTTTTAAAAAAATCAAACTTTTAAAAAATTTTAGTAGAGAGGGGGTTTTGATATGTTGCCCAGCCTGGTCTTGAACTCCTGGGCTCAGGCGATCCTCCCACTGCAGCATCCAAAAGTACTGGGATTACAGGCATGAGTCACTGGGCCTGGCCATGTTTTTCTTCTTTTGCTTATCAATGAAGATTAAATATGTACCATAAGATATAACTTGGAAGATAAAAGGCTTTGGAGTGTTCTCTTCTTCCTGTGTTTGAATATATGTATTGTGGGAGTCACAATAATGAATGCTATAGAGCCAGATTTGGAGGAGGAGAGGTGTCTGTTTTTCATCATCTTCTCTCTGCTCTTCCTAGATTTTGAACTCTCTTGAAGCTACTCACATGGATGTGAACTGTGATAGATAACACTCCTAGTTCAGATCTTTGATATGATGCAGTAACAATGCTTCAGTTACACTGAGCAGGTTATATCAGGCAGAGAGCACCCACAAAATCCCATGATAGACAATACTGTAATGAAAAGAGAAGGGTTCTCCATAGGAACGTATTTTTGTGCTAGTAACCACAGAACTTTTTTGATAAGGCCAAGAAATTTACTGAACTTTTTTGATAAGGTCAAGACATTTGCCGGAAAAGAGGCTTGTCTTGGCACACAGTCCTGGAGTCTTCATGGTTTTCGTTTGTAGTTGTTGTAGATGAGAAATTGTTTCTTGCTGAGCTGTTTTTTTTCTTGCATTTGTGAACCCATAGTAGTTACTCTCTTGCTTATTTTTCCACCTTGACCATTTCAGGCCGCTTGAAGACAATCCATATCCATCCTCACTCCATGAAGGAAGTTAAAGGCTGAGCAGGAGACGTGCACCATGAGTGTACTGCACCTCCTCCTCCTCTGGTTTCAGAACATCCCTCCTTCTCATTCCCTTTTATGTGACGTTGGAACATTAAAGCAGCAGGTGATTTCTCCGTCAGGCCCCACGGAGGAGAATGGAGCTTAGCATGATGTATTACCCTGATGATAAATAATATCATCACAATATTATTTGTTTCTTGTGGAATTGAAAAAAAAACATTAGCCTCAGTGGCTGATATTTATATTCTGCTTAATTTACCATGCCTGTTCAAGCTGGCTGTCAATTTTGGGGCTGGTCTTACTGGACTGCACTAGAAAGATGAGTTTGTCCGATATCACCCCTATATGAATGCCTTCATGCTTAGAATCATCTAGCAAATACTTTTCAAATGTGGCTAGAAACAAAATGATCTTAAATCATTTGGCATTTTTCAGTGCCAAAGACTATCAAGTATCTTTTTTTCCCCCATTGTGTTTTTATGGTTCAGTGATGAATAGGTGACAGTTTTGTAGCCTTAAATTCCTGCACTACTATCAGTAACACCATGGTAAGTGCCACTGCAGAGAAAGGCACCATTGATCTTCCCACCACTGCCTCCGGGATGCTTTAGACATTGATAAATGTGCTTTGTGAAACCCTGTGGGAAAGGTTTAGTCTATTCTTTCTTTAGAAATGAAACTTTTATTTTTGACCTATTGGCATTTCTTTAGCAGAAATATCACTCCTACCAGCTATCTAGATTTGCTGCAGATGATTTGTTCTTTTTAATGTTTGAATTTTGTTCTTGGATTTTCAAACCTATTTCTCAACATACATATCAATAATCTTGTTATACACTGTCTGTTCTGTGTTGCCCAGGCTGGAGTGTGGTGGTGTGATCTCAGCTCACTGCACCCTCTGCCTCCTGGGTCGCCTCCCAGGTTCAAGCGATTCTCGTGTCTCAGCCTACTGAGTAGCTGGGATTACAGGCGTGCGCCACCACATTAGCTAAGTTTTGTATTTTTAGTAGAGACAAGGTTTCACCATGTTGGCAGGCTGGTTTCAAATTCCTGTCCTCAGGTGATCCAGCTGCCTCGGCCTCCCAAAATGCTGGGATTACAGGTGTGACTCACTGCACCCAGCCAAGCTTAGAATATTTCTGAAATATTCTGAAAGGTCTGAATTTTTTTTTTTTTTTTTTTTTTTTTAGGGGCAGGGGTAGGTGAGGTGGAAGGTTCTGTATGCAAATCAAGGTCTGGTTTCCAAATTAGGTCCTCCAAACAAAGTCTGATTGAAAACTGAAGGCTTCAGGTTTTGGAACTGTCAATCCCATGTTAGATGTGCCTGCCCTGTCCCTCTCTTCCTGCCTGGAGGGCTGAGGGTGAGGTGAAGGAGTACAGAAGCAGAAGCACAACACTTGAGGAATCCTTTTATGGACTCCTGGAGGTTAGTAAGGATGGACCTAAGTATCTGGCAGTGTGCTCGGAGTTTTCTTGAGCAATTCCTCGAGTGCCACCTAGAGTCTAATGGTAATACTGAATTAACTTCTAAGCTTTGTCAAGGAGCATGAAGAACTTGAGATTCTCATACATTTTTGTTCTGTATCCTGAAGAGACGCAATAGTAATTGGAATCAGGATCAGTTTCTGGCTGTTTGATCAGCCATGTAATTAGTCAGCATGGTATGAATATATACATGCCAGAGTTCAGTAATGTACCTTCTGTACTTAAATGGTGATTTTTCTTTTTTTGAGAATTGGCTTCTATTTAAGGATAAAGAAATCAGTGGTTCATGAAAACATGGGAATTTTTTTTCTCTTCTTCTTCTTCTTTTTTATGATAAGATCTTGCTCTGTCATCCAGGCTAGAGTGCACTGGTATAATCCTGGCTTACTGTAGCCTCCTGGGCTCAGCTATCCTCCCGCATCAGCCTTCAGCCTTCCAAGTAGTTGGGACTACAGGCATATGCCACCATGCCTGGCTAATTTAATTTTTTTTTTTTTTTTGGAGAGTCAGGGTCTCACTTGGTTGTCAGACTGATCTCAAATCCTGGCTTCAAGTAATCCTCTTGCCTTGGCCTCCCATGGTGCTGGAATTATAGGTGTGAACACCCAGCCTAGAATTTTTCTTTTCTTTTTCTTTTTCTTTTCTGAGATGAAGTCTCAAAAAGCCCAGACTGGAGTGCAGTGGCACCATCTCAGCTCACTGCAACCTCTGCCTCCCGGGTTCAAGTGATTCTTCTGCTTCAGGCTTCTGAGTGGCTGGAACTACAGGCGTGTGCCACAATGCCAGGCTACTTTTCATATTTTTAATAGAGACGGGGTTTCACCATATTGGCCAGGCTGGTCTTGAACTCCTGACCTCGTGATCTGCCTGCCTCGCCCTCCCAAACTGTTGGTATTACAGGTGTGAGCCACTGTGCCAGGCCCATCATTTCTTTTTTATTTTTATTGTTTTGAGATGTAGTTTCACTCTTGTTGCCCAGGCTGGAGTGCAATGGCACAATCTCGGCTCACTGCAACCTCTGCCTCCTGGGTTCAAGTGATTCTCCTGCCTCAGCCTCCTGAGGAGCTGGGATAACAGGCATGCACCACCACTCCCGGCTTTTTTTGTTTGTTTTTTTCAGTAGATACGTGGCTTCTCCGTGTTAGTCAGGCTGGTCTCGAACTCCTGACCTCAGGTGATCCGCCCGCCTTGGCCTCCCAAAGTGCTGGGATTACAGGCATGAGCCACTGCGCCCGGCCTTAGAATTTCTTTTTAAGTATGATTATCCCCTAGCTTATTTGAATTGCTATTTTAATAAACACATTCTGGAAATCTTAATTATTATTAACTTTAACTGAGTGTATTAGGCATGAAAAGTTAGGCAGATTTTTTTTTTTATTAAAAAAATACTTTGTAATTGTGATTTTACTTATGTTGCCTCTACTCAGTAGGATCCCCTTCCCTCTTACCCTCTCTTTCCCTCCCTGTCTCTCCCTCTCTCTTCACACACATACCACACCCACCCACCAGGAAGCAGTTCTGTACTGTCTGCCAATTCTCTGTAAGCCATCATAGAAGAGAAGTGAATCAGAGGAGGGGATTCAACGTTCTCCACACTAAGACCTGCCTGGCACACACCTTCACAGCTTTTTCTGAAATGACAGACTGTAGCAATTGCCAATTTGACTAAGAAAATGTTTTCTGGGCCAGGCACAGTGGCTCATGCCTGTAATCTCAGCACTTTGGGAGGCCAAGGTGGGCGGATTACCTAAGGTCAGGAGTTCAAGACCAGCCTGGCCAACATGGTGAAACCCTGTCTCTACTAAAAATATAAAAATTAGCTGGATGTGGTGGTGCATGCCTGTAATCCCAGCTACCCGGGAGGCAAAGGATGCTGTGAGCTGAGATCATACCACTGCGCTCCAGCCCGGGCAACAGAGGGAGACACTGTCAAAAAAAAAAAAAGACGCAGTGGCTCACACCTGTAATCCCAGCACTTTGGGAGCCCGAGGTGGACCAATCACAAGGTCAGGATTTTGAGACCAGCCTGACCAACATGGTGAAACCCCGCCTCTACTAAAAATACAAAAATTAGCTGGGCCTGGCGGTGCACACCCGTAATCCCAGCTTCTCAGGAGGCTGAGGCGGGAGAATCGCTTGAACCCGGGAGGCAGAGGTTGCAGTGAGCCGAGATCATGCTACTGCACTCCAGCCTGGGCAACAGAGTGAGACTCTGTCTCAAAAAAAAAGAAAAAAGAAAAAGGTTTCCGATTGCCTTTGCTATCGATTCAGACAGTGACATAACCAAATGTATTAAAAACAAGAACTTGCACCTCTGGTCTCTTTGGTCTTGGCGGCAGAAGCGAGGTGAGGAAGGGAGTGTCATCCTTAAGGAAGCATTGCAGCCGGACACACTCCCTGTGCTGCTGTGGCCCTGAGGCCCCAGCCTACTAAGCCAAGAGAAGGCAGAACTGGAGTGCCAAGGCGAAAAGACGAAGCAACACCAGGGCTGGTCGAATGAGGCGCCTAAACATTGTACACTGCAGATTCAGGCCCGGGCTTCATGGAGGGCAGCACCCAGTCCCAAAGGCCAGCTACTGTAGCCTCCAGCTTGTCTTCAGAATTTCAGTAATTGGTCACGGAATACATGTTCTGGTTTTTTCTTTTAAAGAATTCTTTGGGAATAACAAAAACTGAGGGGGAAATGAAAAGTTTTGTGGATGAATGGAAGAATGACACAGCTTCTTTAAAATGTTTGACACTTCTGGAACCTCTGAAGCACAAACAGGGCACCACTCCCCTGTGTTCAGTGGGCCTGTCAGCTCCATTTTCGTCTAAAATCAGATGCTTGGAAGTAGAGAAGGAACTTTTTTTTTAATTTTTAATTTTTGTGGATACATATTAGGTGTGTATATTTATGAGGCATAAGAGATATTTTGGTACAGACATGTGATGGCTAATAATCACATGAGAGTAAATGGGTTATCTGCCCCAAGCATTTATCCTTCATGTTACAAAGCTCTGTTGCCCAGGCTGGAGTGCAACGGTGCGATATCAACTCACTGCAACCTCCACCTCCCGAGTTCAAGCAATTCTCCTATCTCAGCCTCCCGAGTAGCCAAGATGACAGGCATGCACCACTACGCCTGGCTATTTTTTGTATTTTTAGTAGAGACGGGGCTTTGCCATGTTGCCCAGGCTGGTCGCGAACTCCTGAGCTCAGACAGTCTGCCCGCCTCGGCCCTCCCAAAGTGCTAGGATTATAGGCGTGAGCCACTGCACCTGGCCTCTTTTAGTTATTTTAAATGTACAATGAAATTATTGTTGACTATAGTCACCCTGCTCTGCTAGCAGATACTAGTTCTTATTCATTCTTTCTAACTATATTTTTGTACTCTTTAACTCCACTCCCCTGCTCCCAGCCCCACACCCTTCCCAGCCTCTGCTAACTATCATCTTACTCTCTATTTCCATGAATTTAGTTGTTTTAATTTTTAGCTCCCACAAATGAATGAGAACATGCGATGTTTGTCTTTCTGTGCCTGGCTTGTTTCACTTAACGTAATGATCTTCAGTTTGATTTTTTTTTTTTTTTGTCCTGAGATAGTTTCTCACTGTCACCCAGGCTGGAGTGCAGTGGCACTATCTCACCTCACTGCAACCTCGGCCTCCCAGATTCAAAGGATTCTCCTGCCTCAGCCTCCCGAGTAGCTGGAATTACAGGCACCTACTACCACACTGGGCTAATTTTTGTATTTTTAGTAGAGATGGGGTTTCACCATGTTGCCCAGGCTGGTCTCGAACTCCTGGCTTCAAGTGATCCTCTTGCCTCTGCCTCCCAAAGTGCTGGGATTACAGTTGCGAGCCACCGCACCTGGCTGATCTCACTCTTTTTTATGGCTGAATAGTAACTCCATTGTGTGTTTGTACCGGATTTTCTTTATTATATATGAAGCTTCTTCTATATATATGAAGTTCATTCATCTGTTGATAGAAACTTAGGTTGCTTCCAAATCTTGGCTATTGTGAATAGTGCTGCAATGAACACTGGTGTGCAGATACCTCTTTGATGTACTGATTTCCTTTATTTGGAGTATATACCCAGCAGTGTGATTGCTGGATCATGTGATAGCTCTATTTTTAGTTTTTAAGGAACCTCCAAACTGTTTTCTATTGTGGTTGTACTAATTTACATTCCTACCAACAGTGTATGAAGTTTCCTTTTTCTCCACATCCTTGCCAGCATTTGTTATTACCTGTCTTTTGGGTAAAAGCCATTTTAACTGCGGTGAGATGATATCTCGTTGTAGTTTTGATTTGCATTTTTCTGATGATCAGTGATGTTGGGGAAAGGGAACATTTTGAGAATGAGGAATACTGATGAAAGGATCAGAAGTTCATTTTAGGAACTCTGAGATGTCAGCCGAGCAATTGTCTTAAGTAGCTCCCTGCCTGGTAGTAGCCTTCACGGTTAGGCCTGCAGGTCAAAGGAGCAGAATTTGACCCTCTCCCCAGGCTGCTTATGTGCAGGATCTGGCTGCAGGATCTTCTTTCCAGTGGGACTTGCAGGTTAGAAATCTGCCTCTTTCTTGGACTGCTGCACTACTCCATGATTGGGAACCTTTATCTAACATTGATTGGATAAAACCTTCTACACTGACTTGTCTGAAAGCCAGAGCCTCTTTTCTCTGTTATCTCATTTACTGTCTGGGCGGTCCCTCCTTTGACAGCTGTTTTGCCCAAGATTTGATAATAATTCTGATCTCTGTGATTCTTTAATTGTAGACCATTGAATCTGGATGAAGGCCAGATGATGGATGAACCATAGCCAGACCCAGTTTTTGCTGCAGATGAATAAATAGGTCATGTTCATTCTTGCTTCTTTCCCCTTTATTCTATGCAATGAAACATTCAGCTCTACTAATAGCTCTCACTTGCTTTTTCTAACCTCCGTAGAAAATAGATTTGCCCCTGTTTTTCTCCTACCAAGTTGCTTCGCGTTAATTAACTCCATCAGGCCATCAGAGCGGTGGTTAGCCAATTCATGTTCTTTCATCAAATTTGGGGAAAAAAGGGGACCCCAATCAGGCATGATCAATACAAAAGTTTGACATTTGCACTGTGTAAATGTCCCGAGGTACTTTATTTGTACATTTCTTTTAGCATATTTGAAACTGTATTGTTTCATAATAAACTGTTCCTTTATTAATTATAGATGAGTAGCTTTGTCAGCACCTTGGGTACAAGAAATGTATCTTTTTGTTCCTTGTTTCTCAAGTAGAGTGATTATAGCTTCAATTAAAAATGAGTTTTTATCTGAGATTCCCATGATGCTCTGAAGGGCTATCTTATGTCAAAAGCTGAAAACCTCTGTGTTACACAGAATCCTCAAACTATCTCTACCAGTTCCATTAGTCATAATCTGAGTGTTTCTGCCCCATGTAAAAAGCGAATTTAATGTGCAAAAGAAACGAATGTTGTCAATTCAATTTTTTTAAAGAGTAACACTTATTTACATTACTATTTCATTATGTCAGTAGTTTCAGCTCCTCAGTGGTAGTATTGAGTATTAGGAATATATTGGCACACAACCAAAAAAAAATTTAAAAAATTATAATGAAACACAGTATTTCCATGTCATGTTTTAAAATAATTTTCCAGTCTGGAAACAGCCAAGCATAGCTTCTGTTTTGTGCCTTAGTTCCTTGCATTCTTGCTGTGCAGGAATTGCTATCCTGTTTGGTACTGATGGAATCTGGTATTGGCAACTTCAGCCAAGGGATGCCTAGTGGTTGCTGAACTTACACTTTCTAACCCTGAGAGTTGTCTATTCACATGTGCATTAGTGTGCATTCGGGTCAGTGAGCGAATGACACATACACTTTATTCTCAAATGCATCTCCATTTGCCCGGTTTTGCTGTGCATTTCAGCATCCGTGTGATGAGGGCTGCCATGTACATGGCCATGCCCTCCGAGGCTCCCTTAAACCCAGGTGTGTGCAGCAGCCCTGCGCAGAGTGACATATATCTGTGTAAGCTCCTTTGAAAATACCCCTGTGTTAAAGATGTTCTTTATGTACTAAAATTTTATTCTAACTTTCAAATTGCCCCTGTTTAGAGAAAAATAAACATAGATAATGTAAGTATTTATTGAGATATTATTTGTGGTTACGTAAACTTCTGTCCTATGATAAGCCTTAGTTAAAATCAAGGAAATATTTAGAAATTAGTTTCAAATTATAAAATTATCTTCCCAATAATTTGAGTTGGGAGAGAAATACACGCAATGGAAGGAGAGGCAGGGGGAAAAATTGCATGTAATATATAGCTATGTTTGGCTAGTATTTTAGGTTACAGTTTACATTGTGTTTTCTTAGAGTTATTGATGTTATGGGTTATTTCAACAATAGAGGGGACAATTTGGGGGAAACATATGCATTTTAAATTAATAGGTTTTCTACCTTACACAAAGTTAAATAAATTCTGAGAGATTTCTGAGTACTTTTTCGTAAATTCATTTTATGAAAATGAAGATGCTAATTCTAGTTTGTGGCTAATGTAAATAACCCTTGAATGGATTATTTCTAGGGAAGAAAATGCATGTTCGGAAGCAACAATAGTGCTAATTTCAATTAAAGTACCTATCATTGAAGGCCCTTGGGTTTGTGTTTTATAACCTAGATGGCGTGGCTTAGTAAAACAGGTTCTAACTAGGTACTAACTTGCACTACAGGAAGAAGAGAAGTAAGGCTTTACTGAGTCAGGTAGTATGAATTAGAAATTAATAGCGTTATCCTGAGTGGAGCTTGGTGGCTTTTTCAGTGGAGTCATTTTCACCATCCTTTTACATTAAAAATGTAAATTGATTCACAGTGGGGGGAAAATAAAAAGTGATCCAGATGTATACCTTAAGGAAAAGAATTAATACACCTTTATTCCTGTATGCTATTATGTCTTCATTTACATGTTATTATGTATCATCTAGCATAATCCTATGAACCATTAAGAAATGGCCTCTGGGTGCTACAACGTGAGTGGCACTTCCTTTAAAATACTCCAGCCAAAAATTAAAAAAATGAAGGAATGAAACGGTTTTGGCGAAGATTAATAATTACTGCAGCCGAGTGAGTGATACATAGGAGTTCATTAAATTATCCTCTCTACTTTTTTGCAAGTTTGGCAAATTAGATCATTAAAAAAACTAAAAAGAGTTTTTGTAATATATTTTTAAATACTGGGGGAAAAAACCCCTTAGACATAGTTTTCTCTTGCTCTGTTATTTAGTGGAAGAAACTCAGGGCAGATGACAGGTGTTGGTTTTCCCTGTGTATCAACCTCGTTGGAGGCAGAGCCTCTTGGGAGGTGCGGGTCTCCTGGATCCTCGCTTTGTGCTGGGTCTGCCTTTCAGGATCCGATTCCCGAGGGTGTGCACCAAGCCAGTGCTGTGTGTGCTCTGCACTGTGTTTCTCTTCACTAAGAACATGGAATTTGTAGGTAAATTCTAAGCAGTGAAATTGTGGAAACTAAAACACTTTGAAAATAATATATATAAATTTAGCATGTCTTCTGTGACATGCACAGTTACAAGTGCTGCACTTACTTTAACACATGTGATGAACTCTGTGAATGGGCTCTGGTATTTTATCCATTTTATAGGTGAGGAAATTGAGGCTCAGTGAGAATGTACTGGGATTAAGTTGTTATTTCTCAGCTGCAGTTCAGCCATTTGTGCTCTGCTTTTTGAGGAGACGTTTCCTTTGCCAGCTGCTTCCTGGAGCTTTAGAGGGAGCTGGAGCCTGGCAGGTAGGAGGGGGGACATGTCCCCTGTTTGCTTCCTGTTCCTGTCTGCATTGCCCAGCAGTAGTCATTAATTGGCAGTTCCTTCTAGTTTTTAGATTTTTTCCCCGCCTGTCCACATCTTTAGGCCCCCTTGACGGAATGAGCACCAGCCCACGTGGGGCAGGGTCCCAGCTTCAGGAGGTCCTGCTAAGCTCCTCATGCCTCAGCCTCAGCCTCAGCACCCAGCGTCTTCTCCTCAGAGGATGGGTTCCATCTGCCCCTGGTGCCGCTTTCAGGCTTCTAAGTTCTCATTACTGAATTTTCTCAGCTCCGTGGGTGGTAGGTGTGCTGCAGTTACCTGTTTACCTTCTTCCTTATATTAAGGATTTGTTTTGTGATTTGTTTTCCTTACTGGATCCTGACCTTATTTTTGGCATTTATTAAATTATATTCAGAATTCAGGTAATTGAATTTATTCTAGGGAATACTGTAATTTAAAATAGTATCTAGTTATTAGTACTAGTACTTATTTTTACATCTTTACCAAAAGGTGTAAAACACATTTTTAAAAAAACATTTGAATAAATCCACTCATGTTGTTGGTCTCTTAAAAAGCTGAGAAGCGGCCGGGCATGGTGGCTCACGCCTGTAATCCCAGCACTTTGGGAGGCCGAGGCAGGCGGATCACTTGAGGTCAGGAGTTTGAGACCAGCTTGGCCAACATGGCAAAACCACCTCTCTACTAAAAATACAAAAATTAGCCAGGCGTGGTGGTGTGTGCCTGTAATCCCAGCTACTCGGGAGGCTGAGACAGGAGAATCACTTGAACCAAGAATCACTTGAGGCGGAGGTTACAGTGAGCGGAGATCGTGCCACTGTACTCCAGTCTGGGCAACAGAACAAGACTCCGTCTCAAAAACAAATACAGAAACAAACAAACAAAAAAACCAAAAAAGAACAAAAAAAATGCCAAGAAGCAGAAAGGTAGCAGTGATGTGTTAATTACTAAAATCATGAGAATAAATGGTTATCAGGTGATTGTCAAATGATCCCAGTAGACTTTTTTTTTTTTTTGACAATAATTATTTTATCATCAAATGAATTTCAGGCCAATAAAAACTTCATTGTCTCAGTTCCTACCTTTCTCTCCCATTTCACCCCAAAATTTAAGGAACTGTGAAATGTTTGAAAGTGTGCATGTTCTCAATCTGGCTTTTCTGACTTTTTTTTTTTTTTTTTTTTTTTTTTTGTAGAGGTGGGGTCTCCTCTGTTGCCCAGGCTGATCTCAAACTTATGAATCAGCCCTCCCAGAGGTGCTGGAATTACAGACATCGTGCCCAGCTGTGATCTAGCTTTTCTTATTTATGCTATTGCCAACAGACCTGGGCCTTATTTGATAAGTTTACGGTCAAACTTTGTATCAGGTCATAATTCCACACAGAGAAAATTTAGAAAATGTGACAGCTTGCCTCTTCCCCCCTTAGGCACAGTGTTGAATGTTTATTAGAAGGCTGTTTCCTCACAACATGTTTACATCAAGATGCATGCATGCCTTAGCTTGGTGCTTTTGCAATTTTTATGTAGCATCTGTTCCCAAATACAAGAGCGCTAACAAGGCCTTAATACAGATAGCAGTGAGGACAGCAGGGAGCTGCCCCTGTCGGTTTCTGACTTCTCTTGTGGTCCTGAGTTATTATTCATAATGTAAATTCTCTGTCAGTTCCCAGCATGTACATAATTAATGCAAAAGACTATCCAAGGAAGTTCAGCAGCCACAAGTAGGTCACCATTACCAGATGTTTAATTATTGTCATTAGGAAGCATTTGGAAATACCTGATGAGCTTTCTAAAAGCATAACAATAAGCAAATCCCTTTGGATTTTGATGGATTGGTTCTTTTGTATTGAACGATGATTAAAGTTATTACAGGCACAGCGCTCTTGCCTTCTTCCGAACATCTTTATCAAAAGTAATAATTATGCTATCCTCGATATGAATGCACGTCACCCTCTTTTCATATGTTCTCTGATTTCCTTCAACTGTGCCAAGTTTTAATTAATGTACTTCAATAGTACGAAAACTTGAGCATCTATAATTACATCTTCAGTAGCAATATTTAAAACCTTTATCAACAATGTATTTATCATAGAACACTTCCTGAAATTAAGGTCAGTTTATCTGGAACCGACATGCATTTCAGAAAGTTTTTTTTTAATCTTGAAGGTTAAAAATAGAATACAATATAGGAGAAGCTAAGAGAAGCCCATTAACATTACGATTTTTGTGGTTTATGGGGGCAGTGGTGTTAAATAAATTTAACAAAGGCAGGGAATTTTAAAAATTACTCTTTGCTTTTTTTTTTTTCTTCAACATCAAATTTGTATACCATAAAAAGTTTTGACATTTTGCTAATATGTGAGTGAGCCATTCCCAAGCCATCCTTCTCAAATGTTGTTTGTTTTTAAGTTCACATTGAAGAACACGATTAAAATTCTTTTGGTTTTTTAATTCAGTTCAGAACTGAATTTAAAAACAAGAAATCTCCGTGTCTCCTGCTCTTTGCTGCTTTCCTTCATGGCATCTGTTGTTCCTCTTAGACTTCATTCATTCCCATTTCGTGGCTTGTCTGTGGAATTTAAAATTCTTAAAAGCCCAATTTCCTAGTCTCCAGTTACTTTTAAGATGGACCCACTGGCTCCCCCTTGTGTCTAGTCTTTGTATTGTCATCCTCCAGGCTCTTGGTTAAACAGTTTGTAAGGTAACTTTATTTCTGCTCTTGAAGAAGGCACAATGGCTATATTCGTCAGTGTTTTCATCGCCTTATTTTACTCTCCTCTGCATTCTGCCCTCTTCCGCGGGGTTGGTAGAGAATAGCTTGGGAAGAGCCATAAAATGGAAGGTCTTGAAAGCCAGACATCAGAGTTGAGTTTTGGAGTATGAATCATGCACTAGTAATTTACGCTCCTCCGCATTCTGCCCTTTTCTCGAGGGTTGGTTGTGATGTCATGAACATCTCTCCCTCTCACACACACCCACAGTCCTGTATGATCAGGAGAAATACAGGCTAGGGCAGTGCCTATTGTGTGTTACAGATAAAACACACAAATCAATGTGAACTAATATTCTAGAACAATTTATAGACAAACAGATGCATTGTGAAAAATGCTAAATAGGGGGCCCTAGAAGAGAAACTCACATGTAACTTTATGTTGCATACAATTTGATCGCCATTTTGTAATGGTTTGATAGGGCATTAAGTTTATTTTTCCTTTGAACAGACCTCGTCTTCAAATTGTCAGTATAACACAGGTAAGATTGCAGAGCAAGTATGTTAAGGCACATAAAAGTCATATGATATTATATAAAGGGAGTAGCTGTTTCCTTAGAAGGTTCGAATTGCAAGTATTACTATAAAAGTTGTTGATGTGCTTAACAAATGGTGGGTGGAAATGTTGGGCTCAGAAAAAGGATTTGTCCTGGGCGCGTCTGCTTTCATGACAAGAATACAAGGTAATTTTTAAGTGCTAATTTAATGGTTCTTACTGTAAGGCAGTGGGAGTGTTGATGAGGAAAGTTGGTAACAGGTGTGTGCAGTCACGGACAGATGGCAGTGTTAGAAAAGGTGGGGGTCAGAATTGTTTTGGGCATCGATCGGAATTAAGGAAAGTGTGCATGTGGAATGGTGCAGTGGGAAGAGCTGTAGAATGGAAGACCTTGCAAGCTCCACATTAGAGGTGAACTTGGAGCATCTTGTGATGGCAGGGCAAATGGGTTGTGGGAAATGGAGAAGTAAGAAGTAGATTGTGATTGGTTTTTGTGTGTAATTTGATATAACTTAGCAATGCAGGAGTTTTTGTGGAAACTGGAACTCTGTTTTTCATCAGTTGAACTTCTATTCTGTAGAGTTATAGATATTTTTCCATAGAAAGGCAGGCAGTGCAGCTTGGATTCTAGAGCAGAGAGTTTGGATTCTGTTGGCTTCAGTTCAAAGTTCAGCCCTGCTGTTTATTGGCTGTGTGACCTTGGGCAAGTTACTTAACCTTATAGCACATCTGTAAAATCATGATAACAGTTGTACTGATTGCATGGGATGTTGTGATGGTGAAAACCTTGTTTGTTATATGATAACACCTTATACATGTTAGCTATTAATCTTGCCATTTTTTGTATTTGTAAATTCTTTCCCTGGAGCCAGTAGTGGAATAATATTTACGATAGTTCTTTGAACCTTTTTTTTTTTTTTTTTTTTTTTTTTTTTTGCAATTTTACTGGCACCAAATGTGTTTATCTACCTAGTCCCCATTAGAGCCATGGGATTACATTCATATTTGTATAAAGGTTGTCAGTTTAATATTCAAGCAATTAATAAAGACAAGGTGTGAATTGTTCTGTTAACTTGTCTCTGTCTTAATGTGAAGCAGTGTATAAGCATGCATCTTACCATGATTGGGTAAGATGTGTCTGTGTGTCTGTGTATATGTGCACAAAAATTTCTCTTTCAGCCCTGTAATCACATCTCCAAGTAATCTAAGTCAAAAAGAGCAAAATCTAAGCCAGTGGACATGCTGAGGCTATCTCTGGGTCTTCTGGAATGATCAAGGCCAGAAATCCCATCTTCGTATGCATTTTTTTCCTTTTTTTCTTTTTTGGAGACGAGGTCTTGCTATGTTGCCCAGGCTAGAGTGCAGTGGCTGTTCACAAGTGTGATCATAGCTCACTGCATCCTTGAGCTCCTGGGCTCAGGTGATCCTCCTGCCTCATCCTCTTGTGTAGCTGGAACCACAGGTGCACACCACACCTGGCAGTTTCAAATGCATTTTTATATAAAATTGTGATGTTGGTCTGAGTCTTTTCCTCTTTACCTTCCAAACCTGGATTCATCGTCATGGCTCGTGTAGTATCTCGTGCTATACATGCTGTTCTTGTGTTCCTTGTGGGAGCATTTTTTTCTTTTTTCTTTTTTCTTTTTTTTGTTTTTTGAGACGGAGTCTCGCTCTGTCACCCGGGCTGGAGTGCTGTGGCCAGATCTCAGCTCACTGCAAGCTCCGCCTCCCGGGTTTACGCCATTCTCCTGCCTCAGCCTCCGGAGTAGCTGGGACTACAGGCGCCCACCACCACGCCCGGCTAGTTTTTTGTATTTTTTAGAAGAGACGGGGTTTCACCGTGTTAGCCAGGATGGTCTCGATCTCCTGACCTCGTGATCCGCCCGTCTCGGCCTCCCAAAGTGCTGGGATTACAGGCTTGAGCCACCGTGCCCGGCCTTCTTTTTTCTTTAGAGAAGAGAAAGTTTGTCAAAACAAGGGCAAAGGTGAAGATGTATGACTTTTCAGTCCTTAAACATGACTAACCTGTTTCTGTTGAGGGACTGAGAAAAGAGTATTATTGGATGTGAGGGAAGAAGCCAGTGGGATTCTTCCTTGGTGGCTAAGAGAGCATGATGTGGGTGAAGGGCTCTAGAAGGACATCATATGTTGCACATTTTAGTATCAGAAACGGGCTTTTTTTCCTCAGTGGGTTCTACTCTCAAATAGTATCTTTTTTTTAAATGTTTGAGCATAATTTGCTTCCCTCTAAAGAATACAGTCCTTGAAATAGCCCAAAATACAATTTTTCTGATTACTATCACTTATATAAGACCCTCCAAACCTTTCCCATCCTTAAAAGTGATCCATGCTAACACATGTCACACTTTCTTCTCTTAAGTGTGTGATTTTTTTTGGCTGGTCTGTGCCCCCTCACTTCCTTTAGAGCTCTAAGTTTTGTCATTAAAATGAGCACTTCTGTTTAAATGTCCCCCGGGCTCATCGGTCCATTTGCCTTAGCTACTCATTGTTTATTTGAAATACAACTTTTTATGTAACAGCCAAAACCTAACCAACTACGCACTGTTAACTTTATATATAAGCTCCTTCTTATAACTAAAGAATTCACATAGTTGTTAGTTATGGTTGCAGTCTGCCTTGCACTAATGTATTTTTATTTTCTGGAATGTATGTGCCTGCCTATCTTTTCCATATGTAATCTTCTAGGGAAATCATCAGCACACTGTGAGAAGTCTGTCATCTTGTTAAGTGTGAGTGAGATACCATCCCTTCCCCAAACAGCGTGGATTTCAGTAGGGCACTGTTTTTAATGTGAGGCTGATCCACCCATATCTATGCTATTGTCTGTTACTTGAAGAATATTGATTGTCTTGGAGTCTCATTTCTATCATGTCTCTACCCTGCTGACTTCACCATCCGTGTGGTCCTTCAGCAAACTTCTCAAACTAGGCGCATTCCCTGTCTTCTGGGTTCTGGTGGTTAGCTTGGGAAGAAAGTGAAATTTGACTTGCCTAAGAAAGTAAGACCCCCTCCCTATCACACCCATATGTGAAAGCTTCTTGGGCCATTATTCTTTTCATCTTAGCCAATAGCCTCTATCCTTGCTCCTTGACATACTTCTTGATGGCTGGTAGTGGACCAGCAAAGTAGTTGACCTGTCCCAAAATCACACACAGAGAGAGGCTAGTGTTTACACAATTTCAGCCAGCGAGCGTGGTGCAGTGGCGCATGCGTCTTGTCCCATCTGCTCAGAAGGTTGAGGTGGGAAAATCACTTGAGCCCAGGAGTTCAAATGTAGCATGGGAAGCATAGTGAGACCATGTCTCCAACAACAGCAACTTGCAGCCAGCTTGCTTGGGAGCTCAATGAGAACCCGGAGGGAAAAATGCTGGCCATGTGGGTCAGACGCTGCGACTGACAGTGGGGATTGCTTGTTAAGCAAGAACAGATACTGTGCCTACTTCTGGGAACTTCTTAGGGGCCAGTCATTAATCAATGAAGTGACTGCACTCCGAAGTATAAAATTTACCAGGAGGGTGATTGTATGGTGCAACTGGAATAAGGGAATTTCACTTACAGCTTTCTTAGGAAAAAATGATTGTGTCGAAATCTAAAGCATGAGCAGAAGATAAGTGGCCAGATTGTCCACTTTGTTCTACCAAAAAAAGAAAATTCCTTGTTATCCATGATGAAAGGGTCTAAGTAACTAATATGATGCAGTTTTTGCAAAGCCCGGGTCTCTTACCAGTGTACAATATTGTCGTCGTTTATGAAAAAATAACCAGCACGGCCTGGCCTTTGTTGATCTGTCAGCAATGCTTATGGTTTTCATCTTCGCTGCAGGCCCCTCTTCAGGGACCGCAGTTGGCTGTAAAAAATGCAGTCCTTGGCTTCATTGTCCACACTTTCTGCCCAGAGCAGTAGTCTCTGTCTAGGGGACACCCATGTCTGGCTGGTGGGCAGGGAAGGGGCTTCATCAATTCCTGGTGTAAGTCTCTTTCCCACTTTCTCTTCTTTATATGCAGGCTTCTTCCTCTGCACAGAGAAAGCTGGTGACATGCGCTTTAGAGGGGAGTATCAAGAGATTGTGAGTGCTCAGTATGTGAGAGAAAGACTAGTCTTAAGAGGATGTGTGTGTCATTCTTAGAACAACAAAAGAAGACGTGGAAAGTCTTTGACTATATTGATTTTTGCCATTTGGAGCAAAAATCTAATTTTTGTGAAAGTGATGCTGGGACCATGTAATTTTGTGAAAGTGAGGCTGGGAACACATAATTCCTCACACCCTCAGCTGTGTGCGGCTGTGCTTCCTTTGCCACCATAAGGTCGAGTGCATCCAAAGTGTGAGCGAGTGTGCTTTTTTTTTTTTTTTCTTCTTTTTTTTGAGACGGAGTTTTGTTCTCATTGCCCAGGCCGGAGTGCAATGGCACAATCTTGGCTCACCGCAACCTCTGTCTCCCAGGTTCAAGTGATTCTCCTGCCTCAGCCTCCCAAGTAGCTGAGATTACAGCTATGTGCCACCATGCCCAGCTAATTTTGTATTTTTCGTATTGATGAGATTTCTCCATGTTGGTCAGGCTGGTCTTGAACTCCTGACCTCAGGTGATCTGGCCACCTTGGCCTCCCAAAGTGCTGGGATTACAGGTGTGCGCCACCATGCCCAGCTGCGGTGTGCTGCTTTTTGCACTTTTTGGTTTTTCATTTTAGTGTTCTTTTGTGCTTTCTGACCTAAGTGCTGGCAACATGTACCTTAATGCGTGAATTGATTATGAAGACAGTTTCTGAGAGCAATCCTCAAGGCTCAGTTTTTGTCTGGCTTTCTCTATTCATCGAAGCAACTTAAAAAAAAAATCCCCTTCCTCTTTAGAGTTCTCCCCCTGCCCAGGCACACAGGTCTCACAGCACACGCTGTTCATCACCCCACAAGATGCACGTGCTCTCTTTGGCTTAGCAGTTCACATGCAAATACAAATACAGTCACGTGGGCATAAAAGTATGTCAGTCAGTGATGGACTGCGTAAACCACGATGGTCCCGTCAGATTATAACGGAACTGAGAAATTCCTATCGCCTAGTGACGTCGTAGCGTGGAAGTGCAGCACATTCCTCAGGTGTCTGTGGTGATGCTGCTGCTGTGAACAAACCTACTGTGCTGTGGTTGTATAAACGTCTAGCACATACAGTTACGCACAGTGCATAGTACTTGATCATGACAATCTGTGACTGACTCTGTTACTGGCTTATGTATTTACTATACTTTTAATTGTTATTTTAGAGAGTTGTCCTTCTTTAAAAAAAAAGCCCGTTGTGAAACAGCTTCAGGCAGGGCCTTCACAAGGTCCCCAGAAGACGGCAACTCCACATGTGCTGTCACCTTTGAAGCCCTTCCAGTGGGACAGAGGTGCTGGTGCAAGACAGTGATGTTGATGATCCTGACCCTGTGTAGGCCTAGGCTAATGTGTGTGTGTGTGTGTGTGTGTGTGTGTGTGTGTTTTAGTTTTTCACAACAATGTTTAAAAAGTGAAAAACCATAATTTAAAAATAGAAAAGAATTTATAGGATAAGGATAGAAAGGAAATATTTGTGTACAGTTTCCAATGTGTGTGTAAGCCAAATGTTATGAGTCAAAAAGTTGAAAAAATTAAGTTTATAAAGCAAAAAAGTTACAGTAATCTAAGGTTAATTTATTGTGGAAGAAAGAATTTTTAGAAAATGTAGTGTAGCCTAAGCATGAAGTGTTTCTAAAGACTACAGTGGCGTACACTCATGCCCTAGGCCTCGACACTCACTCACCACCCACTCTCCCACCCAGGGCAACTTCCAGTCCCGCAAGCTCCATTCATGGTGAGTGCCCTGTATGGGCATACCATCATTCACCCTTTATACCGTATGTTTTACTGTACTGTGTCTGTGTTTGGTTGCACAAGTACTTACCGTTGTGTTCCAGTTGCCTACAGTATTCAGGACAATAACATGTTGTACAGGTTTGTAGCCTGGGAGCAAGAGGCTATCCCGCGTAGCCTAGATGTGTGGGAGGCTCTACCCTCTAGGTCTGTGTAAGTGCACTCTAGCATGATGGCACAACTATGAAATCCCTGAATCACACATTTCTCTTTTACCTTAATTATGGAGATAAGGCCTTGCTGTGTTGCCCAGGCCGATCTCAAACTCGTGAGCTGAAATAATCCTCCTTCCTTGGCTTGCGAAGTGCTGAGATTACAGATGTGAGCCCTTCACCCAGGCCATGCATTTCTCAGAATGAGTGTGCCCCTGGCATTACCGATGCATGTCTCTGTATGCTCCTGTCATGCCTGGCCTTTACTGGCTACTTGTGCAGTTGTCTGTCAGCTGTGACTTTTGGGGCTATAAATCCATCAAAGTTCAGGAATCTCCCAAACTTGGTTCATTTAATGCTCAGCAGACGTAGCTCCACAGCTGTATTTAAAACTGATGATGATGGTGTCCCGTGTTTGGAGGATTCATTTGTAAGTGACCATAGTGAGTTTATCCTGGCCATTCCCCAGAGAACAGCAGGACTCCTGGTTCATCTAGGACATGTGAAGTGACTGGCTCTCTGAGATTGCTGGGCTTCCTTAAAAGTGTCACATACAAGGACATAGATTTTCACATTGTGTAGTATTGTTTAGATCAGGGATCCCCAACCCACAGACCACTGTCTGGTACTGGTCCATGGCCTGTTAGGAACCAGGCCACACAGCAGGAGGTGAGCAGGGGGAGCAAGCATTACCGACTGAGCTCCGCCGCCTGTCAGGTCTGCATCGGTGTTAGTGGAACTGTGTGTGAGAGATCTAGGTTGCACGCCCCTTCTGAGAATCTTAACTAATGCCTAATGATCTGAGGCAGAGGCCAAATGGTTTCATCCTGAAACCATCCTCCCAGGCCCCCATTTGTGGAAAAATTGTCTTAAGTTAAACTGGTCCTTGTTGCCAGAAAAAAGTTGGGGGCCACTGGTTTAGATCTTGCAGTGTTGTGAAGTAATGTTTGGTCTTCTCAGAGACTCCAAGCAAAACACCAGCATGAAAAGATGAGCCATTCACGGCAGCTCTTGGCATTGGTTTTAAGATGAAACACATCAGTATTAAAAATAACTATAAAACATTCATGAACGTTTTTGGAGTTTCTTTGAAGAATGTCTTTGAAGCTGACTTAACATTATTGCATTTATTACAGTTGCTCTGCAGCTCAACTGGGCGTTACAGGTTTTCATCTGGGGTTCACATACACATTTTAAGGGTTGAGTCTGTTGGTATAAATCAAATGCAGTCCTCAGACTCGTGTGCAGGCCACATGGCGATCCTGGGATGAAGAAGATATTTCTATTTATAAACCGATTCCTGAGTACTTCAGATATTATTTGTATGTTGAACTCCTGTCTAGAATTGGTACATATCCACATGTACAGAGAAGAATAATGAAACGTCGGTGGTGTCACTGCACCCTCCTCTTTGATCCCATTCTCTGAGGTTTTAATTTAGGCCCAGGAAGCAGCACTTAAATATCCCTACTCCCAGCTGCTAGCTTCAAACAGTACAAAGCTCGGCTTCCAAATATATTTATCATTTCATGGTTGAATATTTGCAAAAACTGACTTATCCTATTTACCCTACGATTTCTCTCAAATAGGACTTAGCAACTACTAATATGGATTAGAAGATAGAAAGGGAAGCTTTATGTTTGCTTGCATTTTAGCTAAAAGATAATTAGAACTACAATTGAAGTTATGATGCACATAATAGCAAAAAAGAGCTACATGTTAAGTGTGGTACATTGACTGTGTCAAGAAAAGTGCAGTCAAAAGCCCAAGAAAGCTTAAAAGAGAAAAAAATAGAAAAAAAGAACTTTTTGGAATATAAACTCTGACAGATTTTTTGTAATTTCTGTGGGCTTGAAAAGTCTTTAACATTTTCATTGTTACTGCCCTGGTACTATTTATGTGTTAGAATACAGAACAACTTTAAATTTGTGGAGTCTTATCAGTAGGACTGCTGGCTTTGCTAAACCCATGCAAAACAGACACTTCGAAGTGACCTTGTTTAACTCATCCGCTCCTCCCTTCAGTGAGGGCGTAGTACTGTGTGCGATGTGCTCTTCCAGATGCTGGGCTGCAGTAGCGAATGGAGACAAAGCCCCTGCCCTCATGGGCTTAGACTCCAGCTGATGACTTGTGGTTTATAATAAACAGTGAACATTGTGAGGTTATTCACAGGAAGGGATGAGTAATGGATGGATCTTCAAAACATGATTCTGGTTAACTACAGACAAGCTGAAGTTCCAGGTGTAAAAAACCTTCTTCCTTATTTTATCCGTCCGTCCGTCCCTCCCTCCCTCCCTCCCTCTTTAAGCATATTATACAGTCAGAATAAATGAGTAGTTGATAAAGCTCTTTGCTGAAATAAAAGCAAATATGTTCACATTTCCAAAAAAATAAATACCCAAGTGGGAGTTGTATGGTTGTGATGTCAGACATGTTATGAGACCATCAGAGGTATATGGAAATTTGGGGAGGAAGACAGTAATTATATAAAAGTACATGCAAGCCTGGGCAATATAGGGAGACCCTGTCAGCCTACAAAAAAAAAAAAAAATAAAAAATAGTAGTTGCGGGTGGTGGCATATACCTGTGGGGCCCAGCTACACGGGAGGCTAAGGTAGAATTACTAAGGAGAATCACTTGGGGCAGGGAAGTGGTGGCTGCAGTGAGCTGTGATTGTGCCATTGGACTCCAGCCTGGGCGACAGAGCGAGATCCTGTCTCACACACATGAAAAGCAATGATTAGAGGTGTGATACGGGAAACGCTCCCATCTAAGTAATGACCAGAATATTCCGTGATAGAGATGAAGTCCTAGCAGGACTTCCCTCTCAGGTTATTAGTGGTGATGATCCTGCTTTGTTTTATTACCTTATTACTATTATGCTCTCTGAGGTATGAAGTGATATTAATCTGTTTTCAGTGAGAAATAACACTTTATAGCATTGCTATCATTTAAACATATTAAAATATGTTGTAATGCAGAAAAACACCCTAGGGGAGAGAGGTGAAAACTTAGGATTTTAATTTGAAATGCAGTTGGGAAATTATTTGGACAGCAGAGAAAGCTTTAGGGCAAAATTTCAGTAATAAGTATATTATTTTCTAAATTATTTATCAGGGAGTTGAGTTTGTTTTTCATGTACCTGGACTTAATTACGATTACAAAAAAATGCTTAGCTAATTGTAGTCATTCATCTGTACTAATCCAAAAACAAAAATGAGGCACCACCGATGGTTTTTATTTAGGTAAAACAATGTATTTTTTGACTGTGAGCAGTTAGATAGGATAACCATATATTCAGTTATTTCTAACTTGCCTGTTTTGTGAAGAGCGCTATTTCGTGACTGTTTCCTGCGTCTCGCTGTGTTTTGGGGGTTCTGGCCTAGTTCCTACAACGTATCCTCTTATCCTGGTTCTGTGTTGTCCTGGTGATTCTCCCAAGAGCTAATCAGTTAAAGAGATTTTCTTTTCCATTTTGGATTTTAGCCTGGAGTTTTACTCTTGGTAGTAAAATGGTATCTAAAAATAAAACAGGGAAGAATTAGAACATGTCAGATATAGTAACACGTTTTAATAATTTGCTCTAAAAATCTGCTTATCAACTGATAACCTTTCCATTCGCATGTCTACTTTTTAAAACACTTGGTTTCCTAATATCCCAGGGAGAACAGGCACCTACAGAGATACTTAGTTGCTTCCAGCCACAGCCCCAGAGTGACTTCTAGAATCTGCGTATCTTGGTTTATTTCATGTTGTTTTCTTTAAGCCATACTGTCTGCTGGTCAGATGGTAAGAGATGTCTGTTTTGGAAAATTAGGTAAATAATCCAGTGCCACAAGTAAATTTAGCATAATGTACAGGCTTTATTTTGCTTATTTAAAATATGTTGTCTTGGCCGGTTGCAGTGGCTCACACCTGTAATCCCAGCACTTTGGGAGGCCGAGGCGGGTGGCTCACTTGACGTCAGGAGTTCGAGACCAGCCTGGTCAACATGATGAAACCCGGTCTCTACTAATAATACAAAAATTAGCTGGGTGTGGTGGCACGCGCCTGTAATTCCAGCTACTGGGGAGACTGAGGCATGAGAATCTCTTGAACCTAGGAGGTAGAGGTTGCAGTGAGCCGAGATCACGTCACTGCATTCCAGTCTGAGTGACAGAGTGAAACTATGTCTCCAAAAAAAAAAAATTAAAAAAATAGAGTAAAATAAGTCTTGGGTGGGTGCGATGACTCATGCCTGTAATTCCAGCACTTTGGAAGGCCAAGGCGAGAGGATAATTTGAGGCCAGGAGTTTGAGACCAGCCTGGGCAACATAGTGAGACCCCCATCACTACAAAATATAAAAAAATAGCTGGGTGTGGTGGCAGTTGCCTGTAGTCCCAGCTATTCAGGAGGCTGATGCAGAAGGATTGCGTGAGCCCAGGAGTTCAAGGCTGCAGTGGGCTAGGATCGCATCATCGTACTCCAGCCTGGGCGACAGAATAAGACCCTATTTCTAAATTAAGTAAATAAAACGTAATTTTACCACTAGTTATTCAGCAATTAAATTCCATACAACTCATAAACTATACGAGAAATTGAATTCCACTGTTTTTGTTACTGAGAATGCTCTTGTCCTAGCAGACCTGTGTGTGCTAAATTGAGGTCTAATCTCCATTAGTCACTAAGATGTGCCCAAACACAAAGGCTTTTCATAGTTGTTATATCCCTTAAGTGATGACCCTGAGAAATGAGAGTCAGACTGTCAAGGTACATCTTTTGTCCTTATTCCCTAGATTTGTTCTTGAAATAAGCCACCAGTTCAGAATTTTGGGGTTCCCTCTGCACTGGCAGTGGTTGAAGGGTTTAACGTGCCTGAAACCTTGAGCATAAATCCCTTCTGCAGCTGCCCTGGGCCATGTCAGCCGGCACCAGCCGTGCTGTGGCACCAGAGAATAAGCCTGCACTTAATGTCACAGCATTTCAGAGAACTGTTGGAGCATGGGGCTGGCCCTTGGGATTTAGCTGCTGCTTGTATGAAGCAGTTTTAAAATATTAAGCTTGGAAAGGTCCCACTGAGCTGGGTAAAGACTTTGTTCCCTTTGGGTCCGTCTGTATGTTTTATCGGTTTTCAGCTGCAGGGCAGATGTCTCCCCTGGGTTGCAGTCTTAGGCACTAAGATGTGTTGCTGGCAGGTTTGACTCTAGAAGCCCCAAAGGGCAGGCAGGGATAGATGGTTTTGAATTCTGCTTCTTGTCTCTTCTGTGTTGTATTGGTTTCAGAGTTCAGTATCCAGTCACGGTGGACAGCTTTGTAGTATTTTGCAGCCTAAAAAATTTATGCAAGCAGTAAATTAAAAATCTGAAAAACACACACATACACGTGTGTGCACATGAAGGCACGTGCACATCCCTCCATGGAATCTTCCACTCTTGTGTGCTCTGTAATTCTCTTTATTTTTATTTATTTACTTAGAGACAGGGTCTTGCTCTGTTGCCCAGGGTAGAGTGCAGTGGTGCAGTCATAGCTCAGTGCAGCCTCCACCTGCTGGGCTCAAGCAGTCCTCCCACCTCAGCCTCCCAAGTAGCTGGGACTACAGGTGCATACCACCATGCCCAGTTAATTTTCTAATTTTTTTAGAGGTGGAGTCTCGCTGTGTTGCCCAGGTCAACCTTTAACTCCTGGTCTCAGATGGTCCTCCCCAGTTCTGCCTCTTAAACTGCTTAGATGATAGGTGTGAGCTACCACAACTGACCTATAATTTTATGTTAGATTTACATGAGAAGTGATGCTGTTTTAAAGTGTAATGCTCTCAATTAAAGGAATTCCCTATGGTAATACATTTATACATAACAGAGCACTAACAGAATTACAGAAGGCCTTGATGCCTATTCTGTTATTTGTTTTATGTTTCTGTAATTGATGCTTTGATGTATTTTGGCCATAGAGGCACTATTATAATGCACATAGTCTGACTTTCACTGGACAGAGGTTTGTTGAGCTGGTTCTTTTCACGTGCTGTGGCAGGAGACGTGAGGCAGAGGACACAGAGGCCCTGCCCTGATGGCACTCACACTGTAAACTTGAGGCAGCGAGGACGCACAGTTAGGAGCTGAAGTTGTACCACAGAGCATGTAAAGGGAGAGTTAGACACAAGGTGAGGAGGCTCCAGGTGAGGCAGTGAGAGCCATGGGGCCTTCTGTCCCTCCAGCCAGCAGACGCCGAGTGACCACAGGACCCATTCGATTCCAGGTTCCTGAGCAAGCTGCCTTCTGTGCTTGTGATTTTTATGTTGTGGGGGATTGATGGTGCCGCCTCAGGTGGAGATCAGTGTGACAGAGTCTGCAGGGCAGGACAGAGCACTGGATGTGTGGAGTAGGGTCTTCGGCTTTCTCTGGGGGAGCATTTCAGCAAAGGCCCTTCTGGGCATGTGAAGTTTTCTGAGTCAGTTATCAGGACAATGGGAAGCCACAGAGCGGGGAGTCTGCTGTAGAGTGATCAGGCTTGAGCGTTAATAAGGTCATTTGGCTGCACTGTAGATGATGGAGCCAGGTAAGAGGCCCCTGTAGTCTAGGCAGGAGGTGTGGGTAGCTCTGACCAGCAGTGGAAAGAGGGCAAGGTGGCCAGATTTGAGAGATGCTATTTAGGGAGGTGGATTGGAAGGGCTGTCATGGGGGTCATTGGGAGGGGGCTGTCCAGGTAGCTGTCCTCAGGGTTTATCACGGGTACCACAGAGAAGGGGAAGACATTTGGGCATTCACTAAGCAAATTTGGGGCATGCTGAGTGGGAGTGCCATGTGGCATTCAAATTGCAATTTGTGCAGGTAATCAAACTAGGGGCTCGGGAGAGGCCTGGGGAGGAGAAATGGACCTGGAAGTTCTCTGCCAGGCGGAGTGACTCAGGGTCTCAGGGAGAGCAGGCTGGTGGGGCAGAGCCAGGGTGTGGGGGTGCAGAGTGAGTGGAAGGTGAGGAATTGGGCCGTGAGAGGCAGGGCCAGACAGGGCTGGGGATCAGGGAAGAGGGTCAAGGGCGGGCTTTCATTTGAGAGGGTGTAGAAAGCAAAATAATGTTTTTAGAAAGATTCCTGACAGCTTGGGCCCTTTGATGTGGTTGGAAGGATTGAGTGGAGTGAGGGAGGTGGAGAGTACAGAAGCAGCAAGGGATGACAGAGGGTACGAGGCAGGGCAGGAGGCTCAGGAAGGCAGGGACTGTGCATGGGGGCCACGAGCCTTGGGTGGGTGGGGATCCCATGTACCCAGGTGTGGGCCCAGGGTGGACGGGGGCCGTACTTACAGGGCAAGGGGCCCCAGGTGAGTGGGTGCTGTCCGCAGGGGCTGATGTGCCCCTGGTGGGCACTGGGCACAGTATCCCAGTGCTACCCCTCAGCCCTGGGACCTTAGGTGTTCATTACCATTTAGTCTTGTTCACAGCCAGGGAGTTTCTAGTCAGGCACAGCTGGTGGGGAGGCCCCGTGCTCCTTCTTCTCTGCCACCTCCACCCTCGTACCCTCCCCTCCACCTTCCCTTCTGGATACCTCATGCACCTGTATTTAACGTGCAGGACAGGGTTCCATGGTCTGTCAGCCATCACCTACTGAGCTGTTCCCACGAGGCGCATGCCTCCCAGCCAGTGGGTCATCAGCCCGTTTCACAGATGGGGGCAGGCTCAGGGCTGATGAACTGTGGCACAGCTCACCCAGCCGTGTGTAGTGCTCCATCATGTGGAGAACTATGTGGCCTCACTGCGGAGGCCATCGGTGAGGGGGTGCTGGGCCATGAGGACTTGGATGGACTGGGGCCATGTGCAGAATGGCCTTCCTGTTTCTTATTCACACCCCGAGGCTTCCTCCAGGCCCTGAGACTTTTCATGCAGTGCCTGTTACTATTATGTAATATGCCAGTAAAGACCACCGTTCAGTCAAACACCAGAATGCAGGGCTCAGATACTTTCAGGTTCTCCCTTTGCAGACGTTAGCCCAGGTGGGACTGCGCCTTTCTGCTGAAGAAGCAAAGCTAGGCCAAGCCCCAGTCCCCCATCCAGCCTCCTTGAGGCTTCCCCAGCGGCTCAGGGTGCGGGCAGGTGCCGAGAGGGAGAACCTGGTTAATTTTAATTGACTTGCATTTTTGGCCTCTGTGATTTCCTTGTTGGCCTCCTTGGATGTGTGTTTAATTCAAGCAAGAGTTCATTATCGGAGTTCTTTTAATTATAAAATAAAATGTGTTCATGGTAAGGAGGTCACATCACAGAAGGCTGTAGGGAAGAGACTGGAAGTGCTTTTCATCTCCCCCCCACCCCTCTCCCCAGAATTAATCACAAATACTTTTGTGTGTTTATTGTTCTGGAAATTGTAAATGTATAAACAAACCTACTAAGGTATACTCTTCTGAAATTTTCCTTTGAAAATTTAGCTTATAATTTGGGTTTGTTTCTTGATGAGCACGTGCTAAACCCATTCCACCCTTTTTTGATGAAAATTATTACATGTTTATTAATATATCACATTCCCTCTGTCCTGTCCCTTGTTTCCCCCATAAAACACAACACTGCAGTGAATTTGTTTGAATACATCCCACAGAATATATAGCTGGCGATGGCATTGCTGCGTCAAAGGGAGTGTGCATTTAAAATCTGAATAGGTGTTGTCAAATTGTCCTCCTTAAAAGTGCCTTTTTTTTTTTTTTTTTTTTTTTTTTTGAGATGGAGTCTTACTCTGTTGCCCGGGCTGGAGTGCAGTGGTGCGATCTTGGCTCACTACAAGCTCCACCTCCTGGGTTCAAGCGATTCTCGTGCCTCAGCCTGCTGAGTAGCTGGGATTGCAGGCGCATGCCACCACACCTAGCTAATTTTTGTATTTTTAGTAGAGATGGGGTTTCACCATGTTGGACAGGCTGGTTTCAAACTCCTGACCTCAGGTGATCTGCCCGCCTCGGCCTCCCACGTTGCTGGTGTTACAGGTGTGAGCCACCGCGCCTAGCCAGAAATGCCTTTTAAAAGGTGTGTATGATTTTCAGTTCCAGCTTCACTGAGCATTAGAATATTTTAAAGAACCTTTCAGGGTGCCCAGACCCTTTGCTCTAGTAGGTTTCATGGCTGCAGCCTCCGGGCCCCGAGGATGGGACAGGTGTGCTGTGCAGTTGCTGTGGGCCTCACTGTGTCATGGTGCACTCCACCTTTATTGCTGTAGCCTCATTTGTTCTTTCTTCAGTTGTACAAGAGGAAGACTGAGACTGCTAGTCAGAGGGACTGGTATTTTCTTCTGTCCTGAATATAGAATCTTGGAAGGTTTTATGGAGAGAAATTAAGGGAATGTCTTTTATCTATATGTTTGTATGTGACATGCTGTTTAGTGAGTATAATCCATGTGCTAGGTACTTCACATGAATGGATTCTCATAACACTCTGCGAGGTAGCTGCTCTTTCACTCTGTGTGTGTGTGTGTGTGTGTGTGTGTGTCAGGGTCTTTCTCTGTTACTGAGGCTGGAGTGCAGTGTTGCAATTACAGCTCACTGCAGCCTTGATCTCCTGGGCTCAAGCAATCCTTCCACCTCAGCCTCCCAAGTAGCTGGGACTACAGGCGTGTGCCACCACAGTCAGCTAATTTTTGTGTTTTTTAGTAGAGACGGGGTTTCACCATGTTGGTCAGGCTGGTCTTGAACTGCTGACCTCAGGTGGTCCACCTGCCTCAGCCTCCCAAAATGCTGGGATTACAGGCGTGAGCCACGGCACCCAGCCATAATTTGGTATCATCTTTATACACCTTCATGCATAATAATATCTTCTTTCATAGATTAGAATGAATTTGAGAACAGAGGAAATTTTAGATATTATGCTAATGGCATGAGGATCCTAGGCCTAGTTGGAAATCATCTTTGAAATAACTTCATAGAGCCGTATTTCATATTTCTCTTCTAAGAATTGTGAAAGAACTTAATTTTGTTTCCCCAGAGGGAGAACTATAAATCATATATAGTAACCAAGACAAAGAATGTTTGTGGAGGATTGAGCTCAATTTAGAACTGATTTACACATCAGAGCAAGCCTGCTGAAAGCATAAGATTTTTACGTGGTTTTGCCAAACAGGTTGAAGGGACTATATTAAGGATAAATAGTTGAGCTGTTTTGTGGTGTTTTTATTTCAAAATACTCGGAAATGGAAAACAATACTTTTCTTGTTTGGGTGTGATTCACAGACTCTCCAGCAGAGGGCACTGCCTGTTTGTGAGTGAGCGTTCTTGCTGGCAGCTGGGTGAGCCGGCGCCTGCACTTCCCAGAGGAAATGGGTCTGAGTGTGATGTGGAAATAGTTACATTTTATTTTAGAATGTTGTCATGAAAGTTATTATAGGTGTCATAATAGCATTTGTAAGGTGTCGCAGAAGATATTGCTGTTTCCTGCTACCTAGATGTACGGAACATTTTACAGTTCCCTACTTAGCATAGTTTAGCTAATTGGGGACTGTTACTAACACATGGCTGGATCCCTACTTTGCCCGTCCTCCTTGAATTGGATTTGAGTTATATAGAGGAAATCTCATTACGTGTGAATTTAGGGGAAATGTTTAATTTTTGATGTGTAACCAAGAAGAAAGCATGGCAGTTTCTTATTGGTGGCTTCATGACTTACTGTGAATTTTTAATTTTCTGAAATCTCAGGTGTTTCTTTCCCTGCTCTGAATCCTGGGAAATGATTGCATTTGAAGTGGAGAATCACACAGCCTCCTTTAGTCCACTCTCCACGTTTCCTCCTCCCCACAATGTCCAAATTATCTTTTGGTTATTCCTTTGTCTACCAGACTGGCACAGCCATTATGTTCTGTGGACTGAATTGTCAGTTTTCTCCACTGTAAGAATGGCGGGTGCACCATCTGTGTGTGTGTCTTGTTTATGTGTACACTTGCAGATACAGAGGTGTTTTTGCCTCAGCTTTTCCTGTGTAAAAGTTTTAAGTACTGTGTAGACATGCTTGTATACCTGGCTTTTGAATATATTTCACCCCTGCAAACTTGATTATTTGATGCGTGTGGAAGTTTTAGAAGAGATCACTTGGTTTTTCACTTAGGTGCACTTCTGTTTTAGTTTTTCTTGCTCCTTGGACTCACTGGTGTCAGGCGCTTTCCAAACTGCCTGCCTGATGCGGAGGTGCTGATTCCCCATTTGCTCTGCCCTTCTTCAGGGCTGCTGTACCGGCAGTGCCCACTGGGGGGCAGCGTGATTGCACACCACCCTGCAAGGGTCTCGGCTTTCTTTTCAGTTGGCAGGTGTGGGGGGCATTTTTGAGAACAAAGCACATTATTACTGAACGCTGAAACCCCTAGCGACAAAGCATTGTAGTGAATTCAAATGCACGATCTGGGAAATTCTCGGAGCCACCACGACTGGTCTCCCCAACAGGGCCTGATACACAGGATCACTTGTAATTAAAACTAACACTTGTGGATGGGGGCGAGCTCTCACATTAATGGACGTTTCTCATTGTACAACATTCAAAATATGTGGCAGGCCTTTGATAAAGAACCTTTTTTCTTTTACCCCTTGAATAGTTATTAGACGTGGAAATAAGAGGAGTTAGTTGGGAAAAAGCTTGCATGCTGGCTTTGTCGTTGTTTTTGAAAAGAATGGAAAATACTTGCAAATAAAGGCATATGGATTATTTTATCCATCTTGCACAAAACTGGGCTCATAGCACCTGATGGAGTCCTGGCTAACAGGTTTATTTTACTTACTGATTTCTGGAAATAAAGCAGGCAGTAAACTGGACCACTTAACTGTTTAAATCCTTGCAATAGGGTATAATTGTACTTTCAGATTTGTTTTTATATCAGTTGTGCAACATGTCTTGGGCAGTCATCTTAATTTTAAGTTCCTTTCTTTTAAGTTCATGCCTTATTCTCAACTTTCTTGCTCCCTAACAGAGCTGTGAATGGATAAGGCTTGGCAGGCATTTGCCTAATAGGTTTTGATGCTAGGAGCAACTGCACTATTCCTTTGCCCTTCTTGGTTTTCCTGTTTCGTGCTTACTTATTCTTTATAAGCCATGCATTGTTGTCGTGTGCAGCCGTGCACCCTCCTGCTGCCCGTCACGGCATCGGGTCTTTCCTGTGGGCCTCCTCACCCTGCCCCACCTTTTCTCCAGGCACGAGTCCTCCCCTAGAGTGCATGCAGTCAAATTAACGCGGAGACAGAGCCCATTATGAAGGAAACCAATTTATACGAATTGGGTGACAACATTAGGCTTGACGGGAACTAGCACATCATCATCAGCATCATGGTTACTTTGACTCTTCGTGAGGTGACTTAGGTGCAGTCTGATTTTTGTTTTCCATGCCCCCACCCCACAGAAGCACCTGTGTGGTAACTGTCTGGGTTCATGTGTCCTGTGCTTCCAAAGCCTCTCACCCGTGGCCTTTGCAGTGGGGTGGAGGGATTGGGCAGGCGGCCAGCAGTGAATTAACGTCAGAGGGTGGTCTGGCCTCAGAAGGGCCAGCGAGCAAAGGAGTGTTAGTCCCAAGCCCAGATGGAGGAGGCGGCTGTGTGGGTTTGGACGATGGAGGGAAAGTAGAGATTTGGGAAGAAGAGCGTGGAAACAGGGTGGGTCTCCCTGGATTGCAGGGGAGGGTTTGTCTGCAGGTGTGCAGGGAGTGCAGGCCCTGGTTTGGCTTAAACTGATGAGGGCCTTGGGCACATGCAAAGGCATCAATCTCTCCTTCAGGCAAGGGATAAAAAACCGTTGAAGAGTTTTGGCTTCTTTTTCTCCGTCTTCTCCTTCTTTTTCTTCTTCTTCTTCTTCTTGTTTGTTTGTTTTTTAGAATGAAAGTTACTTAAGAAAAGTTATCCTTGTCATAAAAAAAATTCTGTGGAGGAATTGGGGTGGGAGGTGTCCAGGCTGTGTTCTCATTGACCTGGGGTTTTGAAGGCTCTGTCTGCCCACCACTGTCAGCGTTGAGTAGTTCCAGAACCTTCCCGGACTTTGTCTATTAATCTGGTAAATATCAACTCACACAGCAAATGTGCAAAGAAAGTTCTACTGTATTTATAGAAGTCCAGCTCAGTTCTGGGACATATCAGTAGGTGCTCACTTGTTCTTTTCTTTTCCTACATCATCCTTTAAGATCGAATGAGTAGCAGAGAAGAAAAATTAAAACATATCTCATTGAGTGTTTTCTACATGCCAGTTGACTAACCTCTAGGAACGGACCATTTAGCAGACTTGGTTGGTGTGTTCAGAGTCATAGGCATATAACTGAGTCGTACTGGGTGCTGTTCTGAGTGCTTTACTACCTCCCTTAGTTCTGTAACAACCCTGTCACATTGAGACCACTTACCACTGCCATCTTGTCTTACTCCAGAGGTCCCTCAGGACAGGCAGGAAAGTTAAGAAACTTTCCCATGTGGTGAAAAGGAGCTGAGGCCCAAATGCACACTGTCTGGCTCTAGAGCCCAATCCCTTAGCCTTTTGCCCGGCACCTCTCATTCAGACAGGTAGCCATGAGCTGACTTACTGCCTAATACTTGCTGGCTACACCTGTTTAAAATCCTATGCCTTTACATTTCTCTGCAAATAGAATCAGAGGACAGGCAATATGGTGGGCTGAGAGCACCCACGGGGAGAAACCTTGAATTCGTCCATGGAGCTTGAGCACGTTGCTACATTTCTCCAGTTCTCCTCCTCCTTTAAAAATGTGTTAAATATATATTTTTCTATAACCACATGTTAGAAGTAAATCTCCTGTTTTGAGCAGTGTTTTCAGTGGAGCCATCGTGATGCCATCTGGGTGTGCTCTGGAACTCAGTGACTATCTGGAGACCTAGTGGAAGCCACCGTTCTTCAGGGGGCCTCTAGACATTAAGCACCACTCTGCCCTGGACTCCTGCTTCACCTGTGGTGATGCCATCGTGGCTGTCCCCTCACCTCATTCATGTTCGGATGTCCCCTCTTTGCTTTTTGATGCCTTTTGTTCCCAGCACTCCAGCTTCAGTCTTAACTAGAAATCGCCCAACAAACTGAAAAAGCTCCCAGTTTTGGAAATGGTACTTTGCAGCTTTCATTCTGTCTGTAATATGTTTGAAAGCACCAACTTTAGGGTCTTAGCAAAAAACCAAAGCTGTCTCCATGTTTCATTTGAAGGTACTTTGTTTTCAGTTGTTTCTTTTTGCATGTAAGAGCGCTTTTTGCCCTGTATTTGTTTCTTTTCTTCCTACTGAACACAACAATTCTTTAAAACCTTGTACCTGTCTTGCTTTCGGTTCCTTCTGTTTCTTTAAAGCCTGAGTATTTCTTGTTTAGTTATAACAGCAGTAGTACATGCTAATGGGAAAGAAAATGGAGACGTGTGTAAACTGGAAAATAAATAAAAATACCCTGGATACCACATGCCTTGCCTCCCCGGAGGGAAAACACAATTATCTTTTTCCCCCACATCCTTCCAGAAATTTTCTGCACGTATATGAGCATTTTAAGCACACCCACACGCACAAATGGTTTCCTGCTATACATACTGTTCTGCCAATATATCTTGGATATGTTTCCGCATCACCAAATGTAGATTGACTTCATCTATTAACAGCTCCTTAGTAATTAGGGGATAATTTCTCGCAACTCCCCTATTTTTTCTGGGTTTCCAAACAGGCCACCTTGGGTCTATTCCCAGGGTTCTCCCCAAACAGTGCTCTTCCAGTTCTGCTTCCTTTAGGACGGAGCTGCTGCTTCTAGTGTCATCTACTCCTGCCATTGTGTAGCTTCCGGGGTCTGTTACTAATTCCCTTTTGAATAAAAAAGGGGCAGGTCAGAGGACTCAGGCTGGAACTAGACAGGTCAATGTAGTTGAGTGTGGAATAGGGGTTAAAATATACAGTAATGGCCTTCTACTTAAAACTCTCCAAACTTGAGAAAGGCAAAGTGAAGCCACAGTGAAATGTCACCTCCCTCTTGTTAGAATAGCTATTATCTAAAAGACCCCAAAATGGCAAGTGTTGTGAGGATGTGGAGAAAAAGGAAACCCTCATACACTGTTGGTAGGAATGTAAATTAATACAGACATGATAGAAAACAGCATGGAAGTTCTTCAAAAACCTAAAAATAGAACTCACCATATGATCCAGCAATCCTACTTCTGGATGTTTACCTGAAAGACTTGAAATCAATATGTCGAAGAGATGTCTCCACACCCATGTTTGTTGCAGCGCCGTTCACTGTAGCTAAGATACGGCACCAGCCTACGTTGGAGGGATGGATAAATGGTATGTATGCACAGTGCAGTACTAGTCAGTCATAAAATAGGAAGCACTTCTGTCATCTGTGTCAGCGTGGATGGAACTAAAGAACATTGTGTTAGGTGAAATAAGCCAAACACAGAAAGACAAATACTGCATGTTTTCACTGATACGCAGAATCTGAAACCACTAAATTCACAGAAGCAGAGAGGAATGGGGGTTAGAGGTTGAGAAGTTAGCGGTTGGGAGGGGGTTGGGGAGATCATAACCAAAGGGTACAAAGCCTGGGTTAGATAGGAGGCATAGGTTTGATTTTTTTTCTTATTCTTTTTTTTGGAGCTCTGTTGCATGGTGTAGTGAATATAGCTAATAATTGAGTTCTGTACATTTTAATACTGCTGAGAGTAAATTTCAAATGTTCTCATCATAAAAAATGTTGAATGTTTGAGGGGATGGAAATGTTAGTTAACTTGATTTATTCATTCCACATCATATTAAACGATAACATCACTTTTGTATCTCATAAATATATACGATGATAACTTGTCAATATAAAAAGAGAAATTTAAGAAATCTCAAATCCTGAGCCTCCAAGTCAGGGGAGCCTCTGGGGATGAAAGCCCTGCTCCGTTGTTTGGCCTGCAAGTTGGCCTCCCTTCTTAGCCTCTGCATAGCCTCCTCACTTCCTCCCTGAGCCACCTGTGGCCACTGGAGCTCTGTTAAGCCAACAGGAAGTAAAAACACTCCAACCATGCATTAGAAAAATCACAGTCAGGATGATAATTGATTCCTTCTGTTTGAATCTATTCGAGTGTTACAGATGCTTTGATGAAGTTAAGACTTGGTGGGTTTATCCTCTAGAGCTGTATGCTAGTAATGCTTTGTGTTTATGTATAATCAGTATAATAAGCTTTTGACTGCATAAGATTCTCATTTTCAAAATATACATTTTTAGCTACTCCTTTTCTAATTTCTCTCAAAAGCTGCATTTCTGATTTGTATCTACCTGGTACAGATGCCAGAGGAGCTGGTGTTGGCAGCATTATCTGTTTACCTATGTCGAACAGTTCATACTCTTTTCTTAGGTACTGTTCTTCTCTGATCTGTCTTTTGCCAGCCCCTGAAAACCAAAGTTCATTCCTTTGTTCTACATTGGCCTGATTCACTTCGGAGAAAAGTGATCCCCCATTGTCCCCTGGCTAGCGGCGTGTGAAGGTTGTGGTGGCCTCCTTAGTGCAGAGGATGGGGCTGGATTCTGGGAGTGGTTCTCAGGATTAGGGATGGGGGTGATCTAGGAAATGGAATCACTAAAGTCGGCAGGTAGCCCACTGCTGAGGTCCTCTTTTTGAGACAGGGTCTTGCTCTGTTGCCCAGGATGGAGTGTAGTGGCGCAATCTTGGCTCACTGCAATCTCCGCCTCTTGGGTCCAAGCAATTCTGGTGCCTCAGCCGCTCAAGTAGCTGGGATTACAGGTGCCTGCCACCACACCTGGCTAATTTTTGTATTTTCAGTAGAGATGGATTTTCACCATGTTGGCCAGGCTGATCTCCAAAGCCTCCCCCTTCCAAAGTGTTGGAATTACAGGCGTGAGCCACTCTGCCTGGCCTCAGGCTAATATTTCTAATTAAACATCAATATGAGAGACCTAAAATTTGGCAATGTTGTCACTTAAAAAAAAACAAAAACAAAACCAAACATCCATCTATTAAGACCTCAGCTGCTGGACATGGTGGCTCACACCTGTAATCCCAGTACTTTGGGAGGCCAAGGCAGGTGGATCACTTGAGGCGAGGAGTTTGAGACCAGCTTGGGCAACATGGTAAGACCTCATTTCTACAGAAAATAAAAAAATTTAACCAGGTATAATGGCATGTGCATATAGTACCAGCTACTCAGGAGGTTGGAGGATTGCTTGAGTGCAGGAGGTTGAGGCTGTAGTAAGCCAAGATTGTGCCACTGCACTTCTGCCTGGGTGACAGAACTTTATATATTTGCATGATTATTTCAAGCCAAATACCAGCCTTTATGGTGTGAAATTAGAGCAATTTAGGATTTGTTTTCTGTGTCTTGGTAATTCCTGTGATGCTGTAGGCATCAGTTAATCTGGGCAGGTAGTAGGAAGGGGTCAGGTCTATACAAAGTGCCTTTACTGGCACTTACAGAAATGAAAAACGAGGCTCTCATACTACCTCTTAACCACTGCCTGCTGCTAAGGGTAAGGGCTGATGACTTGGCCTTGAGAATGTTTTTGCTACACCTGCCCCTTCACTCTTACATTACTCCAATCAAAGTGCTTGCCTTGACGTCATGTACATTTTCAGGTCATATGTGATTGTGTTTTTGTACCACATTTTGAGGGGAAAATGTTGGGTTGATGGTTGGAGAGCAGGAGAGGTAGGTCTGAGTGGGTACACCTGGGAAGGTAATCACATGGGCATTTTGCCTCAATGATCACTTCTGCTAATTATGATGACTTGTGGATTTGGGATGCTGGAAAAGAAAAATCTAGGCTGGGGACAGTAGCTTATGCCTGTAATCCCACCACTTGGGGAGACTGATGTAGGAGGATCACTTGGGGCCTAGAGTTTGAGAGCAGCCTGGGCAACAGAGCAAGACCCATCTCTACGAAAACATTAAACAATTATCCAGGCGTGCTGGCGTGCACCTGTAGTTCCAGCCAGTTGGGAAGCTGAAGCGGCAGGATTGCATGAGCCCAGAAGCCCAGGAATTTGAGGCTATAGTGAACTATGATTGTACCACTGCACTCCAGCCCAGAGACCCCTTGTCTCTGAAAATCAATCATTCAGTCAATCAGTCCATCAATCAGTCTGTTTACAGAAATCACTATGTGTTTGCTCCTCTTGGCACAGCCTTAGAGAGAGAGGATAAAAGACCAGGTACAGTGGCTCATGCCTGTAATCCCAGCTCTTTGGAGGGCCAAGGTGGGAGGATCACTTGAGCTCAGGAGTTCAGGACTAGCCTGGGCAACATGGTGAAATGCTGTCTCCACAAAAAATACAAAAACTAGCCGGGCATGGTGGCTTGTGCATATAGTCCCCAGTTACTCAGGAGGTTGAGGTGGGAGGATCATTTGAGCCCAGGAGGCAGAGGTTGCAGTGAGCTGAAATTGTGCCACTGCACTCCAGCCTGTGTGACAGAGCTAGACTCTGTCTCCAAAAAAAAAAAAAAAAGGGAGGATAAAGGTGGACTGGGATGCTCTGGTCTAGACTTGTGGCCATAGTTGGTCATGGGTATTTGGAGATTGGGAACCTGGATGTGAAAAGCTGCGTTCCTGCAGGAGGAGTCTCTGCCAGATCTGGGCAGGGTGTTTTGACCATCGTTTAAACCTCCTTGAAATCAGGCAAGGCCTGGTCATGGATACAGAAGGGGATCTGTTTTTCCAGTTTTGGTGATCAAGGGTCCAACTCCATGCTGAGTAAGTGCAGGCTCACAAGGAATTGAAGTGCTTTGCATTTCTTAACTCCAGGAAGGTCACTGCCATGTCAGTGATTTTAGATCACTTTTTCCATCTCTTCTCTCCCTCCCTCCCTCTTCTAGTTTGATGGGCCATAAGTTTAGGCAGCCTGTGTAGGGGCTGCACGTTTTCATGAGTAATACCGGCCATGTTTTGCTGACCACAGTTGGGGACAACTGAGTGTATTCTTTGTGTGTTTTATTTTGTTATGCATTAGATACTTAGATAAATATCTACATATATGAAATATATTTAATATCCATGCATATTCTATCTGTAATATTTGCTTATTGAATAAATTAACATTGTGGACCACTGACCTACAGAAAATGACAGATTATCCCCAAAATAGTCTTAAAATCTCCTAATAAAAGCTGCGGGTCTTGAGTATTTTAGTGTTTGTTGTTTTAAATAAGTCACTAAACAAAGGGTTATGACAACCAGATGAAGTGTTTTATCTCAAACATTTTAGCCACTGGGTGGTCTCTTTTTAATGGATCTCAAATAATGCAATGCAATATTAATTTCGATCAATCTGTGTACATACATATGACATGTACAACTGAGGCCCTCTTTGTAGGTTTTCATCTAGCAGATTGGAAGTGATCTTTCTTGACTTTGCAGTTAGCCACACTCTGAGCAGCAAAACCTGTTCCCAAATCTGGGTTCATTGACCTTAACGTGTGTGTGTGTGTGTGTGCACATGCGCACACATACACATGTGTAAATTGAGGAAATAACCCCCTTTGTGCCTTTGGATCACTACTTTTGTACATGCAGACGGAAAGACTTCCTTTTGTTTCTTGTCAAGGGCTATAAAGAGAGATCACATTAGTATAACCTTTGCCTCCTAAGGTGTAGATGAGTGAGTTGTGGTTGGAATTTAATTTTAACAGGTTTTATCAAACTGCTAAAAGATATTGAAAATGTTTAATATGAGAGTCTGGGGCAGTAAATCACACACAGGCTTGTTAAAATAGATGTCCGCAGTGTATGGGCGGATGGAGCCTGTGTTTCTGCCCAGGGACTTTTCATTACTGCACCAATTGGGTACATTATTCTCACCTCATAACTCTGCAATATTAGATGACTGGTAGAGATGGTGGTGAAGGAAGAATTTAACACCCCTCTCTCCCCATTTTGGGGGAGGGCTTAAAGACCTATTCTTTTACCCATTTATAGGCCATTTGACTTTTCACAGGGATTTTTAAAAATCGTATTTGAAGGATGTAGGGAATTTTCATGTCACCTGCAACATTGGTTGGTGTCTTGTGAACCACTCCTATCTGTAATGCGTGGAATTTTTGTTTCTTGTTCTTCGTTTTTCTTTCCACTTTCTTTTTTAATTTTTTTTATTTTTGGTTGTTTTCCAGTTTTTCACTGCCTCACTCTCTAAAATTGTATTTGCTCCAGACACAGATGTAGCCGCCTCTCTGTCCGTCCTGGTCAGGCCCATCAGTGCTGCACAGTGTGGCTGTCAAAGCTCTTTGCTTTCTGGCCTCTGTCTCTCAGGCCTAATGAAGCCACTCACTCCAGGGCAGGGCTGCCTTGTCTCCCCAACCGCTAAGGCCAAGTGCAGCTCCGTTATTGGGGCACAGCCACACCCACTCATTTCTGTACTGACTGCAGCTGCTTCTCACTGGGACAGCATTGAGCACTGGCGATTCTTGGGACAGAGGATATGTGACCTGCAAAGCCTAAAATCCATACTGTCTGGCCCTTTACAGGAAGCGTGTGCTGAGCCTTTACCTAAATTGTAGCAGGAATTCAATAAATGTTGACTGAATTGATCTATTACAGGTTTCCCCATCAGGTTTTACTTAATATGCACACAGAATCACTGGTCCCTGGTGTTTGACTACTTGAATACCCTGTAGTAAAGACACAGCAGAGTGTGTGCTTGAGCTTATTTCTTGTGGATGGATCATCTCATCCCGTTCTTATTAAATGAAAATCTTGTCTAAGCTCCTGTGCAGTATCTCTCAACAGGAAAAGGGAAGAACTGGGGAGAGAAGTTGCCAGAGTTTGGAAAGTATTCCCACGTAGCATGGGTGAACATCCTGCATTCGTTGTGAATTGATTCCCTCATCGTGGCTGTGCAAATCCCAGGAGAGAGGGCAGATGAGGGCACAGCGTGTAAACTCGGCACCTCTTCTGCCTGGGCTTTAGAGCAGAAAGCAGACTCTGTCCACCAAGAGGGCTTGCAGCGACTTTGGACTCTTCATGAGGCTGATGAGGCAACCTGTGTGTACCCACTTCTGCCTATCATTTCTTCCTGGAATCAGTGATCTTCCCACATAACACTTTAAACTATTTCAGTCAGAGGGCTTATGTATGGTCCATTAGTTCTGTAGGGACATCATAACAAAGTACCAACAACTGGATGGCTTAACACACAGAAACTCATTGTCTCACAGTTCTGGAGGCTGAAAGTCTGGCATCAAGGCTTTGGCAGGGTCACACCCCCCTCCCCAAAGGCTCTAGAGAAGAACCTGCTCTGTGCCTCTTCCTGGCCTCAGGATCCCAGGTGTTCCTGGCCTTGCGGTTGCATCAGTCTAGCTCTGCACCTTCACCTGGCCTTTTCCCTGTGTGTCTGCACAGCATCTTCCCTTTACGTCTGTCTGTCTCTGTGTTCACACTTCCCTTTTTTATAAGGACGTTAGTCATCTTGGATTAGGACCCACCCTAATGACCTCATTTTAACTTAATTACTCCTATAAAGATCCGATCTCCAAATAAGGTCACATTCTGACATACTGGGGTTTAGGACTTCACATATTTTTTTGTCGGGGGAGGGGAACACAATTCAATTCATAATAGATGGGCAGCGGGGCACGGTGGCTCTTGCCTGTAATCCCAGCACTTTGAGAGGCCATGGCAGGAGAATTGCTTGAGCTCAGGAGTTCAAGAGCAGCCCGGGCAACAAAGTGAGATCCCATCTCTATTTAAAACAAAAATTGAAAATTATCTGTTTGTGGTGGCACATGCTCGTGGTCCTAGCTACCTGGAAGGCTAAGGCAGGAGGATCCCCTGAGCCCAGGAGATCAAGGCTGCAATGAGCTGTGTTTGTGCCACTGCACTCTAACCTTCGTGACAGAGTAAGACCCCATCTCCAAAAAAAAAAAAAAGAAAAAAAAAGAAAAAAGAAAGAAAAAAGGATGGGTATCTCAAATCAATATAATTCAAAAGAATATTTGGCTTTGAAAGTGGTGTCTTATAAAAATATAACCAGGCGAAGATGACATGTCATCCTCTGAGTCTAGAAAGTCTGGAACACAATCACCTGGACTTATGCATGGGCCTAGGTGTGGGTCGTGGTGGTTATGACATTTCACTTTGGATGTGCACATTCCATCACTGATATCTTTGGCTGTGGTTAGAAGGAAGGGAGTGTTTTTTGAAAGCTTGCCCTGAAATTATAGTATGCGCAACTATGTTAGAGTTGAGTGTCATAACCATGTTCTTCTTGTGTGTTTTGTCAGTTCCTTGGCTAATTTTCAGATGTTTGCATCCAAATATGAGTTAGGGCTCTCAAAGCAGTCAGCGTTTTCTTCTTTATTTTACATTTTAGTCATAACAGATATAATATATGCCCTGTGAGTGGTTTCAGAAATTATGTAATGCCAAAATGTAGAGTTATGAGTTAATCACAGAATAATGTCCAATTACATTGTTTGTTCTCTTTGTCTTCCTTTCCATCCCTTGCCCTCCCCCAAAAGAAAGAGAAGTGAAAAAGAACATGCTGTATTCTTACACAGAGAGGGGATGAGAGTCAGAAAGAAAGAAAGAAAGAGAGAGGGAGAAACAGATAGGACACTTCACACACAGAGTGGAGTGGGAAGAGAGGAAGTGTACATACACAGGGATAGCAAGTGACTTGAAAAGGTCTGCTAATGCACCTGCCATTCCACTCCATGAATGCTTGAGAGAATGAACATTAAATGGAGGTGTGAGTCTGCTCTTCCCTTGGTCCCAACTCTTGACTGTCCAGGGTCAGCATCTTGCTGCACTGAATGTAATTCCAATGTTTACAGGTCCTCCTTTCTTTTTGGGGAAGAGGGAGTGGTCTTTTATGACCCTTGAACACAAGCGAGCTACTTCATGTTTGAGGCGACCAAAACGATAGCAATCTGTTTACTACTAGGCAATTTGAAGATACTTTAAGATAGAATATTGATTAGGCAAGGTCTTGGCATCTCTTGTGAGGTAGACTTAAGAACCTGTCCCCACATTAAGATGGGGATCTGGTGAAGTTGACATTTTTTTTTTTTTTTTTTTTTTTTAAGATAGAGTTTTGCTCTTCTTGCCCAGGCTGGAGTGCAATGGCGTGATCTCAGCTCACTGCAACCTCCGCCTCCCCGATTTAAGCGATTCTCCTGCCTCAGTCTCCTGAGTGCCTGGGATTACAGGCAAGCACCACCACAGCTGGCTAATTTTTATTTTTAGTAGAGACAGGGTTTCTCCATGTTAGTCAGGCTTGTCTCAAACTCCCAACCTCAGGTGATCCACCCGCCTCGGCCTCCCAAAGTGCTGGGATTACAGGCGTGAGCCACCATGCCCAGCCTTGAAGTTGACTTTTCATCTTTCTTTGAATCCCTTCAAGTCCTTTGTTTTCAAAAGTCGAAAACCCTTCACGCAGTCCTCATTACCAGGAAATGACTGAGCTTGTGCTTTTCTAGCCATGTTGTGTCAACTTGAGTGCATGGACTAAAACCGCCTGTGTTTGGAGTTCCCAGGCCCACCGCCAGCGCAGGCACCTGCTGTGTGTCTGCACCTGGAGATGGGCTTTCCCTGAGTTGGGTCTCACTAGCAGCCTAGATTTACACCAAGAAATTTGCCAGGTACATAGCTGGTGCTCAGTAAATGTGTTGTTTAAGCTCCTTTCTGATTTCACAAAGTAATTGCTGCTGGCTGTACTCATAAGAGCCAGGAGCCTCCCTGAGAACTGTAGAGTCTTACTTGCGTAGAAAGCGCATTTTAAAGCTTTTCCTGCTGTAGTCAGAACCTGAAAGGAGAATAGGGTGTGGCCTCAGAATCTACAGGCACACTCAGTTTTTGACTCTCTGTTGTAGACCCTTGACAAGATTGGGGACTATTAACATGGTTCTTAGGCACCCAAATCAGTTACATGGAGGAAGGTCCCTGTGGAAACTGAACGGCTGAGCTCATCCAGGGCTGAGGGCTCCTTGAGAGGTCACCTTTCTTAGCTCTTGTATGTCTTTGCAGCCAAGGGCTCAGAGCTGTTGACATGTGCTTGTTGAGGTCTGGTGACCCATACCCCTGGCCTGCGCCCTGAGAAGCTGGTTCCCCAGCAGCATGGCCTGGGTTGCATGGGAGGCTTTCTCAAAGCTTGGCTGGGTCCTTGTCTTGCTGCAGCAGGATGTGGGCCCTGGAGGATGGAGCCCCAACAGCCCTCACCTGTTTAACATCAGAGTGGGCTGAGCAGCTGGCACGGTGGGGTTTCTTGGGGATCTACATTGCAGAGAGGCCTGTGCAGCGTACAGTGTCAGCCTCCTGTCCTCTCCACCATCATCCTCCTGTCTGCAGGGAGGCCCAGAGGAGCCAGTTGAATGAAGGCCTTTTCTCCTCCTGGTCACTTTTGGGCTCAGTGCCTGACATTGAGTCTCACTGGCTACATCAGCCGCTGAGTGCACCAGGGATCTGTGACATCTCAGAGGCCTCTCCCGACCCTGAAGTGACATGGCTCACTCTGTTTCTGCTCTGGGTACATGAGCAGTGACTGTTTATTCTGATTCTGTGGCCTTGAGCAGAAATTGATTTGTCTGAAAAGACTCTGCCCTTAGTCACAACAGATCCTTTTCGTTGTGTTTTTTTACCTAGTGTTTTTTCAAAAAGTTCTTTCCTCACAGCTGTGGGATGAGGGTCAAAACATCATGCTTGATAGTTCAAAGCTGCTGCTTCTATTCCAACTGCTACCTTCCCAGCAGAAAGGGCCGTTTAAATTGTTACCTTTTCCTGCCTAGAACAAGGTCACAAACATTAGCATGGGAGATGCATGCAGTCACGAAACGCAGTTCTTCACTGAAGGATTCTAGAGTCTTCTTGGCAGATGATGGGAAACAACAAACAGCCATGTGGAATGGGAGCCATGTGGCAGCTGGTGCCTGGGACCGGCAGAGCAAGGACGGCTGCATGTGTGCTGACATTTTTTTTTTTTTTTGAGACAGAGTCTTGCTCTGTGGCCCAGGCTGGAGTGCAGTGGTGGATCTTGGCGCACTGCAACCTCTGCCTCCCAGATTCAAGTGATTCTCCTGCCTCAGCCTCCCGAGTAGCTGGGACTACAGGCGCATACCACCGTGCCCGGCTAATTTTTGGTATTTTTAGTAGAGGCAGGGTTTCACTGTGTTAGCCAGGATGGTTTCGATCTCCTGACCTCGTGATCTGCCCCACCTTGGCCTCCCAAAGTACTGGGATTACAGGCGTGAGCCACTGTACCTGGCCATGCACTGACATTGTTAAACAGGCCTGTCTGGAGTGAGTGGAGCTGGGGTTTAGGGGGTTCAAGAGTGAATTGGTTTATTACTTTTACTGAGATGTACCCAGTTAAAGCATTTTCAACTCCTTTTGGTTAACTATAGGAAGTGTCTCTCTTAGTCTTCCTTTCAGCCACTTGTTTTGTTAAGACAGTGAAACACTCTGATCCAGAGGTTTTAAATAGAGATGCTTTGTTTTCAATTAAAGTTGAAGATTTAAGTTGTTTAAAACAACGTAATTATTGAAGGGAAGGAGAGTTTGAGGGCCTATTCAAAGATGCGTAGAAAATTCCCATTTTGGTGTAGGAGTACGTTAAATAATGCATATCTAATGTGCATAAATAATCATTGTCTGCAGAAATCACGTCTGCTATAAATAGATGTCAGACGTGGAGAAGTGCGGGTCCTTCATGGGCAGGAACAGCCTGCGGTGGTGTTCCTGGGCTTCTCCTGTATGTGTTAACGACACAGCCGTGAAAGTATCATTTTTCACTTTCGGCTGTCGAAGCCCAACTTATATTCCCATATGCTTTTGTGTGTCTTTGTAGAGCGCTCTCAGGGTGGATTTTTGTAATTTCATCACTTTTCTTACTCTGCCTTCAGAGGCCAGAAACACTGACGTTTCACATGTGACCTGTACACTCTTACACCTCTTGTACGTGGCTGAGGGGCCAGGAGAGGAAAACACCACAGTCTGTCAGGAAAAAAGGAAATACATGGGAAAAAGGTCCTGAGAAGGCTCACTTTACACTTTAGTGATTATTTAAGGAGGATTATAAAAAATAATATTAATATGGAATATGCCCTGTGTACTGGGGGGAAAAAAAAAAAAGAAAACCAACTCAGACAATGTAAGTCATTGGACAGTTTGATTCCTGTGGACACCTGTATTACTGTTTGGCCTTAGATTTTCTCCTAACAAAATCATCTTGTTTTTCCAAAAGCTTCTTGTTTTTGTGAAGAAACTGAAAACAACTAAGTTTGTCCAAGAAATTCATTCAACTGTAATTTATTCAGTGTTTCCATGTAGCCTGATGGGGCCTAACTGGAATTGATAGTCTTGCTTACAAATACAAACTCATTTTTATCAGTAAAATGACTTTCTCCCCCAACCGTCAAAGAAGGAGTAACTTCTCTTGTGACAAGTGTTTTCGAACTTGTGCTTTTCTAACAATTGAAATCGCCAGCTTTTTAGATGAAAGTTCTGATATATTATTTTTAGAAATTTCAGAGAAGGAAACAAATAATTTGCTTATCTCATGTCCCTTTGTATGTTAATTCATGGTGTTTTGAGGCTTTGTGTTTTAATTTAAACCAGCTTCAGTCTGAAAATTCAGAATTAATATTTATATCAAATTCATGCAAAATGTATAAATCTGAACAAAGTCATTTCTTCAGAATAAATGATGATCTTAGACTTATGTTCCTGGAATGTTTTCCAAATTGAATTCTTTGATTTGCTTTTTTCTGTATATTTCTAATAGATGTGTAATATTGCCCTGTTTAAGGAATTCTATTCTTTGTTTTAACAAGAATGTTGTCAGATGTAATATAAGCTTGATTTAAGTAAAATAATATGAGTGCTGATTCTTCTCCTGAATTTTAAGACGTATGAAAACTCAATAATGATTAAATAAATGATTGATAGTCATGTATTGATTGATAACTCTTTTTCTTCAGCCTACATGGACTGTTATAACCTCTAAGCACCATGGTTCGGGAACTTACTTTATCAAAATGCATTTTACGTGAAATAATGTTTGGATACACAATCTTTTTTCAGTTTTGATACTATGAAGTTGGTTTAATAAGAAAAAATCTGACATTTAAAAAATTCTAAAATCTGCACATAATGTAATTGCATTTGTGTTTATTGAAGTAGTTTGTCATAAAAACTTGTAGAGAACAATAACAATATCCATGCTCCTGTAGACAGTGTAGTGTGTAAAATAATCAGTGTAGTGATTTTTGTAAAAGGCGTTAAGGTAGCAGTGTTCTTTCTTTCAGTTTGTGCCATAAACTGTGGGGTTTGGGTTCTGTCTTAGGAGTTTCCAAGAGTGTTCTTGAAATGCTAGGAATGTACAAATACGTCATGTTCCAGTGTTAAAAGTTGGAAGCTAGGCTGGGCGTGGTGGCTCATGCCTGTAGAACTGGCACCTTGGGAGGCCGAGCGTGGGTGGATCACTTGAGGTCAGGAGTTCAAGACCAGCCTGGCCAAGGTGGCAAACCCCCGTCTCTACTGAAAATACAAAAATTAGCCGGGTGTGGTGGCACATACCCTGTAATCCCAGCTAATCAGGAGGCTGAAACATGAGAGCTGCTTAAACCTGAGAGGTGGAGTTGCAGTGAGTCTGGGCGACAGAGACTTGTCCCCCCCCCAAAAAAAAAAAAAAAGACAAGCCCCCCCCCCCAAGAAAAAACAAAAACAAAAAACAAACAACAAAGAAAAGTGGAAACTACTGATTCTTTCATGTGTCCTGCCAGATGAAATCTTTTTCCACGCAAACCACAGCTGACGTCTCCTGCCGTCTCTGTTCGAAGGTTTCTCCAGTGTACTATTACTGGGGGAGGTTGGGTTTTCACCCTGGCCCTCTCTGGTAAATGTGTACCATTTTTGTGTATGGCAATTGCACTTGTACACCAGGCTTAGTTAAGTGCCAGGGAAGTTTTAGGTGCTTCACTTGTGTAATAATTAAAGAACACATGTAGCAAGATGTGGCAAGATGTATTTTTTTGTGCATATGTAGTTTTCCTTTTTTCTTTATTGGCCTATTCTAAGGAATGGGTGCTTGTTTCTCCTGCAGTTTTCATAAAAAAAGAGACTAGTTTATTGTTAGTGATTCAACTTTTTGACTAAGAAATTTCCTACTTCTTTTTCAGGCTTTTCAATCTGTTTAATTAAAGAGCATCCTGAAATTGCCAGGTGAACTTTTTATCTGTTTATCTGTGAGAGGTTTAAGCTGATGCTTTGTAAGTAGAACAGAAATGCGGAAACAAATTGGATTTCAAGGTTGATGTAATGCTCCATCCCAATTTCTAGTTACTGTTTTGTTCATCAAACAGCCTCGTTGTTTCCTTTGATTGTCTTTTTAATAAGAAATGGGCATGCATTCCAAATTAAAAGATAAATTTATCCTAATATTGACGTTATCTCTTTTGTGTATTAGGGTTCTGTGAAATGTTTTGTTTGCAAAATGAGTCCTCCTGTTTCAGATGGGGGAATGAGGAAGAGAGAGACTTCCTACATCACAAAAAACCTCTTGGTTTCCAGGAATGGTGAATTTGGACCTTACAAATGGGATCTGGGATCACAAATGCACATGGGTTTCGCTGCTTTGGCTACCAGTGGAGGAGTAGGAGTCATATCTTGGTTGTCAGGGAGGTGGGTGATGTTTTCTGTAATAAATTGGTGGCATTTGGGAGCAAGAACCCAGAATGACCAAGGGGAGGTGAGATTATACCACATGCCAGTGGTTGATGAGCTGGACATATATGGCGAGGGTGATTATTTGAACAATGTCTATATTTTCTGCTTATTTTTAACTCTGTGAGCGTGGGGTCTCTGAGGAGGTGGTGGTGGTGTGTGTGTTCTTTATATCCCAGGTGCCTGGCCTCAGGGTATTTGTTGAATGAATGCATGAAGGGATGAACCTTCATGAAGGTGGTGGTGGTAAAATAAAAATTAAAAAAAAAAAAGTTGGCAAATAAAAGATTATAATTCCATACAATAAAATGCAGGATATTGAAGCCATTTATTCATTCAATAAATATTTGAATGCCAATTAACTTCATAGGTGTCAGGGTAGTTGAAGAGAGAACAACACAATTTTTAAAGAGAAGGTGGAGTCGAGCTACATCATAAAGACTTTGTGGGACTGTGGGCCGGGTGTGGTGGCTCACACCTGTAATCCCAGCACTTTGGGAGGCTGAGACGGGCAGATCACTTGAGGTCCGCAGTTTGAGACCAGCTTGGCCAACACGTGAAACCCTGTCTCTATCAAAAATACAAAATTTAGCCAGGCGTGGTGGTGCATGCCTGTAATTTCAGCTATTGGGGAGGCTGAGGCACAAGAATCGCTTGAACCTGAGAGGTGGAAGTTGCAGTGAACCAAGATCACACCACTGTACTCTAACCTGGGCAATAGAGTGAGACTCTGTCTCAAACAAACAAACAAAAAGCAAAAAAGACTTTATGGGACTATATTGGTGAACCCTAGAGCTTCCAGTGAGGGGCTGTGGGGTGAGTGAAAGCTGAGTTCTAGGAATCATGAGGTGTGCTCTGAGGACAATGAGGAAACTTTAGGGAAGTGGCACCAAGTGAAATCAGAAAGGAGACTACGACCATATGTGGTTGACCTTAAATGTTACCTTAGAGTTGAGGAGTCACCTGTGTAACTCAGGAGAGAGGAGGAGGTGTGCGTGACTCCAGCGGGTTAGAAAAAGCCAGTGCCTCTGCCAGACAGAAATGTGGAGCGGGTGGAAAGCGGTGTGATCTTAGATGTGTAGAGTGTGATATTTTGGAAATCTCATTGGAAACAGTCAATCAGGAAGGATGTCCTAGCTAAGAAGACATTCAAAGTTTTGGAAGTGGCTCATCTATTTCCTGATTGATACATACCATTGGTTCAGTTTGGGTCTATTATTTTTTGGGTCCAGTTTCTTTTAAAATGAATTGATAGCCATGTTTACCAGAGTGCTATTACCTCTATTTTGGAGATGTCACTTTCTCATTTTTACCTGAATTGTGACTGACTTTGTCACTGTTGTGGAAGCGTTCTTACATGCTGACTTCACATTACAAGATGTCACTTGATGTCGCCAAAAGTTAAGAAAAGCTGTTTTAAGTATGCTGGAAAAGGAATCTATTTCAGTGTTTGCGGGAGTCATTATTTTGAAGCAAACTAAGAATTTCTAAAGAGCTTAGAAACTTGCACGTCTTCTGATATTGGGAGGTCTTAGGTTAAAAGACTTTATTTGGATTCATTCACTGAGTGTAGGTCATTGTTAATGGGAAATTGTTGGACATAATAAATAGAAGTTTGTTTAAAGTTCTTAAAAATTTAAATACAGATTAGGAAGCCCAAATTTCAGAGGAACTGGTAGAGGATTTGTGCTTTATTTTTAATTTTTTAAACAACCCTGTGGTTATAGTTTAGAAAGGTCATGGTTTTGAGGGTCTTCTATTAAAAGAAAGTAATTTTTCCATCAGAATAAAGTTGAGTGCCAGAATGTGTAGAGAAGCTATAACTAATGCTTTAAAATGTTTTACTTTTAAAATTTCAAAACAAATTGTATGTTTTAAAAATTTTCTCTCTCACAGTTTTAACCTAATCTGAGAAATTGGAAAAAAAAAAAAAAAGGTATAATTTTGATCTCTCTAGGCTGAGTCCCTGGAGTGTAGCTCTTTATTCCCTGAAGGAGCCGTCCCTTCTGTGAGTTTAAATTGATGAAGCCAGTCCCATGAAAGCTGCCTACTCGTGTCTCCCTTGCCTTCAGTCTGGTGTGCTTTGCTTTTAATTTGAGAAATAATCACTTGTTTGTGGTCTTGTGGAACAAATACTGTGTTACCTACAGACAAATAGAAATGTACTTTAAACATTATTTTATTATTTTTAATTGACAAAAATTATACATATTTTTGGCATACAGTGTGATATTTAAGTGATGTGTAGTGGTCAAATTAGGGTAAGTAGTATATCAGTCACTTCAAACATTTTTCATTTCTTTGTATTGGGAACATTAGAAATTTTCTCTTCCAGCCATTTGAAAATATACAATACATTAGTATTTGTTTTCACCGTATAGTGCCTTCGACCACTAGAACTTGTTCTTCCTATCTAGCTGTAATTTTGTGTCTGTTAACCAACCTCTTCCTACCTTTCCCTTCTCAGTCTCTGGTAAGCACTGATTTACTCTCTACTTCTATGAGATCAACTTATTTTATTTATTTATTTATTTATTTATTTATTTATTTATTTTTTGAGACAGAGTCTTGCTGTGTTGCCCAGGCTGGAGTGCAATGGTGCAATCTTGGCTCACTGCAGCCTCCACCTCCCGGGTTCAAGTGATTCTCCTGCCTCAGCCTCCTGAGTAGCTGGGATTACAGGTGTCTGCCCCCACGCCTGCTAATTTTTTTTTGTATTTTTAGTAGAGATGTGTTTTCACCATGTTGGTCGGGCTGGTTTTGAACTCCTGACCTCAAGAGATCCCCGTCTCGGCCTCCCAAAGTGCTACAATTATATGTGTGAGCCACTGCCCCTGGTGGAGATCAACTTTTTAATTTAGTTTTTTTTTTTTTGAGACAGGTGCTCTGTTGCCCATGCTGGAGTGCAGTGATGTGATGTTGGTTCACTGCAGCCTTGACGTCCCATGCTCAAATGTTTCTTCCGCCTCAGCCTCCTGAGTAGCTGGGACCATAGGCCCATGCCACCATGCCTGGCTTTTGTTTTTTTTTGGTAGAGATGGCTCTCCCTGTGTTGCCCAGGTTGAACCTGAAGCTATCCTCCCTCCTCGGTCTCCCAAAAAGTGCTGGGATTACAGGCATGAGCCACCACAGCCAGCCAGATCAACTTTTTTAGCTTCCACATACAAGTGAGAACATGCTGTATTTATCTTCTGTACCTAACTTATTTTCACTTAACATAATGTCCTCTAGGGTCATTCATGTTGCCTGAATAGTATTCAATTGTGTGTATAGACCACTTTTTCTTTACCCGTTCATCAGTTGCTGCACACTTAGGTTGGTTCTAATATTTTATCTATTGTGAATAAGGCTGCAGTGAACATGGGAGCACAGATATCTCATTGATGTGCTGATTTCTTTTCCACTGGGTGTATATGCAGCAGTGGGGTTGGCTGGATGTATGGTTGTTCTGCTTTTTTTTTTCAATTTTTATTTTTTGAGGCAGAGTCTCGCCCTGTCACCCAGGCTGGAGTGCAGTAGCGTGATCTTAGCTCACTGTAAAGTCCACCTCCTGGGTTCAAACAATTCTTGTACCACAGCCTCCCAAGTAGCTGGTGTGCACTACCACTCCTGGCTAATTTTTGTGTTTTTAGTACAGACAGGTTTTACCATGTTGGCCAGACTGGTCTCGAACTCCTGGCCTCAGATGATCCACCCGCCTGTGCCTCCCAAAGTGCTAGAGTTACAGGCTTTTTATTTTTTGAAAAAACTTTATTCTGTTTTCTATAATTGCTATACAAATTTGCATTCCCACCAATGGTGCACAAGAAGAGTTCTCCTTTCATTGCATCCTCACAAGCGTCTGTTATTTTTTATCTTTTTGATAATAGCCATTCCAACTGGGGTGAGATGACATCACAGTGTGGTTTTGATTTGCATTTTTCTTATGAATAATGATGTTGAACAGATTTTCATATATTTCTTGGCCATTTGTATGTCTTCTTTTGAGAAATCTCTAGGTCATTTCTCATTTTTAAATTGTATTATTTGGTTTTTGTCTGTTGACAAAACCAAAACAGATATAGTTTTGTCTGTTGAAAAACTATATAGTGTACATTTGACTCCGTTGTTGGATGAATGGTTTGCACATATTTTCTCCCATTCTGTAGTTGTCTCTTCACTTTTTTCATTGCTTCTGTTGCTGTGCAGAAGCTTTTAGTCTGATATAATTTTTTTAGTCTGATATAATTTTGTCTATTTTTGCTTTTGTTGACTGAGGTCTTAGCCATAAAATCTTTGCCCAGACCAATGCCGGGAAGCGTTTTTCCTATGTTCGTTTCTAGTAGTTTCATAGTTTTGGCCTTACATTTAAGTCTTTAACCCATTAGAGTTGATTTGTATATATTGAGAGACATACGGGTCTGCTTCCACTCTGCTGCATATGGTTACACTGTTTCCTCAGCAGTGTTTGTTGAAGAGACTGTATGTATGTTCTTTTTGCCTTTGTTGAAAATCAGTTGGCTACATGTATGTAGATTTATTTCTGTTCCATTGGTCCATGTGTCTGTTTTTATGTCACTCCCATGCTGATGCTCTTTTGGTTACTGTAGCTTTGTTTTTTTTAATTTTTATTTTTTAAATAGACAGAGTCTAGCTCTGTTGCCCAGGCTGGAGTGCAGTGGCGCCATCTCAGCTCACTGCAAGCTCTGCCTCCCGGGTTGACGCCATTCTCCTGCCTCAGCTTCTCGACTACAGGCGCCCGCCACCACACCCGGCTAATTTTTTTTGTATTTTTAGTAGAGACGGGGTTTCACCATGTTAGCCAGGATGGTCTTGATCTCCTGACCTCGTGATCCGCCCGTCTCGGCCTGCCAAAGTGCTGAGATTACCGGCGTGAGCCACCACGCCTGCCCTGCTTTGTGTTTTTTAAAGCCAGGTAGTGGGATGCTGCCTCTAGCTTTGTTTATTTTGCTTAGTGTCACTTTGGCTATTTGAGGTCTTTTGCAGTTTCATATGAAGTTTAGGATTGCTTTTTCCATTTCTGTGAAGAATGTCCTTGGCAATGTCTAGATAAGGATGCATTGAATCTGTAGATCACTTTGGGTAATATGAAATGTACTTAATTTTTATTTAGAAAGTTAAGCAGAAATATCAACCAGTATAAAAAATGTTTTAAATATGTTAGACATTTAGACATCTCTAAAATGTTTTAAATATATGTAGACATTTTTATTTAAAACATTTAAAAATACATGTCTATGTTTAATTAAGTCTATGTCAGCATGATTTAAAGAAAGAAATGATCCGGGTCCAATGAGATAACTTGTTAATAAACTGTTTATCGTTCATAGTCAGCCTTGTTACCCTAGAATAGGACACTTATTTCAAGGTCTGACTTGATTTCTTTTAAATTTATGGTTTTTATTTCTTTTTTCCCCTTAATCTTCTGACTACTCATTGTTAGAGAACTTCTTAATATTTTCAAATTTAGTTTCCAGAGCTTCTGCTCTGGTTAGCTGTTTTTTTAGAGCCAACTCTGAAATAATTTCCCAGGTTCCTGGTCCTTCCTCTGAGAGATTTAGTCCTTCAGCCCATGTAGCGGAGCAAAAGGAGAGAGGTCATTGACTCACATTACTTTTTTATGTTGGTCGACTTAATATTATTACTTTTCTCAAGAAGGAATACATTTTTACAGTAGGAAAACTTTTTTTTTTCTTTCCTTGAATTTAGCTGTTTGCCTTTGAAAGCTAGATCAAGCATACAAACACATGTATGTATGAGTATACATGTTCTCATGTTTCTTTGTTTATAAACTTTTCCTATAAGGATAGCCTAGGTAGTACATTCTTAATGATTACTATAGCTTTATATCTTGAATAAGTTAGTTCAGGAAAGGATTTGCTGACAGTAGATGATAAATTCATAGCTTGTGATGCAACATCATTTTAAAAAGCAAATTTAAAAATTAACAAAGTTATTAGAAAAAGATGCAAAATGGTTTCTGCACATTCACCCTAATTGGTTTCCCCCATAAACTGAGAATCTTGGAAGCTGATCTCCAGAGAATGTGGAGGAGAAAACTATGTTTTAAACCTTTTTTTTATTCTACAGGAAATGAATTTGTTTGCCATTTTTCCTGTAGTGCCATCGTGTCTGAATTTTCTTTCTGTTCTTGTAATAGGCAGAATGAATAAGAAGGCCACACATTCTCTAATCCTCTGAATGCTGTGTGGGGCTATGCTGTGAGGTGAATAATATTAATTGTAAGCTGGACCATGTGCATTTCAGAGAGTGGGTAGTAATTAAGTAAGAGTTAACGATTTTAACATTGGGCTACTGGTATGTGTTTGTGATACATAGCTCTATTATTCCTGCAAGATATACTTTGTAATTGCACAGATGTTGTTGAGCTCAAATTTCAAGCCGTAAAAGTGTTTTGGGACTGCTTTCTAATGAAAATAAGAATTTATATATCTTTGCAGTTCACTAACAAGCCCTAAGAAAGGTGATCCTAAAAGCTGAATCAAAAAGAAAGGAGGTGGTCAGTGTATGTGTATGTGCACACATGTTAATCAGGAGGGGAATTTGCTTTTTTGATTTATTGTTCACTTTGCTGTGTTTTAAATGTATTTTTATAAAAGTGCAAAGATACACTTATTTTAATGCTTTAAAATAACTTGAAATGATTGAGCAATTGTAGGCTGGTTCTGAGCATGCCTTTAAATTCAGGAAAAAAGGGTTAGTTTGTATGTTGGATTCTAGGTAGAAATATTTATTAATATTTGTACTGTTTGTAGCTTTGGTTGATTTATGGTCACCTATGTAGGTTTAGGTTTTGTATACTATGTGAATAATTATATATGTTAACTTCTTAAAAGATTTTTATTAAAGATTCAGAGAAACAATAACTAGCATTATTTATTTGATTGGCTATTCAACTACTTTATCACCTCTTCAGCTGTTTTCCAGTCCACAATTGCTCAATTATTTCACAGGCAAATAAGTTATACCTTCATATTTTCCCAAAATGAGAATAACGATATCCATCTTGCAACATTGCTATGATGACTAGCAATAATGGTTTTTATTCCTTGTGTTTGGTACTATATGCCAACATTAAGAAGCTTTCTGCAGCCATTAGCTCATAAAACCTCACTATAGCCGTCTAGGGCAAGAATTGTTGCCCCAGTTTTCCAGATAAGGAAATTAATCATCAAGGTTCACATGGCTTTGCCAAAGCTGGGTGAAATTCCTAAGGAGCTGAGCTAGGACTGTGCTTGTAGTGCACCAGACATTGTGCCTCTCACACGATTGTCATCTTACAGGTCCATGTCGATCCTTTGGATAAAGTAGGTAAAGAGCTACTTTTTATTTTTTCTTTTCCTTAAGTGTTTTTTAACTTTCCATTGTATTAGGCTTTAAAAACAAAATGGTTGTCCTCTTGCTAAGGAATAGTTTCTCTCTGATAGGGAAAATACGTGTATATTTCAGTATTTTGGTGGTATATTTGGAATAGGATGTGTTAACATTGTTTTTAATTTTTATTATTACTATTTTTCATATTAAACACAGCTGTCAAACACTTGGGCATAAACATACAATTAAATATTTAAATTTCTAGCCTATAGTTTTGTTCCTGTATAGGTTATACACTGTGCGAGTAGATGCATACTATATTTCAGTGTCTTTATTAGAAATGTATTGCATTTATTTCCCATCTTCATGTATGTGGATTAAAATAAATTCAGCAGTTTTTAGCTCCCCCCCCCCCGCCCCCATTTCATTATGGAAAATTGTGTACAGGGCCTCAGGAGTCAACCGGATTTTTGTGGTTGTTTGAGGTCCAGATTTTTTCCTAGACGGCCTATAATTGTATTGTGATTTGACTTATGAGAAGTCCAGAAGGGAGGGATTCTAAAATAGTATTAATATTGTGATTTGCCCAGTTAATTTTTCTGGTCATATTTGAAATTAAATTTAAAAGGCATCAGAAAATCCCGAATTGCTCCTACGAGTGTCTTTCCTTGCCTTTCTTGGTGTATGCTCTGCATTCCTTTTGGTGGTTTGTTTTTGATCTGTTCTGCCTTCCAGTTCGGACAGTGCATGGTCAGGTAATGCCTAACCAAGGATTGGTAAACTAACTCAGATAACCTGTTTCTCAGATGTCATACTAAAAGTTGTGATGGAAAACTTTTATTTATATGTATGTTACCTTATGTTGTAGAAGTAGCTGGTAAACACAGAATACCTTTGAAAGCTATAATTAATTTTACCAGCCATCACAGTTTTCCTTTATCTGAGCACTGAAGCATTAATACATGTAGGAATAAACTGGCCCTTATTCTGCCTCACTCAAGGTGCATGATTTTCTTCTATTTTTGGAACTGAGTTTGGGGTGCGTCATTAACATAGACCGGTTTCAGCTCTGCTGAACTGTTCAAAGACTAGAATATTTTCAGCAACTAGGTATTTTTTTAAAAAAAGAAAAGAAAGCTACCTACTTTTTCTGTCATTGCATGAATGTATTTCCCTGGGAGCTGCTTACTCTCTAAAATCATTAAGAGCTGAAAATTTCAACCCTCTCCCCGCCACCACACACACACACACTTTACAGACATAAACAGGTCTTGTATATTTTCAGTAATCAAAAGCTATGGGTACTTCTAATTGTTTTGTTGTATACCAAACTTCATAAAACTTAGAGTGTACCTACTAGTTAATCATACATACACAATGATTAGCAGTTTAATTTTGCTCTGAAACAATAAAGATTATGAACTGAAATAAAACAAAATGCTATCAGCAACCACATTGTATATATTTCAAAAAAGGAAACTCCTAATATGTCTAGCGTATTCTAGGAACTCCATGGTTCACCCACGATCGTACTGGCTCTGGAGAATTTTCCTCACACTCATTCTTGGTTACAGGCATGCTTATTTTTCCTTCTTTCATTAACTCAGGTCCACACGTAACCCTTTTTGGGTTACTTGGTCATCTTCCTTGCTGTCCTCTAAGGCTAGGTTTCTGTTTAATATTACCCGTATGATTCAGTTGTTTGAAGTGTGTTCTGTTCCCATAATGTCTGACCAATTCTTGATGAGTACTGCCATTTTTTAATTTTTTGAACAGTGACAGAATGTAGTGACAGTTTCTCTTTGTATGTATCAGAGCATTTCTTGTGACAATAGCTGTATCAGTGGCCACCTAATCAAGAGCATTCAGCAACTTTCACGTTCCCTGGATGGTTTGCTAGGTACCTGGATTATTGATTGGAACTTCAGGATAGTTTAATGACTCTCATCCTTCTTGCCACATTCTCTAGCCGATATATTTAATATTACTTCCAGTCATTGCCAATAGAATGCACATTAAATAGTGTAGGAATATACTACCAGAGATCAGCGTAGATGTGGATGAATCTATCACAAATAACCAGAGCTTCAATAAAAGGCCCCTTTGGTATAAAATTCTGAACTTTGAAACAATCGGCCTCTGCATAAGTTTTGGTATGTTTCCACTAGCTAGAAATTTCACTGCTCTTAATAAAAATAATAATTCTGCAGAAGGTTTCCCAGCTTTTCTGATGATAATGTCAAATTATTTTTCTCGTCTCATAGTTTATTGCCTAGCACTTTGTAACATTCTGTTAACTTCTGGTGCTTTTAAAAACACGATCAAGAGAGTGAAGTAAGAGGCCAGGTGCGGTGGCTCACACTTGTAATCCCAACACTTTGGGAGGTTGAAGTGGGAGAATTGCTTGAGGCCAGGAGTTTGAAACCAGCCTGCAAAACAGGTTTTTTGTTTTGTCTCGGCAAAACAAAAAATACAAATAATAGGACATGGTGGCTAGATGGTCCTAGCTACTATGGAGGCTGAGATAGGAGGATCACTGGAGTCCAGGAGTTCAGGAATACAGTGAGCTATGATTGTGCCCCTGCACTCCAGCCTGGGTGACAAAGGGAGACCCTGTATCTAAACAAACAAAAAGAGGGAAGTAAGTACTCAAGACCTTGATCTCTTCTTATGCTCCTTAACCAACTGGCTCAATATCTCAGGAGTGTGGTCTACTTCTAGGAGCTGGTTTCAGTATCCACACAGTCTTGACAGTATTGCCATTGGTGGTGTTTGCCTTGCATGGTTTGAATTTTCTGTTTTTACAAAACCTGCCCTACAGACTTTCCTATACTAAATTCTTGGAGCTTATCTTTATCTACTGGTGATAATTTTGACCTGCTTTTGGCGGAGGAATCTTGTTTTAATGTTGTGTGACTATTAATTAATTTTAGACTCTTATAATTAATTGACCAAAAGTAACTGAGTTGAAAATGTACCTGGGGATTCTAAATTTTAAATACAATTGTTAGTTTTAAAGATGTTTATGCCATTGCTTTAGAGGAAATACTGACTTGAGTCCAAAATTAGTCGAACTATGAATGACTTATCCACATGGAATCTCAAGATTGTAAAGATTTTTTAAATGTCCTAGGCCTTTTGATGCACCTGTTAACAGGGGTTATCTAGTTAGTTCAGAGAAAATCTGAAGATGCCCAAGGTTCTCATATCGGATGGTGCAGTATTTGCATATCACCTATTTCTACCCTCCTGTAGACTGTAGGGAGATCTCGAGATTACTTTGTAATGCCTAATACAATGTAAACACCATGTAAATTGTTGCTATACTCTGTTTTAAAAATTTGTAGGCTGGGGGTGGTGGCTCACGCCTTTACTGCCCACACTTTGGGAGGCCAAGGTGGATGGATCACCTGAGGTTAGGAGTTTGAGACCAGCCTGGCCAACATGGAGAAAGCCCATCTCTATTAAATTAGCCAGGGGTGTTGGCAGGCACCTGTAATCCCAGCTACTCAGGAGGCTGAGGCAGGAGCATTGCTTGAACCTGGGAGGCAGAGGTTGCAGAGAGCCAAGATTGTGCCATTGCACTCCAGTCTCGGTGACAGAGTGAGACTCCATCTCAAAAAAAACAAAAGTATTCTTTTTTACTGTATTGTTTTGTTCTGGAGATTTTCAATCTGAGAATGCGTGGATACAGAGAGCTGATCGTGGTGCTGCCTGAGAACTAGATGGCTCTAGGAGGGTTTTTTGTCCTTTTTAAAAAATATGTAATGGAGAAGACAATGATTTCCATCTTTCCCAGCTTTTGTATTATCTTTTACGCTGTGTACATTGTCAGGAATCTATGGGTGCGGGTAGTAATTGTGGAAGAGCCAGCCAGAAATCATGGAGAAACGGTTGTGGGTGGCTGTGAGTCTCTTTTAATTCTGGTATGTTTTACCAGCATGGAATTCAGAAGAGGTTAAAGTCCCCTGCTCTGATCGCTGCAGCATCCTGTGCTGGGACCGTGCAGCATCGAGAGGCTTGACACATGTCAGTATGTGGAAGAGTTTGGATAGCAGCCAGCAAGAGGAGTGAACCCCTAAGAACAAACAAGACTTACTCAGGGCTGGCTGCATGAGTTGCAGGACATAGTCCAGAATGAAAGCGTAGGGCACTTTGTTCAAAAATTAAGAATTTCAAGACATTAACAACAGAACTTAAAAAAAAAAAACCATGGGAGATCTGTGCTGATGCCAGGGTGGATGGTATCCACAAAGCCTGCTCTGCTCTGACATTAGGTGAAAGAAAAGCACCTAAATGTTTCTCACAAAGCTTTGGTTCTTAATTCTAATGTGAGACAACAGAATGGCGTGGGAGTTGACTTAGCCCTAAACATTCTAGATCTTTAAAGTTTTCCTTGGTCCTCCCACAGACTGCAGACTGAGCTCACAGGAGTGTGTCTGTGATGCAAACAGAAGTGTCTGATAGGTGCCAAAGGAGGGACTTACCTTTTCCTGCCTTTTACCAACACATTTGCAACAGAAAAAGGATCATGTGAACAGATATCACCTAGGGTAGCTGTCATTTGGAATTCATGTAATTATTAGAATTTGTATAAAACACAGAATATCCTTTTTTTAAAAAAAAAAAAACAAAACTGTTCATTCTCCGTTTGCACTCTTTTCCCTCCCACTATCCCAGGAAGTTACTTAATTATTCAGTGGCTCTTCTAGCTGTAATGCATTAAGAATTCCCATTGTTGGCACAAAATCCATCACTTAAGCCTCATCTTGGGGAGGTTGTCATCTTCTTATTTCTGATATGTCTGTGAAATACTGTGTTTTTTTTTTTTTTTTTTTTTTTTTTTTTTTAAGCACATTTGTGTGTACCCTGCAGGGTTGTTTGCAAATACATATCACCTGTGTTGTGCATTTATCTGTAAAATGCTGGAATTTCTTACACTTTTAATGGGTCTTGAGTAATGACTTCGTGGGTGGGAGAATGAAGCTCTCTCAGTTTTGAAATCTGTAAAGTGAAGAAAACTTGGTACTAGTTTTCTAGGAACTTAGATGGGCCCCCAAAGATTAAGATTTATGCTGAAACACATTTCTCAATGAGGCCTCTCATCTTATGCATCTATCTACAAATCTGGACAGCTACTTACATGCTCATGGTCCAGCTGTGTTTGGCTGTCTTTTTTTTTTTTTTTTTTTTTTTTTTGAGACAGAGTCTACCTCTGTTGCCAGGCTGGCATGCAGTGGCGTGATCTTGGCTCACTGCAGCCTCCACCTCCTGGGTTCAAGCGATTCTCCTGCCTCAGCCTCCTGAGTAGCTGGGACTGCAGGCGTGCACCACCCATGCCCAGCTAATTTTTGTATTTTTAGTAGAGATGGGGTTTCACAATGTTGGCCAGGATGGTCTCGATCTCTTGACCTTGTGATCCGCCTGCCTTGGCCTCCCAAAGTGGTGGGATTACAGGCGTGAGCCACCATGCCCAGCCCGAGCTGTCTTATTGATAGACAGACTTTTTTTTTTTTTTTTTTTAAAAAGACATGGGGTCTCACTATGTTGCCCAGGCTGGTCTTGAACTCCTGGCCTCAAGTGATCCTCCTGCCCCAGCCTCCCAAAAGGCTGGAATTATAGCCTTGAGCCACCATGCCAGGCTGATACTCCAAATGTAGCTTCTTTATTTTCCAAGTCCCAGGAAAAACCAACCAACCAAAAGAAATCTTCGAAAATCATGCTCCACAGCATGCGAATTTGAGGAGGGGAACTGGATCTGGCAGGCATGATTTTTCCACTCACCTCCAGCCTCATTTTTCTCTTCTTGGTGACTCTGCCTAAGTTTGTGGTGCCCATACTGCCTGTGGTGCCCATACTGCCTGTGCGCACCTGCACACATCTGTAGACATACGGTCTTTTAGTCAGGGTTCTGTTAAAGGGACAGAACTAATACACACACACACATGCACACACACACACACACACACACATTTCCCTTTATATATATGTATAGGTATATAATATATGTAGTTCTATATATATATATAGAGAGAGAGAAAGAACTAATAGGATATATCTATCTATATAAAGGGGAGTTTATCCTCATATTTCGTTTTGGGGCTGTTTCAGATCAGTGGCCTACCTCGTGTAGTTGACATTCAGTATGGATTATTTTTACACCACCCCAGTATACAACAAAATCATTTTCATTAATAATTAGAGCAGGAAACATGTAATAATAAACACCAGAAGAGAAATTCAGTGAAAGTTTTCCGTTAGTGAATCTACAATATTTAATTATGTCAGTTAAAAATAAATATTACTATACAAAGAAGGAAAAAACAAATGGACTAATAGTTTTTAGTAACATCAAGATTTTTTTTGAAAAGTGAAAAATGTAAACTTAAATATTGATCTGTCCAGTGATGAATAACAGCGTTGCAGTTTCTCTTGAGTCTTCTGCAAATTTATCAGTGACTTTGTCAGAATTTGTCTCTTCCATATATTCACATTCAGTAGACAGTATAGCGAGATTTGTCAATATCTTTGATGCTTATAGTTCAACAAAGTACACTTCTGTTTTTTATAATTTTAATCTTGAAAATATAATATGTAATATAGAACTAATAGCACCTCTCTATATTTTATATCTTATATCTTTATATATTGTATATATCTTTATATATATATGAATAAAGGGGCATTTATTAAATATTAACTTACATAATCACGAAGTCCCATAATAGGCTGTCTGCAAGCTGAGGAGCAAGGAGAGCCAGTCTGAGTCCCAAAACGGAAGATCTTGGAGTCCGATATTTGAGGTCAGGAAGCATCCAGCATGCGAGAAAGATGTAGGCTGGGAGGCTAGGCCTGTCTCTCCTTTTCATGTTTTTCTGCCTGCTTTATATCTGTTGGAAGCTGACTAGATGGTGCCTACCATGTTAAGGGTGGATCTGCCTTCCCCAGCCCACTGAGTCAAATGTTTATCTCTTTTGGCAACACCCACACAGACACACCCAGGATTCATACTTCGCATCCCTCAATCCAATCAAGTTGACACTCAGTATTAACCATCACATACCCAGTTTCCTTCTCCTTGGAAAACTGGGAAGTCTAACAAGAAATCAGTTGGCGCTTGTTGACAGATGAGTTGCAGTTTATTTCACTTGTACATTTGCCCTCGCTTTTGGTCCCTGTTTTGTGGCCTGAGGGGATTTACTCCCTTGTTAAGAGGATTTTAAGGTAGCAGGGTTTGGGGGGAAAGCTGGATGGTTTTTAAATGTCTTGTTCCTGGAAGCACCTGGGACTAAAGACACTTTTGACCGTCACCGCCTCATTCCAGGATTTGGTTATGGAGGGATTGGCTGCGTGTCGGACAGTTTTCTCTGTGTACTGTGCCCTTGGTTGCTGTCTGTCATTGAGCTCAGGGCAGTGGCCTAAACCAACTTAGCGCCTGCCCATCTTTTTCTTTTTGTTGTGAGTACCACATGCAGATTTAATGTTTTCTGGTACAGTTTTTCTGTTTTCATTCTGTGCTCATTTTCTGCCTCCTCTGATCCTTCTACTCCCTGTCTAATATGCTGGGATGAATATTATGGCCTCACATACTATTACATGCCTCTGGTTCTAAAGATCATGGCAAAGACGTGAGTTGTTTGGAGTTCCTCTTTGCTAATTAGTTTGCTAATCAAAGTTCTGTTCTGCATGTTGAACTCTGACTTGGAAGCCCCTTTGCCCAAACAAAAGGTGAAATGTTCCATCCTGAACTCAGCGTCTCCTGTTCAATATGTTCCTTGACTGTCTTCCTCTTTTGAAGCCAATTAGGCAGAAGAGACAATCTTTGCAGATTGAAACTAGGCAAGTTAATAATGTCATTGGGCAAAGAACATTAACCCCTGGGGCTCTTGGAATGTATCAAGTCTTCTCTGCCAAGGGCGGATGCCGTCAGGGACAGAGATGAGCTCTTAAGGGACACAAGGATGCAACTTAGCACCAGAGCTGCGGAGCACCAGGCAGGTGGTCTTTTCTAATTTAAACTTGCAGCCCTCCAAGGCACGATTGCTTCATTCTGGGACATTTTGACAACCTGCCAGCTAGGGGTAATTTTCTAAGCACCACATTTATTTTTCTGGTACGCTCCCTCACGTCTGTTAATTTTGACAGCCGTTCGCTGCTCCAGGACTTGACTGTACTTTCTTCTTTGCCTGAATCTCTCTCCACCAGACTACCACTCCAAAGGATAGAACATAATTACATTTTGAAATTTCAAAACCACAGCACTATTATTTGTCAACTATTCTTAACTATCTGTAATAACTTTTAAGCACTAATGATGTCATGTATACATCTGACATTTTTTGGACCTCAGTTTTGCTTTCTGTTAATTGTGTGCCTATGTGGGCAGTAGAGGCCTTTAAAGAAAATTCAAGAGGATATATAGTGAAGGCTTGCAAAGTTTTTACATGTCTATGAACCCATGTCACTTTCACGCAGATACAGAACACTTTCTGTGCCCAGAAGGCTCGCCTGTGGCCTTCCCAGTCAATATCCTGCCCGATGTTCACACCATAGATTATACATACGTACATTATACATTCTCTCGTTGCTGGCTGCTTTTCTCATATTGTATCTGTGAGATTCATCTGTGTTGTTGGGTGTAACAGTAGTCCATCTTGTGCAGTGTTTTGTCGTATGATTTTCCCACAATTTTCCTTTTTCACGCCATTCTAGTGCTGATGGACATTTAAGAGTATTTCCATTTTGGGGCTGTTTCAGATCAGTGGCCTACCTCGTGTAGTTGACATCCAGTATGGATTATTTTCACACCACCCTAGTGTACAACAAAATCATTTTCATTAATAATTAGAGCAGGAAACATATAATAATAATCACCAGAAGAGAAATTCAGTGAAAGTTTTCCACTAGTGAATCTACACTAGTTAATACTATCAGTTAAAAATAAATATGACTATACAAAGAAGGAAAAAAAGAAATGAACTAATAGTTTTTTAGTAGCATTGAAATTTGTTTTGAAAAGTGAAAAATGTAAACATATATTGATCTGTCCAGTAATGAATAACAGCGTTGCCGTTTCTCTTTTGAGTCTTCTGCAAATTTATCAGTGACTTTGTCAGAATTTATCTCTGCCATATATTCGTGTTCAGGAAGACAGTATAGTGAGGTTTGTCAGTATCTTTGTTGCTTATAGTTCGACAAAGTACACTTCTTTTTTTTATAATTTTAATCTTGAAAAATTTCTTTCACATAAAGGAACAACCTCTATACAAGTAATTAGGAAACGTCTTACCGATAAAAGATAATTTTGCCTGAGTTTCATAAACATCTCATGTCACAGTAGATTCCAGGAATTGCAATTTTTTCCCCTTCTGGGGATTAAACTAGTGAGTTTCAAATGATGTCTCCATAGTTGAAAATTTTAAGCACACATAAAAAGTCCAAGGGCCCATGTGGAATGACAGAATGGAAATAAGTTGTATTTCTTTATCATTGCAATAAACGTTGCTATCATTTTTTAATGATTTTTAATGAATTTCAAATGTAGTGTAAAACTGAAGGATTCCATAGTGCCACAGGGATTGGAGAAACAAGCTGTGCTTAGGGCAAGCTCGAATGATTCTCAACTCTTAGGAACTCACTTGAAATGATTCTGTGACTCAATACCTCTGGGGTGGGCTGCTCTATAATGAGTTTTCTGAATTAACTTCCATGTGAAAAACAATATTTGCTAAAGCATAAATAACATGGCTGTATCTGTGTCATGTAACCTAATATGCTAATTTGAATTTTATTTACTTATTTATTCATGAATGAATGAATGACAGGGGTCTCATTTTGTCACCCAAGGTAGAGTATAGTGGCACCATCATAGCTTACTGCAGCCTTGAACTCATGGACTCAAGATCCTCCTGCCTCAACTTTCTGAGTAGCTAGGACCACAGGCCCCTGCAGCCATACTTGGGGCTAATTTTTGCTCTTTTTTTGTAGAGATAAGAGGCTTGCTGTGTTGCCCAGGCTGGTCTCAAACTCCTGGCCCTCAGGCATGATCCTCCTCTTGCCTTGGCCTCCCAAAGCATTAGGATTACAAGGGTGAGCCACTGTGCCTGGCCTTGAATTTTAAATTGAAATTAAAATTTAGGCTTGGCACAATGGCTCACGCCCATAATCCCAGCACTTTGGGAGACTGATGCAGGAGGATTGCTTGAGTTCAGGAGTTTGAGACCAGCCTGGGCAACATAGTGAGACCCCGTTTCTACCAAAAAAAAAAAAAAAAAATTAAAAAAAATGAGCGGGCATGGTGGCACGTACTTGTGGTCTCAGCTACTTGGGAGGCTGAGGTGGGAATTACCACTTGAGCTTGGAAGGTCGAGCCTGTAGTAAGCCATGATGGTGGCACTGCACTCCAGTCTGAGCAACAGAGCAAGAATCTGTCTCAAAAAATTAAAACAAAAACAAAACTTGATGGTAGACCTACCAAGTATTTAGAACTTAGACGAATAGAATGATACTGTCTGGGGAGGAGTCTTTCATCTGTGACATTGTTTGAAATTGCTAGTACGTGGTGATCATAAAAACGAGACTAATTTTTAGACTAATTGTTTTCAGATTTTCAGTCTGTTCCTTAGTGCCTGTATCTGGGTCAGTCCCCTTGCCTTCCTTTCCTTGGCTTAAGGTCCTGCTCTGAATATGCCTCCTTTCAATATTCATGTGCAGATATTCTGGTAGACACATGGGTGCTGTTTTTTTATATCCTCCCTAACACTGGATATTACTGATTTTTTTTTCTCGTTTTAGACATTCTGCATGTGTACTGTAAATAACAGCAGTATTCTCTTCCTTTCCGATCTTACGTTTTATTTTAATTAATTAATTAATTAATTAATTTTTGAAATGGGGTCTCGCTCTGTTGCCCAGGCTGGAGTGCAGTGGTACAATCTTGGCTCACTGTAGCCTCTACCTCCCAGACTCAGACAATCCTTCGCCTTAACCTTCTGAGTAGCTAGGACTACTGGCTTGTGACACCAAGTTTGGCTAATTTTGTTTTTTTTTTAAATTTTTAATTTTTGGTAGAGACATAGTTTTACCATGTTCAGCCCAGGCTGGTCTCGAACTCCTGAGCTCAAGCCATCCACCTGACTCGGCCAAAGTGCTAGGATTACAGCCATGAGCCACTGAGCCTGGCCCTTTATTTCCTTTTTATGCCTTGTTCCTCTGACTAGGATCTCATCACAGTGTCAAATATGGTGACAGTAGCATGTCTTGCTTTGTCTTGTTCATGAGCCTAGAGAAAAGGTTCCAGTTTGACAAATGTAGACTTCTTTGTAGATACCATTTATCAGATTAAAGAAGTTCCAATAAGGCCTTTTATTAAAAGGAAAATTTAGTTATGCCATAGTAAATTTAAAACATGGCTTTAATATGATTTCATGAACATGTAGTAGAAAGAAAGGGCATTGCTGTCTTCTAGACCTCAGGTTGAATGTAGGTCTTACTATCTGTGATCTGGACTTCTGAACCTGCAGAGTAACCAAGTAAGCCCACGTAATGTCATTTGAATTATGAAAGTAAAATGAGAGAATCTCTTCAGTTGTTGGCTATTTTTTTTCCTGACATTAATTTGAATGAGGTCATAAAGTAAAATTTTAAAGTTGAATTTTATGTAGAGTTGGTTCATTCAAATACTTGAAGATAACAACATTCCTCAGAACAAACATTCTGAGTTGTCTCTTAAGTAAGATTTAGTAGGGGTTAGGTTTTTCAGTTCCATGCCGGCAGTCTGAATTCTAATTATAAATGCCTGTTCTGTCATAATCTTCCAATGAGTGGAATTGAACTGTTCATATACGTTTTATTGATTTATGTCTGTATTTAAAGCCGAGTGATTTAATCATTTTGGATGGTGGAGTGAGCCATGGAATCGGGTCCGGCTGAAGTGAGGGTTAGCTATCATTTGTTTAACCCTCATCTATCTGGTGCTGAGTAAGACGAGTTTTCGTGTTTATGAAGGGATTAGGTGACAGCAATGAAAATTCCAAGCCATGCTTATGCTGAGTTATGATAGAGTCATCTTTGGAACGTGCTGACGACAGAAGTGGGGTGCGGTTGCGTGTGGGTTTTGTTTTGTTTGGGGGAGTGGGGGGAGAGAGGGGTGATGGTTGCAGAGAGTGGGGAACGCTTTCAGGGATGACCCTTGTGTTGATTGGGTCAGTTTAGCTGCAGGGGAAGGCGCAGGGATATTCCTGGTGTAGGGAGAGGTATCCATGCTGGCAGAGGCTGGGGCGGGGTTCTGTGTGTGCAGTTCTGGACCATCAAGGGCAGGGTGGTTAGGGGCTGGACTCTGGAAGGCCATTCTCCATGGTGCTGAGGGGCTTGGGCTTTCAGTCTTGGGGATGCTTCGCCAAGATTTGCCAAATCTGAGTGTTCAGATTTGTAATTGCAGATCTATGGCAGTAGCATTGTCTCCTGTGTTAGAGGCTCTTCATAACTCTTTACTGCTGGTACCCCCAGGACTTACTGATGGCTTTCGAACCCCTGCCCTTGTTTTCCCCAGTTTTCAAATGTATTTGGTAATGGGGTGTAACCCTATTCATTAATGAATTCCTGGTTTAAACTGAAGCATGCATAATAATAGTTCAGCTTAATAAATGTTTTGGAAAAAGCCTCGTTTACAGACATTCACTCTTCCCTTGATTTAAAAAAATATTCTTTTTTCATTCTCTTATTGTCAAGAGAGTGCTCTGAAAAGTTACAGTGTAACATTAATTGAATATTCTATTTATTTTTGCCTTTGCATACTAAGATATATAAATCAAGGGTGGACAATTTCTTGTCATAAAGCTGAAAGTTTAATTTCAAACTGACATCTGCTGCCAGTTTTATATTTCAGTATTTTATTTATATTTAAAATTCCACCTTCCCTATATTTGTAATATCATTTTTTTTTTTTTGTAATTGTGTCTTTGTGTTCTTCCTTTCAATAGGTGTTATTAGGCTCACTTTCATTCTGCAGGCACCTTCAGAGATCCCTTGTTCCTCAGAACATATTAGAATTCCTTCTCTTCTTCAGTGTCCTAAGTAGACGATATGAATGTGCATAATTAACTACGTTCTGTAGTTCAGCTCAGGAATACTTTTCAGCTCTTACAGATGGACACTTAACGGGTAATGGTTGTTACTTATGAGCTCATTTTAAAAGTAGATAAATGTCTGAATTTTCAAAGACAAAAGGTTTCAGAGTTCTTGGTAGTTTCTTGTAGAGATAGGTATAGGGCCTGTGAGAAAACCACTACTTCAGAATCTTAACAAATAGTAATTGACACCCGGTGGCAAAAATCAGAATCCCCTTTTCTTTCAAGAGCAAGTATTTAAGGCTTAATTGCTGACTGAAAGTGCAGCTTGCCCTCTTCTGGAGACAGTGGTGCCCCCAGCCCAGCTCATTGGACAATCAGGCAGGGCCAAGGTGTGGTCCCTATACCCAGAGACTTCATCTTCTCTTCTGATCTCCACATGTGTACCCCAGCTCACCCCAGCTTCATCTTCCTTATGCACAGAAAATTAGAATAATTCTAAGAATTGTTTTTCTTGGAAACAATGTTTTTAATATGGCAAAGTGAAAATTGTTTTTCTAAACACGATATTGGCTGGATGTGGTGGTTTACACCTGCAGTCCCAGCTACTTGGGAGGCTGAGATGGGAGGATCACTTGAGCCCAGGAGTTGGACTTGTTATTGTGATACTCCTACTCCAGCCTGGGTGACACAGTGAGACCCTGTCTCAAAAATAATAATAATAAATAAATAAAAATTTTAAAAGTTAAAAAAATAAGATATTGATGCCAGTAAAACTTATTGGTGATGACTGAAACTGAAAAATATATTATAAAAACACACAAGCAGTATACTATATCAGTATTATACTTTATATAAATATAAACAAAAACAAAAAAAATCACTAAAATTATACTAGAAGAGGAGGTGTAGTAATGCTTCTCGGAGGTCAGGTGCTCTGAGCAGCAGCTGCCACGCCGGTCCTGCCGTCACCACAAATCCAAGGCGACTGACAACACCAAACCCTTCCCAACTATTCTTACTCTAATATATTCTTGATAATGCCTTTCAGTACTAATGTTTTCCCTGCTCCAGCGTGACACCCAGAATCTTTTCCTTGACCATTCTGATAGGTGCCTAGAACCTTCTGTTGTTTTCAGTGTTTCTTTGATGAGGCAAATTCTTGGAATGTCTTTGGCACAGGGGGGTGTAAAATTTCCACTCCCTATATTTAAACCTACAGCTGGGAGCAATTTCTTACTGATGTGCCTAAAGCTAGTTAAATCCCCACTCTCCTTAGCAGTCTCTCTTGAGAGTTAAGATTTAGGTAATATATTACAAATTGTGAGTGCAAACCTCTGCCACTCTCTGAGATTGCTGCACTAAGGAATCACTAACCCTTCCCTGTCTCATCCTCTCAGTGCCTGGAATTGGGTTAGCACCTATGGTGTGTGTTGGCATTTTCTACAGGGCTGATAGGATCTGGCTCTGTGTCCCCACCCAAATCTCATCTTGAGTTTGTAATCCAAATTGTCATCCCTGTGTGTTGGGGAAGGGAACTCCTGGAGGGTGATTAGATCATGGGGAAGTTCCCCTGTGCTGTTCTTGTGATAGTGAGTTCGTTCTTGCAAGATCTGATGGTTTTATAAGGGGCTTTCCCCTCTTTGCTCTGCACTAATTCTCTCTCCTGCTGTCTTGTGAAGAGGTGCCTTCCACCATGATTGTAAGTTTGCTGAGTTATCCCTAGCCATGTGGAATTGTGAGTCGATTAAACCTCTTTTCTTTATAAGTTACCCAGTCTCAGGTATTTCTTCATAGCAGTGTGAGATCAGACTAATACAAGGGCTTTGAACATTTATGTGTTTGTGATAGAAGGAAATTCCACATGCAGTTATGGTCAACTAAGTGAGCACATTTCCTTAAAAAAAAAATAAAAATAAAAATTTGGATTTGATGGATATTGCTTACAAACTTGAATGCTCCCAAGGTTGTTTCCACAGGCATGCTGAATCTCATCTGATCTATAGTGACTCTTGCATTTAACTTGAATTAGAGCTTGGGCACAAAAGCAATAATTTGAACAAAGTTTGATTCTTAAAGAGTAATATAGTATAGTATCCACTTCCCCACTTCCATTGTTTTTCAGGGAAAAAGTTAGTATGCAACACAAAGGTAATATGAAGCTTTTATCTTATTTATTTATTTATTTATTTATTTATTTATTTATTTTTACAGAGACAGGGTCTCTCAGTGTTGGGGAGGCTGGTCTCGAACTCCTAGGCTTAAGCAATCCTCTCACCTCGGCCTCCCAAACTACTGGGATTACAGGTGTGAGTCACTGCACCTGGCTTCATTTATTCAATATTTGAGGCAGAATAGGAAAAAAGAAAACCAAGGAAATTCTAATGTGTTAAATGAGACACAGTTTTTTTTTAACCTACATAATGAATTCCTTATATTTGAAAAAACTAGGTGAAAATAAAATTTTGTGTCTGCTTCAGTGTAAAAGCTTATTTTATTCCACTACAGCATACAGAAACTTTATTCTTTTTCCTAGAAGGTTATGGTACCAGACACCCTTCTTCCTTGAAATACTTTAGATGGGAAGGACTGAAAAGAATCACTGTAATTAGCATGTAGAGTGTCACTGGGTACTTGTTAGGATAAGAAAATGTAGTGAAATCAACTTGAAACTTAACCGAATTGATGGCATTCTGCCTTGTAAGGTGCTTTATGAAATGTAGTCACATTTTATAGTAGACTTAAGTTCTAGTTTTCAGTAAAAATATATTTTTTTTAATTTTTAGTGTTTCCAAGGACTTTTAACAAAAACTCTGAATGAATACTCTGTAAATATTAGGCCATTACTGTTTTGCAATGGAAATTTCTATTATAGTATATAAAATTTAGTATTTTCAGTTTATTAATCTTTGGCCCTTACCCCATCCCACAAGAAAGACTTAAAGATTTAATGAGAGGCAAATTTGACTTCTTTAAAGCTAGAACAGAAGAATGGAGACAGAATTTCACAAAATTTAGTCTGAACTTGACATCCTGATATTCTTAGAGAATGTTTTGACTTTTAAGCCTTAAAAAGTATTCATGTTTTTGAACTGCGGAACTCCAATCTCAAGTTTCGTTGTTTGGCAAGTAAATTAAGAATAATCATTATAACAGTCCTTTGCTACATGTCTACTGTAGCTGGGCTCTGTCCTGTGTGTTTTAGACATTACCGTATTTAGAAGGAGAACAACTCCAAGGTGCTACGTGGAGAAACTAAAGAGAGTCATGTGGCCAAGATGTACCACATTGGAAATGCCAAAACTAGGTTAAAAGCCCTGATCTGATTTATTTTATTTATTTTTATTATTATTATTTTTGAGACATTGTCTCACACTTTTGCCCAGCCTGGAGTGCAGTGCTATGATGTTCGCTACAGCCTTGACCCCTCCCTGGGCTCAAGTGATCCTCTCACCTCACCCTCTCAGGAAGCTGAGACTACAGGCATGAGCCATCACACCTGGCTAATTTTTGTATGTTTTGTAGAGTTGAGGTCTCACGATGTTGCACAGGCTGGGTGACTTATTTTGAAGCCCATTTTCTTTTTGTCATCCTCCTCTACCTTCAGGACTTTTCAGATAGTTTAATCCTGTCCTTGTAATTCCTGGCATCGCTTACTCTATTCTTGAGGTTTTCTGGTCTCTTGCATAGCCAGGTGAGAGCTGAGTTGAAAAGCTTTTTATATAGGCTTCATGGATATGTATACTGGTGTAAGTGGGCCACACAGTTAATAAAAATATTGGAGAAGCCCAATTAGTTCACTTCTTTATAACAGCGGTGGCTGTATACACTTTCCCTTAACGTTCTCTGGTAGTTGGAAATATGAGTTTAGAAGTAATAGTCATTAAATTAAGTGGAAACTGTGGGTCATTTCAAAGACATTGTTTTTACAAATTGATTACACACATACTAAGTCTTTCCAAGAGCATGCTTAGATTGAACAGAAAGTCTTACTAACAGAACACGTGCTCTGTGCTCTGTATTGTCCTCAGGGCATATGATTGACTATTACAGTAATAAACCATTGCTTTCTCTGAAGTGCAAAAGGAAGCTATAGTCTGAGTGCTTGGGAGAGGCATAAGTCATAATTGTAGGCTGTAATAAATGTAAATCCATGAAAAATGGGTTAGCTTCAAACAGCTGAGTTGCAGAGTTTTGCAAAACCATGCCCCAGTATTCCTCTCTGGAGCCCAGATCATAGAAGAATTATCCATCTTTTTTAACAGTGAAATTTCTAAGGCTTCTCAGAAATCTCCGGTCTCTTGATTTCTAACAAGAGAACAATATCGAGTCTTAGATGACAGAAATGAATTCCTAAATAAGTTGAACTTTTAAAAGTTTTTACCAAATTTAAATAATAATGCTCATACAAATGGTAGCTCAGGTCTTCCCTGTGCGGGTGGTACTGAACTAACATTCTAAATTTGAAATGGCAGGCTCTCTGTTCCCCTGTCTGGATAATCTCTGATAAAACATTAATCATCTCAAGGTTCTATTCAAGTCCATTGATGGAAATTGTGAAATGTAATTTAGCTTGAGGAATTGAATTAATGTTTTCTAATAGCCCTGAGATATTCACTGATTTATGGGTTTGAATGCTAGGAGGTGCATTTGTGTTTCTCTCTGTGTGTGTGAGCTCATCCTAGTTAATCTAAATAGGTGATTAGAAATGATGCACATTCTGTATCATAAAAGTATTAACGCTGTGACTGGTGAATATTGGTGTGGTTTATTTGTGTCTGTCATTCAACTCAATCATTGCTTTATACACCTGGTATAAATTTGTGCTCAACTGAGAAATATTTGTTGAATTTTAAAAATCCTTTAAATGTATATGCATATATATGTAGACATGGAATCATAGATGTATATATTTAATTCTAATGTTTTATTTTCAAGCAGGTGCAGAATTTATCTGATTTGATTAGTTACACGATGTGCCTCTGTTGTGCAATACTAGTTTTCTCATCCATTGTTTTTCTCCTTACAGCTCCTTTATCACTTCACAGTATCTAACTCTGCTCTGTAACATTTCTGCCTCAAACCCACCTTGATGATGTACTTCCGTCTTTCTCACTACCCTCTTCCTTTACAATGTTACAGCTTAACAATGGGTGCAGCATCCATTTGTCTTTCATTTCATTCCTTTCTGCATCTGTAGGGTCTGAGAAGTGTCTAGCCCAGGTAGGCATGCAGTAACCATGTATTGAGTGAATATGGGAAGGGAAGAAGGAAAAAAACATGGTTCCAAGATCCTCGGGAGGTCTAGTTGAAAGAACTCTGCCTCTTTTGTGTCATCTTGGAGCAGTCATTTCATCTCTTGAGGCTTAGTTCCTTCTCTGTGAAATATGCATTATTATTATTATTATTATTATTATTATTATTATATACTATTTGAGACAGAGTATTGCTCTGTTGCCCATGCTGGTGTGATCTCTGCTCACTGTAACCTCCACTTCCTGGGTTCAAGCAATTCTCCTGCCTTAGCCTCCTGAGTAACTGGGACTGCATGTGTGCACCACCACACTCAGCTAATTTTTGTATTTTTAGTAGAGACAGGGTTTCACCGTGTTGGCCAGGCTGGTCTTGAACTCCTGACCTCTGGTGATCTGTCCACCTTGGCATCCCAAAGTGCTGAGATTACAGGTGTGAGCCACCATGCCCAGCCAGTCCTCTTTTTGACGGCAGTGTTCTGTATGAGGTGCTATGTGGAGCCTTCCAATAGAATGCTAATAGGATAGAATGCATTCTTAGATTACATTCTAGGAGAAGGGACATGTCAGTTCTTCAGTCCATGTCCTCACCTGTATCTTTGTATCAGTTACCACTCACAGAGTAAAAAAATGAGCGTCCCAGGTGATTCAAAGTAGGGAGGTTTCACCTGTTCTAATAGAATTTGTTACATCAATACGTGTTACAGGCAAGTTCGAAGTGTTATGAATAAATAGTGTGACATACTTCACTGGGAGTTCTGCATCATGAATCCAGAAAAGAAAGTTGTGCCTATATTATGGAAGCCTGAATTAAGGATAAGTAATTTAAGTTGGTGGTTAGTTAGGAGCACCTAAAGTTTGGGTCTGTGTCAGGACTGAAGGTTGAGGTAAGAAATTTTGGAATCTAGGAGTGAAGAACTTTGGAATGGTGGCGCTTACTGGAGTGTGTTCTAAATCCCTGTCTGCGTTTCAAGTTGTTGCTAATTTCCCTTGTGGCTTTCTGCTCTTTACCATGCATTGTATCTTAGGCCTGCGACTGCATAGAGGACAGGGCATGGTAATCATGATTGTGTTGGCTCATCCCTGAAGCAGGCATGTTCAGGTTTTAAGTGTAGTAACAATAAATACAGAAACTCCTAAACTTGACCAAAACTGCCCCGGCTTAGCTTGCACCAGTTGTACCGTACCCACCAACACTATGGTCATATGGAGTTTCTTTTCGCTCCTTGAGACCAGCAACTTCATTTCTGGATTAAGGCCTTGTATTCTTTCTCTCCACTGGGAATTCTCGTCCCCCGATTTTAGGTGAGCTCCTCTTTGTCTTGGGTTTGTCTTCAGTCTTGATGCTCAGAAAAGTCTCCCCTGATCGACAAGTCATGCTGCATCACATCCTCCTATTTTAATTATTTCTTTACTATATGATGTTACCTTATTAGTGTAATGTGAGCTCATGTGAGTAGGGTCTTTGTCTGGCTCACTGCTGTAGCTAGTGTTTAGAATGTTCAACATGTGGTAGAAACTCAAATGTTGGTTGAATGAGAGAATGAATGGGTAAAGACATCTTGGCCTCATTTCCTGTATCTGTTTTCCCTGCCCAGCCCCACTTAAATGTAATAGGAAAACAGAAAGACCATATTTACTAATTATAAACACTTGCTGAGAGCTGGGTAATGGAGACCCTTTGTTTGGGCACACATAGAGATAAAGTAATATTTATTTATTATTGGCAAGAAGGTCCAGGCTCACCAATTGGTATTCCATTACCAGGGGTGAATGAATGATGTGAAGTGGGGTGGGGAGGGGGTGATGGGGTGCGGGAGTCTGGGAACAAGCTGGTTTCGTGACTGGGGCTGGGGCCCTCTGGGTTGGGACAGAATGGCATGCAGGTGTGTTTTCCCCTGTTAACTTCCCGCTCTGTTTCTTGGTAGTCCTGCCATTGCAGACTCCTATCTGCGCCAGAAGGAGGCATTTCAAGGTATTAGTGGGGTCGGTAGTGGCTGAGGAAGGAAAGGCGGAGAGTTAATAAATGGCCATAGTAAGGACAGAAAGAGATTTTTTCCAGCATCTGGGTGCTTTGCCTGCAGTGCCTGTCTCATGCAGCTGCTTGTGGACACAGCGTTTATGAGGTTTCTCTTGTGCATTTTAAAGAATCAGGATTTCTATAGGAGAAGTCCTAAAAGACAGATGTAGACTCTGGGCATGCCCATCTCCAGTTCTTCTTTTAGAAACCGTTTCAGGAAGGATTCTTTATACACCAGGAAGGATGCCCTAACGTGATCATTGACAGGGATCCTTAGCTGACAGCGAGAACAGGGTGGCAGGCACCTTTGAAGGTGACCTCTCCTTTGGCTAACACAAAATTCAAAAGCTGGTGTTTCCTTTGCTATTCTTTAGCCGCATTTCCAATTACTCTGCCCACTCCCAGTTTTAAAATAGTAAGTAACAATTTTACTACGAATCAATGAAAATGCAATCAACTATGGATTATACAGTATTACAGTTTTCAATGAATGCTTATGTCTTTTCTTTCTCCTTTCCCTCCAAGGGAAAAGTTGGGAAGTAGGGGAGAACAAAAGGAGAAGGCATTGAAGCAACAATTCCTCATATAATCTTGAAAGCAATTAGACGCAAGTCACATTTGATTTGTTATAATTTTTAGGATCCTTTGAGTGGACGTTGGCGTGGGCTGGCCGGCAGGGCATCGGGGGATGTTGTGAGTCCTGCCCCTCCTTTAGCACTCATTTTAAATTAGATTTGAAGAGTGGTTGGTGAACAGCCCTCCACTGCCCATCTGCAGCTAAAGAGAAGAGCCTTGAGAAGGACATCCTGCTGAGATGGTTTTTCGTAGAAGGTGTAATTATACCCTGTTAGGAAGACCCGGAGTGAGACTGGCAATTGGCATTTCATGGACATAAGTGTATGAAATGATCCTGGATTGGTAATGTTCACCATCTTTGTATAAATAACAAAAATGGAGGTTTTGGGTCACTACAGATGATGTCCATGTCATTCTCTGCTTCCTGTTAGCGTGCAAGTTTTAGTATGCATAGCAGTAGAAATTATGAGCAAATACTGTCTGTTACTGATACATATGATTCTTGTACATGGAATCACTTGAGTATTCTGATGTAAGGCCTTTTGGAAAATTCTAAAAATGCAACACTTGATTATCCCACCCCCCAGTAAAACTGTGAATTCAGGATTAACAAGATACAGTGAGTTCATGGATGTTGTCCAAAAGAGGAAGAAACTGTATTTCGACACACTTATTTTTTTTTTTTTGACATGTACTTATATTAGTTTGCTGGGATGCCATAACAAAGTGCCTCAGACTAGGTGGCTTAAACAACAGAAATTTATTTTCTCACAGCTCTGGAGGCTGGAAGTCCAAGATCAAGGTGTTGGCAGATGGCTATTTTCATGTTCACATGGAGTTCTCCTGCTGTGTGCATCTGTGTCCAAATTTTTTCTTCTTCTAAGGATGCCAGTCATATTGGATTAGGGCCCAATCTAATGACCTCATTTTAACTTAATTTCTTTTCTAAAGACTATTTCCAATTACAGTCATATTCTGATGTACTGGGGGTTAGGACTTCAACATGACTTTTTGGGGGATACAATTCAACCTATAATAATACTACACTTTTTTAAGTGGTTGTGGGGAGCTCTTGATAAATGAATTTAAGGGTATACGCTGGCTCTGTTTAACCAAGTTCTTACATTGATTTTTATAGAGCAAAATATTTCACTTCCACTCATTACTATGTAATCTCACAGGTCGGTTGAGTTTTGGACCATTTGTCATGTATCTTCCACATATCTTCTATGTCTCTTTCTCTATGTATACATAGTGGAGAGAGAGAGACAGGGTATCACTATGCTGTCCAGGCTGGACCAAGTGAACCTTCTGTCTCTGCCTCCCAAAGTACTGAGATTATAGGCATGAGCTAGGGAGTCTGTGCTACTTTGTATTTTAATGTAAAATAGACCAGTACCCCTCAGACTCTGAGGTTATATTAATGTCCTGCAGGTCTTGATTCAGTAGGTCTTGGGTGGAACTTGAGATCCTGCATTTCTAGCTTGTTCTCCAATTGATACTAATGCTGCCAGCCCTCAGACCATAGCTTGAGGAATAGAGCTAGGAGTGGCCACACAATTTGCAGGTTCAGTGTTACAGAACCACTCAGTGTAGCAAAGCCAAACACTGACGAGATTGCAGCAAGAGAAAGTGAGACATTTATTGCATGGCCCCAAGCAAGGAGAATCAGGCAGCCCATGTTTAAAACCCCAACTCCCCGATGGCTTACAGGTAAGGATTTTTAAAGGCAGGAAGGCAGAGGTCACAGGTACGGTAATAAATTCATACATGGAGGTTGTACTTGGTTTTGACCTATAGAGGCGGGCTTTCTTGAAGCGCCAGGTGATTAAACGTGATAGGTAGATTTAAAAATTTTCAGATTTGCAGTTGGTTAAGGAATAGAAGCTTTGTTTAAATATTTGAGGTCAGCAGAAAAGAATGTTAGCTGTGGCTTGTGTCACCTCAGACGGACTTCACAGCAAAGAACAAGAAGAGCTGTCAGAGGCCTACCCTCAGTTTTCTGTCACCTGAGCTCTGCATGCCAGCACGTCTGTTTAGTAGGGGTCCAGGTTTCTGAAAAACAGGAACATATGCTAAGATGTTATCTTATATTTCTGTTGAGAACAAACCATCTCATGACTCTAACTTTGTTGGTTACTGTTTTACGCAACTGTTACCTTCTCATCTAATTGCTCATTTACTTCTCAGGGCCAGTGAGGTGCCTGGAATTTCCCTCATGTGAACTCAAGCTTTTTCTTTATTTCCATGCCTGGTGGGGGTGGGGGTTAGGTCCCTAAGAGGGGTCCCTGCTTCATCTTAGTAATGCAGAATGAAAATGCGGATCTGTTGTTCAAAAGTGACTCAGAAGTATGAACTGGTCACTGCAGAGCAAGACACCTACTGTGGCCCCTGTGTGAGTATACAGGTGATACCACCCACGGAGCCAGCCCTGAGCTATGTCGGAGTGCTGATGGAAATTATCTCAGGGCACTTATCCGCAATGATTTGTAAGATGATGGCTTTTATTGGCCAGTGATAAAATCCTTATACTTCTAACTAGTCATGGTTTTACATAGTATTTACACAAAACCCAGAGCATGGAGGAGCATAAGCATGCAGGAGGCATAGCTAAAGCAAGTTGCTCCTGACACTATAGATATTTTGGTGCCTAAAACACAGAATATCACCACCAACACCACAGTGATTATAATATATAACTTGCCCTTCTTTTGCAAAGTTACGAAGGAATCTAGGGTATGACACATGAATTCCTCTGCCCAATGATGGTGATTCTCCTTTGTCCTTGAGGTAGCACAGTGCCTGCTTTTTAATGGTGGTATTTAACTCTGGGAGCAACATTTATGCATTTTTCAGAGGGGAACAATCATAATCATCATCATAATACAAGGCTATAAAATGCATGAGTTAGGCCGTGCACGGTGGCTCACACCTGTAATCCCAGCAATTTGGGAGGCCAAGGAGTTAGAGACCAGCCTGGCCAAGATGGTCTAAATTTTTACTAAAAATGTAAAAATTAGCCAGGTGTGCTGGCAGGCGCCTGTAATCCCAGCCACACAGGAGGCTGAGACACGAGAAGAGCTTGAACTTGGGAGGCGGAGGTAGTAGTGAGTCAAGATTATGTCACTGCCCTCCAGCCTGGGTGACAGAGGGAGACTCTGTCTCAAAAAAACACAATTAAAAAAATAAACATTAGCCTCGGTGGCTTATATTTTCATTCTGCTTAATTTACCATGTCTATCCATGCTGGGCATTAGGATGTCAGTTTTGGGGCTGTGGTCCCAGTTGACTGGACTAGAAAAATGAGTTTATCCCATATCACCCCTATATGGGTGCCTTCTTTTTTTCTTTTTGAGACTGAGGTTCAGTAGAGACAGGGTTTCTCCCTGTTGGTCAGGCTGGTCTCAAACTCCCGACCTCAGGTGATCCATTCACCTCGGCCTCCCAAAGTGTTGGGATTACAGGTGTGAGCCACTGTGCCTGGTCATAGTGCCTTAATGCTTAGAATCATCTAGCAAATATTTTTCAAATATGACTAGAGGCAAAATCTTCTTTAATCATTTTGCATTTTTCAGTGCCAAAGGCTGTCAAAGTATCTTTTTTCCCCCCATGGTGTTCTTACGGCTCAGTGATGAATAAGGTGGATTTGTCAATTGATCTGTATAAAAAACACAGACACTGATGTGCTCCGTCATACATCTTCAGACCTATCACCATTTCGCTGCCCCTTCCCCTCCCTTTATATTATGGGAGCTGTGCAGGTTCCCTTATGGAAGTCATGGAAATGTTTTTCACTTAACAAACTCGAGGTATGATGAAAATGGTCTGAGGTCTATTCCTACTTATCCTACTAGATTGCCTCTTGGTGCTTTTTCAAATTCTTGATCCCGAATTCCTTTAATCAAGTAATAATTTCAAAGAACATGATTAGGTTTCCATAGGGTCATTACTTCTTTTATATTCTTGGTTCTTTTTACCTTTTTCACCCATATCTTTATTTTCAGGGATTTCTGTATCCATCAGTTGGGACCGAAAACTAATCTGCATTGTTACTTGATATGACTTATCTTTTTTTTTTTTCTCATGAATATTTGAATGTTAACGGGATTTGGAAAGGTAATTTTTTAAAATTACTGGTAAAAATCTTGTGGAGGATTCTGATTCTCAGGTCTGGAATAACCTACATTTTTTGAGTAAGTGGTGCATTCACATGGTTTAAAATTCAAAATATGTAATTGACGACACCATATCCGAGCCATTCAGTTTCCTTCTCAGGAGGCAGTATTGTTAGTGTGTGTGTCTGTTGTGTGTGTTCTTCTAGAGATAGTTTGTGCTTATATAAGCAAATGCAGATACACCTTCCTCTCATTTTACATAATTTTCAGTTTTCTAAGCCTTTAGCAAAAGTGTATAAACTAATGTTACGGGATTTTTACAAAAGGCCGAAGCCTTCAAGACTATAAGCAGTGCAGACAGAGTGATTTGAATGATAGGAAATAAGTATGCTAAGTAACCTCTGAAATCACACTCGCACACCACAGTTTTCACTTTCTGCGCACAGAAATGGTACTATATGTAGGCTTCCAGAGTTTTGCCGTCCCCCCCAAAAGAAAAGAAAGAAGAAAAAAGAAAAATTAGAAGAAGTGGTGAGCCTTAGTACTAGAAATAGTAAAGAATTAGCAGGTGAAGTTTAGCAGATTTTTTTTTTTAAAATTAACATTCTGTTAGTTTAATTTCAATTCCTAATAGATTGATGAAATAAACATTAGCAAGACTTTGTAAACATCTATAAGATAATGGGTGCGGGACTAAAGAATTTAAAGTAGTAATCATCATGCAAAAACCTGATTGCTTTCCTTGATAGCTCTATGGAATTACTTAATTTTAAAAAGGCTATAGATGTTAAATGTCATGATTTTTGAGTAAGTGATATTTTTGAAATCTTATTCACCAAACTAACCGAATTAGATAAAGAAATGTCAAATGTGTAATAACTAAGAGTTAGTGGCAAGTTGAAGAGAACCACAGGATAATGTGTATCTTTTCTTTAATGATCTAGAAGAATTAGCTAAGCAATATATTAAATCTACAGATGATAGTGAACGAGGTGTGTTCTTTTTGTTTTTTATGAGTGTTACTGAGAATGAAGCAGTAGGGTCAAACATGCAAGTTTAGTAAAACGGCAAAAGATGAAAAAGATGTCTTTGCAAAAAACTAACTAATGTTTCTGGGGATGGATAAATCCCTAGGATCAAGAGAGGGGAAAACCTAATGAGCCTAAAGTGTTTTATTCCATATAATGAAAACATATCAAACAGTAATGTTGGGTGACTAGCCAATTTTTTTGTCTGACCAATTAGCTTAATTGGCAGCCATCATTAGATGGCATTGTGATTGGGCAAACCAAGAACTTCTTCTGTAATGGAAGTTTTCAATAAAAGTTTTGTCTCTCAACTGAAAAATAATAGACAAACATCAGAGAGACACGTAAAAATTGGTTGAGTGAGGTGACATTTGTTTTCATGTGAATTATTAGGAAACTCCGCTCGATTAGTTGGACACCATGTACCTCTCTTCCTCAAGGTACTGTACACAGGAGCTTGAGAAGAAATGAAATGGGGCCAACAAACTAGCATCTGAATGCACTTTACTAAAGGCATTTTTTCTGTTTTACATATGTTTTGGCTTAGCCTTAGAGATGTTGCAGTATCTTACCAAATGCCTTACAGAGAATCCATGGCCAAAGTGGAACTGAAAGTCCTAGGTCTTCCCGCCAAGTGCATAACTCTTTCTTCCTTACTACACTAGAAAGACTTTTGTGTTGTAATATTCTGAGACAACATCAGTGATTCATTCTTCATTTTAGGAAGCAGTAAGGGATAGGTCTACATGTGCAAAGAGAAAGGTAAGGTTTCAGTTTTTAAAGCAATAATGGTGGGTTGCCCTTTTGTTAAAGAGTCTCATGTCAACAAATGCATATCTAGTTTAGGCTAGGAAGAAATAATAGTTTGAAAAACAATAGCTTGAAAAATCAGTAGGGCATGCCAGGCATCCTCATATCTTCAAATTTGTGTATCATGTATAAGCTGAGTGATACTAAAAATTTGTTATGCTCTAATAAATGATGTTTATGTGTACCAAAAGCTCTAATACGTAAAATATCTAGAATTGGTAGCATCATAGATATGAATTAAATAGGTGGAAATGAAGTAATTAAAATTCATTCCTAATTTGCATGGATTTTTTTTTTAATCTTCAATTTTGTAGGGAAAAAAATTGGAGCATTAAATTGATAGAAAATTGTAAAGAACATTCTGCTTCCAGTAGTGAAAATGGTCTGTTTTCTTTTCTTATTTTAACGTAAGATCAATACTAATGTCATTTATATTGTACTTTAGTGTTTACGGAGTGGATTCACGTATATTCTCATATTTCATCTGTGTAGTAACCTCTGGAAGATAAGGTTTCCTCATTGTGTTTTTAAATGTCTGTTTCTTAACTCTGTGTAGAGGCAGATTGATTGGGCTTCATTTCCTCAATTTAGAAGGCTGGACTGATTGATGAAACATTGAGGAAGGCAGAGAAAAAATAAGGAATAGAGATTCTAAAAATAAAAGTGACACTTGAAATGGTTTGACTAGCAATCTCACTTATTTTTCCAAAGGCAAAAATAAAAAAAATTTAAAAAGACAAAAATTAAAACCCAGAGATACTAATAAAAGCAGGGAGCACATGTGTCTCTCTGATCCTAACACTTAGAGTAGCAGCTTTATTGACAGTCTATTTTTGTGACTAGAACACTTAGATGTCCATTTTTTAAGGACAACTTTTTTCTTCCCAGTGTTTTGTTGTTTTAATGGCGTATATTTAAATTTGATTTAAATTTCATGGCATTAAACCGAAAACTTAGATGGTTATATCGTGTCATTTGTTATATTTATTCAGTATTTGTAGGTGAATTTTGGTAAATTTTTTACTTTATTAGTTGAGGTTATATACCCCCACTTTTAATCCCAAGTCCTCACAATAATAACGCTTAAACATGCTAAGAGTTTGTTTCTCTCTTACGTGAAAGAAGTCAAGCAGTTGGCAGTCCAGGTCTGGTATGTATTGACAACCCCAGTGTCAGATAACCAGACACTTGTCTCCCTGAAGTATCATTCTTAGCAAATCACCTCATGGTCCAGGGTAGCTGCCTGAGCTTCAGCCATCAGGCTGACATTCCAGGCAGCAGAAAGGAAGAAAGAAGAAGGGCACCTGGTTTCTGTTTTAGGATGCTTTTGTGAGGTACCAATTAGCATTCTTGTCTTTAACATCTTAAAGATGTTAGAGCTCATGCGAAAGCAGCTTACTGCAAGGTAAGCACGTGACTGCCTAGCTCAACACAGAATTTCCTTATGAAGGAGGAATAGAACAGTGAGTGGATGCTGGTGTAGGCACCCCTCAGTCTGTGTCACATACAGCGCATAACACATCAGTAGTGAGGGTGCTTCAGTTCAACCAGTTCATGGCTTTGGGGGCTGTACTAATTGGTTTATGATAGTTACGATTTTGTGACCAGTTTTTCTCTTTGTGGAGAGATACATATGTTAGAGGAACTGCTTTGTTCATTTAGACCAATGAAAGCGACACCTGAAGTAATTTGTGGACAAGTGGCTATAAGAGGATATTGGTGAGCATATTTGTTCCCACGAGTCATTTTCTAACCAGTTATCTTAACACTGGATTTCTGTACTGCCTTTAATTTTCACATTATCTCTAAAGTCTTCAGGAGGAAATGCAAGCAGTGTGGTGCTAGAATAGTTTTCTGTGTGAATTCTTTTCCCCTTTATTCTTTACTGGAACCAGTAATTGCCTAGAGAATGATGGGCAAAATGCCAGCTCACCATTTCTTTAAGGGTCTAAGAATTGACTTTAGAGAATGGAAGAAAATTCCAGAAATACTTTTAAGAAAGTTATTATTTATTTCAAATGTTATTTGGAACAGCAAAGGACAATATGTTTTATAGCACACCTTTTAAGATGACTGAATTGGCAATAAATTCACATAATGAAACTTCCAGCAAGTCTTTATATTTCTGCCGGGGAATTCTTTGGTTCTTGGCGTAAATTTTTAAATAGTTGATATCAGCTTTCTATTCTTAACATTCCTTTAGTTGTAGAGCTAATGTGAAAACAGCTTGCTGTGTTGTAAAGAATGCCTTTAGTTAGCCAATGAATCAACTCATGCGTGTTTCAGTTGTCAAGCATGTTAAATAGTAGTTTTTAGACACACAAGGGATTGCCCATAATATCGTTATTGTGAGATTCTGTTTCTTATCCACAACAAATGAAATCCTTTCTTTCCCAGACTGCCTCTCACAGCCCCTCCAGCACTGTGGTTCAACTCTACACCAAGAGAGGACAAGTCCTGGGTTCTCCAAGACCTGGATTTTGGTTCTAGATTTGCAGTGTGGGAGTCAGGCAAACAGATGTGTCTCTTGAGGCTTTAGTATCCTCACATTTCAAATGAGGACTTAAGTTAAAATACTGTTCCCTTTAACTTCCAAAATTCTATAACTCTGTGCAATGGATTTAACAAAAATCTTTAAAAAATAACCTAAATAAATTTCTAGAACAAATTTCCCAAGAATCCCAAATAAATATTAATTTATATTTAAAAATGCTGTATTTAAACAATGCGATAATTATGAACTTTAAAAGGAATCTAAATCAAGATATGTTTAACATTGGCTATTTATGATAAGTTCAAGTACTTAAGCTAATTTTTAGCGTGATACCTGTATTTCGTTGGGGGAAAGACAAACGGAAACAAAACAATATCACTTCACACACTGATCATGTTTTATATTTTCTTTTAGACATCCAATGATTAATGTGTTAGACCACGTAAGTCAGACAAGGAGGACTGAAGGACATACCTTATGAGTCAGCTAAAAATCGTGCCAGTTCAAATAGTACATGCTTCCTTTTGTGAGCAGCTATCATTGTTCTGAAGTTTTGGAAGTTGTGGTGAATAGTACGTTGTGTCTCTAAGCGGCCCTGCTATTGTAATCTGTGGTTACTCTTTAAGTTATGGTGGAAATCTTTATATGCTCAAGCTTGATCACAGTTTCAAGCTTAAAAATTTAAATGTGGGAGATGATACCAAATTTTTGGCAAATGTTTTATGGACCACAGCCAGGATTAGTAAAAAGTATGGTGAATAGATAATTTACAGTTTTCTCGGAACATATTACAATGCTCTTTGGGATTAAATCAAGCTTGATTTATTTGTTTATGAATGAGTGAATGACAGGATTTCACTCTGTCACCCAGCTAGACTACAATGGTGAGATTACAGCTCACTGCAACCTCGACTTCCCAGGCTCCAGTGACCCTCCCACCTCAGCCTCCCAAGTAGCTGGGACCACAGGCACATGCCACCTTGCCTGGCTAATTTTTGTATTTACTTTTTTTTTTTTCCTAGAGACAGGGATTCGTCATGTTGCCCAGGCTGGTCTCAAGTGATCTACCTACTTTGGCCTCCCACAGTGCTGGGATTACAGGCAGGAACCACTGCACCTGGCCAAGCATGCTGTAATTGGAAAATTTAAAATGCTTTTCTGGCTGGGCATGGTGGCTCACGTTTATAATCTCAGCACTTTGGGAGGCCGAGGTTGGTGGATCACCTGAGGAGTTTGAGACCAGCCTGGTCAACATGGTGAAACCTCATCTCTACTAAAAATACAAAAAATTATCTGAGCATGGTGGTGCACACCTGCAATCCCAGTTACACAGGAGACTGAGACAGGAGAATCGCTTGAACTCAGGAGGCGGATGTTGCAGTGAGCTGAGATTGCACCACTGCACTCCAGCCTGGGTGACAGAGTGAGACTTCATCTCAAAAAAATTTTTTTTTTTCTGTAGTGAAAGTGGTAGCTCTAGGCTGGGCGCGGTGGCTTATGCCTGTAATCCCAGCACTTTGGGAGGCTGAGGCGAGCGGATCACGAGGTCAGGAGTTCAAGAGCGGGTGGAAATTGAGGTCAGGAGATTGAGGACAGTCCAACCAACATGGTGAAACCCAGTCTCAAGAATACAACAATTAGCCAGGCATGGTAGCGCACATTTGTAATCCCAGCCACTCAGGAGGCTGAGGCAGGAGAATTGCTTGAACCCGGGAAGTGGAGGTTGCAGTGAGCCGAAATCATGCCACTGCACTCTAGCCTGGGAGACAGAGTGAAACTACGTGTCAAAAACAAAACAAAACAAAACACCCAAAACCAAAACAACCCACCCCCCCACACACAGAGAAAATGGTAGCTCTTATTTATTTAGCTCACGTTGTCTGACAGTGAACTAGATTTCTTACATACATTTTTTTTTTCATTGAATTTTTAACCAAATGCCTATTCACAAATGAGGAAACTAAGGTCATCTAGGGCACCTGGGAGGGGGAAAGGGAGTTACAGAAGGGCTCACCTGACAGCAGAGCCAGAGGTGCACATCCTCATACAAAGTAGTGCTTAGACACGCTGGGGTTTATTGAAAAGGATGCTGCTACATTGGTTTAATAATTTTATTTTCTTTCTTTTCTTCTTCTTCTTCTTCTTTTTTTTTTTTTGAGATCAGTCTCACTCTGTTGCCCAGGCTGGAGTGCGGTGGCGCGATCTCGGCTCACTGCAACCTCTGCCTCCTGGGTTAAAACAATTCTCCTGCCTCAGCCTCCTGAATAGCTGGGATTACAGGCGTGTGCCACCATGCCCAGCTAAGTTTTGTATTTTTAGTACAGATGGGGTTTCACCATGTTGGTCAGGCTGGTTTTGAACTCCTGACCTTGTGATCCACCCACCTTAGTCTCCCAAAGTGCTGGGATTACAGGCATGAGCTACCGCGCCCAGCCTTATAATTTTCTCTTTGAATACGTAGATCTCTTGAAAATGTATATGCTTAGGCTATCTAGCTCCCCTCCGTCTTCCTCAACACCTCTACCTATAAGTAGTATAAATTCAACCTGAACTAACTATAAAAGAAGAAATTAAAAATTTCAACCACATATAAGTATGGTTAGTATGTATAATTCAAGGACTGGTAGTTAACTCTTGGACATGTAGGTAATGTGTTCCCTCAGCGATTGAGTGTATTTGAGAAGTTGGAAACACTGAATATGGCTTGGTAAGGGTGCAGCGGCCTCTGTAGAAGGGAGCTTGGGTTTGAATTCTCGCTCCACAAAGTACTTGATATGCGACCACCTAGAGCTTCAGTTTCTTCATATGTAAAATGGGCTAATAGAACTCACCTCTGAGTTGTCAGGTTAAAATGAGCTAATGTGTGGAAATTACAGCCATGGTGCTTGGCATGTACTATGTTTTCAATAAGTGTTAGTCGCTCTTGCTATTTTAAAACTTACTCTTCGATAATTCTGTTGCTCATTGGTATGGGAATACTCTCTTAAGAAAAATGGCATGTTCTAACCCATTTATGCCTGAGGTTGCAAGTTTTTGAATTTTGAAAATCAGACCTTGACAATGACTGAGCAGTAGGATATAAACAACGCCCACATGCTTGGTGTTCCAATAATGGAACACCAGGCATGAATGGGCTTAAGGATGGCAGTATGTGATGATTCAGGTAAAAAACTTAAAAATTTTTTCAGCATAAAGTTTTGCTGTGTTTTGGTTGGAATATTATGAGGAGGTATCACATTTTAAAAAAGCTTATCTTAGCCTCTGATCTCAGCACTTTGGGGAGGCTGAAGCAGCAGTATTGCTTGAGGCCAGGAGTTCATACTGAGACACTGTCTCTACAAAAGAAAAAAAAAGAAAAAGCAACAGAAAACAAAAAACATAGACTGATGTAGCGAGGTGTGCTGGCACGTGCCTATACTCCCAGCTCCTCAGGAGGCCAAGGCAGGAAGATTGCATGAGCCCAGGAGTTCGAGGCTGCAATGAGCTATGATTGTGCCACTGCCCTCCAGCTTGGTTGACAGAGTGAGACCCGTGTCTGTTTGGAAAAAAAAAAAAAAAAGTTTAATCTAGCATTGACAAACACATTAAATAAAGAATTTCTATGCCTGGTCAGCATAAAGCCCTCATTTTAAAATTAAAGAAATGCATCCATCTACGTACCCACGTGTGTGCATGTGCGCATGCACACACTCCCACACATATTCTAGTAGTCCTGTGGAGTTAGTGATAAAATTTTTTTTCATCCCCATTTTACAGACAGAGGAGATGAGCCATACGGTGCTCATTTTACAATAGTGATAGAATGATGGATTCAGACAGAAGGAAAGGTGTGTGAACAGAGACACATTATCGATTCTTATTCACATCGGATTCATTCTGCTATGCGGTGTTGCCTTCATTCGAGTGGCCAGCGGTTTGAAACGTTTGTAAATTTTGATTCGGGGCCATGATGCAGCTCAGTGCTTGTGTCTTAGTGCAGGGTCTCTTGGGCAGAGATGCTAATTTAAGAATGTTGTCGGTTTGAATGTTCCTAAGAGGATTAAGCAAATTCCACAGCATATAAATGGACATGTTTGGAAGATTTTTTTTTCCCCTAAGCGATTTCAGAAAACACACATGCATCATTTGCTAAAACTCTGCAGGTGTATTAATGAGTTCATCTCACATGAACGAATGGACAGTCACTGAGGGAACTTCATATGTAGGCTTGAGTTCAGGTATATGAAATGCAGGCTAAGTTTTAATTAGAATTTATTTACAGCTCGAAGCTGCTCCTGTGTTTTTCTGCCTAAAGTCAATAATGAACCATTCCTCTTTGCCTAGTCATTAGTATTCAGAGCTCCATCAGCCTGCAGTTCAAACCCTTTCCCTTGTTTTTGTCAGAGAAGATGATGGAGCAAGGTTGCTTAGAAACACTTAGCCACATTCTCAACGGGAATTATCAATCTGTTCTGTATGTTCACCCCCACACGCAGGGGAGAAAATTGAGTTTTGCTGCTGATGACGTTAATTGATTGCAAGTTGTTTTAGTGGAAGTGTGATGTTGGAAACTAGATTTCCTTTCATTTTTATGCATTAGATGCAGAAAAGCTGTACAGTGACATGTTCATTCCACTGTAACTAAAAATATCATAGAGGTATCTAAATTTGGTTTTGTATGTTTTAGTATTCAGATCTTGACACTGGTCAGCTTACAGGATTATCTTTGGGTTGAGACTGTTTCTGTAGTGATTTCTTTAGTTCCTGGTAAATTCACACAGCCATCTCCTTCAATAGAGTTCTGATTAGTGCAGTCAGGGGGTGACACACTAAATTAGGAGTGGACAGAGGGGTGAAATGGAAACCAGCTGTCATCTGCATACCTATAATTTTATATGGTCCATGAAAAGCTTTTGTCTTTTTTTTTTCTTTTTTCCCTGTTCTTTTCAGATCATCTTCTTCAAAAATTTCTTGCTTTAACATGTAAAGAAGAGAGTGCAGTGTGTTTCTGTGGTTCTATGGGTGATTTAATTTGACTTGTATTTATTTTTAAAGATTCCTTGATTTGGCTATTAACAGCATTTAAAAGGTGAAACAAACAGAAACATTGCTGATGAGAGAATGCACAAGCAAGCAGACAGAGCCCCTCTGGAAGGTTGGGATGGTGAGAATTGGGGTGAGGAAGAGAGGCCAGAGGCAAGCGAACTGTATTATGTTGTTTAGGATTTTGTCCTCCACGGCACCTAAGTGGATGTGTATATTTAAGCATAGTGTCTTTTGTTATACTTTATCAAGGACTCCCATTGAAAGTAATAGATTGAGACTTTGTGGGGGAGGGCTTACCCTCTACTTCTCTGTCAAACATCAGTGATTCTGCTGCTTATTCATTCAAGACTGCACATAACCATCACCTGCAGAGCTTGAAGAAGCAATGCACGTTTCCCTGACTTGTTCTTGTGAGTCAGTAGAAAAGAAAAATGGCTCAGCCCATGCCTGGTGCATCTCAGTCAGAACCTACAGAGAAGGGCTCAAATATCTGATTTTCTTTCTCTCTCTCTCCTTCCTTCCTTCCTTTCCTTCTTTCTTTTTTGACAGAGTTTCACTCGACACCTAGGCGACTCACTGCAACCTCTCCCTTCCAGGTTCAAGCAATTCTCCTGCCTCAGCCTTCTGAGTAGCTGGGATTACAGGCACCCGCCACCATGCCCAGCTAAGTTTTGTGTTTTTCGTAGAGACGGGGTTTCACCATGTTGGCCAGGCTAGTCTCAAACTTCTGACCTTAGGTGATCTGCCTGCCTTGGCCTCTCAAAGTGCTGGGATTACAGGCATGAGCCACCGTGCCCAGCCAAATACCTGATTTTCTACAAGTGTCACTGGAAAGCGCTGCTTCTGTAACTTAGGAGATATGAAATATGAGTTCCTGTGTCAGGCCTGGGGTTTCATATTACACAGAAGCTAACCCTATCCTAAGGGGTGTGCTGTTTGTATACAGAAATAGGAGATAGGATCCAAATTATTTCTGAGTCTACCAAATTTTTCCAATTTGAGGAAAATAGATAAAGCCTGCTCCCTCATGATTATGTCCCAAGAGTTTAAAATTGAATCAAAATTTGGTGTTGAAATCTCAATTTCCTTTAAATATGATGACTTAAAAATTAATGATTACTGGTCTTAATTATGAATAATGCATTATTGTATAATATTAAGCCTCACATAAGATCTAATGAGATAAAATGTTCTGGGATATTGAATCTGGTTTGTTAAGAATTTGTGCATTCTCAGAATTTTGTTTTACTTTCATTAAGAAACAATATGTTTAAGGCCAGGCATGATGGCTTATGCTTGTAATCCCAGCCCTTTGGGAGGCTGAGGCAGGAGGATTACCTGAGCCCAGGAGTGAGCTAGGATTGGGCCACTGCAGTCCAGCCTGGGTGACGGAGTAGGACCCTGACTCTTTAAGTTGGGGGTGGGGAGTGGGGGGTGGGGTGGGGGGGGAACCATTTCAGTAATCTTTTTCACTTTATGAATGTGTTCATAATAAGGACTCTTGTGGAAACTGTTCTGGATAAAATTATTAGTGCAAGTGGTGCCAGAATAGCAGATATTTCTGCATGGCTGCCTAGGAACTTAGTTTTTGCTGACAATTTTGAAAATGTTTCTTATTTCAAAGTACTTAGAGGTCCTCCAGGCTTGTGATTGTTCTTTCCCAAGAGAGTGTTTTGAGGGACAGGGAGAAGGAGCTCCTATATCTTGGTTCCGTGCTTCTCTGTCTAAAGGGAACACTGCCATAAACACTTGAGTCATAGTTTAATGAAGCCCATAGAAGAGCAAATTGGGTTTAACTCCCTCATTTTTCATTTGAGGGAACTAAACTGCATGAGTGAGGCCTGAAAGCCGTTTTTGGTGATTTTCAGGCGTATGCACTGGGTTGGGTCACTATTTTTGAGTCATGTAACTTTGGATTTTGCATGTGTCTTTGATTCCTGGTGAATGCAGAGGATTTCCATACTCCTCTTGGTAGTAGGAGCACTGAAGAGTGAATCCTGCTGTATTGCTTATTCAGAGGCCTGGAGAATTACGGACAAGTGTCTAAATCTGGTGATAGTCAGATCAGAATGCTGAGAGACTAGCTATGTCTGTCAGTGAAACTGTGAATTCAAGGGAGGAGTTTAGGAAGGATTGGCACAATTAAGATAATTAAAATCATTTGCTTTTGATTGTTTACAGTAGTGATTTTTAACCCATAGATCCAGTGCCCCTTTTTATAATCAATATTTTGTAAATCTTTTGGTATCCTAAAATAAAATTCGTAGAAAATATAACCTAACTGAAAATATAAATAAATGAATAATAGGTAAATAGAAAAAAGAAAGTACTTGAATTCTTATAGAATGTAATATATTAATTTATAATATTAACATTATAGGATGTATTGTATTATAGGCTAATTAGTAAGCTCTCAAAAGATAAATACAAAGGGTGTAACTTATAATAAAAATATCAATCCAATATGTAAATGCTCAAATATGACTAAACTGGAAACAAATGCCTTCAAAATGTCAAAACACCTCCCACCGGGTGGCAGAGCTCCTCTTGACAAACTCCTGGTTGAATACTTCACGGTGGCCTTGCGTGAAGAGTGTGTGCATGAAGCAAGTATAGTTCAGTACGTGGAGGCTGATTCTGTGGTTTTTTTTTTTTTGAGATACGGAGTCTTGTTCTCTTGTCCAGGCTGGAATGCAGTGGCGCGATCTCGGCTCAATGCAACCTCCACCTCTCGGGTTCAAGCAGTTCTCCTGCCTCAGCCTCCTTAGTAGCTGGGACTACAGGTGCACGCTGCCATGCCTGGCTAATGTGTGTGTGTGTGTGTGTTTTAGTGGAGACGGTGTTTCACTGTGTTGCCCAGGCTGGTCTCGAACTCCGGAGCTCAGGCAATCCGCCTGCTTCGGCCTCCTAAAGTGCCAGAATTACAGGTGTGAGCCACTGCACCTTCTCAATTCTGTGTATTCTTATTTAGTGAAGACTGTAATTCTTGAAATTCTTACTTGTTTTTAAGAGACAAGGTCTTACTTTGTTGCCTAGGTTGGAATGCAGTGGTGTGATCATAGCGCACTACAGCCTCAACCTCCTGGGCCCAGGTGATCCTCCAACCTCAGCCTCTTGAGTAACTGGGACTACAGACATGTGCCATCATACCTGGCTAATTTTTGAACTTTTTTGTAGAGATGGGGCCTCTCGCTATGTGGCCCAGGCTGGTCTTGAACTCCTGCTCAAGGGATCCTCCCTCTTTGGCCTCCCAAAGTGCTGGGATTACAGGTGTGAGCCATCACCTGGCTTATCCTTGAATTTCTTGATGTTAAGTACAGACACTATTTTAAATCTTGAAAATTTGAAGTATCTGTGTGTGCAGTGTCCCCTAGAAAATATGTAAGGTAGACAACATTGAGACCTTTTTAGGATACAAATAGAAAATAAGATATTATTTTAAAAATTCTGCCACTGAAATGGATTTTATGTTAAAATTCATTATTAGGTTTCACAATTGCATTATCACTTTTAATACCACAACTAGTTGTTACGTTTTATCTGTATCTTTAGAAAGAAAAAAAAACAGTCCATAAGGCCTGCATAAGAGATGACAGATGAAGAGCAACAAAACCCCCGTTAGTTTTGATGCTGATCAGTTGAAAATTGAGTTAGTCAGTACTTAATGGTTCATCTGAGCTCAGTGTGCTTTTTCCTCTTTAAGTTTTTTTTTTTTTTTTTTTTTTTGAGACAGGGTCTCACTCTGTCACCCAGGCTGGAGTGTAGTGATACGATCTCAGCTTACTGCAACTGCTGCCTCCCAGGTTCAAGCAATTTTCCCTCTCAGCCCCCCGAGTAGCTGGGACTGCAGGCGCGCCCACCACGCCTGGCTAATTTTTGTATTTTTAATAGAGACAGCGTTTTACCATGTTGGCCAGGCTGGTCTTAAACTCCTGACCTCAAGTGATCTGCTTGCCTCGGTCTCCCAAAGTCCTGGGATTACAGATGTGAGCCACCGTGTTTGCACCTCTTTAGGTTTCAATGAGACAGTGTCTCACTGTGTTGCTTGTACTGGTCTCAAACTCCTAAGCTGAAGTGATCCCCCCATGTCAACCTCTTAAAGTGTTGGGATTTCAGGTGTGAACCACTCCCCCAGCCTCATTGTGCTTTTTTCAAGTCACAGTCTTACTTGGAATAATTTCTGTCTTGGTTAGTTTTGTTAGTGAAACAAATCTTTTCCTTCCTTGTAGCATCAGTAATATTTTCAAGATACAAAAGAATTGGTAGAAGGTATTTAGAGTTAATACTTGCTTGATCTAGTAATTCATAGTTCCAAAAGTTCATATTTATCACAATTTGAATTTTTTTTTTTTGTAGAAGTTCTAGTTGCGTGGGTAATGCAAAGGCAAATAATTTCTTACCAGATAGAGCATAATCATATTTGTGTTCTCCCACTAAATTTAGAGTCCAGCATTATTTTTGCTTGTTAGGTAACTTTTTTTCAAAAAACAAATATTTTTGTTTACCTGAATAGCTAACCTTGTAGAAGCGGTGCACATCAAATTGGGGCATTAATACCTGCATTTAAATAAAAGAGTAATTTCACTACCCAGTGTTCCCAAAACTTGAATTGTTGGTTCAACCTTACCAAGTATATTAGCATTCTTAATTGAATCAGTCATTGCTTTCTTCAACAAAAGTTTCCATTCCATCTGTTCTTTGATTTATAAATCTTTGGTGTGTCGTTTGCTTTATTTCCCAAATATATAAGATTTTTTACAGTTAGAATTATTGCTAGTTTTGCTACATCATGCTGAAGAGGAAGCCTTGTGACTTTATGTTTTATAGTATCTGATTTGCAATGGTTAATCCTCCTCACAGGATTGTAAAGCCCAAATGAGTGATGCGTGTAACAGACATAGAACAATGCATTAAAATGTTAGCTGCTCTTATCATCATCCTGTTAATATCAGCAGCAGCATTAATATTATCTTTATAATTGAAGAAGAAATTTATTCTAAATATAAAATCTTTGCCAAAATTTTATCAATTAAGATACTTTTTCGGTTTTGTTGTTTTTAAGACAGGATCTTCCTCTGTCACTTAGGCTGGAGTGCAGTGACACGATCATAGCTTCCCACAGTTGTGACTTCCTGGGCTCCAGTAATCCTCCAGCCTCAGCCTCCTGAGTAGCTAAGACTACAGGTGTGTGCACTACCACACCCAGCTAATTTTTAAATTTTTTTGTAGAGAGATAGGGTCTTGCTATGTTGCCCAGGCTGGCCTTGAACTCCTGGCCTCAAGCAGTCCTTCCCTCCTCAGCCTCCCAAAGTGTTGGGATTCCAGGCATGAGCTATTGTGCCCAGTTGAAACATTTCTGTAGATAGGACTGTAGGTGCTTGATATGTGTAGTTCTGCCCCTTCCACCTGTTGTTGCAGGAGTTTAGTTTTATATACCTGATCATCAGAACACTTGATACTTACAAGAATGTGGTCTAGGGACACCTGGGATCCTCAGGACCCTTTTAAGATTTACTGAGGTCACAAGTATTTTCATAATAATGCTGTCATTTATCTTTTAACTCCCATTCCCTCTAAAGTGTACAGTGCATTTTCCTTGTAGCTTCTTCATGTACTGAGGTGTCATCTGTCTGACAGTATGTTTGTGACAATATGCGCTTTTCTGTTGTTTTCTGAAAATTTTCTATTTCGGTTTCTGATATGTCGTATTCATGGATTTCACCCACATGAACAAAAGCTCTCTGGAGTTCTTCGTGGTTTTTAACAGCATCCAGATTCCCAAGACATTGAAACTTTGGTCTAAATTGGAGGGGAGCAGGCCACAGCTCCGAAGTCCCACCTGGCAGTTTGAGTTTGGCAACTCAGTTGGCTCACTGCAGCATTAGGGTAAAAAATTTTGAAAAGTCTATTCTGTGTTATCTTTCATAGGCTACCAGAATTGAACATTTTAATATCTAAAGGGGAGTGGCAATTTTAATTTAACTTCATCTAGTAAGAATATATTGGTGTGCCTCTCACAATTTGGAACTCAATAATTAACTATTAGAATTCTCAGTGGACACAAAAACAGTCTGTACATCTTGATTTTTCCTGAAAAGTCCTTGGACACCAACCTTCACCAGTAAAAAGACAAACATTGCCAAGCACAGTTGGAAAACCACGTAGTTTGCTGTATCATGTTGATAAAATAACTCCAACAATGGCTAGAAATTGAAATATATGTATTTGAGTATTTTGGCCAGAACTGGGAGAGTAAACAACTTTTAGAATTCAAAACCAAAACTTCTTTACTTATTATGGGGCGGGGGGTAGATGTACTCTATTCATTTTTCTGTTTTGAGAAAATTTTGTCTGAGCCTAATATTTGTCTCTGTTTGAGGGAATAAAAAAGTCTTATAACATTGGAATCACCTATTCTTTATTTTGGCAAGATATAAAGCTTTTAATAACAAAATGAAAAATATTTATAATCTAATCTGTTTCTTTTTGCTTGAGTAGGAAGAAAATGCTTGCATAACTAATAGTCATTTAATCTTCATTGTGAATGACTTTAGCATTTTTTCCTGAGGTTAGATTTTTTTAAAAGTAAATTTTGATATCCTTTAGTCATGCTGACTTATATCTACTTTTAAATAAAATTAGTCATGTGTAGGGGCTGGGCGTGGTAGTCCCAGCACTTTGGGAGGCTGAGGCGGGCGGATCATGAGGTCAGGAGATCGAGACCATCCTGGCTAACACGGTGAAACCCTGTCTCTACTAAAAACACAAAACATTAGCCGGGTGTGGTGGTGGGCGCCTGTAGTCCCAGCTACTCGGGAGACTGAGGCAGGAGAATGATGTGAACCCAGAGGGCGGTGCTTGCAGTGAGCTGAGATCCTGCCACTGCCTGGGTGACAGAGCCAGACTCTGTCTTTAAAAACAAACAAACAAAAAAAAGTCACATGTAACAGAGTGTTATATTTAAGCATTGCAAATTTACTTTGTGAATAATTTCTCCCTCATAATTTAAAAATATTTAAAAATCAAACCCAAATTAAATGTCCAGTGTAAATTATCCTACGGTAAATGCCCTGTGGTAATATGAACAACTCCTCCCCAAACCCTCATTATTCTGTTGAATGATTTTGCATTTCTCTACAATTTCTGTATGTTGATGTTTAAACCTTAATGCAATAAAATTTTTCTCATGTTGTATTTGGCTAATGTCTGCTGTCTTTGCTTACTCAGGAGAGTGCCACAGTGGTTTGCTTCTGAAGGAAAATAAAGTTATTCCTTAGATTATTATTTGTAAAATACAGTTCATCTGGCATTAAACATTTTTTAACTTTTACTTAGTATGAACAGGACTCTGGAAAATTTGATGAGTTTATATTTGAATATCAATAACCTTAGTGTTTATTTTTAGATGATTTTATTAACATTTTTATTTGGAGATAATAATATATACTGAAAATGTAATTACATCTTTACCAGTTGAAGTGTTTCATATTCAGTATTATTAGAAAAAATGTGAAGAGTAGGAATTGAGCAATTAACATTTGACGGCATCTTTTTTACAGTTGAGGAAATTGAAGTTCAGAGAGGTTAATTTGCCCTGAAGTTAAACAGCCAGCACGTTCTGGAGCAGAACTTTAGCTCTTCTTTGACTGCAGTGTCTCTGTTCTTTAGCTTGGAAATCGCTGCATCTGAGAACAGGAGAGGTCACTCCACATGTTCTGCCACCCCACAGCTGCAAGACTGTGTAAATCATTATTCTTAAGACCCAGAATTTTGTTACTTATGGAAATGAATGTAATCTCTGTAGTCTTTGTAAAAAATTAAATCCCTATGATTTTTATATCTTATTTCTGTAAATTCCATGAAATAAAATGTGTAGCGGTTCTTTGGTAAAATTGTCAGAGACCAGTTTTCTTTCTTGTTGTCTAGAAACTTTCGGAATGAACAAGATTTTGATTCAAAACAGAAGTATTTCAAATCCGAATGAATTAAGGCCTCTTAAAGGATATCTCATTTGCCAATAATGGAAACATCACCGTATGACTTGTTGAATATAAACCTGTGATCATCATGGTGGCAAACTTCAACCACACTTGTAATATTAACTTTAGCAGGGTAAATTTCGATTTACCTTTATGGTCAGTGACATTTCCAGCAGCATAAAATGCAATTTTTGGAAGGCTGTTCCTAAAACCCATTCACTCTTCACTAAGAACCATAGATAACAGACTATGCGGTTCAGGGTGGTTGCAGATGGACACTGGGAGGCAGAGGTGAGAGAGCAGAATATTCGATTACCCCACAGGAAGAGAGCTGCCTAGTGAATGGAAGACGGTTGATTTTGTTCCTTAACCTGCCCATGAGCAGTCATTATCCCATTGACAAAACTAGATTCTCTTTTGTTGGATATAGGGCTCGGTAACATGTGCCTCGTAGTGAACTAATCATGCTTGCTAGCTAGAGCCTACAACAATTACATCTCACGGTTCTGAGGACAGATGGCTGGAGGATAATTTTGAAATTGTTCATGTCACATCTATTGTGCAAAGCTTCTTGGTGCAATATTGATAGCTTCACGTCCAGCTGTAGCTGCTGGTTTCAGATCTTCCTATTTTTATCTTATTGTTTAAATGAATAATGTCATTTCTACTTTAAAAGCCACTGAAAAATTTAAATTAGATTAAATTGTCAAAGTGCATAACTGATGTTTGTATCTCTCTGCCTTGTGTTAATTGAGGATTTGTAGGAAGTGCTGTGGATGAGTTTAACCTCTGAATGGTTGAAATTCTGACTAGACTACTTGTTTGATGCTAAGTCAAACCTATGTAAAAAGAAAATGCCGCCAAAGGACTCAACTTTTCTTAAGGTTTAAAACTATTTCAGAAATGACTTGGCGGTTTAAATTCTTTATAATATTGATAATCACAGTATGTTAAGCACACATGCATATGTATATATTTTAATATTTGAATGTAAAATAGTCTCATTAGTCTCCATTCTTTACCATTATTTTTGAAGTGAACATTTATGTTGACATTGTTTTTAAAAAATTGTATAGTAGATTAGCTTTTATTTTTAGAACATATGTAGAATCAGTACATCACATAATACAAATATAAATGTTGATATCAGTACTTTGTTTAGTATCATTTTCTCTGTTGCACATCACCTAGCAATCCTCCTTTTAGGAATGGTTGGCTCAACAAGATCTCATTAACCTCGTGTTTTCTTTGAGTGGTACACTATCCTAACAGCTATAAATTGCATTTCCTGTTATCTGTTTCCTATGTGGCAGTCTTTCTTAACTAGTCAATACTCCTCTTTATTTCCAAGTCTTTATAGAGGAAATGACTACAGGTAAAGAAGTTAAATGATATCTTAAAATATACTTAAAAAAAATCCTGGAAATATCTGAAACATTTTAGAAATATTCTTGTCATGTTTACTCTTTAAAATAGTACATTCAAAAAAAGAGTGTTAATAATAACACGTAAGATATATTCTTATCTTCAAGCAATATTGGCTTCAACAGCAGTCACATCAGTGTCTTGTGCTTTATTTGGCCTGATACGGGAATGGATAGTGCCAATTGTAAAAAAAATTTTGGTTAATTTGTGTAGTCAACATCTAGGTAGAACTCTATACAACGACTATGATAGGACTTTTGTGTAATATTTTCTGTTGTAAAAGCAAAAGAACACATTTCTCGTGCATTTAAGTAAGAGAAAAAACTCACATATTTTAAACCTGCTTTTTGGGGGAGGGTGGAGATAATACACAGGTAAAATTTTTATTTTGATTTGTTTTGCACCACCTTCTTACCATTTTTGGCCAGCTGTTCTGGCTGCGTTTCCGGGATAATGTATTTACCACGCATTTTAGTCATTGTACCTCTGAGCCTCCAGCTGGTTTCCCCCCAGGGTATCTTTGCACTTGCAGGTCAGAAAAGACCAAGTTATGAATGTGATCTCATTTTTAAGGGTTTTAATCTGTTTTTGGAATTAGTAAAAATCTGTGTTTTGCTGAAAGATTAAGCCTGTGAAAGGCTGCAAGGCTTTCCTCTTTGCAGATGCTTTGAGTGACCTGTATAGAAATGTCCCACTGAGGTGCTTCCTGTTGTTTTCACATCCTTTTCAGGAATACACAAGCCCCCTGTTTGTCCATCTCTGAGAAAAACAAAATAGCTCAATACTTTTTGCAGAATAGAAAATGTCATTTGTTGGTTGCAGTGGTAACAGGGTCGGACATTATTCCTCATTCCCATCCCAAAGCATTGTTGACTCAACCCCAGACCTCATGTAGTAAGAACAGCCGTCCTCCTGCGTTATCACTGGGGTAGCTCCAGGATGGATGGAATGTATTGAGTTGGATTATCAGTGCCAGTTCACTGGACTGTATTTAATCATTGAAAAATGAAGATGTATATTTTCTTTTTGACACAATGGAAAATCAGTTGAATCATGACTTTTTGTTCCTTGAATTTAAAAAATGGAACAAATTATGAAAAGCCAATTATCACCATCATTTGAATTCAACATTTTTTGAAGCTTTCCTCCCCTCAAAAAACCCTGGTGATCTGATTAGTGTTGTCAATTTCCACAGGATCTTAAGGGAAGGGGCCACTGTCAGTTCCACATCTGAAAAGTGAATGCCATAAAGATAAAACAGCTTATCTAAAGCCGTGGTGCCAGGCACACTGTGCATCAAAATCGCTTCTTAAAGATTTTAAGAACTGGGACCACAAAGTTGTTAAAGAGCAAGTTATTTACAGAGTTAAGAAAAGTGTCCTGGCTGGGCACGGTGGCTCACATCTGTAATCCCAGCACTTTGGGAGGCCTAGGCGGGCAGATCACCTGAGGTCAGGAGTTTGAGACCAGTATGGCCAACATGGCGAAACCCCGTCTCTACTAAAAATACAAAGTTAACTGGTTATGGTGTCTCACCTGTAATCCCAGCTACTCGAGAGGCCGAGGCAAGAGAATCACTTGAACCCAGGAGGCAGAGACTGCAGTGAGCTGAGATTGTACCACTGCACTCCAGCCTGGGCGACGGAGTGAGACTGTCTCAAAAAAAAAAAAAAAAAAAGTAGCCTTACTCCTTGTCTTTTATCTGACCTTATCTCTTCTGTAGTGGCCAGATGAAGAACTATCTTGATATAATTAAACTAGCTTTCATGATGAAGTATACTTGGCTACTAGATGATCTTAGATTTCTGGCCAGCAATTAATATCACTGATGGTCTAAAGTTATTTTAATGCTATTTGTTTTCTAGGCAGTATTGCTCAGCATAGTGAGCGTGGGCTTGAGAGCCTGTCTGCCTGATCTTGGCTCCAGAAGTTAATTAGTTCTGTGCACTTGGGCAAGTTTCTTGGCTTCTCTGGGAAGATAAGAGATGTACCTACATTGCAGAGTTGCTATGAGAATTAAATGAGTTGCATGAACATTTGGGATGTGTTGATTATTGTATTTCATACCTACATTAAAATTATATTGATGGCTTACAGTTGTAGACAGATCATCAAATGTGGTTACATATTTTCACAAAACAAGAACATCCTAAATGTCTACTCATTCAACCTGTATGCAAGTAACAGAAAATCCATCCAAAAGAGATTCAGACAATAAAGGATCTGTATGTTGCATAACCACAAAATAAGTTGACTGTGAAATTGTATTAACTGCATAATGCAGTAATGTTAGCAAGGACCCAACTCTTTCTCTTTCCTCTCGGCCTCTCGGCTAGCTCTTTTCTGAATCACAGAGGCTACAGCAGCTCCATCACACATATTCTAGCTACCTGAGCTGGAAACCTATCCCTAAAACCCTCAGAAGATTGCTGATGACTCGTGAGCAAGACCTGTGTCTGTTGCCTTTTTCTAAGCAAATCCTGAAATGGAATGAAATTTAGTGTGAGTTACCTGGTCAACCAGAGAAAAGTAGACCACTGAGAAAATCAGGGTTCTGTTAGTGAAGAAGGAAGGTTGGATGGATAGTGAGTTAGCCAACCTTGTCTTGTTGCATTATATACTTTTACGTATAAACAATATTCATGTATAAATTAAAAGGCTAATATTGGAGTACACACTACTTCTCTGTCAGGAGATGGTTAATTGATATTTTATGAAACATAAATTCACATGCATGTATAACATTTTTCTTGTAAAAAAATGCTTTGAAGTTGAAATTAACTTCATTTCATGCATAGAGAAGGTCAGTAACCCAAGGTGCTAGAACAAGTAACTGCTAGCAGGTATGTGATCCTGCAAAGGTTTATGCTTTTCCCATCGTGACATGTAGTTTTTCATTTGCATTAAGTGTCAGGATATTAGATATACCATTAATCTTATTTTATCATCAACACTGATTTACCCTAGTTATTTTTGAAAATAGATATGAATTTTATCTATGAAAAGATTATATATACAAGACAAGGTGTTTTATATTGTCATACTAGCAAAATTTTTCAAAATGAATTAGCTCTTTTTAAATATACATGAGCTGGGTGTGGTGGCTTATGCCTGTAATCCCAGCACTTTGGGAAGCCAGAGCAGGCGGATCATGAGGTCAAGAGACCATCCTGGCCAACTTGGTGAAACCTCATCTCCACTAAAAATACAAAAATTAGCCGGGCTTGGTGGCACAAGCCTGTAATCCCAGCTACTCAGTAGGCTAAGGCAGAAGAATCACTTGAACCCGGGAGACAGAGGTTGCAGTGAGCCAAGATCATACCACTGCACTCCAGCCTGGGCGACATAGCGAGACTTTGTCTCAAAAAAAAAGAAAAAAGCTGGGCCTAGTGGCGCACGCCTGTAGTCCCAGCTACTCGGGAGGCTGAGGCAGGAGAATCGCTTGAACCTGGGAGGTGGAGGTTGCAGTGAGCCGAGATCATGCCACTGCACTCCATCCTGGTGAGAGTATGAGACTCTGCCTCAAAACAGACAAACAAACAAACAAACATGGGATATAGGATTTATGACATGTTTCATTAGCTGTTATGCAGTGATATGTATATACTTCTATTCGGCCTGTGACTTCAGCCTCATTTTCAGGCTTTTAAATAATCAAAAAAAGCATTCATTTTTGCCCATATTCAAAACATTACGTTTATAATCCAAGTAACTGAAAAAATGATGATACAAAATATGGTTGTATGTAGAAGAATGATTGTAGTGTCATGGTTAGTATAGAGTTAACTGATGTTCATGGAATTAGAAAAATGGATTTGTTTTTAAAAATCAATAAATAAGGTCAGGTGTGGTGGCTCATGCTTGTAATCCCAGCACTTTGGGAGATCAAGGTTGAAGGATTGCTTAAAGGCAGGAGTTTGAGAGCAGTCTGGGCAACAAAGGTAGACCCCTGTCACTACAAAAAATAAAAATTAGCCAGGCGTGGTGACACATGCCTGTAGTCCCAGCTACTTGGGAGGCTGTTGTGGGAAGATGGTTTGAGGCCAGGAGTTTGAGGCTGCAGTAATCTGCGATGGAGCTGCTGTACTCCAGCCCAGGTGACAGAGCATGACACTGTACTTAAAAAAAAAAAATTAAAATAATTAGTTTTAATAAGTTAAAAAGACCATATTTCTCTGTTCCTCTCCTCTCTCCAGATAATGATGGTGTATCATTTGGTTGACAGTATGTTCTGCTTGGTTTAAATAAAAGAGATTTTAACATTTATATAAATGATAGACTAAAAAAATAAAAATGGGAATTGTCCCATGAAATTTCTGACGTGAAGCTTGGAAGATGGAAAAGCAGATTGGGCCTGTAGAGTAGCCCTGCATGTGAGCTTGGTGCTGCTGACGCCGCTTAGTGGGGAAATGTGGTAGATGGGAGCTGATAGTTTTTTTGTTTGTTTCTTTTTTGTTTTTGAGACAGAGTTGGAGTGCAGTGGTGTGATCTCGGCTCACTGCAACCTCCAACTCCCTGGTTCAAGCGATTCTTCTGCCTCAGCCTCCCGAGTAGCTGGGATTAGAGGCACATGCCACCATGCCCTGCTGATTTTTGTTTTTTTTAAGTAGAGATGGTGTTTCACCATGTTGGCCAGGCTGGTCTCGAACTCCTGACCTCAGGTGATCCGCCCGCCTCAGCCTCCCAAAGTGCTGGGATTACAGGCATGAGCCACCCCGCAGCCTTTTTTTTTTTGAGACGGTCGGGCTCTGTCACCCAGGCTAGAGTGTAAGTGGCGTGATCTCGGTGCAGCCCCCACCTCCCAGGTTCAAGTGATTCTCCTCCCTCAGCATTCCAAGTAGCCGGAACTACAGGTGCCCTCCACCACACCCAGCTAATTTTTTTTTGTATTTTTAGTAGAGATGGGGTTTCACCATGTTGGCCAGGCTGGTCTTGAACCCCTGACCTCAAGTGATCCACACACCTTGGCCTTCCAAAGTGCTAGGATTACAGGTGTGAGCCACCATACTGGGCTGAACGTTGATAGTTTCAAATGTGCGTTACAGCTTCCTAAGACATCTGTTGTGGAAAACGACATTTTAACGTGACTTTCCTACTATACCCAGTTTTAATGAATATGACTTTGTATAAAGATAAATGGAAACTGGAACTGACAAATGAAATACTGGTTTGGGATTGAGAGGAAAAATTCAAAGCGATTGATTCACCTTTACAATTGTCATGATGAAAACTGTGTTTTAAGGCTGGAGTCATTTCATTCCCTGGAGAAGAAAAAGGTTGGGGGATGGTGGCCAAAGGATTTCAGAGACCTTTTGATTTTCTTATTCCTCCTCCCACCTCACACCCCTCAAGATTAGAGTCGGTATAATTTGCATCACACGTTTGGAATATTCAGAATAATATTTCCTAGGCCCTTCTCCCCTTCTCAGGATTAGAATGCCAGCAACTGCATACTTGACGCTGAGTAGCAGGGCTGCTTATTTTTACCACCAGGATTTCTTTTTGCTTTAAAAGCTTATCCCAAATAGTGGTTTGAGGGAGCCCTCACCTGCGCACATACCCAGAGGGAAGGTCTGAGAACAGTTTGAAATACAGTTCTGACATTTTTGCATGAAAATGTTGAGTTCCAAATACCTCACCAGATTCAGATGAGGTGCTGACACTTATTCCCCTAGCTGTCCTTTGCACCTCATGAAAACGTGATCATAATTTATTTAACACCATTGTCTCAAAAGAAAAAGACTTAAAATGAACGCAGTGGACACGCCATGCTTTCTGCTGTTCCGGAACCACCCCATCTCCCCAAATTACAGGAGACAGGCCTCCATTCTTGAAAAGGCTTTGTTTCTCTGGAATTTTAAAAATAAAATTCTTGCATCGGTTGACATTAACTTTCAAATGTAGAAATTGTTGTTAATATTACAGACATTTATTAAAATAATTGTGAAAATGCGTCTCATAGAAGAACCAAAAATCAAATGTGTTTTCACTTAGTAGATTGTTTTGGTTTTTTGTGACATTGTCTGTATTGGGCTTGTGTCCTCTTTTCATCATCAAGTCCTTCACATGTAACAACCCCCTGAACTCGTCAAATACTAGAACGAGAATTGATGTATATACAAATGTCTGCTTAGACAAGTATCTATCTTTTACAAAGTTAAGTATTGTTAACTTTTTCTGCGTGGCAGTGTTCTGAACAACAGCTGTTTTGGGTTTGAGAAATATGATTGATATGTGCCAGCACCCCTGTATAGTACCTATTGAAAAAAAAATATTCAGAGTAAAGTAACATTGGAAACTGAAGGTCAAGGAAGATTCCCACAAAATAATTGTTTTTGGCGTTAGTACCTTCCTTAGGAATTATGGTTGGCTATGGTTTCTTATGTGAGTCTTAGAAATAATTTCTATTTCCTTGGAAGCCAAAGATTTACCAGTATTTTCCATTATTCTGAAATTGTATGTGCAATCAGACTTACTGGTTTTTATGATGCAGATAAGTAATTGTATGTCCTATTTAACCCTGAATCCAAACTTTTAAAATGTTTTTCTTAAAAAAAGAACTCTCAAGCTTCTCTCTTCACTGACTCATTTTGAATGCCCTATATAATGTGAACGATCTCAGTTCATCTCCCAGGATCATTTTAACTAACACACGTTGTGGCCTTCTCCTTTTTGATGAGTGGTAACAGCCAAAGCCTCAGAAGTGTGTTTTTGTTGTTACAGTCACTTCTATTCTCATCAAGTAGGTAAGGTCAAATTATATCGCTGTCCTGGGAGTCATCCTTTTTATCACTTATTGTGTGTCTCTTTGTTGGGTGAGTAACTCCATTTATTAAACTCTGGAATAATGATTTATAGAGGAAATTGTAGCATTGATGAGTGGGTATTCACTTCGAGAATCTTGATGTGTTAGGATGTTAAAAAGGTAGCAATCTTGTTTTCTCTTTTGTTGGTATGTCTATTCTTCTGACTGCTAATGCAACTCAGGTAGAATTCACATCTCAGTGTTTAGGTTCTCCTTTAGAAAATACTATGAAAGACCTGGTGGCTTGCAGTTTCTTTTCTTTTCAGAAAAAAAAGGAAAAACATCTCTGATCACTTCTCTAGTGTTTGTTTATGACCCCTGCCTAAAAATGCATGGCTAATTCTAGGTACTTAACAGTTACAAATAAGCTAAGACATTCCACCGAAGTCATGGGTTTTAGAAAATCATAACAGTTTTGTATCAATTAGTCTACAAGCCTTTGAATCTTGGATCAATGAAAAATACTTCTTTGCCAATAAGATCAATTCAGTTAAATTGAGCTCTTGTGAGACACGTCCGCAATTAACTGAGATATAAGGCCGAGTATGGTGCCTAAGTTAGAGACTTGTGGAAGTCCAGGTGAATGAGAAAGTAACAGTGCTTTGACATAGGGGCTCCAGAAAGTGCAAAAGGAGGTGGCCTTAGAGGCTTACTCTGAAAAAAAAAAAAAAAAAAAAAAAGAGTTTTCAATTCTAATGAAGAAGATTCTTCTAGAAAAATTTATGGATTTGAAGGCAGCATTTATTTGTTTGTTTGTTTACTTATTTGCTTATGAAACTGAGTCTCACTCTGTTGCCCAGGCTAGAGTGCAGTGGCTCAATCTCGGCTCACTGCAACCTCTGCCTCCCAGGTTCAAGTAATTCTCCCGCCTCAGCCTCCCGAGTAGCTGGGATTATAGGCATATGCCACGAAGCCCAGCTAATTTTTATATTTTTAGTAGAGACGGGGTTTGAGATCTGTGGGGTTTCACCATGTTGGCCAGGCTGGCCTCGAATTCCTGACCTGAAGTGATCTGCCCACCTCAGCCTCCCAAAGTGCTGGGATTACAGGCATGAACCACTGCACCTGGCCGGCAGTGTGCATTTATGTAATTAATAATTGGAGTGAAGGTAAATGTGTACATTTTCTGGGAAGGGGATATTCAGCAATGGAAGCTGAGGCACACTTTCTCTGGAATAATACAGCTTCAGCCTCTTGCAGATTTAGTATAATTAGAGTCAAGGGGACTGTCAGAAAGGAGATAGAACTCATTCCCCAATCATGGTTGACTTAACAGTTTGAGGAAATGAGGTAGCAGGAATGATAAGTATTTTATCAATTATCCTGAAGATCAAAGCAATATGATAGTTTAGTCTGTGATTCTTGCTTATAATCCCATATGACTAATACAGTGAAGCAGAAGTCCTATTAAGAACTGTTGCTACTGACAACTTTGTAACAGCATCCACTCAAATTGGTTTTTGAATAAGCAGATCATACGTAAACCTCTGAAATAGCAGTAGTAGATTCATTTGGGGTGCTGCAATGGGGACTATAATTAGTTATTCAACTTTTTTTTTTTGGCAAAAAAGATGTGCAATCCACATGCAAAGTGAGAACACGGTAAGAAACGTTCAGTGTATTCTGTAGAGGAGTGTGGGGAGCCATACTTAGCACATACAGCCAGCAACACCAAAGTCGTCATCATCTTTTGATTGAAAAATAGCCCTGGCAAAATCGTAACAAGAATAGTAACAGTTTTGTGATACCTTTTGTACTCCCTCCCTCCCTCCCTTCCTTTCTTCCTTTTTTTTTTTGTCTGGGTCTCACTCTGTTACCCAGGCTGGCTAGAGTGCAGTGGCATTGATCATAGCTCACTGAAGTTTCAACCTCCTGGACTCAAGCAGTCCTCCCACCTTAGCCTCCCAAGTAGCCGGGAGTATAGATGCACACCACCACACCTAGGTAATTTTATTTTCTTTTGTTTTTTTGCAATAGAGATGGGAGGCTGGGTGCAGTGGCTCATGCCTGTAATCCCAGCACTTTGGGAGGCCGAGGCAGGTGGATTGCTTGAGGTCAGGAGTTTGAGACTAGCCAGGCCGACATGGTGAAACCCTGTCTCTTAGCCGGGCATGGTGGCAGGCACCTGTAATCCCAGCTACTTAGGAGGCTGAGACAGGAGAATTGCTTGAACCTGGGAGGCGGAGGTTACAGTGAGCCGAGATTGCACCATTGCACTCCAGCCTGGGCAACAAGAGTGAAACTCCATCTCAGAAAAACAAAAAACAAACCAGTATGGATGGGACTCTCTCTGTATTGCCCAGGCTGGTCTCAGACTGCTGGGCTCAAGCGATCCTATTGCCTTGGCCTCCCAAAATGCTGGGGTTTTACCGACCCTGGCTCTTTTGTATTTTCTAGTTATTCTGTTTGATAACTATTTTCTAGGCATATACCTTATTCTGTATGATGTGCTGGGTACTGATGATACAAAAGTGAATAGAGCACACTCCCTCTTGTCAAGTCGTTTGGTTGGTTATAACCTATTTTTCTCCCTAAAACCAACATACTTGGAGATAAGCACACATTCTAGCAGGAAGAGTGGCCTACTTTGGCAAGAGTAAAGACGAAGAGATCATGGAGTCAGTGTTTTCTGGCAGAAAGTCAGCTACATGGTGGGCATTCCTCTCTGCAGGGTGGACCCCTGGGTCTGTTGAACATTGCTGAGCTATTGGCTGAGGAAGAACATATAACTCTAGCAGTTATACCTTCCTTTACCACCTGTTAGGATTTAAAGGACAGGACATCTCACCTGGCTTGACTTGGGAGTAGGATAGAAACAGGTATATCTCTGTGTCTAGAAAGGTTTTGTATGATAATATAAAATCTGTGAACAGGAGTATCCCTTTATACATAATTAAGGTGTAGAACATAGCCCAGTACAGGACAGTGGACTAGGGGAAAGGAAACGGTTTGTGTGGTTTTATGTGGGAGGGTTAGGTAACTCTTGAAGTTCATGGCTGGAACAGACATGGACAGAAAAAATAAACACTAACTTCGCTCATCTAAATTCTTTAAGCAAAGGAATTGGAGGTAGCCCAGTTGTGTCTTAAATTCTCCTTGCACATAGGATGTTAGACTATATTCAATTGAGTTTCTTGATGTTTCACATAACAAAAGCCAGATTAATTTAGCTTTAGTAGAAAAGAAGAATACTGTTGTAACGGTACTACCAGGGTTCTTCATAACCTCAACCAGCATCGCAAGTTAAGGGAAAAAAGAACTAGAAAGACATTGAGAACTCCAGCAGTACCTCCACTCAGTCTCTGATTTCTGCTTTCTTCTGGGCTTCTGCTTTATTCCTGTTTCCCTTGAGTTGCTTTCTTTACCTATTTCCTTGTTACAATTTGTCTGACTCATGTTGCTGAGTTTTCTTTTTGATAGTTCTAGCCACAAGTAGAGATGTCTTTCTCTGTCCTACCTCCAAGTTCTGTGGAGAGATAATCTAGTTGGTTCCACTTAGATCAAAGGGTCCAACCTTGATCTCTTCAGCAGTGGCTAGAAGGAGGTGGTGCAGGGTGATGACAGTGAAGGTGCCTGTGGCTGTGGGTGATTGGGTGGAGTCATCCAGGACACCTGTGCCTCCCCAGGGCTCACTCCTTTGGATGGGGGGTAGGTAGGTAGGGGTGTGGGTGGGTGGTGGTATTTCCCAGAGACTGGAGGGTACCACCAGAGCTTGGATAAACTGGTACCTTGTAAGATACATAGGATTAGAAAAGACTAATACATATTGAGGGTGTCAGAAAAATCAGGACACTTAAATAATGATGTAAAAGATAAGCATACAGCTCATGATTCAGCTTAGTTTAATGTTTCCTAATATTTAAAGCAAAAGTTGAAGTATCACTTATTCTATGATCCTGTACTTTTTTTGTTTTGTTTTGTTCCTCAGTTATTTCTGATACAAAATTTTCTTAGGAGACCATTTTCCCATGCAGGCAGCATAAAAGATTTTGTATTCTAAGTGAATTCCAAAACAGAAGAAAAACTTCCCATCATTTTCAAGTAAAAAAGTGATTGTATGATTCTGTTGAGATGGAATGGGACCGCAGTTCGTGTATTTAAAGGTAACATTCAAAGTGCCTTAAAGAAAAAAGGACTTTATTTTTTAGAGCAATGTTAGGTTTACAGCAAAATCGAGTGCAAGGTACAGAAATATCCTTATATCCCCATCTGCCACAAACTTGCATACCCTCCTCATTAACAACATCCCCCACTACAGTGGAACATTTGCTACAGTTGATGAACCTACATGCACACATCATCATCACCCAGAGACCATGGTTTACACGAGGGTTCACTTTTGGTGTTGTACATTCAGTGGGTTTGGACAAATTTATAATGACACCATTGTAGTCTCATGCAATATGGTTTCACTGTCCTAAAATCTTCTGTGTTCTGTGCATTCATCCCTCCATCCCGTTGAATTTCTGTACCTAAAAGACTATCTACCTACCCTCAGTTAAGTAATACATTCTGAAATACTAGACTCTGTCATCTCAGTATTTTAGTATTCGATGTCTAGATGTTTCTTCATGAATGAGTGCCTTTGGCTGTTTGTCTCATTGTGAAAAGTTAATTTGATTTTAATATAAATATATCCATTCCTCATATTAATAATTTTTGTTCCAATTTTAAAGCTTGATAATTTTTTTAAAAATGGGCACTAATACTGTGAGATTCTGATTCCTAACGATAGGCCGCTGAGTTGTCATTGGCCTTAATTCTAACTAGTATTAAGTTTCTTTGTGTTTCTATTACTTATTTCTGACTGTTAGATTTATTTTCCATAGAATTTAAAGTCTTTGAGTTATGAGAAATCTATATCCTCCCTTTTAAATTACTTAAGAATAAAGCTTGCATTAAAACCATGTGCTAGACATTTTAATTTTTCCTGTTGTTTAAAAAAGGCCTTCATTAAAAGTTGGTACAAAGAAAGATCTTAAGCTACTCTCATTCAGAATCTTTCACATTCTTAGTACACTGAAAGCATTTGTCAACACTTCATTACTAGCATGGAATATAAGTTAATGATGCAAAAAGTTTAAAACCTTATATTCAATTAGAGAACCTATTAGCTTTGAAAGCAGTAAATAATAATTGGCATTTACTGAATTTTAAACAGGATCTACATGTTACATTTTCGTTTTAGAGTGCATATAACATTTTGCGTTATGCTGTGAAAACTTGATGTTTTGAGAATACAGTTGCCTTTTAGCATTTAACCTAAAGTCTCTTCCTGATTTTAATGTGGAATATTTCCTCCTTTTAATTGCTAACATGTTTTTCGAATATTTACACACAATTTTTAAGGTGCTAATTGGCACTGGAATAGCTGGTGGAATGTAAACTGTTGGAATCAACATTAACTTAAAGCACATCCACAATAAATTTTTGTATCCTGGCCTGGAATTGCTGGCATTTGTGCATTAAATGCATTGCTAGTCTAGCAGTAAAATTCATAAAACAGCAGTAGGCGGTTGTAGTATTTACCTTATCAGAGCCTCAAGATGCCAGCCACTGGATCTGCTCAGGAGAATTCCATAGCATCCTTTTTAGTGTTGTAAGTGTTGGGGTAAGTGTCTTAGACCTCTTTTGAACAAAAACATTGCATATTTATGTGTTGAGCTCATTTGATCCAGGGGGGTTAATAAAATAAAAACCCAAACCATTCTCCTACAACCCCAACATTCAATTCATGTAAGCCTTTGTTATCTCACACTTGCTTTTTGTTTTGTGCTTCTGTTTTCATCCTAAGTTGTCTTCAGTGGTGATTTGCTCTCCTTAGCATGTTTCATGAGAACCTAACATGCCAGTATCTTGCGTGTGCTGTGCTGTGTAAGACAGTTTTCTCATCTGTTTATCCCCTTTTCCCTCTTTGTGGTTTTGCTGAGAATTTGCCATTTATTTATCCCATACCCCAATTTTACAGTTATTCCTCCACTTGGTCATGGAAATTCTATTGTTTGTTATTAATAAAAGACTTTCAAAGGCCTTAATTTCTCCGAATCCAAAACATTGCTGGCAATCACAGTACCCAGGACATATTTTTGTATGGCTTCTTGGGTTCTGCTCTGTGCACTCAGATTCAGAGATTGGGGAGGAAGCTCTCCTTTAACCAGCCCCTTCCATGGTTCTGACCTAGGAGTCATGTTTGGCAACCACCACAGCACTCAGGTAGTCATTTTCGGTCATTTCCACCACTCTGAACCTGGCTGCTGACTGGGCGAGACCATTTCCCAGGCTTGGTGGATCAATGGCGATATACCTCCGTTCTGCTAAGTCTTTGCAAGGAAGTCACACAGAATGGGCCTGTCTACTTTAAGTACAGTCACATAGTACGTTGTTTAGTTCATTATGTAGCATCATTTTATAGGGCATTTGAGCATTCGAAGTGGCTGCCTCATCTAAGGACAAAGTCACTTCAAGTTGGCATTGACATAGTTTCAGTAGGTGTTACTGTTATATGAGGTTGGTGCAGAAGTAATTATGGTTTTTGCCATTAAAAACTGTCATTTCTTTTGCACCAATGCATTTTGATATTAATTTTGATATTTTAAGTGTTTTTTTCAGTCCATTTGTTAAAGGTCTCTTCAGACTTAAAATTAGTCATGGTCGTAGGCAATAGTTAAAAATTAGATTCCTGAAAAGTAAATTTAGATTTTTTTTTTTTTAAACAGAGTTTTGTTCCTGTTGCCCAGGCTGGAGTGCAATGGTGAGGTCTCAGCTCACTGCAACCTCTGCCTCCCAGGTTTAACCAGTTCTCCTTCCTCAGCCTCCTGAGTAGCTGAGATTACAAGCATGCACCACCATGCGTGGCTAATTTTTCTTTTTGTATTTTTAGTAGAGATGGGGTTTCACCATGTTGGCCAGGCTGGTCTTGAACTCCTGACCTGAGGTGATCCACCCACCTTGGCCTCCCAAAGTGTTAGGATTACAGGCATGAGCCACCATTCTTCTCTCTTAGTTTTGGTCCCAGGCAGGAGTCAGGGGTGCAGGAGGCTCTCTGCTTGGGGCAGTTTCTCAGCCCTCTCCACAAACCTCCAGCCCAAGGGCTGTTGCAATTGGAATCAAAGGTGGGGTCAGTGAATTCCTAGGCTCTTTGACCCTGAGGCGGCCTGTTAAAGTCTGTTATTTGTGTTCATTTCAGTGAGTGGATGGATACAGTGGGTTAAGAAGTGACTCTGTATGTTGTATATGACTTTAGGACATTTTGATGGATTAGTTGTGCAGTGATGTTGGCTAAAATTCACTGAGTCCACAGGTAGAGCTGGTGATGCTGGTGACTGGGCCTGCTGCATCCCACCCTGCTTCCTGGAGGAACTGAACAGGGCGCTGCTTCGGGATATGAGCATTTCCTTCTTACCCCTTTGACAGGTGGATGTGCAAAATTTTGTGACTTTGAACTTTCATATCCAAGCATTCATAGTCAAGCAGTGTGTCCTGTAATTCATATGAGGTTTCATTGATCATTTCAGTTGCTTTGGGTTAGTCTTTTTTGGTATACATTTTGCATATACAGAATTAGTATATTTTTGTAACTGGACTTAGGAGAGCTGGGTAAATGTGAGAGAATTTCTCTTACTACTTACGGCATTAAAATGCCCTGCATAAGTGGAGCTCTTGCTCATGCTTGAAAGTGAAGGGCATATGTAATACAAAACACTGTATCTGTGATGTTTTAGATTGGGATTGTGCAGACGTGTTTTTTAAAATAATGCATAGGTGCAAAATGAGTAGATTATTAAAATAATGAAAAACATTCTGTTTTTGAAGTGAAGTCTTTTAATATTGTACTCCTGCTGTTTTATTTTTAAACTAATAGTTAAAAGAGCACAACGATTTATTTTTTTCTGGGTTGCAAGGAAATCCTAATTATCTGCAAATATGGAGTGACTGTAAAATAAGTGAGCCCTGAGGAGAGGGACATTTGTTTTTCTTAAGCTTCTGTGAGCAATGATTTCCTTGAAAATTTTTATTTTGCATTCTAATTTTTTTTTTTCAAAAGGAAGGTGTTTTTCTTTCCAGGCGGTATAGATTCCAGTATATTAAAGGTGGCTGGCAGGCCAGGTGAGGTGTGGCTCACGCCTGTAATCCAAGCACTTTTTGGGAGGCCTAGCCGGGATGATCACTTGGGCTTAGGAGTTCGACATCAGCCTGGGCAGCATGGCAAGACCCTGTCTCTACTAAAGATGTAAAAATTAGCCGGGTATGGTGGTACATGCCTGTAGTCCCAGCTACCTGGGAGGCAGAGCAGGGAGGATCGCTGGAACCCAGGACTTTGAGGCAGTGATCCTGCCGCTGCACTCCAGCCTGGGTGACAGAGTGAGATCTTGTCTCAAAGATAAAAGGTGCCGGGCACATGGCAGTGACCCACCTGTCTGTGGTGATGTGCAAGGATGGTGTCCTCCTCACCATGCATATGTGCATCCAGCCCTACCTCGCACATTCATGTGCTCCAGATGTTTGTGAAAGAAACAACCAGTGGACCATGATTCACCTCATGCAGCCTGTGAGATTTTCTTTTAATGTATTCAGCCAGGATATGAGAAGGTCCAGCAAGGCTCTCGGTGATTAAAGCAGCATGATTCTTTTTGGCTGGAGCTTACATTTGTATGCTGGATGGTTCCTGCTTGTGCAGCTTTCTGGGCGTGATCGTGGAGGAGAAGTGGAAATTTTGAAGGGCTTGAATGCTTTTGCTGTCATCAGAACCTTCTTACCTTCTGTGTGCTCAGAGGCACACAGCCCACCTCAGCCACAAAAGGAGACAGTGGGAGAGTATGCCTCATTGAAAGACAGACATGGTGACTTTACATTTTGAAATGAAGTTTCAATGAAGTTTATTCCTGTTTGAGGATAGTAGGATGAAAATTTTAAAGATAGTGGCAAAACCCCTGCAAATACAACTCTAACCACTGTGTAATTGTGTGTATTTTAGGGTATGTTATAAATGTTTTGTCACTAAACCGGTAATCAATGTCATGAAAAAATACAACTGCATGGATGGGGTGGGGCTGCAGGGACCGGCTAACTTTTGACAAAATACAGAATCTCAGTGGAATCAGCAGCCAAAACAAAGAAACAAAAACCAGATCCCATTCTTACCTTGTGTTGGTGAATTGTGGGCTACTTTGTAGGACTTCAGAAGAGAAGAGAATCTCATCCCTGAAAAGTGAAAACGGACTATGGATAAGAGAATGCCTTTACATACTTTTGATGTTGGACTATGAGGTCCATCAAAATCTAAGACCTTCAAAGGAAAAAATTATTTAAAATAGAGTTTTGTATATTAATTAAATAAGACTGTACTGTGAGGTACTCTAAGTTAAAGGCAACCACCCAAGTTCTGTTGAAACATATCCCGATAATCCCCACAGAGCTCCTCATTCAGAGGATTTCTCATGGGAACAAGTTCTATTGCTAGCAGTTTCCAGAATACTGAATTATCTATGTTATCACAGTTGTATGAAAAACATGTCGGATCAAGATTTGTACTGTTTGCAAAAATATCGGCTACAAACAAAAAGAAATGCAACTGTCGAGCTCTGAGTTACCTGTTGGTTGCAGTTTTGTTTTCCTGCTGCAGCCCACTCTCTGGAAATGCTGGCGCAGCCGCTGTTCGATTTGTTTGGACTCTGGCTGACGTAAGGTCTAAGAATGGATAGACCTGGATTATCCCTGTCCAAGTAGTTGAAAGTGGACTGTTTTTGAGAGTGCTGAACAGGAATTGGATTTGGAACGTGATAGAGACCAAAGAAAGACTTGTAGCAAGTGACTGTCATTTTTGTTCAAAGTATTTGCAAAACTAAAGCCAGTAAAAGGCTGCCTCCTCTGTGGCCCCATTTTTTTTTAGTTCCTGGCCTTTTCCTTGGAATCAGAGAAAAGAATGGTAAGTCTCTCCACAGAAGAGACTGGAATGTCGAGGAAGATTGTTCATAAACCACATTCATTGAGTGACTGCTGTGTTTAGGGTGAAATTTTAATGCCAGGTGGTAGTTAATTTCATGCTATTTTATTTTTTTCTGTTATCTTAAAATACCCTTCATACATGACCACGCTATTTTATTTATTAGTTTATTTTATTTTGAGACAGAGTCTTGCTCTGTTGCCCAGGCTGCAGTGCAGTGGTGCGATCTTGGCTCACTGCAACCTCCGCCACCTGGGTTCAAGCGATTCTTGTGCCTTGACCTCCTGAGTAGCTGGGACTACAGTCACGTACCACCATGCCTGGCTTTTTTTTCTTTTTTCTTTTTTTTTAAGTAGAGTTAGGGTTTTGCCACATTGCCCAGGCTAGTCTCCAACTCCTGGCCTCAAGTGATTCACCTGCCTCAGCCTCCCAATGTGTTGGGATTACAGGCATGAGCCACCATGTCCGCCCGCCCTTACTATTTTAAACAGTGGGAAAACTTCTGTAGGAAATGAGATGGACAAATGAAGACATAAAGAGCCTGCCTGTGACCTACAGAAAATGGAGTTTCCTGGATTAATTAATGTTATTGCTTACAATGTTTGAAGTATAGCCTAACTGCTCTAACTTAAAAATATCAAATGGAAAGACTGTGTGCTTGATCAGTAGAAGCTGAGTGGTCCGAAGGTGTCCATACCTTTGTATAATTTGCTTGTCACCATCTGGTTAGCTTTTAGAGCCCACTGATGTACAACAATATTTATGACATCATGGGGAATTTTTTATGTTAACACTTCATAATGAAGGCCATTTTTTCAGTAGTTATCAACACCTAGGGCCAGAATTTGCTGGTTAATTTAATGCTTAAAGTTTTTAAGCATCATCATTGCCTGAGATAGGTTTTTTTTTTTTTTTTCCGTCTGCATAATGCATTTTTTTCATCATTAAGCAATAGCGTTTTAATTGGAGTCACCACTTGATCAATAGATGTCAGGTCATGGCATGGGAAGAAGAGAAAAGCACGTTCAGTGATAGCCTGTCCGATTGGGAACTCACCCAAGTACTTACCCTCCCCTCCCCTGCCTTCAGTGATCCTTTCTGTGTAATGTTAAAGTTAAACGTGTGATTTCCTTGCAGAGCATAGAAGCTGTATATCTCAATGTAATAAATCTCAACGAGTTCTTGGCAATGATGCCTATATTTTATGTGTGCTATGATTATCTCTAGTCATAATTATTTAATACATATGGTATATGTAACATTTATAGCCTTCCCAAAGGGAAAAATGATGTGGCATAATTCTGGCAGATTGTTTATATTGTTTACGTTCAAAATGTATTGTAAAAAATGCTATGCATGTGACTTTGAAACCCCAGTGTTCTATTTTTAAATGCTTGTATGACTATAAGAAACTAAGCGCAGTAAGTAATCCAGTTTTTACATATTTCCTCTTGTAAATTACTGTTAATTGTTAATGTCCATTGAATTGACCTGCTAATGGGCACAGGCTGACAAAGGGAGTGTCCCTCTAGCTTTTTGATGAACTGTTTCAGTAATGTCAGACAATCCATAACTTTGCATGAAGGTTTAAGTTTCATCGGCCATGGTCTAGGCAAATTTCTGTGTTCTTATTATCAAATATTGAGTAGCTAAATTTTATAAAAAGTAACTTGTTAGAGTGAGCTAAACATTTAAAAAGTATTTCTTGCTTTTGTGTGTTTGATGGGCTAAATAATTCCTTGCCTTTTCAGATTATTTCATTTGTGTTCTGACAGTAAGAACTGTGTTTTATCTGGCTGTCAGGGGTTCTTCTGGAATGGTCCTAAATTCTAATGTGCTCATTCATTGTGTTTAGCCTAAACAATACATTAAATAGCTTTAAAAAAAATGAAATAATAGGAAAGCCAGCTCTGTTAATTCTAATGAAAATTAAAGCTATATATTTATTCCCAGTGAAACCCTGGAACTTATTGATGAGGTGGATGTTGGTAATTGCTATGATCTGCAAAGTGCTTATTTTTTCTTTGTATAGAAGTATATTCATCTAGTACATTTAGTATTTTGCAGTAGTTATTTTATTTAAAATTTGCAAGGCCAGCCCGGGTGACAGAGCGAGACTCGGTCTCAAAAAAAAAAAAAAGAAATTGCCGCCTTTTTTTTTTTTCCTTTTTCTTTTTTGAGGCAGAGTCTCTCACTATCACCTGGGCTAGCGTGCAATGATGTAGTCTCAGCTCGCTGCAACTTCCACCTCTCAGGTTCAAGTGATTCTCCTACCTCAGCCTCCTAAGTAGCTAGGCTTACAGGCGCCCGCCACCACGCCTGGCTAATTTTTTGTATTTTTAGTAGAGACGGGGGTTTCACTATGTTGGACAGGCTGGTCTTGAACTCCTGACCTTGTGGTTCACCCGCCTTGGCCTAACAAAGTGCTGGGATTACAGGTGAGAGCCACTGTGCCCGGCCTAAAATTTGCCACATTTTAACTCTTTATGTAAAGTGTTAACTTCAAAATGCAAGACAACTTTTCGTCATTTAAAAAATATTAACAGCTACCATATGTTGGTAATTTGTTAGGTTCTAAAAGTATAGAACATATATTTTATTTATTGGATTTATTTCATTTTATTATAAATATACTTTTACGTTAAAGATGTGCTTATAGTGCAAGCAACTGATAAAGTGCCAAGCAGAAAATAAATCCCTTGTAATTCTACAATGTTAAGTATGTCACACCACATGTTAATATTTTGGGGCATAGTTTTGCCTTTCTTTGCCTATGGATATATATTTTAATAACTACATAGGTTTTAATTAAAATGGATATAAAGGCCAGGTGCTGTGGCTCACACCTGTAATGCCAGCACTTCAGGAGGCCGAGGCGGGCGGATTGCCTGAGGTCAGGAGTTTGAGACCAGTCTGGCCAACATGGTGAAACCCCATCTCTACTAAAAATACAAAAAAATTAGCGGGGCATGGTGGTGGGCACCTGTAATCCCAGTTACTCAAGAGGCTGAGGCAGGGGAATGGCTTGAACCAGGGAGATGGAGATTGCAGTGAGCCGAGATCACGCCACTGCACTCCAGCCTGGGCGACAGAGCAAGACTCCATCTCAAAAAAAGGATATAAAGTGATTTGTTTAATTAGTCTCCTCTTCTGTATGTTTAAGGGTGTTTTAAATGATTTTCTTGTAAGGCAATTATAATATTTTTTTCTGTCAATGTCCATGTCAACAAATTTCTTACTGGCACCGTGTCCAAATGTTTTTATCTGTTGACGAGTGCTTTGGGGGCAGTGCTGGTGTTTGGCCCTAACACTTGAGTTTGAGAGAGATGTTATTTTGAAAACTCTACTCCCAGGTTATCTGTTAAGTTCTTACCCTCCAACCTTGCCCTTTAGATTTGGAATGTGGAAGTTTTGGTTTGAGATGAACGAGTTGTGGAAATTTGCTTGATTCCGGAACAGGTTGCAAAGATTAGGTAAGGTGGGCTATGTAGGTTATTGTTCAGTCAGGTAATTAAATAAAAATCTGATGAAAGAGGAATCAAATAGCCATGAACACCCTTCCTATTTTTTGAAGAGGGAACAGCGTTGGGTGTGTTGGGTTTTGAAGCTCATGTGATAGAAGACTGAAATTACGTCTTGACAGAACCCCTTTTCTTAAATTCTTTGGCAATTTATTGAGTGCATGAACTCAGTACAGGTACTGTGAGAGCAGAAAGTGTGAGAAATTGTTCTTGCCTGTGGCTTATAGTAGTGGTTAATGGTGGGCTTTATACTGTCTCTTAGTGTCTCTGCTTCGTGGCTTAACTTCACTAAGCCAGAGTTGCTCCAGTGTAGATGAGAATAATAGTTACTACATCCTAACATTACTGTAAGAATTAAACAAAATGAATTTATGGATGTTGCTTGGTACAGCAAGTCTTCATAAATACTCAAGTTTTTCTTTGTTCTTGTCCTTTATTCTCAAATTGGCATCTCTATAAGGTTAGAACAGAGTTTCCCAAACTTGAGGTGGCATTACAGATTTCTGGGCTCCAGCCTCAGAGTTTCTGATTCAGCAGGACTGATGGGGCCTGAATATTTACCTTTCTAACAGTTCCCAGGTGATGCTGGTGCTACTGGGAGGGACCACACTTTGAGAAACTCTGGGTTAATGTATTATAAAGACAGGTGTTATTTTGAGCCAGTAAATTATATAACCCTTTCTTTTTAAACCCCCTGAGTAAATAACATTTAAGATGGACAAACTGGATATTATATAGTGCTGTATGCCCCAAGCAGTTAAATTTGAATTGTTTTTGATTATTAAGGAAATTTAGAGCTAGAATGACCTAGTTATTTCAGAAATAGAATGATTTAGATTTTTGAGGACTTTGATAGCACCTAAGTATATACCTATAATATTGGCTTAATTTTAATGAAAAGTGTTAAATAAATGTTTTCCTTGAATGTGGACACTACTTATGTTTTTAGTGAATTTTATTCACTTAAACATGTTTTTTTCCCCCCCAAATTTTAAGTGTTAATAGATGCAGAATTCAAAAAGAAAAGTTAAGGCTAGGAGCCTTTTAAATTTATTTTATAGCTTCCTGTGAAAGATCTGCAGAAACCAAACTCCTTTTAACGTCATGATTTTTACCACATGTTGAAGATAACTCGAATTGTCAACCAAGTCTTGTTGTGAGTTGCCAATGATCTGCCATCATCTGTGAGAATTAAGCTTCACTCATGTAATTTTCTTGATGAGTGCCAGACAGGAGCAGGTACTGAATATATGGTGTTGACATACTTAATTTAGTGCTCTTTCCACAAAGCTATTACATTGACTATTAATTGGCCTTCTGACAAAATTTCAACTTAATGTAAATGATGAAAAAAGGCATCCTAGGATACTCGCTGCTGCTCCTGAAATTATTCACATGCCCTGAGAGCTCATTAGTGACAGTGCACTTACCCACTTTTCTTTGGAATGCAATTAGGGTTCTTTTAAATACAATGGCTAAAATTTAGACTGTGAATAAAAAAATATTTTTGACAAACCTTTAACTTAACACTTTATAGTTTGTTCTTATGTTGTATAGTTGCACGTCTTCCATAGTCTGAAAAGCAAAGAGGAGCTTATGTTCCATTCTTCACACTCTCTGGTTTTCCATTATACTGGCCTTGCCTGGAACAGGTTGCACAAGAAAAGTTCAACAAGAGCTTTAAGTTGCGTTTTTGGTTTATATAAGTATGCATGGTGAATAGCAAGTAGATTTCTGTCTTTTCATGGTTTGGTCTTTTCTTCTTTTCTTTTCAGTTTTCAGTCCTCTTCTCATTTATCAGGTTTTGTTTTAGGATTTACAAACTGTTATTCTTTTATTTATGTTAAATAGAAACATGAGAAAATCCTTTATTTTTTAATTTTTATTTTTTGGAGACACGGTTTTGCTCTGCTGTCTAGGCTGGAGTGCAGTGGTATGATCATGGCTCATGGCAGCCTCGACCTTCTAGGCTCCAGGGTTCCTCCCACCTCAGCCTCCTGAGTAGCTGGGACCCTCATGTCTGGCTAATTTTTTTTCTTTCTAAATTTGAAAAAAAGCCTTTTAAATAAAGAAGTCAGAATATTCCTTATGAATCCAAACCAAGTTCATGGATGCAAGTAAATGTTGAGTTCTTTGTACACTTGCATGTCATCTTAGAATTTTTTTAGTCAACCCTAACATCTAACTCTTTAGCATGTTCTGATGGCCTGAATGAGAACTGTCTTATTTAAAGTTCTTGTGTGAAAACAGTGAAGTTTAAACAAAAATTCTGAAAAATAGTGAGTTTATTCACAATATGTATATCACAGGAATGTATCACTTTCTGGTAAATGATGTATAAATGATGATGCCTTGTTCCATCTTTTTAAAATTGTGTGACACAATGCTTTATGGTTTTTTTTAGTTTTACGGTTCTCTGCAGTGAGCACTTATGATATTTTATAATCAGAAGAAAAATATTTGTAACCATGTTTTAACAATGCCCATTAAGAGGCTACTGTTACATTTACTTTGTAAATATTATCAGACTTTGCCTAAGGCATGCACATATAAATCCATATATGTTCTACAGGAGTGATCAGCAGATGGGATGAAGTGTAGGGTCAGTTAGTGGCCTTTAACTTTTCGGTTGTCTCCTATAATGGGGTTTCTCAGCCTCTGCACAAATGACATTTTGGACTGGATTATTCTTTGTTGTGTGGGGCTGTCCTGTGCATTGAGGATGTTTTGTAGTTTCCCTGACCTATACTGTTTAGAGATCAATAATATTGACCCCAGTTGTGACAACCAAATAGGTCTCACACAGTACCAGTGTCCCCTGGGGGCAAAATTGCCCCTCATTGAGAATCACTACCCTAGAGTAAAAAATACATTTCACTTGGCAGTCCAGTGGCTAAATGCAAGCATGTGTGTGCGTGCACACACACACCAAACAACCTTACTACTTAAAGTGTACATTGATATTTTCTATTTTATTTTGTTCCATTCTGTTCATTCCATATCATTTTCTTTAAAAATGTTTTTGAGGATACTTTTCTGAATAAGGTGGTTCCTATAACAGTGTTCACTTTAAAATGTACATAGGCCAGGGGCGGTGTTGCTCACCTGTGTCTCAGCTACTTGGGAGGCTGCGGCTGGAGGATTGCTTGAGCCCAGGACTTCAAGGCTGCAGGGAGCCATGATCATGCCACTGCACTCCAGCCTGGGCCACAGAGCGAGACCCTGTTCCACCTTCCCACCCAAAAAACTTACGTGGAGTAAAGATGAACTGTTTTATGTGGGTTTTCTTAAAGCGAGGCGTACTAAGATTGAAGAACACTGCTTATTCTGGGTTCTCTGTGGATGGGATGTGTAGTGATGAATACATATAATATTGGCTTAATTTTAATGAAAGTTGTTAAATAAATGTTGTTTTCCTTGGATGTGGACACTGCATTTGTGGACACTTAATAATTGCTGCAGTTTAGGCACCAGCACTTCCCAGGGGCCTCCTCCCTGTAATCTGACACATCACACACAAGGCAGATCCTCTGAGCAAGAGACAAAGGTTGTGCTGTTAGCATGAAAAGTTTGTGCCTTCTTGGACTTCAGGGTTTTGTACAAGGTTGAGATGGAAGACTGCCTATGAATTCAGAATCCATATGCAGAGGATTCATATAGAATGAGAGAGTTTTGTTGTCCCTTCAGGAATATAGATTCTATCTTGGGGCAGATGGCTTTATATATCTCATACTGCAGAGTCGAGAGATTTGAATTTTCATTTCTCTAAAGGAAACATTTATAGTTTTCGTTTCTTAAGCACACTGGAAGTCCTTCCCTTCTCTTTGCATTTGTGTTTCTTATACAGATACCATGTGTAAAATATCAGTTATACTGCAGTTATGTACAGGATGAAGGTTTCTCCCTAGGAAATAAATAAACCATCCTCCATGTGCCTCATTAAATACTTGGTTAAGATTGGAGAAGAAATGTGGCTTTGTCTTCTAAAAATCAGTCACAGTTTTCTATATTGTTATTCACAGTATGGCTTTATGGAATATTTTGATTATTCAGTGTTTTTTTTTTTTTTTTTTTTTGAGATGGAGTCTTGGTCTGTCATCCAGGCTGTAGTGCAGTGGCGTGATCTCGGCTCACTGCAAACTCTGTCTCCTGGGTTCACGCCATTCTCCTGCCTCAGCCTTCCGAGTAACTGGGACGACAGGCGCTCGCTACCACGTCTGGCTAACTTTTTTTTTGTATTTTTATTAGAGACGGAGTTTCACTGTGTTAACGAGAATGGTCTTGATCTCCTGACCTCATGATCCGCCCCCCTCAGCCTCCCAAAGTGCAGGGATTACAGGCATGAGCCACCGTGCCTGGCCTGATTATGTAAATCTTTGAATGGCTTTTTGTTTTTGCTTTAAAATTTTACTTATATCTTAAATTAAGAATGTTGAATCTTGAAAAAGTTGCTGTGGTGACTATATACTTAAGCTTGATGTCTCCAATTCAGAAATGGGTCTTCTAAAACTTCATTGTAAAATCGGTTATTTGGAACTTTACTTTTTCATGGAAACAATATTGCAAGTAATAGATTCCAGAGTCAATAAAAATAACTTATTTAAATCAGAAAGTAAAAAAATTACACCCCTGGTCCCCTCTGAGACAGGATCTCACTCCGTTGCCCAGTCTGGAACACAGTGGCATGGTCATGGCTCACTGTAGCCTCAGGCTTCCCAGGCTTAGGTAATCTTCCCACCTCAGGCTTTTGAATAGTTGGGACTACAGACAAACGGCCACCACGCCTGGCTAATTTTTCTTTTTCTTTTTTTTTTTTTTGGTAGAGACAACATCTTGCTATATCGTTCAGGCTGGTCTCGAACTCCCAAGCCCAAGCCATCTGCTGAGCAGGCAGCTCAGCCTCCTGAATTCCTGGGATTACAGGTGTAAGCCACAATGCCTGGCCAAGTAAAGGAAACGTTATATACTTATATCTTTGTATTTATACTGGAGTAGTCTCTCTCCCCATCCACCTTCCTTCCTTCCATGAATTCTCATGCTAGAAGACGAGGTTTAGCAGATAGTATGTTTAGCTTTTTTTTTTTTTTTTTAATATAGTATGTTGTGAACCACAGGGTGCTTTGGAGGATTTGTTCATTCCCTCAATAGATATTTACTCTGTACCTCCTATGTGCAAGACACTCTTCTAGGTCCTGGGGATGCAGCAGAGCAGTCGGCTCTAATGCATGCTGTTGTTTGACAGCATAACCTGTAACTGAATGTCCTGGGAAGCAGGAGGCAGGCAGCGTGAAGAAGCCTTACAGCTGTCTGCAGCTGAGGGCACGACCATGGGAAAGGACACTGTGGTTCCTGAGGCTTCTGTTCTGGGGACTCTGCCTCCCCATTCTGCCCTCCACACACAGTGTGGTTTTCTGGAACTCCTTTTCTAAATAGGAAGATCTGGAAGGTAGTCGCGTATGGTTTCAAGAGAGCTTATAGTGATAGTGTGTTAGTAAAAGGTTTCACACCCACTCTCAGCTGAGGCTGAAGGAGTGGGGACTGATTTGTAGTGTTTGCCAATTTCTGTGGTGTACATACTCCCTCCGTGGTCTATTTCAGGAAGCCAATGGGCTGTCCCTGAGTGTGGAGTTGGAAAACACACCATCATACACTTTTACATAGAGTTTCCATCATGCAAATACAACAGACCTAGGACAATCCAAGGCCACACAGAATAGTAAAATACAACACAGATGATAGGAAGTTTTACCTTTTTTTTTTTTGTTTTTTTTGAGACGGAGTCTCGCTGTGTCACCGAAAGTGGAGTGCAATGGCGCGATCTCGGCTCACTGCAACCTCTGCCTCCTGGGTTCAAGTGATTCTCCCTGTCTCAGCCTCCAGAGTAGCTGGGATTATAGGTGCCCACCAGCATGCCTGGCTAATTTTTGTATTTTTAGTAGAGAGGGCGTTTTGCCATGTTGGCCAGGCTGGTCTCAAACTCCTAACCTCAGGTGATCTGCCCGCCTTGGCTTCCCAAAGTGCTGGGAATACAGGCATGAGCCACTGTGCCTGGCTGAGTTTTACATATTTATTACTTTGCTTTTAATTTATTTAACTGTAAGTTTATATATCTTAATTTTTAAATGATGAATGTGGTAATAACTGGCTTGCAAAATTCCTGAAAACTTAAGAGTCCTTATGAGCCAGTCTTCACTGGCTCCAGCATCTGGGAGCACCACAATACTTTACTTAAAATCATTATGGCTGGATGTTAGAATACTGAGTTGCTCAGATTTTAGGCAGGTAATATGGAATATGTGTCATAAGATGTAACACCTCCTGTGATGTCTGAGGCAGGACACTGTAGTCAAAATTTTGGTATTTCTGTAGCAAAATATGAATATTCACCAAGTGAGTAAATACTGTAAATAATCTTGGATTGGTTCAGGGTTGCTTTTGCCACCAAATGTACTTCTAACAAACTTATGAAAAAATATTTCATTTTCAGAGTCAGTTGATTTTGGAATTGTGGACAAGACATTATGAATCTGTGTCATTGTGTCTGCAAGTCAAGGTTGGTGTTCTAGGTCTAGAAGAACCTGTGTGTTTGCTTTCTCACAATGAGAAGGAGAAGAAACTCAGCATGATCTCCTACTTGGATCATTGGTGCCCTGCCAGAGTGGCGCCTCGCCCCTGTGTTTCTGCAGCCTCTTCTTCATAGAAGGCTCCTGTCCCGGTAACTCTTCCACCCTTCACGACTCTTCCTGTACTTCTTCTTTCTGCCCAGCTTGTCTGGCCTCCACTCCTCGCCCAGTGCTTCATGCCAGATTGATCTGATTTTTCTTTTCACACCCTCGGTTGGTGTGCAGCCCCCGAGCACATACTTGAAAGGGTGAAGTGAAACTTACAGCCACCTCTGAATAAACATCCCAGCAGTGGAACTGCATGTCCCAAAGTGCTTGGAATCTTGGCTTCTGTGTCTTGGCAAAGCTTATTTTCTTTCAATTCTATGATTCAGACAGGTTACAATCTGGTCAGTCATTACCCACATCTTTCTACACCTGTTGTAGCCTGTTTATAAGTGAATGTATCTCTGAAGGATTTCCGCTGGTGGATTTGCAGTAGGGGACAGAGGCAATTGAGCCAGTGTCTCCCAGAGTGGTCGTCTGTGCTAGGTGCTCTGATTTCTTGATGTTCCTGTTGTTTTTAAGATCCCACATGGAATACTTGATGCTAGGAACCCTAACTTAACAAATTCAGAGGTTTTTCTTTAGTATTACTTTTTATGAGTGGGAAACTATAAACATTACATTTTAGCTATTTATTTATTTTTGAGATGGAGTCTCGCTCTTGTCGCCCAGGCTGGAGTACAGTGGCACATCTCGGCTAAACAATTCATAGTCTTGTTGTGTAGTATTCTGTTTTGTTCATTTATTACACTTAGGATGAGGTGTCACACTTTGTGAGGTGATTTTTTCCCCTTGTCATTTGCCACTTGCCTAAGTGTACTTTGCCATCTGACAGTACTGAATCAGGTCAGTTTTTAGGTGGCAGCAATTTATAAATAACCTTCTCTTTCCAAAGAAGAAGCAACAGCTTATTAGTGGTTTGTTTACATGAAGCTTGCTTTTATTTTTAGTCAGCCTGGATGTTAATTGTCTAATCAGAGTTGTGTTTCACAATGAACACTAATTTGGTCAGTGTTTGAGTTTCTGTTTCTTTTGGACTGGTATTGAAAGACATAAAAACTGATTTTAGATGTTTAAGCATGACTTTTCTTTGTGTTTGCTGTCATGTCTCCTTATTGCCATGGTCTGTGGGGACTCGTGTATGAAACTGACTTTATTGTCAGAGTGGCTTCCAGTTCCTGGGACATTAAGACATTTCCAGTAATTTCTGTGGTTGCAGAGATAAAGTTGTTAGTGGGAAGTGTGGACCCCAGTGTAGTCAAGGTCTGGGTTGGTTGGACTTCGAATCTGTGAACACCCAGTATCTCCTTGGCTTTGGCAGATGCATCCTGGTTGCTCTTCTTCTTGTACTGCTCTTACTTCTTTCTATGTCATTGGCTCTCTCATTCTTCACCAGTAATTGTTTTTTCCTTTTTTTCTTTATTTTTTTTACCCAGAATATAACTCAATTCAGAATTGACCAGGTCTTCAAGAGAAGGAATCAAAAAGTTAGAATACAGGCCAGATGTGGTGGCTCATCCCAGTGCTTTGGGAGGCCAAGGTGGGAGGATCACCTGAGGCCAGGAATTTGAGACCAGCCTAGTCAATACAGTGAGACCCTGTCTCTACAGAAAATAAAACAGAAGCCAGGTGTGGTGACATGCACCTGTAGTCAAAGCTGCGCTGGAGGCTGAGATGGGAGGATTGTTTGAGTCCAGGAGTTTGAGGTTGCTGTGAGCTTAATTACACCCACTGCACTCCAGCCAGGACGATAGAGCAAGACCTTGTCTCTTAACAGAAAAACAAAACTTAGAAGTTACTTCCTATTTTATTTCTAACTTTGACCCCAATTAAGTTTATCACTGAAGCCCTAATTCTTCTTTTGCTCAGTTACCCACCTAGGGGCCTTATCACTTTGTCTTTCAGTCTTTTGGTCATGAATACGGTTATGTTTTAAATGAATTATGTCCCATCCAAGGTGTTGACTGTATTGACTTCTGCTTAGAAGAGCAGGGTAATGAGTCAAGGCCACTGTGCCAAGTCAGAGGGATAGGAGGTATCATTGCAAAGGTTCAACCAAGAATGGGGAGAACCATAATTCAAGATTTCACACTGGTGATTGTATTCTGGTGTGGACACTGTCCACTTAAATATTGTGAGATGGTTTCAGGACCTTCTAAAAGAAAACGTGATGGTTTTTGGGAAATAATGATTCAGTACTGTATTTCCTTGTAACATCTTTATATAGGTTTTAAATAGTGTTTTTAGAAGACTGAGAGATTAAAGATAAAAGAAAGAGCTTAGGCTTTTTCCCACTTGGATACTTGACATGTCTTTGGAACGTGTTGGTGTTGTAAAGCGGTACTGCTAGCACTGTGTTACTTCTTTCATAGATGTTTGGGGTGATTATTAATGGAGCCTTAGTTTTTCTCCAAATTTTCTCCTGTTCAGTGAAGTCATTGTAGTCACTGTAGATTCGAAGATATAACAACATTAAATGATTTAAGTACTTTTTATATGTATATTTGAGGGAGTGAGTAAAACTCTTAGAATATTTTAACTATTTTTTTGTTATACTGAAGTCCTACCAGTGGCTGCAATATGTGGGAGTGTTAGGTGTTAAGTAGAGGTCAAGGTGAATGGTGAGAGAGACACCAAAGTCTTTCAATAAGAGTTTTGAATTGGGGATGAATCAGTGGTGAAGAACTTGGGATTATTTTTGGAATGTTTTATCAGCTCTTGATGGACAGAATACACTCTCATTCTCAATTTTTTAACAACACTATTAATAACAGTACTGACTAGATTTGTTACTAAAAACTAACTTGGGTGTTTGTCCAGTAGGTTTACTGTCTTTGAAGGAAAAGCATTTTTGTACCAACAAAATTTTGAGCATTGACATGGAGCTATAATCAGATTTGGTTTTTTAAAGCCTATATATATATATATATAAATAAAATTACAGGTTAAACATTAATTTAAAACTGTATTGGCCAGGCAGGGTGGCTCACGCCTGTAATCCCAGCACTTTGGGAGGCTGAGGCTGATGGACCACGTGATGTCAGGAGTTCAAGACCAGCTTGGCTAACATGGTGAAACCCTGTCTCTACTAAAAATACAAAAATTAGCCAGGTGTTAGTGGTGCACGCCTGTAATCCCAGCTACTCAGGAGGCTGAGTCAGGAGAATCACTTGAGCCTGGGAGACGGAGGTTGCAGTGAGCCGAGATTGCGCCGCTGCACTCCAGCCTGGGCGACAGAGTGAGACTCTCTAAAGACAAAACAAAACGAAATGAAACAAAACCCCTAAACCTGGCTTACTTTAATATTGCTCTGTTTTAATTTGTGTTACTCTTCTTGGTCATGGAAGATGCTAGAATATTCTCGTCCCATTGCATGAACTGTCTGGTATCCGTTTCAATTTCCCTGTTTCCCATTGTGTCTTAGATGGGGGATTTTCAGGCACACCAAGACAGCATTCTCTGATGGCGATAAGCCCTTTGATCTTTTCCCCAGTACTTAACATTTTTGCTAATGTGTTAGAAGAATTTCTTCTTTCCATTCTCCTAATCTCTTCCTCCTTCTACCATGCCAATATACTTCCTCAAGACCTATTGGGATTAAAACGTAGGAATATTCAGAGCAGCTACTTATACAGAATTTTATGTAGACTGTTACATATTTTTTTTGTTGCTCTTAATATTATTCTTAAGCCCTGGGTATCCTGCTCAGGACTACAATTTGTCTGCATGATAAACAAAATAGGATGATTCATATTTTTTGAGACAAGGTCTTGCTTTGTTGCCCAGGCTGGAGTGCAGTGGCGTGATCTTGGCTCACTGCAACCTCTGCCTCCCAGGTTCAAGCAATTCCCCTGCCTCAGCCTCCGGAGAAGCTGGGATTACAGGCATGCACCACCCTGCTTGGCTAATTTTTGTATTTTTTAATAGAGACATGGTTTTGCCATACTGGCCAGACTAGTCTTGACCTCAAGTGATGCCCCAGCCTCTGCCTCCCAAAGTGCTAGGATTACAGGTGTGAGCCACCATGCTTGGCCCTAAAATAGGATAATTCTAAGGATAGCAACAGTAACATCAACTGCTGCCCCCACTGTTATCCAGCCGCTGGACCTTGGGCTCACTTGCTTTGTGCCTGTGATTTTGTTTACTGTCTGCATATACAGGCACATTTGCTCATAATGACCTCGGAAGTTTATGGCAACTTCCTTTGGTTGGCATTGTAGCCCTCTTCATTTATTAGACGAACAGAAACTGAGGCACTGAGAGCTCATATGACCCATTCAGTGTCACCCACTAGTCAGTGAAAATGTGTGGATTTGAATGTCTGTCTTCTGACCTCTAGGGCTGCCCCCTCAAATTTCTGCTGCTGCTCTTCAGCCTGAGAGGCACACCCATCCTTTGGAGTGGAACTCAATTCTTTCCATTGACTTGACCCAGACGGACTCCTGTCTGCATTTCCACAGCATTCACATTCCTTCTGGGTCTCAAGACCTCCTCACACTGATACTCATTGCCTTACAAGTAGGTCTGCCTCCGAAAGTTAACCTGTTGGCTATGTGGAAATTGAAGTGCAGCCTTTCGTGGAAATGGGGGTGTTTATTATCTGCTACCGACCTACTGAATGCTTTCTAGAGCTGAAATATTTGTGCCAAAAATAGAATTACAAAGGACTGTTTTGCCATTTCTAGTGGATGTAGATGTTTAGAGCAAATGGTGTTAATCCAAGGAGTAACTGTACTTTTGGCTCAGTAGTCTGGTTGTATTTTTTTCTTTTTTTTTTTTGAGGTGGAGTCTCACTGTCACCCAGGCTGCAGTGCTGTGGTGCGATCTCAGCTCACTGCAACCTCCGCCTCCCGAGTAGCTGGGATTACAGATTACAGGTGTGTACCATCACACCTGGCTAATTTTTGTATTTTTAGTAGAGATGGAGTTTCACCATGTTGCCCAGGCTGATCTTGAATTCCTGACCTCAAGTAATTCACCCACCTCGGCCTCCGAAAATGCTGGGATTAGAGGTGTGAGCCACCACGCCTGGCCAGTAGTCTCTCTTGACAGTAGTTCTCTTTGTCGTCTTGCTTTACATGGAAACTTGGGGCTCTCTTTTTCCTTGATGTGACCATCCTTGAATGACCCCTCTGCTTGTTGGCTCTGATGTGGGTGAGTGCTGGACACTGCCAGGGTCTGCTCAAAACCGTTTGCTTCAGGTGTGCCTGGAGAGTTCTGACTCTTAGAAATGATGGCAGACTATAGCCAAGTAACTAAACCCTCTAGATTTTCAGTTTCCTTGGGCTTGAAATGGGTATGATATTAGCAGTCTTTATATTTTATGGATGAAAAGAAATAATATATAAAAGGCCAAAGTCACAGTATTGGTAAAAAATGCTAGCTAGTACCGTTAATATCACTGTGATTGCTACTGTTGCTGCAATCATATATATATGTACATAGACATATAGCTATACATATATGTACGTATACATATAGATATACATATATGTTTATTTTTTATTTTTATTTTTTTTGAGATGGAGTCTTGCTCTGTCGCCCAGGCTGGAGTGCAGTGGCGCGATCTCAGCTCACTATAACCTCCACCTCCCAGGTTCAAGCGACTCTCCTCTCATCCTCCCGAGTAGCTGGGAGTACAGGCATGCATCACCACGCCCGGCTAATTTTTTTATTTTTTAGTAGAGACGGGGTTCCACCATGTTGGCCAGGCTGGTCACAAACTCCTGAGCTCAAGTGATCTGCCCGCCTTGGCCCCCCAAAGTTCTGGGATTACAGGTGTGAGCCACCGTGCCCTGTTGCAATCAAATGTTTTATATTCTCATGTTATAATTCTTTTATAGTTGATATAGAGTGATTGAATATTGCTTTTTAAAAAAAATATTTTCAACTTTTATTCTGCATTCAGGAGACGCATGTGCAGGTTTGTTAAATGGGTATATTGTGTTATGTTGAGGTTTGGCATATGGATGATGCCACCACCCAGGTAGTAAGCATAGTACCCAGTAGGTAGTTTTTCAGTACATGCCCTTTTCCCTTCCTCCCTCTTCTAGTAGTGTTCAGTGTCTATTGCTCCCATCTTTATGTCCAGCTGTACTTAAAACATTGCTTATTTTTAGGTTCTGCCTTTGAACATTTATACAGTCATTCACTGAATAACAGTATTTTGGTCAGTATTGCATTGCATATAGGATGATGGTTCCATAAGATTATAATCCCATATTCTTATTGTACTTTTTCTTTGGTTAGATACGATTAGATATACAAATACTTACCACTATGTTTCAGTTGCATAGGGCATTCAGTACAGTGACATCTTGTACAGGTTTGTATCCTAGGAGCAAATAGGCTGTAACATAATAGCTTAGGTGTGTAATAGGCTATACCTTCAGGTTTATGTAATATACTCTATGATGTTCACACAACAGTGAAATCACCTAACCATTTATTGCTCAGAACACATCCCTGTTGTTAAGTGACACGACTGTATCATAAAGTAAAAAAATGGAGTAGAACAACGGGAAGAGATATTTCAGTGTAAAAATAGAGTTAGAAGATATTCAAAAGAAATTCACACTCTGCTGATATGTAACTTTGTAGTGTCAGAGTGATATAATAGAATTGAGGAAATGCTCATTGATATTTAAGTGAATGTTAGAAAATGTATTTTTTCTTTTAATTTCTCATAGAGCAAGGAACTATGAATCTGCCAAAAGTATATCCAGAACGAAACACCTCTGTGCGTGTTTTTATGGAGAAAGTTCATTTGTAGCTTTATTAGATTAACAAAATGTTCTATAAGCAGCACTTCATACAGTTCATACCATGTGGCACATAGCGGGCACATGGTGTGAACAAAAGAATAAATATAAATAAAACACATGATGAGCCTAGCCTTATAAGCTGGTGCAAAGTTGTCTACTCAGAAATAATAGTTACAAAAGTATAGTTGACCCTTGAACAACTTGTGTTTGAACTGCTTGTGTGTACATATAAATGGATCTTTTTCACTAAGCATATTGGAAAATTTTTTGGAGATTTGGCATATTAAAACTTTTAGATGAACTATGTAGCGAGATAAGGAAAAAAATGTAAAAATATATGTCATGAATGTGTAAAATATAGCTATCCTGTCATTTCTATAAAATATACAAAAATCTATTATAAGAAGTTAAAATTTATCAAAACGTACACATACACAGAGCTTACATGGTGCCACTAGCAGTTGAGAGAAATGTAAGTAACCATAAAGATGCAGTATTAAATCGTAACTGCATAAAATTAACTATAGCACAGACTGCACTACTGCAGTAATATAGCCTCCCTCCTGTTGTTACTTGCAATGAGCTTGAGTGTTGCGCTTGTCTGCTTAAGGTGCAGTGTGATGCTCATCATCTCCTTGTGAGCAATTTGTCCTTCCAGGAAATTGTATATCACAATAAAAAGTAATTGCTCTTGGTTCTCATGCATTTTTCATCATGTTTAATGTGAAACTGTAAACCTTGAGTAACACCAGGGGACCCATATGAAGTGCCACTGGTGATGCTGGAAATGCTCCCAAAAAAGAAGAGAAAAGTCATGACATTACAACAAAGAGTTGATATGTACCATAGATTGAAGTCTGCAGCTGCTACAGTTGCCCACCATGTCAAGATAAATGAATCCAGTGTAGGGACCATTATGAAAAACAGGAAGGGAAATTCATGAAGCCGTTGCTGCAGGTATGCCAGCAGGCACGAAAACCTTGTACTTCTGTGAAATACCTTTTTATCTCATATTGAAAATGTGGCTTTTATGTGGATGCAGGATGGTTAAAGGAAAAGCACCTATTAACTAATATGATTTGAGAAAAAGTAATGTCATTATATGGCAAGTTAAAGCAACAAGAAGGTGAAGGATTTAAAGCTGGAGAATTTAATGCCAGCAAAGGATGGTTTGATACTTTTTTAAAGAGGCTTGGCTTAAAAAAATGTTCAGCTAACAGAAGTATATAATAACTTCTGCCAACCAAGAGGCAGCAGACGAGTTTCCAGATGCAAAATCATTGAGGAGAAAGAGTGTCTGCGTAAACACGATTTTAATGCAGAGAAAAGTGCTGGAAAAAATACCAAAAAAAGATATTTATTAGTAGGGAAAAGGATCAAGCACTAGGATTTAAGTCCAGAAGAGATAGGCTAACCCAATTTTATTGAGCAGACAGGACTGCCCTCATCTACAAAGCTGCTGACCCCTAAGCCTTGAAAGAAAAAGATAAACACCAGCTGCCAATCTTTTGATTGCACAGCATAAAGGCCTGGACACTGGGAACACTCTTCCAGATTGTTCTGTTGATACTTTGTTCCTGAAGACAGGAAGTACCTTGCCAGTAAGGGACTGTCGCCTTTTAAAGTTCTTTTGATATTGACCAATGCCCCTGGCTACCCAGAACCCCAGGAGTTCAAGGTGTTGAAGTAGTCTAGTTGCCTCAAACACAACGGCTCTAATTTGAACCCGTAAGGCTCATTACACACAGTACCCTTGGAAAGGATGGTCATTACTAAGGAAGGGAACACTGATAGAACATTATTATGAACACTGATAGAACACTGGTAGTCTGGAAGAATTACCAATGAAGTTGCTTTCCTTGTGATAGAAATACCGTGAAAGCCAGTAAACCACAAATAACAAATTCTTGCTGGAGACAACTGTGTCCAGATACTGTGAATGACTTCACAAAATTGACAACAAAGGCAGTCAAGGAAATCATTAAAGAGATTGTGGAAATGGCCAAGAAAATCGGGGATGAAGGACTTCAAGATATCCGTCTCAGATAAATTCAGGGGTTCATAGATACCACAGCTTAGGAGTTAATAGAAAATAACTTGATGGAGATGAGTATTTCTGAACCAGTGCCTGATCATGAGGAAGAAGACAGAGACGAAGCAGTGCCAGAAAACTGAAATTACGCCATCTGACAGAAGGGTTCTGATTATTCAAGACTATTTATGACTTCTTTTATAACATGGACACGTCTTTGATATGTACACTGTAATTAAATGGAACAGTGGAAGAAGGGTTGGTATTGTATAGAAATATTTTTAGAGAAATAAAAACACAAGTCAGAAATTGTGATGTATTGCTGTAAAGTTACACAGAGGTGCCTGTCTCTCCTGCCTCCCTTTCCACCTTCTCTACCTCTTCTGCCTCTGCCACCCCTGAGACAGCAAGACCAACCCCTCCTCTTCTTCCTTGTGAAGATGATGACGATGAAGACCTTTATGATGGTCCACTTCCACTTAATGATTATTAAATATATTTTCTGCCGGGCATGGTGGGTTAGGCCTGTAATCCCAGCACTTTGGGAGGCTGAGGGAGGAGGATCACTTGAGGCCAGAAGTTTGAGACCAGCCTGGTCAACATGGCAAAACCCTGTCTCTACTAAAAATACAAAAGTTAGCTGGGCTTGGTCGTGCACACCTGTAATCCCAGCTTCTCAGGAGGCTGAGGCAGGGGAATTGGCTTGAACCTGGGAGATGGAGGTTGTAGTGAGCCAAGATTGCACCACTGCACTCTAGCCTGGGTGACAGAATGAGACTCCATCTCAAAAAAAAAACAACAACAACAAAAAAAAACACACAACAACAAAAAACGGATAGTAAAAAATGTAGTATACTTTTCCTTATGATTTTCTTAATAACATTTTCATTGCTCTAGGTTTCCTTTATTGTAAAAATTCAGTGTGGAATACATATAACATATAAAATAGGTGTTAACTGTTTCATGATAGTGGTTAGGCTTCCAGTCAACAGTAGGCTTTGGTAGTTAAGTTCTTGGGGAGTCAAAAATTATACTCAGATTTTGACTGTGTGGCGGTTTGCGTCTCTGCATTGTTCTAAGGTCACTTGTTTAGTAACACTGGGATGATAATGCACATGTGTCCTTGTTAGAGAAAGAGCTCATGGGCCGCCTTGTGGTGTTGCGTACTGCCGATCCAACTCCTGCATTGTTCAGGGGTCACCTGTTTAGTAGCGCTGGGGTAATAGTGCACGTGTGTGCTTGTTAGAGAAAGAGCTCATGGGCCGCCTTGTGGTGTTGAGTACTGCCGATCCAACTATTCCATGCTACTTTTCTTTCTAGTTTTGTGAAACCCTGTTTCCTTGATTTTATTTATATTTAGTCAGTTCTCAAAATCCTTTGAAAGTGGTTTGGAGGAAGGGAAGAGGAACCTGCAATCTTAGCTGTTACCCAGGTTTTGGTTCTGATTTCCATGCGTGATCCACATTCAGATTGGATAAAACCTGTGGCGTCAATTGTACCTACATGTGGACGGCACCCAGCTACAAGTAGTTAGCCTTGAACTCTTTTTTGTACCATGGATCCCATCTCCAGTTGTGTCCCAGGAATTGGGTGAGAGCATGTGATAGTTTTCCTTCTAACTGCGTGCATCATCTTTTGTCTTTGTTTGTCCTTGTGCCTGTCCTCTGCCCAACCACCCAAATCACAAACCTAGACACCTAAAATCTGCCCTCTTCCTTCATAATGGCACCCATCCACCACATACCAAGTCCTTTTAAATAAGTCTCCATTGTGCATTTGAATAATTATACATCCTGATTGTCTTTTCACCACCTTTCCATTAGCCTTGGCCCTCATGACTTCTTCATTATTGGAGTGATGAGCTACCATTGTTTACCCTCCTAGTCCTTCTCTATACCCCTTGAAACCTTGTGCAGAATGAATGCAAATTAAACTGCTGTGTGTTATGACACCCCACAGTTTTCACCATAAAGTCTATATGGCTTAGCTTAGTTGTCTTTCCTCTTCCCCTCTTGATTACCTCAGTCTCTTGAAACTTTCTCAAATATTAATAACATTTCTTAAAAACTTGCTACTTACAGGAAACATCCTAAGCACTTTGTCATAATCAAATGAAATTTATGGGACAAAAAAAAAAATCCAAAAAAACCCTATCACTACTGAACCCAGAGAAATGAAGAAGTTACCTAGGGCCATGCAGCTGGTGAGTTGTTTCTTTGAGGCTGACTCATCCTGGAGAGCTCATTCATGATTAGCAACCTCATGGTAGTAGAATGAGTGGCGTTCCTGGCAAACCACAGGATAAAGTGTCTCCATCTCCATTATTCTGGGTTCGCTTGTGTGGATGTTGTCTTGGGAAGCAAATGAAGGCAAGTAGAGGCTTTGGCTTTCCTCAGAATAGATTTTCTTTAAAACTTAAGATTTCTAAACTCTTTGTGCTTGACTAAGTCCATTAGATGGCACTAGTATTTACCTTCCAGAAGATTGGCATTAAATTTCAGTATTAAAGCAATTTGTGGATTGGGGGAAATGTTTAACTTGCAAGTTATTTCTTTTACCTGTCAAATATGGGGGTGAAAAGATCGGCACACAATTAGTATTTATTCTGTGTTCAGTTTTTTAAAAATGTTGCTAAACAGGTTATACTAATGAAGAGTTGATAAAAATAATTTTATTATTTAGTTAGTTTTTGAATAAACCTGCCAGTTGATTAAAATGAGCCTAATTTAATCAGTATTGTGTTGCATACTGAAGATAATTTAGGCTAATGTCAAGGACACCGTTATCTCTCCTTTGTAGAAGGTGTTGAAATAATGAGAGTAGCAAAAAAGGAGTCAGAAAATGAAGTTTTTCATTTGTGCCCCTGGGTGGATATTTAAAAATCACACCCTTCCTTTTTGCATGCAAATTAAACTGAAAGTCATTTTGTACTGTAACATTAGCCTTACATTTTACAAAATAAATTTATTGAACTTTGATCTTTTGCTAATATTGGCTTGTGGTGTCAGAATGAATTCGAGGTTTTCATTGTGTGTCATTTTCACCTGGACTTTCATTCAGAACTTGAAGTGAACAGAAATAGTGGGTTTGATATATCTTAATTTGAAAATAAATCACTGTTAAGCAGCAACTCCTAGTTCTACTTTCTTCTTTTTTTCTGAATCACTTTTTTCTTCTCTACCCTCCCCACTCTAGCCCATGTCTTAATAGAATCATCTGAATTCCTTTATTCCTTTAAAGTAGTTAAACTGCTCTCAGTTTTTCTTGTGATGCTTTTAGATGGAAGCTAAGTTATCGCTGAGGGTCTTGTTCAAATTGTGAAGTCAGCAGGTAAAGGGATTACAAACTCCCAAGTGAGTCCCCTATACAAAGGGCAGGTTGCCTTGGAAACAAGGCTAGTTCTTAGAGTTGGAAATACCATCTTGTCTTTAAATGCCAGGGCTGGTAATGTGCTGACCCCTGCTGCATCATCTCTAGACCTAATATTGTGTGGAGAAGTTTTCCGTGACTTTGTGCAAATTGCTTAACTGCTTCCCAGTTCTGATTGATTGGCCAAAGCCACAGCCAAGTTTTCTTTTGTAGTGCGTCTCATTTTAAATATAATTTGCAAAATTTAGGACTAAGGAAGTGATCCTTCAAGTTTCTATTTTAGAATGAAAAGTTTTCCACTACTGATTGCCAAAAAATAAAGTATAAAGTTTACCAGATTTGAATGGCAAGACATTTTAGTGATGAGTCATTTTTTTGCTAGTTCAACAATGGAATGAGTGATGGGTTGAGGAAGCCCAGCGAGGGAATGTCTCGGTTCTGTGAGATGGTGTTACTTGATGATAGACAGAGATTGAATTACCCTTGTTTCCGACGACACTGGATATGAACTGTAACAGGAAGCTCAATGGTATAAGTTGGTAGGAGACGGTTGTGGCTTAAGTGGGACTCTTTCCTTGCAGCTAGACATTCGTAACTTGCTGGTGGCACTGCTGGAGAAGGGTTTGCCGGGTGGTGTATGGGTGTGGAGACAAGGTCTTCCCATCCATGGAACCAGGCCCTGGTTTAGTATATCCAGCTAGCTGAAGAGGAAAGCCTAGAAAGAAAGGGCCTTCCTAACTAAGGATCTCAGCTCTGTTTTCATGGACTCACCAGTGGAGGCAGACATTCAGAGGAGCAGGAGAGCAGGGCATGCTCCTGCCTGGTGGTAACTGTCCTGCTGTGTTTCTGGGATGTGCATTCACATTGGCAGCTTTTCATGCCCTGGGACTATTACGGCTTAGGGACTTGGGAGACTTCAGGATGTGACTTATGCCTGGGAGTGAAGAGAGTGGTGGCTTGTGGAGAGTAGGAAGAAGGTGGAAAGTATTTCACCCCCACTTGCTTGCTCAGTAATGTTTAACATTTTGATTGGTGCTGTGGGTTTTGGTGGTCGTTATCTTTTAATTACAGTTTAGAGAGGCTGTGTGTGTGTCTGTGTATGAGAGAAAGAGAGAGAGATTTTGGTTTATCTCATTGAGAACTGTCTATTTCCTACATGATGTTGGATTTTTTTTTTTTTTTTTTTTTTTTAAATTTAGATGGAGTCTCGCTCTGCCACCAGGCTGAAGTGCAGTGGCATGATCTCGGCCCATTGCAACCTTCACCTCCCAGGTTCAAGCGATTCTCCTGCCTCAGCCTCCTGAGTAGCTGGGACTACAGGTGCATGCTACCATGCCTAGCTAATTTTTGTATTTTTAGTAGAGACAAGGTTTCACCATGTTGGCCAGGATGGTCTCCATCTCTTGAGACCTCATGATCTACCCACCTCTGCCTCACAAAGTGCTGGAATTACAGGCATGACCCACCATGCCTGGCAGACTTTTGATTAATAAAAATCTTTTGGCTGGGCGCAGAGGCTCACGCCTGTAATCCCAGCACTTTGAGAGGCCAAGGAGGGTAGATCAGTTGAGGTCAGGAGTTCGAGACCATCCTGACTAACATGGTGAAACCTTGTCGCTACTAAAAATACAAAAATTGTTTGGGCGTGGTGGCAAGTGCCTGTAATCCCAGCTACTCAGGAAGCTGAAGCAGGAGAGTTGTTTGAACCCAGGAGGCAGAGGTTGCAATGAGTAGCAATCGCACCACTGCACTCCAGTCTAGGCAACAGAGCGAGACTTTGTCTCAAAAAAACAAAAAACAAAATCAAAAAAAAAAAAACAAAGAAAACCAAAAATCCTTTTTTTCTTTTTCTTTTAAGCAAAATCCCTAGTATCCAGACTATGTTGTTAATTTTTTTAAAGAGTTACCATTGAGGGATTCTCTTATTCATCATTTGTTAATGCAGGCATTTCTGGATACACGTAAACATATGAGTTGTCAAGCCAAATTGTTCACAGATTAGAACACCATGCTGTTGACCCCTGTTTCCATGTTACTCCCTCTTAGATATGTTGGAAGATTGGCAGAATGGCAAGGCTGGAACATATACCCATAGGTGAGAAACTGCTCTAATATCGCAAACCATGGGGCTAGAGCCTGAGACAGGTTTCTACCCACACTTGGCCGTTCTTGGCTTTGCCGGTAGGAACATTTGCTAGTCTTTAATGTGCTAATGGTATTTTAGAGTGCCTTCCTAAGTTTTGGGTTTTTTTCATCAGACAGTATATACACTTCTTAAAATGCTGATGAAGCACAGAGTTAATCTTGCATACATAAGATTTAAAGTTTTCCAATGGCAAGCTTGAGATTCTTGTTCTGTAGTGAGTTTTTATTGGTGTAGTTTGTATTACTATGATTACAAAACATCATTGGTCCAAACATATCCTTTTGCTTACTCGTCCAGTTAAACACTAGCTCTATTTAAATGAGTTTTTAATGAACCATACTAGCAAGCAAGGCTCAGAGAATGATTAAGGATTTAGTATTGTCTCTGTGTCATTAAAGTAAATTCAGTCATCAGAAAGCTTACAAATTGATTTTTAGTTTCCTTTTTTGTTATGTCTACATAATAATTAGTTACTGCATCATTGCATTTGCTTCTGAGATTATTCATCTTGCCCATTTGCCAGTCTTACCATGTTCTCTTTGAGGGAAAACTGCATGTGTTCATGATAAAATCACAACTCATGCCACTTCCTCCAGTTTGGAGTCAACCTATCTGTATGATTAGTGCATTTCAGAATTATTTTGTTCTGTCTTACTGTGCTATCCTACTTTTCATTACTACTTAAGCAGTAGTGTAATGTAGTTGCAACCTCATGGGTGGGTACCAGTGTAACAGTGGCACTTGTGATAGAGAGTAGAGCAAGAGGGATTTATATTTGGCAGGTGGGTCAACTAGCTGATGGCTATACAAATTTGCATATTTTCATTGTGATTTGTGGTTGACATACTCAAGGCATTAGTTGAATGTAAGTCCTAAATTGGGAATCTAATTATTCGGAAGGCTCAGTGGGTGATAGACTGTGTCACCCTGAGGGACAACAGAATTAAATTTTAGCTCCGAAATGTAAGCATCAGGGCTAGGGAGTATCATAGGTGAATATCTTTCTCTGTGGTTTCCAGATGGAGTGGAATATCTCTATTAGGCATGAGTGTTCAAGAAATACTTTCTTCTCGAAGGATGGCATTAGCTCTTGTGGGACAGGTCTCCCTTTGGCGATTGACAGATAGAAGCTTATGATGGTGGTGGCCTCGTGACTTGTTCAGGAGGCAGTGGGAATGTCCTGCCCTCTCCTGCGTGATATTTTGTCGGAAATGGCTCTATTAAAGATTGATCTTATAAATGGCTCTGTTAAAGATTGATCTTATCAATGGCTCTATTAAAGATTGATCTTATTTAGCTCCCTTCTTATGCTGGATAATATACTATGATAATCTACACAAGCATGTTAGTGTTTGGTTAGTTTTTCTTTTATGTAAGTGCCACAGGTTATCAAGTGTGCTTTAGGGAGACAAGTGTAAATGAAATCTTTAAAAAAAAAATAAGCAATAGATAAAGGGGAATTCAGAAGCTCAAATACTTGATCTAATTTATAATTTTTTTGGACATCCTTGAGTGAAAGGACAGAAGAATTTAAATGTATTGGTAGGTATGATCCTAATTATAGAAATCTACAATTTAATAAACTATGGACAGGAAAAGTGATTTTTGAATTAATGATAGTTTAGAATTATACATCATGGAACAGCCTCGCTTCAAACTTAAAAAGTGTGTGTATCTCCAACTCCTTTAGTTTTATTTTTAATTTTTTGAAATTTATTGCATTGTACTCTAGTTCTCCCATATCTACTGAATTTTCTTTGTTTTCTTCTGTCATATTTCTTCTTTATAGGCACATCTGCCCATGACATCTGCCTACTGTCTCTCATACACGCACTTTCTGTGTTGTGCTTCTTGTCAATTAAGCTGCTGGATCTGACTTGACTCATGGAGGCTGCTCATGTTTCTTAGGTGAAGAGAGAGTCATGGAGGCATCTTCAGGTTTATTCTTGTTTCTAGTATTCTCCAACATGTTTTGTGCTTTATCCAGGGCCAAAATATGATGCCTTTTTAAAAGAATTAAAAGTCTTTATTTCATAGTGAAACAATTCTAAATATTGACATTGAGTATCCAATGACACCCATCATAATTGACTTCCCCTGGATATGTTTAGCTTATACATGAAGAAAGCAATGGAAAGTGAGAGATTGCTCACAGGGTGTCACAATAAAATGGCTTCTCAGGGTGTGTGGAGTTTGAACCTAGAGGTCTTTGAGATTTCACTTAGACTTGGCTTAAATCAGCTTTCATTTTCCTGTATGAGGGTAGAATCTGCAAGTTCTGATCCTTTTAAGCCCTCTGTTTAAGACTGAGTGATGGCATCAGCAGCATGGAATTGTCTGTGATGATCTTTGTTACCCTCAGATACGTTCAGAAAAATTTTAAGTGGTGTCATCAAAATTGCATTAATTTGGTAAAGGCAGGTTATTACCTTTGGTTAATCAAATGAACAGAATCCTATTCAGAGGCCTTCAGATGATCTTAGTTTGTAGGCTGCCTGTGCTGTGAATATGTTAGATGCTCCAGAGCAGGAAGATTTGGAGAAAATAGGATCTTTGACTTGATTTCCTGTCTCAAATTTATTCTGTATTTATTTATATGGTAGTCAGATTCATCTCTCTGAGCCTCAGCTTTGCTTCCTGTTAAGTGAAATAATAAAAACGTCTTTGTATTTCTGTGGGGCCCTCTAGAGGAGGATGTAGAGCGTCTGTGGAAGCTCTTTATTTTGTGGCCATATCTATGTTGAACGTGCATTTTCTAGCATGTCGTCTTCTTTTCTTGTTCTTTTTTCCCTTACTATTCCCGTGTAGATCCAAGACACAGCGATTGAGCTTTGCATCAGTTTTCTTTACTCTTGAAACTGATTCTCATATTCACAAAAGTAGAATGTATTTATCAACCATCACAACATAATTTAATAAAAGCTCATAGTAAACGTGCATATTGTGTTCTGGGAGTTGTATACCTTATCTCTCTATTTGTCCCACATCTGGCAGAGCAGGAATAAGTGGCTGAAAACAATGCAAATTCATTACCTGACAGTTCTACTTGGTAAAAGGCTGACATGGGTCAGAATGCTGTAAAATCAACGTGTTAACCATGCTCCTTTCTCGAGGCTCTAGGGGAGAATCCCTGTCCTTGTCTTCTAAATGCTGCTCACATTCCTTGGCTCATGACTCCCTTTGTTCATCTTCAAGGTGTACAGTGTAGTATTTCTCTGGCCATCATCACGTGTCTCTCTGGCCACAGCCGGGCCTGGCTCTCCATTTTTCCAGACTTATGTAATTAGATGGGGCTCTACCTGGATAATGAAGGATAACCTTTCCATTTTAAGGTTCTTAAACTCCATTGGTCTGCAAAGTCCCTTTTGCCATAGAAGGTAACATTCACTGGTTCCAGGAGTTTGGGGGTGGATAACTTTGGGGAGACCATTATTCTGTCTACCCACAACCACCATCCTCTTTTCCAAATGAGAGTAAGGTTTGGAGATGTTAGAGAGGCCACTGGATTTACCGACAGCTACCCCAAAAATAAGGTCAGAGCTGACTTTGAATGTAGCTTTCTTTCTCTGATTCTCTATTGCTGTTAGCCACTTTGTTACATGCAGTTGTTGGCTTTCAGGCCTTAATTTTACCTATTAAAGGGATTCCCTAGATCCAAGGGTTTTATAAGCATTTCTGTGTGATGTTTCTATAACAGGTTTTCTGTTGGGGGGTTCTGATGTTTCATAGTTAAAGTGACTTGTCCTGAGGTAGGGGAAAGTGGGTGACAATGTTTAGAGTTTTTTTATACTTGGGCTATTGTAGGTGTTATCCAAATTCTGCCTGTCTTTTCTCATAGAGACTTGATAGATGAATGGAACAGAAGAGAGATTAATAATTATTGCAAGGAAAAAATAAACTTTCAAAATGATCTACTTTGTGGACAGCAGTAAAGATTCCATCTGTTAAATTAGAATTTGAGTAACATTTCACAAATTTAAAAGAGTTTTCCTTTACTTTTTGAAGGGCATGATAGAGATTTTTAATATGCAGTGTTTTTTTGTGAAGGTTCCCCTGTGATTTTTTTTTTTTTTTGCGCTGTGTTACTATATGTATTCTTTTAGAGCAGATTTTCTAAAATTATATATCTTTCTCAATTTAACACAAAATTATTTCATATTGGGACCTGGCACTTAAATTTTGGTTTAAAAGAAAGCTGTAGAATTGTATGTTATTGGCACCAACTGTGATTCTATAATGTTTTCTAAAAATGCTGGAGATAATTATTGAAACTAATATATATGTATAAGCTCTTCCATCATGTGTGGCATTTAAAGACTCGTTCTTTGTAATTTTCAATCTCCATTTTCAGTTTGCAGAAAGGACTCGATTCTTGAGAGAACACATCATTGTGAAAAGTTAATAACAAAACATGAATTTCATTTGCTTCCAATTAAGTACCAAAATGTCAAAACTTAATATCTTGAAAATGCATATTAAGCCACACACCTTATGAAAAGTATGATGATATTAAAATCAAGTGTAGCAATCCAAAATCCTCATGCAGAGCTTGAAATGAGTATTTTTACTTTTTGGGGGCTACAAAGGTACCTTGACTTTTAGTTTCATTGTTCAAACTGAAACTAAAATTGCGTGTTACTAGAAAGATGGGCATTATACTTGGACTGGGTTGTCAAACTAGGGACCATGGACCGAATTTGGCCTGTTTATTTTATAAATAAAGTTTTATTTAAATGTAGTCACAGTCATTTGTTTTTGTATTGTCTACTGGTACTCGTTCATACTATAATTGGTGAGTAGAGTTGTTATGAAAGAGACAGTATGGACCACAGCTCCAAAAATATTTACTGTCTTATTCTTTTCAGGAAAAGTTTGCCAATTGACCCCTAATCTAGTGGCATGCCTGTGCCTCTAATACAGGCAGACACTTGCCAGTCACTGTCAGATAAACAAACTGATTTTACTATATATGGATAATTTGGTGTATACATATGCATACCTTTCCATTTTTTGTAAATATTAAGGACTTCTTTTCCCATTTATGTTGTTCATTATAAGGTTGAGTAGCCCAATTATTCATCCTACTGTGATTTCTTCATACCAGGTACCCTGGTATGGTATGAACCCTGCTATGGTTCTTCCAGATTGTTTAATCAGCTGATTCTATCTATACGTCAGCAGGTTTCTGAGCTTCCTGTCTGTCTTTGTGACTGTACAATGGTTTTCTTTGTTGTGTCGTAAATGGATCGATGATATATAAATGTTCATGGAAATAGCATTTGTTCAAAATGACAAAGCCATTTATAAAAGGAGGACTGTAATTATGAGTCCTACTCATATTCTGTATATTCACATTTCTGTTTTTTACCTGAGACAAGTATTGGCCTTGAAAAAGCTTGGACTGGAGGCAGGGGAGGGGTTTGTTTTGGTTCCAGTCATGGTTCTTTTCTTGGAAGGCTAAGCAGAGTTGCTAGGTGTGGGATTGAAGGGTGACTCTCCAAGGTGACAGCCATTGTGGATCCTTAGAAGTTTTTTACTCTTTGGGGTATATTTTCTATTTTATTTATTTTTTTGAGATGGTGTCTTGCGCTGTTTCCCAGGCTGGAGTACAGTGGCAGGATCTTGGCTCACTGCAACCTCCGCCTTCTGGGTTCAAGCAGTTCTCCTGCCTCAGCCTCCCGAGTAGCTGGGATTACAGGCATGCAACACTATGCCGTGCTAATCTTTGTATTTTTAGTAGAGACAGGATTTCACCATGTTGGGCAGGCTGGTCTCATACTTGTGACCTCAGGTGATCCACCCACCTTGGCCTCCCAAAGTGCTGGGATTACAGGCGTGAGCCACGGTGCCTCCCTACTCTTTGGGACTTACAAGAAGAAGTATATTAGCATCCTAAGAACTGTATTAGTTATAAGAAGACATAGAGTTATTTTTTTATTTTTATAGCTTTTTAAAATATAACATTTAAAACTTAATTTGAAATAATTTTATACTTCAGAAAAGTTGGTTTTATGGAAAGAGTATTTCCATATACGCTTCATCTATTCCTAATGTTAACATTTTACATAATCATAGAACAATTATCAAAAGTAAGAAACTCACACTGAGTCAGTACTGTCAACTAATCAGAGCTCATTAGAATTGTGCCTATTTTTTCACTAATGCCCTTTTTCTATCCTCCCACTGCATGTAGTTCTCATTCTTTCTCAGACTCCTCCAGTTTGCACAATTTCCTTATTCTCCTCATTCTTTCTTTTACTTTCATGACCCTTGATACTTTTGGAGAGCCTTATTTGTGTTTCAGAATATCCCTCAATTTCTGTTTGTCTGATGTTTCCTCACAATTAGATGGAAGTTATACATTTTTGGCAAGAATACCACAAAAGTAATGTTATATACTTCCCAGTGCATTTTATCAGATGGTACGTGATATTGCTACATCTTACTACGAATGATGTTAACCTGGGTACAGCAGTGGCTGCCAAGTTTCTCCACTTCAACGATATTGCTGTTTTGCTTTTTAGTCAAAATGACTCTTCTGGGGAGACATTCTGAGCTATGCAAATATGCCATTTATCATCATATTCACACCCATTAATGTTAGCATCCATTAGTAGATTTTACCTGAACAATTTTTACTGTGGCGGTTGCCTAATGATGATTTCTGTTGCCATCATTCCTTCTATGTATTATTTGGAATGCTATAGCAGAGAACAGCTGTTTATTCTCTACCATTTATTTGTTCAAATATTTATATTATGGACACATGGATTTTAGTTTATTCTTTGGATAATGATCCAATGCCAGTATGATTTCTTTAGTTCATAAGTTGTCCCAGCTTTGTCCATTGGGAGCCCTTTCAGGTTGACACCTGCTTCCCTTTGATGTGCCTTCATCATTTTTGAGTACCCCATAATTTGACATCACAAGGTATTCCAGGCTTACCATGTGTTTCCCTGACCACAGCCCTGAAATCAACCGTTTGTCAAGGAGCCCTTGTTCATTAACTGGAGAATGGTATTAGAAACCATGATCGGGATACTAGGTGTGCTCAGTGGCACTGGGGATGCCACTGTTTCTAGGATCTCTGTGTGGACAGAGCTGGGAACTCTGTATACTCAGACATTCATTAACAGTTGTTGGTATACTTACCCATTTGTCTGTGTATTTACCTAACTATGTACTTATAAAAACTGTGAGTTTGGCTGGGAGGAGTGGCTCATGCCTGTAATCCCAGCACTTTGGGAGGCTGAGATGGGCAGATCACTTGAGGTCAGAAGTTTGAGACTGGCCTGGCCAATATGTTGAAACTCTGTCTCTACCAAAAATACAAAAATTATCCGGGTGTGGTGGCATACACCTGTAATCCCAGCTACTTGGGAGGCTGAGGCAGAAGAATCACTTGAACCCAGGAAGTGGCGGTTGCAGTGAGCCAAAATCATGCGGTTGCATTCCAGCCTGGACGTCTCAGTGAGTCTCCATCTCAAAACAAAACAAACAAACAAAAACTGAGCTCATACTGATGTCCTGGATTCCATTCTGAACACCAGTTTATTCTAGCTTTTTCTTCTCTGTAACTTCTGTTTCTGTGAAAACATCTGCTTTCATTATCAAAAATATTTGCACTCTTTTGTTCATTCTTGGTGTGTGTTTGTGCGTGTGTGGGTGTAATAGAGTGAGAATTGCTAAAGAGAAACAAATTTACTAACTAGAATAAATATTTGTACAACAGTTTGTCTTTAGCGTGTGTCTTATGCACAAATGAGAAGATACATGTTTAGTTTTTAATATCCCCTTTTTATGTGAATAGTAGTTCATACCATGTGTGTATACACATACACACACACACACAGATATATATGTATACTCATATATATACACACACTCTTTTGCATTTTTCTTTTCCATTTAAATATATATCCTATATTTTAAAGATTTGTATCTGTCCCTGACTTAGCATGCTGTGATAGCAAAGAATTTTATTATTTTTTACCCATAGACTTTTGAATATGAAATGTATGACTTAGAATTATACAAGTAAAGCATCAAAATTTAGGGAAAGACTGTTTCTTTGAGGTTTTTCTTCCTAAAACTTACCATTCTAGGGTCATTTATATCAGTAGTTTTGCACTATAGAATTATGTCAAAATAGTACAAAATTTTGGTAGTAAATTAAGTGCCTTTATTTTTAAGTGCACATTTACCTTTCATTTCTAGCTGGTAGCAGTGTTTGATGAGCAGGATCCACATCATGGAGGTGATGGCACCAGTGCCAGTTCAACGGGTACCCAGAGCCCAGAGATATTTGGTAGTGAGCTTGGCACCAACAGTGTCTCAGCCTTTCATCCTTACCAAGCAACAAGTGAAATTGAGGTCACACCTTCAGTCCTTCGAGCAAGTAAGTGAAAGCTCTTTCTTCTCTTCACATTTCATCTTAATTTACAGGAATACCAACTTTTGTTATTCATCCATGCCCCTGTAAATGGAATTATCTGTTTTTTTTTTTTTTTTTTCCAAAAATTAAGTTTAGGACCCAGGCAAATGTCCTTTGCACGGGAAGTAGGCAGTTCTTTACATTGTAATAGATTAGGCTTACTTTACTTTCGACTAGTAGACTTTCCGTGACTCACTAACTGTAAATAAGGACAATAGTTCAAGTTAAATTATTTGGATTTTCCTTTCCGTATATTTATCTGAATGGTAGAACAAGTAGAAATGACCAAAGAGCTTTGCATTGAAACAAAACATGGCATCATTCATTATAGTCAACTCTGTTACAACCATCATTTATATTATTTGAACTTTATCTGAAGAGCTGGGGAAGAAGAGACCTCCCTGTCAAAGTTATCTTCAGAGATTTGGGTGAGCAGAATACCTCTTTAGGGAAGGGGAATATGGACATAGTGAGTCCTATATGAGGAATCCTAGGACCCTTGGTATTCCAGATCTAGGATACTTGCCTTAAGAGTTCTGTTAGCCATTCTTGGAAGGTGCTCATAAAAGTCAGGTATTTTTACTACAAGTATTTAGTGATTTTAGTTGTATAATCTTGTAATTGAGCAGTTGTTAAGAGTTAGAAGATCACTTTCAATAAATGTATAAGCTTAAAAGATTTTTTGTCTAGGCGGGGTGGCTTATGCCTATAATCCCAGCACTTTGGGAGGCCGAGGTGGGCGGATCCCCTGAGGTCAGGAGTTTGAGACCAGCCTGGCCAATATGGTGAAACCCCATCTCTACTAAAAGTACAAAAATTAGCCAGGCGTGGTGGCAGATGCTTGTAATCCCAGCTGCTTGGGAGGCTGAGACAAGAGAATTGCTTGAACGATTGGAGGATGGAGGTGGAGGTTGCAGTGAACTGAGATTGTGCCACTGCACTCCAGCCTGGGCAACAGAGTGAGGGGAAAAAAAAGGATTATTTATTTTTTAGGTACATCTATTTGGAAACACTTCAATTTTTTCAGGTAGAAAATTTGGGTCTTATGTGTATTAAGTGATTGGTAGTCTTCAGTAGATCTTTATAAATAGATGAGTAATAATATATGTTAATTATATATATATTTAGGAAATAGAATATCGGTAGATAATATTTAGAATGTATAATTTATTCTTCTGAAAATGCATCCTAATTCCCGTTTTTTGCATTGATAGCAATCTGTAGTAATTTGGCAATTTGCTTCTAGATGTTTACAAACTACTTCTGCTTCTGTTGTCCCTTGAAGATACATATAAAGAGAACAAGGAAAGAAGAGCAGTTTAACAGTTAGAGGTCTGTTAGCCCATCAGAACCCACAGGACAAGTGTGCCATACAGAGGTGTAGAGAATTTAGAAGGTATTGTTCAAGATGGCATATGTAAGTGATGCTCTAGAGGATTGCGTGCAGCTGCAGACCAGTGCTATCCACTTACTACAGTTGCTTTCTATCATCCAGACAAGATCGGACTCAGATACAATGATGTGTTTCCAAGGATGCTTGGGGTGGAAGAGAACCTATAAGTTGTTTTAGTTGAATATTTTTTATATGCAAGAGATTTAGGTTTATTTATGCACATATGCAAGAAACTAATTTTGTGAAAATAATTTTGTTTACTAGGATATACTGTTTAAAAAGTCTTACATTGGATTTGCTTTGGGCAGTGTTTTTCAAAAGGTGAGGCATGTACCGTAAAGGGTATACAAAATGATGTGTAGGTGGTACACTAGTTACCCTGGTTGATTTTTTACTAGCTCATTAAACCTACGACTTAGTGGATATCTGCTTGGAATGATCCTGTGTATACAATGTTGACTGCCTAAATTTGACTCTTGGAAAATTTTAATTAAATAGTAGTTCAGGTCTTCAGATACCAGAAGTTTGGAAAATAGTGTCTTTATTTGAGTAATAACACCGTAATGTATGTACTTAAATACAGAACTTTCTGTTGTGTTATTGTTGTAGTGTTGTACTTGTGTCTTTTCTAAAGCAATATCTAGCTTTAATATAACTGAACCATAAAAAATATTAGAACAAAGGTTAATTCCTTTATGTTGATTTATGAATTTGATTGACATACTTTCCATCAATTTTTACCTTTTGACTGCCCTGGACTCAACAAAATTTCTAACTCATAACCATCCACATTTGACTGGCATTATGTGTTAAAATTTAAATGGTGTTTTAAACCATTTAAACAAATATCTATTTTTATCTTGTTTTTATTGAGAAAAAGAAGTTACATTTGAAACATATGTGTTGTCTTGCAGCCACCAGTGGGAGAATATGCAAATCTTATTTTCTTGTTCTCATTTTGGTATGCTAAGGTTTAGATTTTCAGGTCTTGGCAGGCATTGGGTTAAGCATCTACTATACACAGGTCCATAACTGTGTGAACGTAATGCATCACACATGAGTCACCTGTCAAGGTGATTTTTCACACTGCATTAATGACGTTCATTCAGACATAGAACATGAGTTTGTCTGTACTGGCCATGCTTGGTGCTAGGTGGTGAGTCCAGGGTTGAGTTAATAAGGCCTAGCGCTTGCTATCAAGGAGCTATAGTTAGTAGTAAATAGTTAGTAGTATAACTCTTTACAGATATGAAAAGAAAGAAGCCAACAATATGTAGAGATTTGCTTAACTGAAGGATAATCGACACTAATTGGGTACATGACTGATAAAGGCTTTTAGATAAATAAATTTCTAATTTTTGCCTTAAAGAAGGGGTGGTCACTTTCCTAGGTTTTCCAATGAATGAATTCACTCATCTCCTTTGTTCCATAAAGAATTGGTGGAAATTGAGAAAAATATATAGAGTATGTATTTTTTTTTTCTGTAGAAAAATGGATATGAAGTTTGGGTATTAAGATAAAGCCTAGATGGTTTTCATAGATAGAATTCTCATCTTGAGGTCTTTTTATGTTTCCCTAGAAGCTGCTTTTAATTTAGCCTTGAGCTTTTTTTGTAGAAAATACAGAGAGATCGCTGATTTAGTTAAATCATTGCTCCTCAACCACAGGAGTGTGTTTTCTCCGATGACCATTTATCAGTGTCTGGTGATAGTTTTGGTTGTGACAACTGGTGGAGTTGGGCATTGAGTAGAGGTTAAGGACACTAGTGCACGCCTTACAAGCACAGGACAGCCCCACATCAGAGAACTCTGCAGCCCAGATATCAGTAGTGCCATGGTTAGAAATCCTGAATTAAATTTACATCATTGTTTGTGTAGTCAAAATAGCAGTTAACTTAAAACTTGAGACATATTTTATTTATTCAGTATATTGAACAATATCCTGAATAACACCCTTAAACTAGAAGACAAACATGTGATTACTAGTTAATAAAAATGTAAGAAAAGAGAAAGTTAAGTAAGATAATCCAGGCTGGGCGCGGTGGCTCATGCCTGTAATCCCAGCACTTTGGGATGCCAAGGCAGGCGAATCATGACGTCAGGAGTTTGAGACCAGCCTGGCCAACATGGTGAAACCCCATCTCCACTAAAAATACAAAAAAATTACCTGGGCATGGTGGCACACGCCTGTAGTCCCAGGTATTCGGGAGGCTGAGGCATGGATAATCTCTTGAACCTGGGAGGTGGAGGTTGCAATGAGCCGAGATCACACCCTTGCATTCCACCCTGGGCGACAGAATGAGACTCTGGCTCCAAACCAACCAACCTACCTACCTACCTACCTACCTACCTACCTACCTACCTACATACCTATGGAGAAGGGAGAGCATGGGATGGAGAAAGTAAAATAGAAACTAGATGCATACTACTTCCTTCCTTCTGTATATTTGAGGTTGGAACTATATCATCTTTTACATAATTATAAAATGATGAATTTTTAATTTTTACAGTAAACATTTCAAAGGAATATTAATATTCATACATTTAATAAATTTCAATTTTAAAAACAAAAAATGAATATGAAATATCTGACCTTAAATATATTTTTAGTCGGTAGCCTAAATGTAACAAGAGTAACTATTTCAATTAACTTTAAGCAATTTGTACAAACAAAGGGAGATGTATCCTAAGGAAAAAAAGAACTGCCTAACGATAAGTACCCTGAAACTGTTTGTTGTTGGTATTGTTAATCTTAGAGTTTTGGGTGGGTATTACAGGATGAAAGAGATGAGAAATTATAATACTCTAATTCTGTCATTCCTAGTGTCATTGAGTACCCAGTATTCTTAGTATAGAAGAAAAAGTGTACAGATATAAGTTAAAGGAGAATGAACAAAAATTGGATAGTCCTCAGTTTAGACATGTCAAAATTAATTCCTGATATGTTTTAGTTTTTAAAAAAGGAAGAGGGAAGAAAAACTGCCGTGTATATTCACAGGAAAGGTCTAGAATCAATGACCAACCCAGTAACTCAGCATTTCTCAATCCAGACTATGCTCTGGAAATAGCATTTTTTCATTTGAGGGGATCAGAGCTTCTTAGAGAAATGCCTGAATGCAAGTCTGTACAGGAAATGTATGGAGTCATCCTGTCATATCAGAAAATAGAGCAGTTTTGAAAGATTACTTGGGTGGGCCAGAGGGCCTAGGAGGCGACACGATGCTCCTCCTGGCCAAAGACGGGACAGTGGGAGCCTCAATAAAGATAGCAACAGCAATACATGGATGAATGTATAATGATAATGAAACCAGCAAGCAAGGAGAAAGCTACCAGTGAACCATCTTATTATTTGGAAACCTTATAAAGGAAAACAGCAATAATTCATCTATTCTATGTTTTCTTGTAGTGCGGTTTCACTGGATATTCAAATAACTTGCTTTTTATGTAAGTATTTCAGCTAATAAATGAAGACATAATGATAGCATTGGAATATTGCTATTCTGCAACTTCTGATGAAAAGTGGATCTAGGTACTGATCATTGCTAGGGTCTTGATGTGTCCCCCAAATTTACATGTTGGAAATGTAATCCCTAATACAACAGTGTTGGGAGGTGTGGCCTAATGGGAAGTGTTCAGGTCATAAAGTTGCTTATGATTTGGAAAACTGTTCAAAGATAGATAAAATTAATAACCCGGGCTGGTAATTTATAAAGGACCTCATCTGTATTAAAAATCAAAATATTAGGTGAACATGGTGGTGTGTGACTGCACTCGCTGTGGCTCGGGAGGCTGAGGCGAGAGGATTTCTTGAGCCTGGGAGATCAAGGCTACAGTGAGCTGTGATTATCCACTGCACACCAGACTGAGTGACAGAGGGAGACTGTGTCACAAAGAAAAAAAGAAATGATCTATTCCGCATGTCCTTCATGTGAGTGGTATCACTGTATAACCAAATAGTAGATGAAGAGGAAATCACTTTGTATATATGTATTAAAAATTACTTCTTAGTATAAAAAGAGTTTAGCATGAAAATAGCTTAGTATAAAAAGAGCTTGAAGTATTAGGGTTACTCTGTTGCTTTGTCATGTGAGGACGCTGCATTCATTCTCTTTCCCTTCTACCTTCCTACATGTGAGGATGCAGTAAGAAGGTCCTCTCCAGATGCCAGCCCCTTGATCTTGGGCTTCCTGGGCTCCAGAACTGTGAGAGAGTACATTGCTGTTCTTTATAAATTACCAGTGTCAGGTACCTTGTTAGAGCAGGACAAAATGAACTAAGACAGTCACCATTAAAAAATAATAAGGAGAGACAACCAAGCATTGTATGCCTTCTGATGAAAAAAACACAACACCTCCTATGAGGTAGTCTTGACAAAAGAAATTAATCATGAATCTGATCATACATCTAAATCCAAGTGCCTATTTACAGGAAATACAGAACCCTGAGAAGCATGTGAACACGATAGGGGTGCAGTCAGCCTAGTCAAGATGGTGGGAAACTGTGTAAGACAAATGGCCCACGTTCTTCAATAAAATCAACTGCACGGGCAGAAAGAGATGGAGAGGGAATTTATAAGTTAATAGAAACTTTTAAGAGATGTAACATCCAATCATAATGTCTGGATCTTATTTAAATCCTGATTTAAATGAAGCTTAATAGAAAGAATGACATATGTATGCTGATGAATAAAACACAAATTGGGCATTTAATAGTAAGGAATTATTTAGATGCAATAATGTTATTGAAATTATTTTTAAAAGAACCTTTACCTTTTAGTGGCATGCAATGAATTATTTATGATTAAAATAATATCTCTAGAATTTGCTTCAGAATAGTACAGGCTAGGGGATGGGTTACATAGAGATTCAGTATACCATTCTGTCTACTTTTATATGTTGGTTCAAAATTATCCTTAACAAAGGTACTTTTTTTTTTTTTTTTTAAAATAAAGGAAACACAAGGCACTTCTTAGTAGTTTGAAGGTTTATTTAATTACTTTTCTCTTTGAACTTTTTTTCCTCCATTCCATATAGCACTGAATTTTAACCTAATCTTTTTTAGGCTTGAATGTTTTTATTGGTCATCTTATTTCTTTGCCACAAACAAAATACATTAAAAATTTAAATATAGTACTGTGTTGTTATTAGAAAATAATTGATCAAAATAGCACATATATACAAATATGTAGTATGTTTTGCTTTTTAATGTGGAAATAAGTGAAGGCCATCCAAATGAGAACAGGTGAAGGGTATTTATTCAGAGCTTGCTGTAGTAAGGGGCCGCTATCATGGCTTGCCTTTGGCGGAGGCTCCCAGGCAGGCTGAGGAGTGAATGCTTTTGCATGGAGAAATAGGAAGACTTGGGTGTGCTCTGACTGGAAACTGCTGGCATGAGGTAGCTGCAGGTGGGCTACCTAGAAGAGGGGCATATATGGTGTGATTGTTTAGAATTTCATATTTGGCGTTCTCTGGTTATTCCTATGTTGGAAGGAGAGTCAGAAATTAGGGAGTAAGTGGAGTTCTGTTACATCAGTGTTACTCAATTCTTCTAACTCCCTCCAAGTTAAATGCCACCAATTAGTGATCCTTTGTCAGAAATTATTTTTATAGATATATCAATGAGCTAAAAACTGGCTTATGATATCCTTCTTTTTTGTTCAGAGATGTAGAAACTAGGCCGGGCGCGGTGGCTCAAGCCTGTAATCCCAGCACTTTGGGAGGCCGAGACGGGCGGATCACGAGGTCAGGAGATCGAGACCATCCTGGCTAACACGGTGAAACCCCGTCTCTATTAAGAAAATACAAAAAACTAGCCGGGCGAGGTGGCGGGCGCCTGTAGTCCCAGCTACTCGGGAGGCTGAGGCCGGAGAATGGCGTGAACCCGGGAGGCGGAGCTTTCAGTGAGCTGAGATCCGGCCACTGCACTCCAGCCTGGGCGACAGAGCGAGACTCCGTCTCAAAAAAAAAAAAAAAAAAAAAGAAACTAGTTGAGTGGCAAAAGCGTTTGTTATCCAGAGGCATTTATGTTCTCAGTCTCAAGACTGCTGTATTAAAGTGTGCTTTGTCATCCTGGAAGTTTTTATGCACAGTTGTGTATCAGTTGTAAGATTCAGGACAGGTGATGCTTATTTTTTTGTTGTTTTGTCATTTTTTTCAATGTACGTGTTTGTTGTTTGTTTTTGCAAAGCAGAAGAGCTATTCAGGGCACCATCATGACTTTCCTGGACTCTGGGCACTTTGGCCATCATGGGCCGCCCTCACCATATTAATATCAGTTGTAAAATTATATTTTATTTAACTTTAAATATTTCAGTATTGTACTGTTTCCATTTTATGCAACATTGAATCGATTTTCATAGTCCCTAAGAGAATCATTTTCTTCTGATGTGAGAAAAAAGTGAAAACATTTTCTTTGACTCTAAAAATTTGTTTTTCTCTTTTGATTTTAAAGGAAAATAAAACACTCCTGGGCTTCTAAACTTATTGTGGCCCTGGACACTGCCTCGTGGATGTATTGGCTTTGGGGCTGTTGACCATGGAGAATTGGGTGGGAAGAAACAGCATTACCCCTTCACTCCCTTGTTTTCAGGCTTGTAGAACCATTTTAGGGAATGATGCATATTGAACACAAAGAACTTGACATGGGATACCTTAAAATGTATCTCTCAGAAGGTCTTTGCATGCTCCCAGGCAGATGCATGTTCTGCTCTAAAGGAAACTGGTTACTAGATACTCTATGTAACTGTTGGGGTCTTTTCCCCCACTCAGATTTTGATAAGTTTGAGTGTATATTATACTTTATGGGAGTATATTCTACTTTATGCTTTCAACATGAGCTTGTTATGCCGATGCTCCTTTGTAATATAGAGTGTTTACATTTCAGAAAGAGTACGGGAAAGAGAGTCACACCATCTTGGACACTGGGCAAGGTTAGTAGGTAATAACACTGGTCACCTCTCTGAGTACCTGCCTCAGGATGGTGTTGTATAGTAATGAGATAATGTTCACAGTTCTCACGCAGCCCGTGACACAGGAGAAGCACTAAACTAATGGATGGTTGTGGAATGGTGTAGACGATCATGTCTCCTGAGGGCAGATCCGCTTCCTGGGGATGTATAAAGGGGTTGAGACGTTACTGAGCCCAAGTAACTAGGACATGCATTCTGGAATGGGACACTACTGGCCCCTTAGGTAGATGGAGTGGAACTTTTGCAGAGTCAAATTGGAACCATGTCTGTGATATACATTTAACTGTCTTTATTTTCAATATTAACAAATCAGACTTAGATCTAAAGCTTTCAGGGTCACACAGTTCAGATGCAAATCATTGAGTCCAAGACTGGTGATATTTTATGTATGACTTTTTCACTCTATGATTTTTTTTTCTTCTTCAATTTCCAAGGATTTTTTGTAGAAGTCAGATATTTGAGGGTAGCCCAGGTTTAGATCATGGCTGGATTCCTTTTACCTCACAATTCAAATTTTTAAATATCTCCTCTGGAAGATCTAGACTGAAGAACGAAGTTTCCTTTGAAAATGATGTAAGCCTGAGGAATGGTGAAATTTTTTGAAATAGTATTGCTATAAAAATATGGGGAAACAAAGTATCTGATTTATTACTTTTCTTTTTTTGCTGCCTTTTAAGTCTTTTGTCATTTTTAACCTTTTACAAGCTATGTTAATTTTAGTTAATTTTTATCCATTACTTGGGAAATTTGTCTGAAATGATGGTATTTAATTAACTGATGATTTTACTATCTTCCTAACATTTAGACCTTAAAGAAATATCAATAATTATTATAGAAGGCTTGTGCCTAAGTTAGTGTCCCCTCCCACTTCTTGATTTCCTAATTTTTTTTCTTAGCAAGAATATACAGATTGATTTTGTCTTTCTAGAATATCGAAGACTTTTGGTATGGAGATCTGTCCTCCTAACATTTGCTGGTATCAGAGTACTATTTTCTGGATCTGATTTAAATACATATTGCAAATAGAAATAATATTCCTATTGTATTTCCTTTTAACTTGTGAAGTGGAGCATGGCATACAAATGGTATTCTCAGTATTTCAAATAATTACCTTCTTACTGTGCAAGTTCTATTCAGCATATAAAACCCATCCAGTTTTGTTGTAGATGCAATCTGATTATTACATGTTGACAAGGTCATATATCTATTAATTGGATTGGAGATGGGATACAAAATTGCTGTAATTATTGTAATTTTCTAGCTAATTGCAGGGTTGGTGGTGAATATTTTACTTCTGCAAAATGAAAAACAGTATTCCATCAGAAGTTGTTTTATGGGGTTTCAGACATTTTGTTTTATATCTTTGGTGCTTTTTGCCCGCAAAGTATCTCCTTTTTTTTTTTTTTTTTTTTTTTGTTGTTGTTGTTGTTGTTGTTGCTTTTGTTTTTTTTAAATCGATCTGAATGTCACAGTGCTCATTGGCAGGGATCGGCAAAATCAGGCACAGGCAGAGAGCTGAGTGGTACTCTCAGCTACCTCTTTGTTCCCGTTGCCACGTTACCTCTATTGTTTATTTATAAATTGGAGTACTCTTTTTTCCGACCTGTAACAAAGGTTGGAGGGGTCAGAGCCAATTGGAAGAGGATCTTCTGGTCTCTTGTCCCCTGCGCCCCACTCAGAAATACTCTCTAAAATGAGCATTTAAGAAATTAAGTTTATATGGTTTATGTGTTCTTTTTTGCGTTAAAAAATTAAGGAAATTATCGGTCATCTTAGTATTTGTAATACAGGGCTTGCTTTGCACATTCTGTAGTTTTGGTTAGAAAACTGGGAGCTGTGTTGGCATTTAAAAATAATGGTGTATATGCAAGATGTGTTTGGAGGGGTGCAGATCAGGGACACCATGCTACGATGGGAGTGTTGGAAGCTCACTGCAGAAGATGGTAAAAGCAGGCTGATGTGTATTCGCCGCTGAAATATAAACTGGAAGCGCAGGTGAAAATTGCCAAACCTAATGAGCAATTCGGCAGATAAGACAGGCTGTCAGGCGGTGGCAGATAAGACAGCAGCAGGCACACTGTGAACCAACTTGTGTGTTCAGAGAACTATATTTAAATAACACAAATAAAATCTTTTTCACTAGTATTTGCAATCACAATGAAATGTATTTTATCCTTCAGATTTCCAATTAAATGGCCTTTAACATATGGTGATTTTTGTTGCAAAATTATTTTTTTAATTTGTTGACATTTTTCATCCATAAAACATGAACAAGATATATTTTCCATACATAGTGACATAAGTAATATTAGGTTTTCTAACACATTAATAACATAAAAGTGATCACCTTGGTGGACTGAAACATTTCATCTGTGGAGTTGACATTGGAGCAGAGTTAAGTAACATTATACTCTTTTCAGTGTATCATGTCATTTATATCTGCTTATGTTACCCAGGAATTCTTTGCTCCCATTGGGTGCATGAAAATTGAGACATGTGCATGGTTTCTCCCCATTGAGGCCATCAATATATTGTATAGGAGACATTTGGAAAAGATTTTCATGAATCTGTTGGGTATAACAGCTCCTTAGGAAACTTCCCAGTTCACCTTCCTGATGTTTACCATTTGGAAATTGAGGCTTGATGTAAAATGATAACATTCTGTACTCATGGCATAACTGAAGCTCAGGTCTCCAAATTCAAGACAAGCAGAGGTATTGCTGAAAATGCATGAGCATTTATTATCCCTCAAGATCTGTGGCATTTCCAAACACCTGACTTTGGTAAGTCCCAAGAATCTTTGCAGTTCCTATCTGTCATGTCATCAGTATTTCTTTTCCTTTTTTTTTTCTTTTCTTTTTGATGGAGTCTCTCTCTGTTGCCTAGGCTGGAGTGCAGTAGTGCCATCTCAGCTCACTGCAACTTCCACCTCCCGGGTTCAAGTGATTCTCCTGCCTCAACCTCTCCAGTAGCTGGGATTACGGGCATCTGCCAGAATTCCTGGTAATTTTTGTATTTTTAGTAGTGATGGGCTTTCATGATGTTGGCTAGGCTGGCTTCGACCTCTTGACCTCAAGTGATCCACCTGCCTCAGCTTCCCAAAGTGCTGGGATTATAAGCGTGAGCCACCATATGCAGCCTGACATCAGTATTTCTAAGTTGTCTTTAAGCAGAATAAATATTTGGCCCATATATTTAATTGCATCTCTGTGAAGCCCTGAAATTAAAAATCTTCACATGTATGTAATATAATATTTTACACTTTATAATAGTAACTGGCACAGTCCACTGGCCCCATTTTTTAGAGATACTCTGCCCCATGTCATCAGATGTAGACATTGGCCTGGCCTTCATCTGGAAAGGCTTGCCTTTTGGGGGTCCACAGGGCTGTCTGTTGGATATCCACAGAGCCTTGACATGTGACCTATTAGGATGGTGTGAGTCACAGAATTTGCCTTTGAAACTAGACCCAAACCATGTGCTACTGCACCCCCTGTACACAAAGCTCTCTGTATCATTCAAAACCTGATGAAATCTTAGGGAAGGACAGGTTTACACATTCATTCTTTTCCACACAAAAGATTCCCCTACTGCCCAATTCTTCCCTCTTCACTTCTCTTTGCCCTTGACTATTATATTTGACTTGACTCTGAGGTCTTGCCTGGTATTCTTACCTTTGCATGGGAATAAGCCTTATTTGCCTAATTATGTTACCTGTTTATCGGAAGCAGAAATAGTTACTTACACTCGAAAATTTGTAATGGGAATGTAGCTGTGAATATGAAAGTCTATTTAAATCAAAGCAAGAAATCCCATTTCCAAATGGTAATAAGACGTGTATTAAAAGAAGAAAATAATGGTATGAAAGAGTTTGTTTCAATTGCCAAGATTAGACTGTACACTGGTCAATAAACAAGAGTTTTTGTTTGTTTGTTTTTTGTTTTTCTCTTTCAATCCAACCAGGTATTTGGGTTCTTTTTTCTGTTGGTGCATGTCACATAGAGACCCATATTGTGGATTATTTTGTCAACATGAAAGCCTGGCAGATAAAATCCTTTCCCCTCTTCTTGCTGCACTTGATACAGATCTCTTCTTTACTTCTTGAGAATATGTTTGCTTATTTATTTGTTTGTTGCCTTTAGTGTCAGCAATGGCTTTGTGTCCCCAGTTCTGTTTGCTCCTGCCTGGCTCCTCTACAAAGCTAGAGAGGTGCCTCGTATCTCAGAATTTCAGAGTCATTCCCAACCAGTGAAGGACTAAGAGAAAGCTGCCCACGAGCCCGCAAGGTGCTGATAAGTGTGCCTCTGAGATTCTCACCTCTAACTTTTCCATGGAATGGACAGCTAGTAGTTTCTCTCTGTGCTACATTTTAAAGGAAAAAAAGAAGTCTAAATCAGTTTATTAATTCATGGTGTTATTTTGTGTTTATTTATTTATATTGATTGGTAAATTAGTAATTTACAAACTGTTATTTGTCAATTTATTGCCTACATATCAGCAAATACTTTTTTTTTTTTTTTAAATAATCTTGGAGCCGAGCACATTGGCTCAGTTCATAATCTCAGCACTTTGGGAGGCAGAGGTGGGAGGTTCACCACTTGAGGCCAAGAGTTCAAGACCAGCATGGGCAGCATAGTAAGATCCTGTCTCTGCAAAAAGAGTAAAAAATAAAAATAACTGTACCTGGTGGCTCACACCTGTAGTCTCAGCTACTTAGGAGGCTGAGGCAAGTGGCTTGTTTGAACCAAGGAGTTCGGGCTACAGTGAACTGTGATCATACTACTGCATTCTAGCCTAGGTGGCAGAGTGAGACCCCATCTCTTTAAAAAATCTGGGGACTCCAGTGTGTGCACTGCATGGCTTGTGAATGTGGAAGTGCAGTGAGCATAGTTTTGCTCAAGAATGGGTTGATGATAGCACTTTCCCAGAGTAAAGCTCATTTTTATAAAATCTCTATGTCTCAGAACTGATCCCTGCTTTAACTGCTTTTCTCTCTGGCATTTGAAAACAGTTAACCATATATAAAATGAATGATTTTCATAACTCCATAAAAGGAGCATTATGACATCATCTACTATTTCTCCCTCTCGTTCTCATAAATCCAAACCATCAACCTGTTTATTCTTGTGTACTGGCACACTGTGTATTCCCAGCATAGAATGCCTTTCTATCTATGTTCTCTCTAAAACTGGAGAAAGTTTTCTGCACCCTAAATTTTCTACCCTAGGGATTAAACAGCCACTATAAATCACTTTCCCACTCTTCCTCACAGAGGAACGGGTAAATATGTAATAGCCATCACAGCAGCCTGTTGTCTCTCCTGCAGTTGTGTTTCTACCACATCACACAAAGCTGCTTTTTCTTGTCTTTTTAGCAGTACTGTGGTAGTAATTTTTTAAAACAGTATGTAATGTCTGTATATACAAATACATATATATGTATGCACACACTGAGCTGATATTTAGTGAGGTTATATATGGAAGGACTATAGGAATAGCATGTAATTTAAGAAAAATAAATTATTTTTAAAAGATAGATCCTGTGTTTAAGATGGAAAATTACAGTTAGATCCGTTAGGCATGCCTCGCCCAGCCATAATATGGAAAAAGTGTAAGCAAAGGGCATTTTAGCGAGCTGCTCGAGTACTCAACCTATCATCACATTTAATTAAAATGTCATTTTGAGCCATGGCCGATTCATTCGTTAATTTGTTATTTAAAACAGCTTGAGAAGTATTTATTTTAAATACAGAATTTGTGTTAATGAATTGGAAAAGAATATTGTATTGCTTGGCAGAGATGTTATAGCCTAACGATTTGTGGCTTAGAACAAGAAAAACAGCTGGTGATCAGTTTGTCTAAGTAGTACATGAGTATCTACTAATATTCGATAATAGCCAATTTTGTTTTTAATAACCAGAATAAGGGAGTTGGGAATGGGAGGCAGAAACAAGGACACTGACGCCCAAAACTGCACAGTATGGGTTGTGATCCATGGTTCAGTTGGATCCCTTTTGAGGAGGGGGAGGAAAGCCAGCTGGGCAGGGATATGCATGGGCCTGCGTCTGTGCTTCTGCCAGAAGAGAAGTCACCAGCTCTGCCTTCCTCACTTTTCCCCCTTGTCTAAGATCTGTCCTTCTCTTTTCTTCAAAAGTGTGAAATTAGTTTAATCAAAGTTTTTTTTTTTTTTTTTGAGATGGGATCCTGCTGTGTTGCTTATGCTCAAGTAATCCTCTCTCTGAGCCTCCGCAGTAGCTGGGACTATAGGGAGTCACCACCATACCTAGCCAAATCTAAGGCATAGTTTATTTTCTCCAATTTTGGAAAGCAGGGTATATGTAGTTCTGCGTGTGTGTGTGTGTGTGTGTGTGTGTATGTGCGTCTATATCGCTACAAATGAGACCACTGTCTTAGTCCATTCAGGCTGCTTCAACAGAATACCTTAGACTGGGTGGCTTATACACAACCAAACCACATTTCTCATGTCCTACAGGCTGGGAGTGCAAGATCAAGGTGCCAGCAGTTTTGGTGTCTAGTGAAGGCTTGCCTTCTCATAGATCTTTACTTCTCACTATGTCCTTACATGGTGGGAGGAGCCAACAAGCTCCATTGGGTCATTTTAATAAGGGCACTAATCCAAGTCATGAGGACACAGCCTCCCACAAGGCCCCACATCCTATCCATCACCTTGGGGGTTAGGATGTCCACTCCTGAGTTTTGGTGGACACAACATTCATTCCATACCACTAGGGTAATGTCCTGATGTCAAGTCTTTACCTTAATCACATGTGTGATGTAAGGTAACATGGCAGGTTCTAGGGATTAAGATGTGGACATCTTTTTTTTTTTTTTTTTTTGGCAGGGGTGGGTGGTGAGGGACATTATTTTGCCTACCACATTTTACATACATTTAAATATTTACAGTAGTGTGAAAATAATGCACTTTACAAATGCATCATCTTCCATGATAATATGAAATGAGCATCTGATCCAGTGATATTAATGGGCTGATCATTTTGATTTCAGTATTTTGGGAAGGAAAGTAATGAACAGTAATGATCTAGTGAGTGTATTAGCCCATTCTGAAATACCTGGGACTGGGGTAACTTTCATTGACTCACCGTTCTGCAGGCTTTCTAGGAAGCATGGCACTGGCATCTGCTTGGCATCTAGGGAAGCCTCTGGTAGTTTACAATCATGGTGAAAGTTGAAGGGGGAGCAGGCACATCACGTGACGAAAGCAGGAGCAAGTCAGGCGGAGGGGGGTGCCACACACACACACTTTTAAATTATCGGCTCTCCTGAGAACCCACTGTCATGAAGACAGCACCAAACCATGAAGGATCCGTCCCCAGGATTCAGCCACCTCCCACCAGGCCCCACCTCCAGCATTGGGGATTACAGTTCAACATGAGATTTGGGCAGGGGGCAAGTATCCAAACTATATTAGTGTGTATTTCTTTGAGACCATTTTTTATTTAGGTGAGCCCTATGGGGCAATATTTGTATAAATAAAACTCAACCATTACATAATTGTGGTTGCTTGATAAAAAACAAAAATCTGTGGTAACAAAATTGGTTATTTTTAGCTCTTTTGCACAATTAAAAGTAATTTTTATAGTAATTTTTTAGTGCTATAGATGTGAAATTTTGATGAGAAAAATTATGTACAGGTTGTGAATATTGTGCATGTTGGGAAGTTTCATTCTTTCACTGGTACTCTCTTGTTCAAGCTCTCCTCCTCCCTTCTGTATGACTTATTTTACTTTTAAGCATAAAGTTATTGTAACACAAGTTATGTTACTGTATTCATTTTATGTTTTTTTTTTTTGTTTTTTTTTTTTTTGAGACAGAGTCTCGCTCAGTCACCCAGGCTGGAGTGCAGTGGCCAGATCTCGGCTCACTGCAAGCTCCGCCTCCCAGGTTTACGCCATTCTCCTGCCTCAGCCTCCCGAGTAGCTGGGACTACAGGCGCCCGCCACCTCGCCCGGCTAGTTTTTTTGTATTTTTTAGTAGAGACGGGGTTTCACCGGGTTAGCCAGGATGGTCTCGATCTCCTGACCTCGTGATCCGCCCGTCTCGGCCTCCCAAAGTGCTGGGATTACAGGCTTGAGCCACCGCGCCCGGCCTCATTTTATGTTATTATAATTTGTTATTTTATGTAACTTTTGTTATTGGAACATAACAGGCTGGAGTGCAGTGGTGTGATGTTGGCTCATTGCAGCCTCCAATCCCAGGTTCAAGCTGTTCTCCCACCTCAGCCTCCTGAGTAGCTGGGATTACAGGCATGAGCCACCACACCCAGCTAATTTTTGTATTTTTGTAGAGATGAGATTTTGCCATGTTGGCCAGGCTGGTCTCAAACTCCTGACCCCAGGTGATCTGCCTGCCTTGACCTCCCAAAGTGCTGGGATTACAGGTGTGAGCCACTGTGCCTGGCCTATTTTAGACATTTCCAATAATTCTGATTTGAACAGATGCTTTAAAAATGATGGAAGATTGATTCTAATGAGTCTTCTTATGCACACTGACCTAAAGGCCATTTTTGTTTTACAACTTACTTTCTTCTTTCGATTGTGAAAAAGTGCATTCTTGGGCATTTGCTAATCTTTTAGAGAATTAAAATTTTCTTAAGCATAGCACCCTTTTCTAGTTTTGTGTGTGTCCTACATTCTGCTTTATTTGGTAGCTACTTCCAGGCCTCTGTAGCACATAAGGTTTTATAAAGTCAGAATCACATCTTCATCATCCCTGTGAGTGTGTGTAGCATGGGTTTGATGCTTTGCATTCAAGAAGTATGTAGTCAGCCCTCCATGCCTGTGTGTTGTATATCCATGGCTTCAACCAACATGAATTGAAAATGTTTTGAAAAAAATTGCATCTGTACTGAACTTGTACAGACTTTTTTTTCTTGTCAGTGTTCCCTAAACCATACAGTATAAAAACGATTTATATAGCAGTTACATTGTATTAGGTATTATAAATAACGTAGAGATGATTTAATGTGTCCTGGACGATATGTGTAGGTTGTATGCAAATACTATGCTATGTCATATCCGGGACTTGAGCATTCTCAGGCATCTGGGACCAATCTCCCACAGACACTGAGAGATGGCTGGACTCCCCTTTCTTCTCAGCCCTGTCAAACTGGCAGTGACATCAAAAGGAAGGGCCGCATGGTCTTGGGCAGAGTTGGCTTAGAGAAATAGAGAGTATGCTTAATTCATTTCAGGTTCTAGATAATGCAGCATGATAAAAGACTATTCATATGTTATAAATATAAAATTTCAACAGATCCACGTTCATATGTGTACTTCATATTTTAGTTAGCAGATTCCTTTAATGGGGTTTTTTTTTTTTTTTACACTGAGGAAATATTTCACACTATTTTCCACTAAAACCTCTTTCAATTTGTATACATTCGCCAAGATTGTAATTTTATATGGAAACCTCACAGATAACATTTTGTGTCTATTTCCTCACCTGTTGTATGCTTGCTGAGTGTCCAGTGCAATAGTCTATCATCGTAGAAAATGGAGACACCCTTGATTAGAAAACATAGTTACAGAAAGCACATCTGAAATGATAACTCTTTGGTTTTTAATTTATCATCCGTCTTCACATACTCTTTTTATTAAAGGATTGTAGATTGCTGCATTTTGTTAAAATCTAAGAACAAAGCTTTATTGCTTAAGAGGATGATTTAGCTATAATCTTGTAGTTATATTATTCCTTATCAACATAAAAAAAAAACAAAAAACATGTCCTTAGAGAAAAAAGGCTTGCGCTAAACAAATTGAGTAACCATTGGAGGCATACTTTTATTCTCAGGAACTTGGCTGCTGTATGTCTTCCTCTGGACTCATCTACAGTAAATGATGTTTCACCATCTATTGGTAATGAAATGGTCATATGTGTGTTATACTTTCTTATGCAAGAGTCAGGGCTATTACTTCAGTGCTATTCTAAGTGTCTAAAAAAGGTAGGAGTGAGTGTGTGTGTGTGTGTGTGTTGCAGTGATTCATTACCTTTATTTTTCTATGTTCACACGTAAGTGATTATCCTTATTTATTGGCTGAAAATTGAGTATTGATGTAGGCTTTTTAATTTTTGTTCATTTTTAATTTCTTTTTGAGACAGAGTTTTGCTCTTTTGCTCAGGCTGGAGTGCAGTGGTGCAATCTCAGCTCACTGTAACCTCCGCCTCCTGGGTTCAAGAGGTTTTGTGTCTCAGCCCCCCAAGTAGCTGGGATTACAGACGTGTACCACCATAGCTGGCTAATTTTTGTGTTTTTAGTAGAGACAGGGTTTCACCATGTTGGCCAGGCTGGTGTCGAACTCCTGGCCTCATCCTCCTGCCTTGGCCTCCCAAAGTGCTGGAATTACAGGTGTGAGCAACACTGTGCCGAGGGGATAGTGGCCTTTTTACTTCAAGTATTCGTAGCAAGAATAAAGCGTGACATAAATGGCATGTGTGAAATTAGAATGATGTGTATAAAACTCACGAGACAGTGACTAATATGTCTTAAATAAATGTTGTATTCCATGGATTATTTTCTAGATTTATTTTCCTAAACACTGTCTTTGAAATGAATACCTACGTACCACACTTGTGCATCTCCCTCAGACTTTTAAAGGAATTATTAATCAAATGAAGCTGAGAAATACTGAAGTGTCTCTGTCTACATCTGACTGCTTCTTATAATTTGCTGTCAGTTCCTATGGGTTTCAAGCTTCTCAGTTCTATGCTACTCATATTTGACATTTTTGGTTTTTTTTTTTCTGCCTACTTACCTACAATCTTACTGGTAAATATAATCTTTTTGAACATCTTATAGTAATATACCTTATGGAAATCAAAATAGTATAAGAAGTTCTTTGAGGAGCTAGGAGAGGGAAATAAAAGCACTTCTTTACATTTCTTCACCACTGTTTTTGTATATTGCTCCATTGCCCCTTGAATTATTTCGCAAGATCTAAGTATGTGTGGGTAAAATACAACTGCTTTGCATTTGTAACTTTATTATAATTAAATGTGTTTCATCTTTTTTAAAGATGGAAGAAATCACACTACAATAGTATTTGTTACTTCTTTTCATAGTCAAAGCACATCTACGTAAATGGAGTTGAGGCCACATCTTGACCCACTGATCATCTTGTTAAATTTCATGTTGCTTCCTAGCTCATTTAACTTGTGAGGAACAGCATTTTAGGAGGCTTGATTTAGCAATTCTTTTCAGTAAAACCATACCTCTTCTCAATGACTGTTGTATAAAGTCAGCACAACCTGTTCTAAAGAGATTTATGACACTGTAATGCAGAAAATATTGTAGAAATTATTATGGTGAAGATGTGACTTTAGGCAGCTTTTCTTTCAAAAAATATAGCCTTAATTATGGGGGAAAGCTCTCACTGTCATCCCTCAATATCACTTGGGGATTGGTTCCAGGAATTCCTACAGCTACCAAAATCTGAAGATGCTTAGTTTCTTATTTAAAATCGTGTACTAGTTTGCATATAACCTGCATACATCCTCTTGTACACTTTAAATCATCTCCAGATTACTTATAAGGCCTAACACAATGTAAATGCTGTATAGTTATACTCTATTGTTTTTATTTGCATTATTTTTAATTTTTGCATTATTTGTTATTTATATTTTCTTTTTCAAGTATTTTCAATCTGTTGAGATTCAATCCGTGCATTCAGTTTGAATCCATGGATGTGGAACCAACAGATAAGAAGACCAATTGTATTTAGTATTACTACATTGGATATTTTTCACTAGTCTTTATAATATTCTGCATTGCTGGATCACATTATTTCATTAAGTTTTTTATTACAGAAAAGTTTAAACATACAGCTCAACTATCAGCTCTAACAATTATTAATTTATGGCTAATCTTGCTGCATCTATATTCCTACAAACTCATCCAAACAGGATTATTTTGAAACATATTTCAGACCTCATGTCACTTCGTCTGAAAATGTTTTAGTATACGTTTTCAAAACATGAAATATTAAAAATAGTACTGTTTAATAACAAAAATACTTAATGCTGTATGTAGTAGGGTTATTAACATTTCTGATTGTTTTGTAAATGTCGCTTTATACTTGGCTTGTTTAGAGTCCACACAAAACCCACACCTTACATTTGATTGATATAGCTCTTCAGATTCTTTTAGTCTACAGGTTGTTCCTCCTCCTGACCCCTGTGCATGTGTTTCAGTTTCTTCATTGAAATTGGGCTTGTTTTCTCCTGCAGCTTCCTCCTGTCTTGACTTCGCTGAATCCGTCCCTGTGGTATCTACCATGTTCTATAACTTCTGTGTTTTTTATAAACTGATAGTCGGATGTAGACTCTTAACATAACTCTGATTTGAATTTGTAATAATATTATCTCCAGGTATTGTTGTGTGGTTCCATCAGCAGATGGGGGATATGTGGTTGTTCATCATTTTGTGAGCAGCCCCTGGTAATTATTACGTGGATCTTTTATCTGTTTACCTGTTATTACTCTCATTCCTTTATTTATTAGGGGAATATTTCTATAAACAGAAACTTTTCCTTGTCAGCTATTCTTGCCAGTTAGTCTGAGGTATACTGTTCGTATGGAAAATGTAGGCCAAATGCTTCATTTCATCTCTTTCTTAATCAGTTTTGTTTTTGTTTCTTTTTCTTTTTCTTTTTTTTTTTTCTTCCCTTTTGAGACAAGGTCTTGCTCTGTCACTTAGGCTGGACACCCAGTGCGGTGATGCTGCTGCCAAGTCTTCCTAGGCTCAAGCAATCCTCCCACCTTAACCTGCCAGGTAGCTGGGACTATAGACGCACACCACCATGCCAGCTAATTTTTGTATTTTTATAGAGACAGGCTTTTGCCATGTTGCCCAGGCGGGTCTCAAACTCCTGATCTCAAGTGATCCACCCACCTTAGCTTCCCAAAGTGTTGGTATTACAGGCATGAGCCACCATGGCTGGCCTCTTCCTTTATTGGTTTTAGAAAAAATAAGTTGGTTTTCTAGGGCCACATCCTCATGGTTCATGTTTCCCTTTTTTTTTTTTTTAAAAAAAAGATATCATTAAGAACTCACAAATATCAACATAGTTATTATTGCAGCCGGTTGCATTATGCTTCTTACTGATGCTCCAGTTGCCCCACATTTGAATAGCCAGGCCCTTCTAAGCTGACTCCTGAGAGCTGTTGGTAACAGCATCCTTAGTTTCTGCTGTGACTGTGTTCCATGCTCTTCTAATGTATTTTCTGCCGCATACCTATAATCAGTCATTTCTCAAAGTAGCCTTGCCCCTATTAATGGGCAAGGGTATTCACAGATCACTATTTGGAATCATTGCTTTTATTTTGCAAATGCTGAAAAGTAAGTTAACATCAAGAGCACCCTGGCTCAAATTCAGTTTTCACAGCAATGTCTGAAAATGTAGTGATTCTACCCTTGATTATCCGAGTGATGAATCTTTCCAAGAGTACGAATAAACGTGGGTTCTCCTTGCCAATTCAGATTTTCCTTTATTTGGCCTCTGATGAACTTCTTACAGAACTGCAGACTGATGTTTCTGTGGGCACTGTGACTGTGTGTTGGATGAGGTCTTACTTGGCAGGTGTCAGAAGCATTGATGGGCAGATCTGCTTGTCTGCAGTAGGATGCCAGAACACAGTGACCACTGTACTTGTGTTGAGTTGTGGGATTTTGTTTTTGCTTTTTTTGTTTATGAGTACAAATAGTTAGGAAGCAATGGCATCTCAATGAGTTTAACATTTTCTGTTTGCCCCTGGTGAAATTGAGTGCCAGGAAATTGGGCTCAACCATTGTGTTGTCTTCAGTAGGCAAACTGGGGTCAGGGACTGGAACTTGGTCACAGTCATGGTGCTAAGTTTTGAAGAGGTTTTTCTTAGTGTGGAATGTCTGAGCTTGGTCTTCCCTGACAGTGGAATCGGCTCCAGCTCTGCAGACCTTATCAATCCTGTTACCTGTGCATCCAACATTTCATCTCCCAAAGCTGGCTTCATCAGTGATCTGTGAAGTGTGATGCGGAACCATTGAGGCATGGAAAACGAATATGGGGACCTTTGATCAACATGGGGATTAGGGGAACAGCAATTATTTAAAAAAGAGTATCAGGACTTAACATATTTGTATTTTATTATCTCACATTGTAAAATTTCCTATTTCTTGTATATGTTTAATAATATTTATATTAGTGGAATTGAGCATTTAAATGATCATTAAATAAAAGTCCTATACAGCTGCATGCTCAGAAAGATTTTCCTAACAGGGCTATGTTATCAGGAAAGTTTGGAGGCACTGGACCTGCTTTCTGGTCACTTTTTCTACATCTTTTCTTGGGCAGTCTTTTGATTCATTCTCCAGTTTAGTCAAGCGTGATCGTTTAATAATTCACATCTCTCTTCCTTCTATCCCCATGCTTAAAAACCTTCAGTAGCTTCCCAGTACAGTTAAGAATACTGGTATGTTTTGTTCAAGTGTATAAGAATTGTTCTGTGTCTTTGCAGCCTTACCTCTTCTACCTCATGACTAGCACGCAGGGCCTCTGAATTTCTTGGATGAGGCTTCTTCCTGCTTAACTCTAGGCACTTGTTTTTCCCTTTGCCTGGTAAAACTTCTCTTTGGTGCTCTCCTGTCTAACCTTACTTATGCCATAGGAGTCTGGTCAAGTCATAGTTTCTTCAGTAGGTATTTCCGGATTCCATAGAGTTGCTACATAATCCTGTAGCGCCTTGTATTTTTGGTGAGTACCGAAGAGTAGGGAATTTGTGTGGGTTCTCTAGATTCACCGCTGTGTTGGGAAATGTTAACATCCAGCTCTCTGAAAACCACAGAAACCTGGCTTTGTCACATTTTCCCATTTCCATGGTGTAAATACGAGTATCATGTCCAGATTCAGGCTACCAAGTTGATGTCACTGAATGTTGAGTTGGGATGAGATGAATGGTGGCAAACAGTAATATGGTAACAGACGGAGAAGATGCATCATGTGTGTAGATACTAATAAAATATAGTAAAATAATTAGAACATGAATAGTTTTGAGTATTATCTTTGTTTTCATATAATTTAGTTGGAAGTTTATGTACTATAATTTTTTTTCTTTTCTTTCTTTCTCTCCCTGTCCTTCCTTCTTTCTTCCCTTCCCCTTCCCTTTCCCCTTCCCCTTCCCTTCCCTCTCTTTCTCTCTTTCTCTCTCTCTCTCTCTCTCTCTGTGTTTCTCTCTTTCTCTCTCTCTCTCTCTTTCTTTTTTGAGACCAAGTTTCACTTTTGTTGCCCAGGTTAGAGTGCAATGGCACTATCTCGGATCACTGCAGTCTCCATCTCCCGGGTTCAAGTGATTCTCCTGCCTCAGCCTCCTGAGTAGCTGGGATTACAGGTGCCTGCCACCACACCCAGCTGATTTTTGTATTTTTAGTAGAAATGGGATTTTACCATGTTAGCCAGGCTGGTCTGGAACTCCTGACCTCAGGTGATCTGCCTGCCTTGGCCTCCCAAAATGCTGAGATTACAGACATGAGCCACCGTGCCTGGCCTGTATTATAATTTTTAATAATTTTATTTAACCATCAACTCTCAAAAAGTCCTGAAAATTTAATAATTCTCTTTCATGCAATAGTATGAGCCAGGAGTAGAGATCCCCTGTGCCACACACAGGTCACATTTTTTTGAATTGATTGAAGACATTGGAATAAGGTAACGTATGCATGTGCCGCCATTTGTTGGCATTTACTTTGCTTTGCATTATCAACTTATTCTTTTATAGCTTGCATGTCTTGCATTATACTAGCTTTTAAATGAGGAGAAGTATATATCACAAAGGGAAATATGCGCAAATGCAGCCAGATACTCAAGGCCACGCCAGTGGTGCAACTGATTGACTAAGGCATTAACATTGATCTAATGAAGCTCAATGGCAGGTGGTTGGCTTGGAAAAATGAATTATAATACATTAATCTTGCTTTGTAAATATATAAGGTAGACAGAAAAAATGGTAAACATTTTCTTTCTTGGAATTTCCATTTTGCTATTCATTCCCTCATTTACCAATCATTGAGAGGTGAATTATCAGAAAAACGCTTTAGTGATATTTGCCTGCAGCTACTGAATTGGTAGTTTTGACTGAATTACTTGATCAATTCGACCTGAGTTTCTAAATTGACTAAGCATTTGACTGAAAAGATTCTTCAGAAGAAAATACAGATGATTTCACAAGATGATAGTGACATATTGTTTGAAAGTGTAGATTAAGGGCACCCAACACATTTCTGTTAATCCAAGTAAATGTTTCTGACAAGGTTATAAGAGTAAATGCCATCAGGGTTACAAAAGCTGGTGCAAGATTTAGACATTTTAATAGCCATGTAGTAGGACATTTCAAATATTATTTTCTAAAGGTTAACTGTCAATATTTAGGTCCTATAAAGAAAAAGTTTTAAAATGCCTTAGAATATAGTATTTACTTTGTAAGCAGTCTTTCTAGACAAAACAGCCCTTCTGTATTTTATTTCTAAAAATCAAAAGCTGGTAGGGCCAGAAAAGTTTTTAAGATAGAAGGTAAGCCGTTTTTGTTATAGATGAGGAAACTAGAGCCGTGCGTGAATATGAACAGCCTTGTTCTGTTTGAGTCTGTGTTTTGAAGTGTGTGGTTTACCATGTGAATTAAGACATGAGCAGGTACGAGCCTGTCTTTGCAGCAGATGATCTTCAGCCACATGCTTCATCTTATGCTAGCCCATTATCCTGGATGACTCTTCTTTTTATGTTGAATCAATGTATGGTAATATTTGCAGAGAAGACTAAGGAGGCGTATTAGAAATCCGTACTAATGTAGATACATTTTGTAAAATCAAATAAGATTGATCACCATCCCTACTTAATTTAGAGCAAAGGAAGGGAATCTAATTTTTCTATTTTTCCACACCTCGTTTGCTGTAATGAAAATGGCATTCTGCTTTGAATCATTTCCAAGGAAATGACTTTCAATATTGTTGTCTGTGACATTTTGACAATTAAAATGCATTTTTTAAGCCTACTGGAAATGCTGCGATGCTTTTTCTTGTTTTCATTTTTTTTTTTTTTTCTTTTTTCCCAGTGGTTCTATCTGTGCTTGTTGCCTAGGAAACCACCACTGGGTTGAATTCTGTTTGCCTGGTTGTCTGACAGACTGGTAGAGTTATGGATAAAGTTCTTGGCTTTAGAATTGTAAAAGTGCTACTTAAATACTAGAAATGTTTTATCAATATTAAAGTGCTTTATCTCCTCAATTAAAAAGCAGCCAAGCATTTGTTTGGTTTTCTTAAAATGCTAAATAGAGAATTATTGTTTTCCTTGATTATTATTGAAATTTCCTCTTTTGTATACAAATTTGCAATAGGATTTGAATTGTCATAGTGAGCTAGTTCTAAAGATAGCACTTTAATAAAAAAATGCTTCTGTAAATTTGTTTACTTCCTTGGGGAGTCATGTGCGTGTATTATTCTCAAGAGGGACAAACATAAACATATTTCATGAAAAAATTCACAGAGGTGTTAGAAAATGCATATTATTTAGCCCTATATTTGATAAGTAGAAAAACAATTATTTCTATATAACTTTTTCAAATTAAAGTTAGAAGTGTAGTGGAAATCCCACAGATCTTTTCTGAGTGATTAAAAGTTAATAGAACTGAGAGTATATAATTAATGGTTATTTAATTATACTTTTATCTAGCTAAATTCAGTGTCCTATAACATTGCTTAATACTAAAAAAATTTTAGAGAGATGTGTTTTTGGATGATCCTGTGACCACTAGCTCCATGAAGCTGTAGAGCCCTTGAAATGAGGCAGGGGTAACTGAGGAGCTGAATCTAAATAGCCAGTGTGGCTAGTGACTCCATCATCTGGGGACTTGATGGAAATACAGAGTCTTGGGCCCCATCCGGACCTATTCATTCAGAATCTGTGTTTTTCATGAGGCCCCTTAGGGCTGATATGCAATGCTGTCTCTTCTAGAGCAATAATTCTCTTCTAGAGCAGTCTTGGCTGCACGTTACAATGACCTGAAGAGCTTGTGAAAGTAATTCTTTGGCTTCATCATAGGCCAGATTTTCAGTATTTCTGTTGGGGATCCTGGAACCAGCATTTTACCGAGTATTCCCACATCATTTTAATGACTGGTGAAGTGTTAGAACCACATATATAACTCAAAGAGTATACAAACAAGTGTGGCCTTCAGATGGGGAGGTCTTAAGCACTACCCTGGATTTTCCACTTTTTTGTTGAAGTTAATATAGGAGTGGTGTATGTAAGAAAGAGTCCAGGCCAGGAGTGGTGGCTCAAGCCTGTAATCCCAGCACTTTGGGAGGTCGAGGTGGGCGGAACCCCATCCTTAAAAAAATTACCTGGGTGTGTCGACCGGGACCTGTGGTCCCAGTTACTCGGGAGACTGAGGCAGGAGAATGGCATGAACCTTGGAGGCGGAGGTTGCAGTGAGCCGAGATCGCGTCACTGCACTGCAGCCTGGGCAACAGAGCAAGACTCTGTCTTGGAAAAAAAAAAAAAAAGAAAGTCTGTACTGAGTGCTAAGTATATTATCTTAAATTGACTAAACATTTCACTGAGAAGACTCTTTTGGTAAAAATATACAAGACTGTATTGACAGGCTGGGCATGGTGACTCATGCCTGTACTCCCAGAACTTTGGGGAGGCAAAGACGTTAGCGACATACTTTGTGAATGTATAGATTAAGGGCACCCAACATATCTCTGTTAATCCAAATAAATGTCCTTGACATAGATAAGAAGGACGAGCATTTTGTTTTGTGTACACACACACTCACTCTCTCTCTGTAATGTGCCCTTCCGTCAATGTACCACTCCCCATTTCTTCTCACAAATCCCCTAATAATAAAATAAATTGCGATGAATTTAAAAGCCTTATTTGTTTGCTCATCTTAGCTAAAGGGAACTTATTTCATTCTTAAAATTTTTTTTCATGGTCTTTCTTTTTCCCTGTGAAGAACGATTACAAGATCCAAGCATGAGATGAGTCATTGTCGAAAGAACAGTGTCTTTTCTTCCAGCTCTGACTTGCAGTGTGGTTGAGTTCAGCTTATGTGCATTTACTGCACTCCTACCGTGTGATGGCATTGATGGTAGATGTAGGTGAGAAAGGTGCAAATTAGCCAGTCTCTTGCTTTCAGTTCTTGGTGTTCCTGGATTTCATGCATACTGGATAGGAGCATGTTTCCTGTGGCTTGACTACTGACGCTTGGATTTTTATTTCTACTAATTACTGTTGGATTAAAACTTTTGCCAGGATATCTGATCTCTGTAACACCAAGTCTTCATACCTGTAAGATGGGAATAATAATAGAACCTATTTTATGGCCTTGTTCTGAGGATTTGATCAGTTATGACATTAAGGTTATTAGCATATACATAACCCATAGTAAATGCTCAACAAATGTTAGTGATTACAGACTTAATTGGTTTATTATAAATGATCAGGGCATGTTTACTTTTACATTACTCTTTCCTTAAGGAGGAGAATGAATGGTTTGGATTAGCTATGAAGGATCTCTGCACTTTGAAGGTAATACAAACAGACACGCAGCCATATGTTTCAGAGCCATGAAGTCTTATTGCCGCCTTGGAGCAACCAGTTGGTGCCAAATGGCCTTATTAATCGCCAGTGTGTACAGGGTTGTGTGGTAAGGAATTAATTTGAAACTGGAACAGTTAAGACAGAGAAGTGGATAATGAGCAATTTGAATGTTTTTAAAGTGCTTCTGTCATACTCCCCCTGTAGAAAATAAAGCTTTTCAACTTCTGGCAGCATCCGATCCTTTACTTCGTTTTCGTTCCTAGCACTGATCTCCTCATGGCATAGGCTATGCTCACATGTGTATTCTTTGTCCTCTCCTCATCAGAATGGAGCATTCTGGAGGGATTATTGGCCTTCCAGGTTCAAACGATTCTTCTGCCCTCTGCCTCAGCCACCCCTGAGACTATGGGCGCACACCACCATGCCCAACTAATTTTTGTATTTTTAGTGGAGACAGGGTTTCACCATGTTGGCCAGGCTGGTCTAGAACTCCTGACATCACATGATCTGCCCACCTCAACATCCCAAAGTGCTGAGATTACAGGCTTCAACCATTGTGCCCCACTGTAGATGTTTGTCTTTGACAGAATGACTTTTTAAACTTCCTTAGAAAGCTTTTAGCGGGGCAGGCAAGGGACGGGGCCATGCATGTGGCATGCTGGGCTGTGGGTGCTGGCTGCTGGGAACCTGGCGAAGCGTGGCCGCGCATGTGTGCTGAAGGGAGAGGCGGCCACAGAGATAGCATGTTCCTCATGATCCAGCGCCACTACATCACCATCTTCACAGATACCAAGGTGTCTAGCATGGTGTTTGAGTTGAAATGCATCGTCGGGGGCATCCTCAGCAGCTGTACAAGGATGACCAGCTCTTGGATGTTGGCAAGACGCTGGGTGAGTGTGGCTTCACCAGCCAAAGTGCGCGGCCACAGCCCCGGCCACAGCTCTGCTGGGCTTCCAGGCGGACGACACCCTTGACGCCCTGTACATCCCGCTGTTAGGAAGCCCAAAGACGCAGGAAGCAGTGCCCATGAGCAAGCCGTGCATAGAGGGCACTCTGCCTGTCTGTGAGAGGCCCACTTCCACCAGTAAAAGAGATTTAGATTTAGATGTCAGAGTGCAAAAAGAAAGAAAGAAAAAAAAAAAGGTTTTAGTACCATGAAGATTCATGTGCATCCCAGTGTGGTGGCGAGCCTGTGGTCCCAGCTGCTTAGGATGCAGGGGTGGGAGGATCCCTTCAGCCTGGGAGGTTGAGGCTGCAGTGAGCCCAGATTGCACCACTGCACTCCAGCCTGGGTGACAGAGCTAGACTCTGTCTCAAAAAAAACCATAAAAATAAAAAAAAAAATAAAAAATAAAAAATTCATGTGCAAGATGTAAAGCCCAGCTCTGACAAAAATGAAGTATGGAGATTAGAGTGGAAGTTTAACACCTCATAGTTGTAGAGAGGCCTGCTGCTGTGAAGTAATTGTTGATGGTCAACATACACTGGGATAATTATAAAATCTCGTAAAGTGCAGGAGCTTCAAACGCACATCCTGAGGTGACAGAAAACTGGCAAATGAAATTGGCAAATTGCTAGTCCCCAGGTAAGAGAAGAAGATTACGCTTTTATATAGTATTGTGGAGTAAAGGTTATAATAATAAAGAAATAGGGGAAATAATGCTCATCGAAAGTTAACTTGACAGTTACTGCTGTACTTAAATTCTTAACAAAATAATAGAAGACAAATGTCAAAGGAGAGGGCATTGAGCATTTAGAGAATATCTTCAATGCAATCAATAGTCAATGTCAATTTTTGAAAGACAAATTACTTATTAGATGAAGTTATAATTTTAAAATTTAATTACATGATTGTTGAACTAAATTGGTAAAGGGGAAGTGATACGAGGAATTTCGTGCAGATACACACATAAAATTATATGTGAAGAATTAATTTAGATTGACTCCCACTCAGATATTCTCATAAGGGAGTCAGCACTGCATGAAGGACCATAGTGCAAAATTAATAATTTAAAAAAAAAAAAAAAAGGGAAGTAAAACCTGGATGGTATTTCCAACCAGGGAGTTTATCACCAGTATTTGAAGCAGCAATTCTTTGTCCCTTTCCTGGTAGAAGACCTTTTTTTGGTTCTCTGGGGCCTTCCAACATCTGTAATTGTTTCTTTGCTACAGAGATTGCCCTTTCAATACTTGAGACAATCAATGTGAAAAGGACAGAGATAGATGGAAGTCCTGTATCTGTAGATGGAAATCATTCATTTTCTTTATTTATTTATACAGTAACACTTTAACAAACATTTTCTCAGTGTCCTTTGCTGGACTAAACACTAGGGGTAGAATCACAAAATTTAATGAGGCGGACAGATGAGAAAGTACCAGATCTAACAAGTGAAATCAAGCGTGATTTCACTTAGGCTGTAGAAACCTGTTAAACTTCTCAGAGATGGCAATGCCTGCCCAGCCGACCTTAGAGAAGAGAGTGGGTGAGAAGAGGGCCCGGGGAGAGAACCGGAAAGCCTCTGTGGCCTTCTGCAGTGAGTGTTCCAGTTGAGTGTCAGGGTGCAGAGACGTTGTTCAGCTCACAGAGGGTACTCTAATGGTATTGTGCCCAAGCAGACCAAAGATTCTGAGTTATGACATCTGATTTGTGGTTTAGAAAAGGTATCATGAGTGCTTTGTAGAGGATGACTTGGAGACGGCCAAGCCTGGAGGGATAGAATAAATCAAGCTGAGAAATGATGAAGATCTGTGACTGCCAGTATGAAGTTCACATTTTAAAATAATCACAGCTGAATTAAATATGTGTGTGTGTATATATATATAATATTTATTTTATATATACAGCAATTACATGTATATAGCATGACATAGCCCTGCTACTCAGAGTCACAAAAGGGTGATGATCACTCAGACCAGCAGCACTGATGTCACCAGGACACTGAAATGCAGAATTTCAGATCCTACCCACTCTAGACCTACTGAAGTTCTTTAACAAGATTCCTAGGTGGTTTCTGTGCACATCAACTTTTGACAGTCTCTGACTTGGAAGACACTGAGTTGCCTCATCCCAGCCTACCTTGCTTGCTTTATCACCTTCCAATCACTTTGTTTCCAATCACATGTGCTACACCCATACCAAATTTCTTATTTATTTATTTATTTATTTAAATTATACTTTAAGTTCTAGGGTACATGTGCACAACGTGCAGGTTTATTACATATGTATACATGTGCTATGTTGGTGTGCTGCACCCATTAACCCGTCATTTACATTAGGTATATCTCCTAATGCTATCCCTCCCCCCTTCCCCCACCCCACGACAGGCCCCGGTGTGTGATATTCCCCTTCCTGTGTTCAAGTGATCTCATTGTTCAATTCCCACCTGTGAGTGAGAACATGCGGTGTTCAGTTTTCTGTTCTTGCGATAGTTTGCTGAGAATGATGGCTTGCAGCTGCATCCATGTCTCTACAAAGGACATGAACTCATCCTTTTTTATGGTTGCATAGTATTCCATGGTGTATATGTGCCACATTTTCTTAATCCAGTCTGTCACTGATGGACATTTGGGTTGGTTCCAAGTCTTTGCTATTGTGAATAGTGCCGCAGTAAACACACATGTGCATGTGTCTTTATAGCAGCATGATTTATAATCCTTTGGGTATATACCCTGTAATGGGATGGCTGGGTCAAATGGTATTTCTAGTTCTAGATCCTTGAGGAGTCGCCACACTGTCTTCCACAATGGTTGAACTAGTTTACAATCCCACCAACAGTGTAAAAGTGTTCTATTTCTCCACATCCTCTCCAGCAGTTGTTGTTTCCTGACTTTTTAAATGATCACCATTCTAATTGGTGTGAGATGGTATCTCATTGTGGTTTTGATTTGCATTTCTCTGATGGCCAGTGATGATGAGCATTTTTTCATGTGTCTGTTGGCTGCATAAATGTCTTTTGAGAAGTGACTGTTCATATCCTTCACCCACTTTTTGATGGGGTTGTTTGTTTTTTTCTTGTAAATTTGTTTGAGTTCTTTATAGGTTCTGGATATTAGCCCTTTGTCAGATGAGTAGATTTCAAAATTTTTCTCCCGTTCTGTAGGTTGCCTGTTCACTCTGATGGTAGTTTCTTTTGCTGTGCAGAAGCTCTTTAGTTTAATTAGATGCCATTTGTCAATTTTGGCTTTTGTTGCCATTGCTTTTGGTGTTTTAGACATGAAGTCCTTGCCCATGCCTATGTCCTGAATGGTACTGCCTAGGTTTTCATCTAGAGTTTTTATGGTTTTAGGTCTAACATTTAAATCAAGTTCATCTGAATTAATTTTTGTATAAGGTGTAAGGAAGGGATCCAGTTTCAGCCTTCTACATATGGCTAGCCAGTTTTCCCAGCACCATTTATTAAATAGGGAATCCTTTCCCCATTTCTTGTTTTTGTCAGGTTTGTCAAAGATCAGATGGTTGTAGATGTGTGGTATTATTTCTGAGGGCTCTGTTCTGTTCCATTGGTCTATATCTCTGTTTTGGTACCAGTACCATGCTGTTTTGGTTACTGTAGCCTTGAAGTCAGGTAGCGTGATGCCTCCAGCTTTGTTCTTTTGGCTTAGGATTGTCTTGGCAATGTGGGCTCTTTTTTGGTTCCATATGAACTTTAAAGTAGTTTTTTCCAATTCTGTGAAGAAAGTCATTGGTAGCTTAATGGAGATGGCATTGAATCTATAAATTACCTTGAGTAGTATGGCCATTTTCATGATATTGATTCTTCCTATCCATGAGCATGGAATGTTCTTCCATTTGTTTGTGTCCTCTTTTATTTCGTTGAGCAGTGGTTTGTAGTTCTCGTTGAAGAGGTCCTTCACATCCCTTGTAGGTTGGATTCCTAGGTATTTTATTCTATTTGAAGCTATTGTGAATGGGGGTTCACTCATGATTTGACTCTCTGTCTGTTATTTGTATGTAAGAATGCTTATGATTTTTGCACATTGATTTTGTATCCTGAGACTTTGCTGAAGTTGCTTATCAGCTTGAGGAGATTTTGGCTGAGACAATGGGATTTTCTAAATACACAATCATGTCATCTGCAAACAGGGGCAATTTGACTTCTTCTTTTCCTAACTGAATACCCTTGATTTCTTTCTCCTGCCTGATTGCCCTGGCCAGAACTTCCAACACTATGTTGAACAGGAGTGGTGAGAGAAGGCATCCCTGTCTTGTGCCTGTTTTCAAAGGGAATGCTTCCAGTTTTTGCCTATTCAGTACGATATTGGCTGTGGGTTTGCCATAAATAGCTCTTATTATTTTGAGATATGTCCCATCAATACCAAATTTATTGAGAGTTTTCGGCATGAAGGGCTGTTGAATTTTGTCAAAAGCCTTTTCTGCATCTATTGAGATAATCATGTGGTTTTTGTCTTTGGTTCTGTTTATATGCTGGATTACGTTTATTGATTTGTGTATATTGAACCAGCCTTGCATCCCAGGGATGAAGCCAGCTTGATCATGGTGGATGGGCTTTTTGATGTGCTGCTGGATTCGGTTTTCCAGTATTTTATTGAGGATTTTTGCATCGATGTTCATCAAGGATATTGGTCTAAAATTCTCTTCTTTTGTTGTGTCTCTGCCAGGCTTTGGTATCAGGATGATGTTCCCCTCATAAAATGAGTTAGGGAGGATTCCCTCTTTTTCTGTTGATTAGAATAGTTTCAGAAGGAATGGTACCAGCTCCTCCTTGTATCTCTGGTAGAATTCGGCTATGAGTCCATCTAGTCCTGCACTTTTTCTAGTTGGTAGGCTATCAATTATTGCCTCAATTTCAGAGCCTGTTACTGGTCTATTCAGGGATTCAACTTCTTCCTGGTTTAGTCTTGGGAGAGTGTATGTGTCCAGGAATTTATCCATTTCTTCTAGGTTTTCTAGTTTATTTGCATAGAGGTGTTTATAGTATTCTCTGATGGTTGTTTGTATTTCTGTGGGGTTGGTGGTGATATCCCCTTTATCATTTTTTATTGCATCCATTTGATTCTTCTCTCTTTTCTTCTGTATTAGTCTTGCTAGTGGTGTATCAATTTTGCTGATCTTTTCAAAAAACCAACTCCTGGATGCATTGATTTTTTGAAGGGTTTTTTATATCTCTATCTCCTTCAGTTCTGCTCTGATCTTATTTATTTCTTGCCTTCTGCTAGCTTTCGAATGTGTTTGCTCTTGCTTCTCTCGTTCTTTTAATTGTGATGTTAGGGTGTCAGTTTTAGATCTTTCCAGCTTTCTCTTGTGGGCATTTAGTGCTATAAATGTCCCTCTACACACTGCTTTAAATGTGTCCCAGAGATTCTGGTATGTTATGTCTTTGTTCTTATTGGTTTCAAAGAACATCTTTATGTCTGCCTTCATTTCGTTATGTACCCAGTAGTCATTCAGGAGCAGGTTTTCAATTTCCATGTAGTTGAGCGGTTTTGAGTGAGTTTCTTAGTCCTGAGTTCTAGTTTGATTGCACTGTGGTCTGAGAGACAGTTTGTTGTAATTTCTGTTATTTTACATTTGCTGAGGAGTACTTCCAATTATGTGGTCCATTTTGGAATAAGTGCGATGTGGTGCTGAGAAGAATGTATATTCTGTTGATTTGGGGTGGAAAGTTCTGTAGATGTGTATTAGGTCTGCTTGGTGCAGAGCTGAGTTCAATTCCTGGATATCTTTGTTAACTTTCTGTCTTGTTGATCTGTGTAATATTGACAGTGGAGTGTTAAAGTCTCCCATTATTATTGTGTGGGAGTCTAAGTCTCTTTGTAAGTCTCTAAGGACTTGCTTTTTGAATCTGGGTGCTCCTGTGTTGGGTGCATATATATTTAAGATAGTTAGCTCTTCCTGATGAATTGATCCCTTTACCATTATGTAATAGCCTTTTTTGTCTCTTTTCATCTTTGTTGGTTTAAAGTCTGTTTTATCAGAGACTGGGATTGCAACCCCTGCCTTTTTTTGTTTTCCATTTGCTTGGTAGATCTTCCTCCATCCCTTTGTTTTGAGCCTATGTGTGTCTCTGCACGTGAGATGGGTCTCCCAAATACAGCACACAGATGGGTCTTGACTCTTTATCCAGTTTGCCAGTGTGTGTCTTTTAATTGGAGCATTTAGCCCATTTACATTAAAGGTTAATATTGTTGTGTGTGAATTTGATCCTGTCATTATGATGTTAGCTGGTTATTTTGCTCGTTAGTTGATGCAATTTCTTCCTAGCATCGATGGTCTTTACATTTTGGCATGTTTTTTCAGTGGCTGGTACTGATTGATCCTTTCCATGTTTAGTGCTTCCTTCAGGATCTCTTGTAGGGCAGGCTTGGTGGTGACAAAATCTCTTAAACATTTGCTTGTCTGTAAAGGATTTTATTTCTCCTTCACTTATGAAACTTAGTTTGGCTTTATATGAAATTATGGGTTGAAAATTCTTTTCTTTAAGAATGTTGAATGTTGGCCCCCACTTTCTTCCGGCTTGTAGAGTTTCTTCCGAGAGATCCGCTGTTAGTCTGATATGTTTAACTGTGTGGGTAACCTGACCTTTCTCTCTGGCTGCCCTTAACATTTTTTCCTTCATTTCACCTTTGGTGAATCTGACAATTATGTGTCTTGGAGTTGCTCTTCTCGAGGAGTATCTTTTTTGTGTTCTCTGTATTTCCTGAATTCGAATGTTGGCCTGCCTTGCTAGGTTGGGGAAGTTGTCCTGGATAATATCCTGCAGAGTGTTTTCCAACTTGGTTCCATTCTCCCATCACTTTCAGGTACACCAATCAGACGTAGAGCTAAAAACCTTGAATATAAATTGGACGAATGGCTAACTAGAATAACCCATGTAGAGAAGTCCTTAAATGACCTGATAGAGCTGAAAACAATGGCAGGAGAACTATGTGACAAATACACAAGCTTCAGTAACCCATGCATTCAATTGGAAGAAAGGGTATCAGTGATTGAAGATCAAATGAATGAAATGAAGCGAGAAGAGAAGTTTAGAGAAAAAAAAAGAGTAAAAAGAAGCGAACAAAGCCTCCAACAAATATGGGACTATGTGAAACGATTAAATCTACGTCTGATTGGTGTTGCTTGAATTTCAGTGTCTGGCTTTTGCACCTGCAGTTTTCTCTGCTCATTTATTCTCTTCCTTCTGCCCCATTCTTCTGGCCAGGCACCACCACCATTGCCCTGAAACAAAACCAAAATAGACTGCAAACAAAAAATGAAATTCTGAGACCCCTAACCAACTGAATGGACCCATTCTTGGCCAGGGATATACCAAAGTAAACCTGAAAACTAGTTCAGGCCATGATGGGAAAGGGGATTGGATATACCTTTTTATACCCTCATCTCTTTGGAATTCAGGTGTTACTGACCAGCATTAACATTGAAACAGGCTGGCTCGTGCCTCTAATCCCAACACTTTGGGAGGCCATGGTGGGAGGATCGCTTGAGCCCAGAATTTTGAGACCAGCCTGGACAGCATGACACTGTCTCTACAAAAATAAGAAAATTAACCAGTCATCATGGTGTGCACCCGTAGTCCCAGCAAATTGGTAAGCTGAGGCAGGAGGATCACGTGAGCCTGGGAGTTCAAGGATGCAGTGATCTATGATCATGCCACTGCTCTCCAGGCTGAGTGACAAAGTAAAACCTTGTCTCAAAAAAAAAAAAAAAAAAAAAACCCAAAAAAACCCAAAACATTAAAACAGCCACCATATAGTCTCTTGGTAGTGATAAAATATATAACAAAATGCCAGGTAGCTGGTCCTTAAAGAAATCAAAGTATTTTACCCCAAAATATATTTCTTTGGTGTATTTTGAAATGGCCTCACAAATCTCTCTCGTAAAGAGTCTGGCACCTTTTTAAGTCTGATTAAAAATCATTTACCATCTATTCTCCCTGAAGCCTGCTACCTGGGTGTTTCATCTGCATAGTAAGAACCCTGGACTCCACAACCCCTTATATTAACCAGGCACTCCTTTCTGTTTATTCCAGATCTTTAGATAATAACTTAACTCTTTCAACCAATTGACAGTCAAAAAATCTTTGAATCGATAACCTGGAATCCCTTGCTTCATTGTCCTGCCTTTCCAGACTAAACCAGTGTACACCTTACATGTATTGATTGATGTGTGCTCATAACTTCTGTCCTCTAAAATGTATAAAATCAAGCTGTAACAAATCACCTTGGGCAGTTGTTCTCAGGATCTCCTGTGGCTGTGTTGGGGCATGTCTTTAACCTTGGCAAAAATAAACTTTATTTTTATTTTTATTTTTATGTTTTGAGACGGAGTCTTGCTCTGTCTCCCAGGCCGTAGTGCAGTGGCACAATCTTGGCTCACTGCCACCTGTGCCTCCCAGGTTCAAAGGATTATTGTACATCAGCCTGCCAAGTAGCTGGGGTCACAGGTGCTCACAACCACGCCTGGCTTATTTTTGTATTTCTAGTAGAGACGGGGTTGCACCATGTTGATCAGACTGGTCTCGAACTCCTGACCTCAGGTGATCCACCTGCATTGACCTCCCAAAGTGTTGGGATTACAGATATGTGCCACTGTGCCCTGCCTAAACTTCTAAATTGATTGAGACTTGTTTCAGATACTTTTAAGGGCCTTGCCTCTATGGATATGACAGTGAATGGCATGATGGAGTTGTCTAGGAGTGTGTTGCCAGTGAGGAGGAACGTCCTAAAACCTAGCAGGGCAATGTGGCAAACACAATGATACGATTTGGCAGCCGTGAAAGGAGCTTGTGGAGGCGTGGTCAGAGGCTTTCCATAAGAGGTGGCCTGCAGAAGAATGCAAAAGGTTCATAGGTAAAATTTAGCTGTTCTTTTTCACTTGAAGTCTTTGCTAAAGCTCTTAAAGACAGTGCCTTTCTTAGATGTTCCTGTAGTGCTGTGTACTTATGAAGCAGCAGGATCACACTGAAGGGCTGGATCATGTCTACCTTCTCCAGGGCACTGAAAACTTCACGAGGGCAGAGAGCAGGTCTATGTTGTGTACTGTGAAATCCTAGGGATATGGGGCTCAAAAATACGGGTTGATAAAGGGAAAGACGTTTATGGCACTCTTGGCAAAACAGCAACAACAACAAGAAACAACAACAGCAGCAACAACAACAACAGCAAAAACTATGTTAGTTGAGTACTGGAGAGGAGCAATGAAACAGCACACTCCTGTCAAAAGATTGCCTATGGGGGAAAAAAGCACAAGAGCAGTATCTGGAATGGAATCTGACAGAGGGAAGGGTATAGTTCCTTTAAAGATTTATAAGAGTCGTTCATTTAGTAAATATTTACCTAAAATTCTCATGATTTGTGAAGTCAATATTTGTGATTTTAGCTATTTGCTAAAATTTATTTGTAACTCCTGAATTAATACTCAGGGCACCTTTGTGCTCATTCATGAACGTGTGTTGGATGGCAAACAGTTTGAGTCACTTGACTATGTTTCCAGTTGAGGTTGAAGAATGGGAAACTGCCTTCTTGCTCTGGTTTTCATATTGTAAAAAAGTGTCCTTTTCATGGGCTATTTGTCGCCATCTTTTTCGTGCTTTTTTGCTGGTGATTTTGCTGTTAAAGTTGTGCCCAAGCATAATACCAAAATGCTGTCTAGTATTCCTCAGCACAGTTAGTCTATGATACACCTTCCAGAGAAAGTATATGTATTAGGTAAGCTTTGTTCAGGTGTGAGTTATAGTCCTGTTGGCCGTGAGTTTAATCAACAATATATATTAAGTAAGATGTCTTTATACAGATCACACCTAAGGCAAGGCTCTGTATTGAATGGTGAACAACGGGGTTGTGATCAGAGGCTCTACCTAACTTTGTAGTTCTCCTAGGAACAATGGTTGAGTATTTGCTCATTCAGTGTTTACAGTTACTTTATATAACATAACTATTGTGTAAAACTAGAATCAACCGTATTTAGTTTTCTAGGCACTGTTTTGGGCACTGAGGGTGAGAGAGTGAGGAAGAAAGATATGTTCTATCCCCTTGTGGGTCCTACATTCTAACTGGGGCTGTTGGCCATGTGGAAATAGAAAGATAGCACATCTCCTGCTCAGCACATATATGAAGAAAAATAATATTATAAATAACAATAACATAAGCCTCCCCCCCTTTTTTGTGTTTTCTCTCTCTCTCATTTTTATTTTTATTTTTTTGTGACACAGTCTCACTGTGTCATCCAGGCTTGAGTGCAGTGGCATGAAATGGGCTCACAGCAGCCATGACCTCCCAGGCTCAAGCGATTCTCCTGCCTCATCTTCTAGAATAGCTAGAACCACAGATGTGTGCCACTGTGCCTAGCTAATGTTTGTATTTTTTGTAGAGACGAGGTCTCACTATGTTGCTTAGGTAGGTCTCAAACTCCTGGGCTCAAATGATCCACCTGAGCCCAGGAGTTTGTTTCATTTTCTCATGTTTTATTCATTTTTGTTTATCTGTAAGAGAAACACATTTTTGTTTGTTTTTTTCTTTCTTTCTTTTTTTTTTGAGGCGGAGTCTTCACTCTGTCGCCCAGGCTGGAGTGCAGTGGCACCATCTCGGCTCACTGCAAGCTCCGTCTCCCGGGTTCGCGCCATTGTCCTGCCTCAGCCTCCCGAGTAGCTGGCACTACAGGCGCCCGTCACCGCGCCCGGCTAATTTTTTTTTTGTATTTTAGTAGAGATGGGGTTTCACCGTGTTAGCCAGGATGGTCTCGATCTCCTGACCTCGTGATCCGCCCGCCTCGGCCTCCCAAAGTGCTGAGATTATAGGCGTGAGCCACAGCACCTTGCATTTTTTAAAAATTTTAAGTAAAATTGCTCACTCTTGCCTGCTCATATGCCCCTCTATCCTCCCTCTAACTTGCTTCTTTTTTTTTTTTTTTTCTCAGTTTCTTTCCACCTTACATTCCCCTAGTCTCAGCTTCAATCTCCTCATTGCCCATTAAGATATGTTTCTGAAAGTACAAAAACAATCCAGAAAAATAATTCCATAATATTCTCGCAATGAAAGTCTCTGGTACCAGTTGTGTAATTACCCTTGGTTATTTTTATCTGGGCTTCTCATCGTATTTAGTACTCTTCTAACTGTCCCTGTTGGACACTTACTAACATTTGCCTTTTACCTGTCCTGAGCCAGTCGCTGGGGAGGGAGTAGCAATCTGTTAGAGGAATTGTTCCTTTTTGAATGGTCAGAGGCCTGGTGTAGGGGCTCACACCTTGTAATCCCAGCACTTTGGGAGACCAAGACAGCAGGACTGCTTGAGGCCAGGAGTTTGAGACCAGCCTTGGTAATATAGCGAGACCCATTAATTTAAAAAATAAAAACATTAGCCAGGTCGGGCATGATGACTCATGCCTGTACCAGCACTTTGGTAGGCTGAGGCGGGAGGATAGCTTGAGGCCAGGAGTTCAAGACCAGCTTAGACAACATAGTGTGAGACCCTGTCTCTACAGAAAATAAAAAAATTAGCTGGGCATGGTGGGGGGCACCCGTGGTCCCAGCTACATGGGATGCTGAGGCAGGAGGCTTCCCTGAGCTCAGGAGCTTGAGGATGCAGTGAGCAATGATAGTGCCACTGCAGTCCAGCCTGGGAGGCAGAGTAAGATGCTGTTTCAAAAAAAAAGAGAAGAAAAATTATCAGGGCACGGTGGTGTGTGCCTGTAGTCTCTGTTCCTTGGGAGGCTGTGACAGGAGGATCGCTTGAGCCCAGGAGTTAAGGCTGCAGTGAGCTATGATTGTACCACTCTACTCCCATTTGGGAGACAGAGCAAGACCCTGTCTCAAATAAATGAATGAATGAATGGGCAGAATGGGATTCAATTTAGAGTGATTTTTTTTTTTTCTACAGTAAAGGACTCTCAACATCTTGCTCCCATATTTATTAGTTTTTAAAATCACTAGGATAATGATGTCTGGTTAGATGCTAATCAAATATTTATTGGTTGAAGTAGCCAGATGGTATCTCAACCATAGCAAAATAGGGACACCAAAATATATATATAAAAGAGAAAAAGTCATTGTTGTGAACTACTGGGTTCCGTTTGCTCTCTGGGTGGCCAGATCACGCTGTGATGTGTCTGGCAGGGGCTCAACTAACTTTTCCCCTAAACTGTACTGGCTTAGCAAAGGACCTGAGGATACTATGTTTTTGTGCAGAGGATTCAGTAGCCAATGCCTGTTTTGATAAGTAGCTGGTCATTTATATCATTGCCTCGGGCCAGGTCCTTCACTCTCCCCTGGGAGGCGGGAAGAGAGAAGTCAAAGGCTTTTCACCTCTGATGTCCATTTCTTATGCCCCTTAACCACTCTGTTCTACCCTGGGGATGAAAGGAAAGGAGTGCCTGAACACACACTGGGCCTACATGAGCGTGGAGACAGGGAGAGGGAGGAGGTCATGATAAAATAAATAAATAAAAAGAACAACTATTGGATACTATGCTTATTACTTGGGTGGTGAAATAATGTGTACACCAAACCTGTGACACAAAATTTACCTGTATTAGAAACTTACAGGGACTGGGCACAGTGGCTTACACCTGCAACCCCAGCACTTTGGGAGACTGAGGTGGGTGGATCACCTGAGATGAGGAGTTTGAGAGCAGCCTGGCCAACACAGTGAAACCCCATCTCTACTAAAATTACAAAAATTAGCCAGGTGTGGTGGCAGGCACCTGTAATCCCAGCTACTTGGGCGGCTGAGGCAGGAGAAGAGCTTGAACTGGGAGGCGGAGGTTGCAGTGAGCTGAGATCGCGCCACTGCACTCCAGGCTGGTGACAGAGCAAGACTCTGTCTCAAAAAAAAAAAAAAAGAAAAGAAAAGAAAAAGAAACCTGCCTCTTTATCCCTGCAGCTAAAATAAAAGTTTAAAATAAAAATAAAATACTGGAATACATCTATTTAAAAAATGAATTGGGAAGTAGTTTTGTTTCTGACTGATATATCTTAGACAACTTTAAAACATTTTGTTCCTACTTTGTTGGGGTGTGTGTTTAGAGTGGATGGGTTGTAAAAATGAAGAGAGTAAATACTTGTCCTCTTGCTGAACTGGCCAATGCTATTAAAAGTAGAAACAGGTTGAACGCAGTGGTTCATGCTGGTAATCTCAAGGCTTTTGGAGGCTGAGATGGGAAGTTCACTTTGAGGCCAGGAGTTTGTGATCAGCCTGGGCCACACTGTGAAATCCTATTTTTACAAAAAATTAATTAGCCGGGAGTAGTGGCGTCTACCTGTAGTCTCACTTACTGGTGCAGCTGAGGCTGGAGGAGCACTAAGCCCAGTGGTTCAAGGCTGCAGTGAGCTGTGATCTTGCACTGCACTCCAGCCTGGATGACAGAGCAAGACTTTGTCTCTTAAAAAAAAGGAGAAGCAAGGTGCAGTGGGAGAAAGAGGCAGAGGAATTTTACTAGTACCTCTGAGCTGGATCGTTTCCTTTGATCCTCCACACCTATCTGCTCTGCTGCATGTGCCAGGAGGCCAGCCTCTCACACTGACTGTCCAGGCTCTATGCCCTCTGCCCCTTTTCCATGCTAGGACTGTGGCAGCAGGGCATTGACGGAAGTGGAAAGAGGGAGTCAGCCTTCCTGGCTGTGGCTTTTGTGTAGCTGTGGCCCTCTGGGGAATGTCACAGCTCCCCTTGCCTCATGTGAGCAGAGGGCACTATACCCTTTGCTGTCATTCCTTAATCCTGCCATATGTTAGAAACGGTCTTTCCGCTAAACTGTCCTCAAAGACCCCTCTCTGAGTTTGCCAAACACTTGCTGCCAGGACACAAATACCAAATCTGATGGGTTGGAGGAGGTGCTGTCATTTGAGGAGGACTTCTAGGGTATAGGACACACTGAAGTGGGTGGAGAGGGGGGCAAAGGTTCCTGATAACGGTAGTTGCAGCACTGGTGAGCCATACGGTTTTCTACTGTGGTGCATGTTCAGGGAGCTGTCTGTGTGGACAGGCTACAGGGCACTGGCAGTGGTTGTAGGGGCTAAACATTGGGTGATAAGCAGAGTATTAGGGGAAATAATGTTAGGAAGGTACCCTAAGTCTCAATTGTGGCAGGCCTTGACATTGAGAATTTGTACCTGGGATTTTGTTTAACTCTTTGTGTTTTTAAAAAAATTTAAATTTGGGCTAATTACAGAATCTCATGCAGTTATGAGAAATGATACAGATAGATTCATTTCAATGGTTAAGATTTTGAGAAAAGTTCCTGTTCTGTCACAACCACATTAACATTTATGCAGCGTTAATATACAGTCTTTATATAAAATGTATACAATCTTATTCAGATTTCCTCACTTGTTCTCAGGTGAGTGAGTAGAGGATTTTTGATCAGAGTGGTTATATTGTCAGTTTCAGAGTGAGAATCATAATGGTATAAATTTAATATGCCACGGAAAAATGCTTGGCTTTTGGGTGGAAACATTAATATGTCATTAGAAAATTGCATATATTCTCACCTGTAATCCCAGCACTTTGGGAGGCTGAAGTGGGCGGATCACCCGAGGTTAGGAATTCAAGACCAGCCTGACCAACATGGAGAAAACCCGTCTCTACTAAAAATACAAAATTAGCCGGGCTTGGTGGTGCATGCCTGTAATCCCAGCTACTCGGGAGGCTGAGGCAGGAGAATCACTTAAACCCGGGAGGCGGAGGTTGCGGTGAGCCGAGATCACACCATTGCACTCCAGCCTGGGCAACTAGAGTGAAACTCTGTCTTGAAAGAAAATTGCATATATTTTTTCCCCTTGACTTTGTTTTCCCTCGTTATGTTTGTTGGATTCATTGCAACCATTGAAAACATCCTGTTATCTACAGTAATGTATCTTAAACTTACCAAGAAATCACCTGTTGTTTCAAGTGCAATATAGGCATCTTGTACTTTTCATATGTCTTATTTTTGTCTGGATAGCGATGCGATCAGATCTGAATTACACAGGACAGGGAGTCGATTACCAAGTACTCCAGATGCAGCTGTGTCTCTTTGGAGCATAGCGACCTTTGACCTGGCCCTTAAACTATGTATGTGGTGCTCATTGCACTTATCTGTAAAATGTAATATTTCAGTTTATCACTAAACATCTTCCAACCATAGTATCCTGTATTTATTGCTTATATAGAAAAAATATTTAATAACGAGGTGATAAAACTCATTTTTATATCCTTCTCTCTCAGTCGTTTGTTGTTTTTCAAAGCTTATTTCTTGCCTTGCCTTGCATAAATTTCTTCCAAAGATTCTAGGAAATAAGTGAAATATGGATAAATACCTTTATGAAAAGGAGTAACACATATCTGAAGGTGGGTTTTGCAATCGTGATAACAGGTTTGTATCCCCACAGCATGTAATAATAACTTGCTTCTTCCCATGGTCAGATGTCTCTTTAGGAAATGTATAATTGCCCTGAAGATGGGAGAGAGATAATTTTCATTTTACATGAAGAGTAATTTTGCTGTTTGCATCATAAGTTCTAAAAGCACACATGTAACTGCATATTATATTTAGATTCGATTAAATACCTTGATGATTTATGCCTGTCTTCTTGGCAGAGGTTTATTTGTTGCCTTAAGTGGTTAAATAATTGAAAAACAACTTGAAGAATGAAGGAAGAGAGCATTTGGGCAAGTTGATGAGAAGAAAGGGTGGGATATTTAACAGTTAAAAGTGTATATGTCTGCCCTTTGGAATTTGCTCTAATTCATAATTAGATCACCATTCCTTCCACTTATTTAAAAGGCACCTTACCTAGAGAGAGACATCAATATTTACAGTGCATTAGTGCCATGGAGAATTTCAGATCTTGTGATGAGGGTTTATTGCTGTTTTATCCCCTCTTCAAAGCAGTGTACACATCAAACAGTCTCCACCATCATTCTGGACCCAGTGACATCGCACCATTCGCTCTGTGCTTCATGCAGCAGCTTAATTATTGAAGATCCTTGTCTTTGAATTTTCTTTTTAATATTTCAGGGGATATACTTTGAAAATCTATATATTAAATAAATCAGAAGTTTATGGAATTAGAAAGTTTTATCATATTTTAAAATGCATCAGTTTTGCTAAAATTTGAGATAAGGAATGCTATAATAGTGACCAAATTACATTAAATGAAAAGCTCCTATTATTTCTAATTACTGAAATGAACACAATTACATCAGATTATTAATAATGCTGAAATAGGCCATGGTCCCAGAAACGTAGCAAATCATAGGTGAGAAGATTATGTTTTATTCATCTGAGGCCAATGCAAAATTACCTTCTTTATGCAATATTGTATTTAGTCAGGACAGTTAGAGTTGGGAATCCTTTTAGGGTGAACTTTTAGATGAATGAGGAAGTTGTGTTTCGTGATTCATTTTGTTGATAAGACCAGATGTTTATACGAATGTCTTTCTTTCCTGAAAATAAGGTGAAACTCGTGAAAGGACCTCATGCCATTTGTGGCTACTACTGCACCATTCTCTAGAACTCTGTGTTGCTTGTCATACTTTGACCTGTTGGGAGCTACCCTGAGAATGGCTGCTGAGACTGCTTTGCAGTGCTTTTATGTTTTTTATAATACATTTTTTTCATAAATTGTTATTCTGCAAGGATGAGGTTTGGTGGATGATCCCTGGTTGGGGGTGTATGAACATATGTGGACTGTTACCTTTCTGGTATTAAAGGAAACTTCTAAACCCAGTAATGCCACCTCTGAATTTATACATTAGGGATGGAGGCCCAGAGAGGTGACTGATGTGCCATGATCACAGGTCTAGGCCAGTGGTTCTTAGTGTGTGGTCTCTGGGCCCTAAGGGATCATTAAGATCATTTCAGGAAGGCCTTGGGTGCGATACTGTTTTCAGAGTGTTATGAAAACCGATTTTGTGTTGTTCACTGGGTTGACATCTACATCAGTGGTGCCCAGGCCCTGAGGGGCAAAAATGTAGATCACTTGACACAAATCAAGACGGTGGCACCAAGTGTATTCTTTACCCCACACACTCACAGTTTTTTTTAAAAGCCATATTCACCCACTGTTTTTGATTAAGAAACAAAATTAATTACTTAAAATCTGATCCTTTAATATACAATTTAACATTTCATGTGATGATGTAGGCATAAAACACTTCTCCAACATATGGAAGCTCAGTGGTTCCTTTTTAAATTTAAATTTTATTTTATTTTTGTTGAGGTATGGTCTCACTGTGTTGCCCAGGTTGGCCTCCAACTCCTGGGCTCAAGTGATCCGTCTGCTTCAGCCTCCCTGAGTAGCTAGTGTTACATTTGTGAGCCACTGTGCTCAGCTTCTCAGTGGTTGTCTTGAGAAATACTTTTATGCGAACACTTGATTTACATGGGAGGTTTTTTCATGGAACAGCATTTTCCTTTGAAATACGGACAGAAAAACTGTGGTTATTCAGACTTGAGTGTCTGGCAGAGAGTTTCTTAAGAATGAGTGACACGAGCCTGTCACTACAAGGCAAAAAATGGGCAGTATTTGTTGCTAAACATAAAATTCAAACTTTCTAATGAAAATTAGATTTTGGAAAACTTATGTCCCATTGTGAGCATGACTGCTTCCCAATACATAAAGATATTTCTGATTAAATTGGCAGAGATATTAACATGTGATTTTCTGTAATAAAGAAATGTATCAACATTTGGAAGATTGGCTTAACTCAGTAACTAATATTTTCCAAATGACTAATGTTATGGAATTTTTCGTGGGTAGAAGTTTCATTCAAAATGTGAGACAAATAGATTTTAATGTAACAAAGAAAGAAAACTTCACGTTCATATTGCAACTGACCTTTGAGAAACCACCACTGGTCGAGTTATGGTGTGGTATCAGAGAAGAAAATCTAAAATTTTCTGGAAAAGCTATTAAGATATTATTCCCTCTTCCAGCTGCATATTTGTGAAGTTCTTTTTTTCCTTTATATACTTTTTCATATGGCAGCTGAGAATGCAGAAGCAGATATGAGAATCCAGATGTCTTCTATTAAGCAAAATGTAAAACATTGCTGCTCTTTCCACTAAATGTGCTTTGTTTTATAAAATACAATTTTCATAAAATTGAGTTGTGTTAACATGTGATGGGTTTTATTATTATTAAAGTAAATTAATACATATTTTAAAGTTGTTCTCATTCAGTCCTAAAATGGTAAATACCACTAGCTCTACCCTCACATAAACAAAAACTCTTTGAGGCCATCAACTTTTAGAGTATGAAAGGGCCCTGAAATCAGAGTTTGGGAACCACTGAATCTAGTCCTGTTTCCTTGCAGGCATGCTTTCCTGTTTTATATGTAGTACTTCCTCCATTTAACGATAGATTTTTTCCTTTTCCTATCTTAACATTTCTGAAATTTGGGTGCCTGTTGTTACAATATATGTTTATGGCTAATGTAACGTTTCTTCCTCTTCCCAAAATGAAATCATGCTGTGAATTAAAATCAGGATATGATTTCTCAGTGCATAATTCTACTAGGAAAACAACAAAATTCTTCTCTTTTTTTTTTGAGATGGAGTCTCGTTCTGTCATCGAGGCTGGAGTGCAGTGGCACAATCTCGGCTCGTTGCAACCTCCGCCTCCCGGGCTCACGCCATTCTCCTGCCTCAGCCTCCCGAGCAGCTGGGACTACAGGTGCCCGCCACCACGCCCGGCTAGTTTTTTTTTTTTTTTTTTTTTGTATTTTTAGTAGAGACAGGGTTTCACTGTGTTCGCCAGGATGGTCTCCATCTCCTGACCTCGTGATCCGCCCACCTTGGCCTCCCAAAGTGCTGGGATTACAGGCGTGAGCCACCGTGCCCGGCCCAAAATTCTTCTCTTTTAAAAAACTGAAACTAACATTGATATCCTCAGGTAGCTAGAAATGGAACTTAATAGATCTGATTTCATAATTTGTGATTGGTGATTGAGCACTGGCTCAGGAGCCTGAAGTCTTGGCTGGAAAACTAACTTTTCATGTCATCTCTCTAAGCCTCAGCTTACTCATCTGTGATGTGCATTACATGTTTTTCCATGTGTCTAATGTAGTGCCTTATTTAAATAAAAAAATTTCAGATCCCTCCATTTAAGTGGTGGGTTCTAGTACGATGTTACTACACTGTATGTGCATGCGTGTGTATGTGTGTGTGAAAACTCCATAAAAATGCCTTATAATTTTCATGCAATCATAAAACCAAGAAGAAATCATAAACCAGTACACATCCAGATGTGTAACAGATATCCATCAGATAGATACACATCACTGTGAGAGATAAAGATGCCTTGCTGAGTCTACATTGTATGCTGTATGAACCTAGACCTGTCCCAGGGTGGCATGGGGTCTTTTTATTTGGACCTTGGTTATGGTGCCTTTATGTACTATGATGACTCAGGTCTTACAGCGCTTCCAACCATAAGAAAACCTTGATTTCAACATCATTATGATGTCGTTTGGCCATCCTTTTATGAGAACATGCTGTTGAGTGACTGACTGACTGACAGGGCCTTGCTCTGTTGCCCAGGTTGGAGTGCAGTAGTACAATCACGGCTCACTGCAGCCTTGAACTCCTGGGCTCAAGTGGTCTTCCCACCTAAGACTCCTGAGTAGCTGAGACTGATGCAGGACATGTGAGCCCTACAGTGGGCCTTAGCCCATAAAGGTCCTTGTCTTTGCCCAGGAAAGAATTCAAGGGCAAGCTGGGGCTAGAAAAAAACAGCTTTATTGAAGCAACAGTGCCGCAGCTCTGTGATTGCTTCTGCAGAGCTGGGGTACTCTATGGGCAGAGAGTGGCAGCCCAGGACGGTTTTCCAATCATATTTATACTCACTTTTAATTACATGCAGATTAAAGGGAAGTTTATACGGAAATTTTTAGGAAAGGAGTAGTAACTGGGACATTAGGTTGTTACCATGCAAACGGTAGGTAACACGTAGGTGTTGCCATGGCAATAGTAAACTGACATGAGAGCTGGTGAGTGTGTTTGATTGAAAACTTTTTCTGTCCCAGCCCTGTTTTAGCTAGTCCACAGTTTGGTCTGGTGTCCAAGCCCTGCCTCTGCAGTCAAGTCCTGCTTCCTGCCCTAGGACTACAGCAAAGTTCTATTACAGTTGCCTGATTTTTTAATTTTATTTTTTGTAGAGACAGGATCTCACTGTGTTGCCCAAGTTGGTCTTGAACTCCTGACCTCAAGCAATTCTCCCACCTTGGCCTCCCAAACTGCTGGGATTATAGGTGTGAGCCATTGCACCTGGCCTTGTTGACTTCTTTTATTGGGTTTGTTCTTTCTCATCAGTGTGGTAATCAAATCTAGGACACCTTCCTGAATTTGACAGTGGACACAAATGTAAACATGGTGCCTGAAATTGCATGGGAGCACTCGGTGACAAGGTAGTGCAAATAGGAGATCCAGACTATATTTAATTTAATTTAATTTATTTTATCAACATCACTGAAATGCAAACAAAAAGTTTAATGTTGGAAGAATTCACAAGAAGGGCTGCATGACAGAGCATTCCCTGTAGCATCCTTCACAATGCAGTTTATGTGAACACCACCCTATCCATAAGCTCCATCACCCACTATAAGAGACATCCCACAGGGTCTGGAGCTCCCTCTGTTATCTGCCTCTTCTCAAATCCCCTCTTTCCCCTAGTCCACATTTTATTTCAAAAGCTACAGGTATATAGAGATAAATACTAATTATTTTTTGTCTGTCTGTTGCAGACTAACACATTAACACAGTGTTTGTGTCTAGTCTGAAGAAGATGGTCTTAATTATTTAATTGAAATCATGTATGCAATGTATTCTCCTGAGGAAAATTTCAAACGCAATAGGGTGAGCGGTTTTATTGTGACCAAGCAAGTTCAGTATATCGTCCCTGAATTTACTAGGGGGTTGGAATATACTTTTATTTGGTTATTTTACTGTAGATATTGGGTACTGCTTTTGGTCCTATGTCTGTGCTATTTTTTAAAGGCCTTCTCTTCTGAGTTAATAGTGCTTCTCGTAGACTTACACACAGATGGGTGACAGGAAGAGGGAGAGAAGTTGAGGTGTACAGAGGTACTTAACAACTGAATAATTAACCCTGTAATTGGAAAGCAACAGAACCTGTGTCTAAGTAACAACATTGTCTAAAAGTATTTGGTCTTTTCCTGCCCATCCCTCCCCATTTTGTTGCTGTTTTGCTTATAGTTTTTAATGTGATGATTCTGGAAATTTTGCTTCCTCTTGGTAGAGAACTTTTCTTATAGTAAGGGCATTGTAATATTAATGCACATCGATTTTTAGATGTGTATTTTTGCGACCTTGTTCTGAGAGTGACTATATAGTTCTTATTGGTGTTTATTTTTGGGGGTGTATATTAATAACAGTAAAGGCTGTCATGAGTGTTTATACACACTAAAATCTAGAAATTATTAAAATCCTCATGTTTATGTTTCTCTCAGCAAATTAAGATGGCCACCAACAGTATTAAATTCGGAGTTGACTAAATTTTTGCTCTGGTAATGTTGCTCAGACTGTGTTATTATTATCGAATCCTCCTGATGTAGAAGTCAGTGTTAAATTTGATATTTTTATGTTTCATATGCTTCTGTTTGCTCTGATAAGTTCTAATTTGCTTTCATTGGAGACTATTTGGATTGACAGTGGTTTAAATATAGCCTTCACTGTATATAAATAGCCTGTCTTTAGTTTGGTATCCTCAAGGTTTCCATATCTTTACCATTGACCAGTGCACCAATGTTTCAGAAATATCCCTCCTAGAATAAATGATGAGTTTACTGCTTCATGGTTAAAGCTATGTCATTAGACCAGACGTGGTGGCTCACACCTGTAATCCTAGTACTTTTTGGGGCTGAGGAGAGTGGGTAACCTGAGGTCAGGAGTTCAAGACCAGCCTGGCTAACATGGTGAAACCCTGTCTCTACTAAAAACACGAAAACTAGCTTGTCATGGTGGTGCACACTTGTAGTAGCCTGTAGCTACTCAGGAGGCTGAGGCAGGAGAGTTGCTTGAACCCAGGAGGCGGAGGTTGCTGTGAGCCGAGATCGTGCCACTGCATTCCAGCCTGGGTGACAGAGCCAGACTCTGTCTCAATCAATCAATCAATCAATCAATCAATCTATCTATCTATCAATAAAGCTGTATTATTAGAGGCTTTAAAACAAATACATCCTAGTTTTTAAAAACAGAGTACTCTAAACATAATTTAAATTTTGTCTTATGTTTTTGAGTGATTTCATTCAGTTGCTGAGTGGAACTTTTAGTTCTGATTCCAGCTGTTGCAGACTCTTTTCTTCTTCACTTTGCATTTTTAATTCTGTTTCTTTTTTGCTGTGACGGTGATCATGTTTGCCAGGCTGTTGTCAGTGTTACTGATAATGATCAAGTGTTCACCTGAGTTTAGTATTGATGTTGTTACAGCAATTGCAAGCAAGCTCTTCTATGCAAATACATTTGCTAAAACACTACCTTTCGTGTAATCGTATATGTGAGTATATGACAGAAACTATCTGCGGATTAACGTATTACTTTGAGTATTTTCTTTTTTTTGAGACGGAGTCTCGCTCTGTCGCCCGGGCTGGAGTGCAGTGGCCGGATCTCAGCTCACTGCAAGCTCCACCTCCCGGGTTCACGCCATTCTCCTGCCTCAGCCTCCCGAGTAGCTGGGACTACAGGCGCCCGCCACCTTGCCCGGCTAGTTTTTTGTATTTTTTTTAGTAGAGACGGGGTTTCACCGTGTTAGCCAGGATGGTCTTGATCTCCTGACCTCGTGATCCGCCCGTCTTGGCCTCCCAAAGTGCTGGGATTACAGGCTTGAGCCACCGCGCCCGGCCGAGTATTTTCTTTCTTAAGTAGAAATAACATATTTTCTGATAATACTTTATTGAACAAAAGAAACATTTTATTCAACAAAATTTTTCAGTAGAGCAGCCAAATGTCTAGATTCTATAGATTTTAAAAAATTGATACATAATTTTACATATTTATGGAGAATATGTGATGTTTTGGTACATGCATACCAGGTGTAATGGTCAAATCAAGGTAATTAGGATATTCACACCTCAATGATTTATCATTTTTTGTGTTGGAAACATTTCAGATCCTCTCTTCTAGCTACTTTGAAATATACAGTAAGTTATTTGTCAACTATGTAGATTCTGTATTTTTATTCCAGTAGATATGATTAAAAGGTAGGTGAAATTTGTTTGCTTGCTTAGAATCATTATTTTTTAAATGATATATGTGATGATTATTTAGAAATATGGGGCAATGATCACAGTATTGGTTATTATATTACTCTCTACTGAGTACACACTATATGTCAAGCACTGTTTTACCCCTTTATATTATTTAGTCCTCACATTACCCTGATCAAAGATGTACTGTTTTATTTTCATTTGAGTTGGAAGGAACTAGAGGCAGAGAACAGTTAGGCACCCTGGCCAGGGCCACGTAGATAACAAGGAGTGAAGTCCAAATACAAACTTGGGCAGTTTTGCTCAGAGCTGACACTTGACCGCGTCTCTTTCACCATGTAGTATTTTAAAGGACCTAAAGGAATTTGTGTTTAGAATACTGACCCATTGTCCCCTTTTACGAAAGTGAAATTCTGTTCCTTAATCTTTAGGATTTCCCTGTGTTCTCCTAACATGTAGTTTACCAACATTAGTATCTTATTTTTCAGCGTAGTGCTTTTGTGTTTACAGATATGCCTCTTCATGTTCGACGCAGTAGTGACCCAGCTCTAATTGGCATCTCCTCTTCTGTCAGTGATCATAATTTTTCCTCTGAAGAGCCTTCAAGGAAAAATCCCACACGCTGGTCAACAACAGCTGGCTTCCTAAAGCAGAACACTGCTGGGAGTCCTAAAACCTGCGACAGGAAGGTAACCACCTCTGCTTGTTTGCTGCCATCCCTTGCCCCTCCTGACTTCTTGGTGTCCATGATGAGTGTTGTGTCTTGGGTAAACTATTGGTTTCCAGGGCATCTTCACGATGGCCTTTTGTGAGCATGGTACCAACTTTCATATCAAAGTTCAGATAGTCTCCTATTTTATATCACACTTGAAATTTCTGATGAAAATCAGTGCCATATATCGTATGCATTTATTAATATATCCATTTTTTGAATAGATTCCATTTCATATCATTAAAAAGGAAAACAATTTGACACAATATGTGTACCATATAAAGTCCCTTTCTTGCTGTCTCTCCTGGTCTCCTCTCCCATTTCTCCTCACAGGCAGCCTCTTTATTTGCTTTTTCTATGTTCTTACAGGGATATTTGACACATGTATAAGCAAATATTTATATTGGTTCATGAGGTACATTAAGGAACTTAGAACATTATGAACTTTTAAGGATGAAAGTGGACTTCATGGTAATTTAGTTTGACTACCCAGTTGATCATTTTATCCTAAGTCTCCTTGTAAATGGAAGTTTGTTGTCTAGTCTTCATAATATTTTATTCCTTGACCTAATTTATTTTAGTCCTTGACCTAATTTATTTAATCCGAATGAAAAAACTTTATTTTAACCTGTTTTGTCTGTTTTAAAAAATTTGTTGGCCGGGCATGGTGGCTCCCACCTATAATCTCAGCGCTTTGGGAGGCCAGGGTGGCCTGGTTAACATGGCAAAACCCCATCTCTACTAAAAATACAAAAATTAACCAGGTGTGCTGGCATGCACCTGTAATCCCAACTACTCAGGATGCTGAGGCACAATAATTGCTTGAACCCAGGAGGCGGAGGTTGCAGTGAGCCGAGGTTGCGCCACTGCACTCTAGGCTGGGCAACAGAGTGAGACTCCATCTCAACAACAACAAAAAGCATGTTGATGCTCTTTGTCAGAACCCTTATTGTTCCTTTTCATCACACTTCTCACCTCTTATTTAATGTGCATTTTGCTGAATCTGTCATTTTCACTTTTGAATCTGTAGATGCTTAGTAAACTTCTGTTGAATGAATTAGTAAACATTTTTTCAGTGCAGCCAGTAATTTAGCACAGTATATATTGAGGAATGTTGAAGTAATACTAATCACATAAGATTAAAAAGGATGTAGCTTGATATTTGCTTGATTTATTCTTTGCATAGATATAAAAATACCTGTTTTAAATATTTCAACTTTGTTTTGCATTTCAGCACACTCCTTTCTGTAGTAGTTCAAGTGGAAAAAAAAGTGCATGGAAAACACAGGTTTAAACTGAGAAGAGTCTACTTGGAAAAAAAGTATATTTAGTTTCTGATTTTTTTGAATTATGAGCTTAACTTTTAGGCTTAGTCTCCTGAAATACTTTGTTTTTGTAGCTGTGTTGAGGAGCCACATTGGAAGATCTTTTCATTAAGATTAGCTTGACATTTTTGAGGACTTTATCTTGCAGTAGACTATCCAAAGAACCAGAATCCAGTTTATCAGTGGATCTCGTGTCAGTTAATTTTCTTTTAGAATAGACCTAATTTAATTTACCTGGATATTCACAGATGTGCAAACAAGTCAAGTTGGCAGTTAAAAGAAATTTTTTAACTAGGTTTTCAACTGCTTGAAGCATACTGAAGTTTCTTTTCAAGTTATTCAACATCTTGGATGTGTGAGTCCATTTCAGTTGCAGCAGACAGAACGTGTTTGTATCATAAAACATTTTTGAACAAAAGGGATTTATCACTTAGAATTTTTTTTCTCACAAAATCACTGGAAGGGTTTGCAGAGCAGATTCTAGGATGGTCCTGGAGAACCTTTAAAGCTACGCAGTAACAAACATGTGGCTTGCCTGCGGAGCTACCCTCTCAGCTTTCGTGGTGAAAGAGGTGCTGCAGTCCAGGGACCTGAACTACTCCCATTGGAGCCTGCCTTCTACACACTACACACTGCCCTGCCTCCAGGTGTACTCACCTTGCTTCTGTCATTTGTCAAGCTGGAGACCCACCCTAGAAGTGCTGCCAGTCATAACAGCCCAGGAAAAATCTGTTTCACACCACTATTAAAATCTCATGCTACTGAATCTGAGTGGGTGGAGTCCAGTTTGTATCTAGACCCTTATCTGCAGAAGAGCCTGGGAAATAGAGCATTAGCCTTAAAACCTCTGCAGCACAGAAACACGTTAGGAGAGCACTGAGACCCTCATTGCCAATTAACAACATCCACCTTGTTGACGCAGTTTCATTTTTAAATTTTTATTTTATTTATTTATTTATTTATTTATTTAGAGACAGGGTCTTGCTTTGTCACCCAGGCTGGAGAGCAGTGGCACAGTCTCAGCTCACTGCAACTTCTATCTCCCAGGTTCAAGCATTCTCCTGCCTCAGCCTCCCGAGTAGCTGGGTCTACAGGCACTAGCCATCACACCTGGCTGATTGTTTAATTTTTTGTAGAGATGGGGTCTTGCTATGTTGCCCAGGCTGGTCTCAAACTTTTGGACTTGGGTGATCCTTCCATCTCAGCCTCCCAAAGTCTGGAATTACAGACATGAGCCACCATATCCAGCCTGACATTGTTTTAAATAACATGCTTCTATCATTGTAGAAAATTTGGCAAACTCGTAGAATAGAACAAAATAAAATTATTCATAACTCCAGAACCCAGCAACAACCAGTATTCACACACACACATGTTGGGGTCATGCTGTGTTCATGTATTCGTATCCTGATTATTTCAACATTATTTTTCATACAATAGGAATTTTCCCTGGTGTGAATTTTATTGTAACTATTTTAATGAGTGTAAAACATTTCATTGTAGGTTGTATTCTGTCTTCTGTCAATTTTGGACATTCATGCTCTTTCTCTTTTTTTCACATTATAATATTTATCTTAAAAATTGTTAAATATTCATCCATCTTTTTGCTTACATGGAGCATTATTTAATGTAGCCAGATGCCCATATTTTCCCTTAGGAAAAGCCTTGATCTACATATATATTTCTAGATGAAGTGATATTTGCATACAATATACTTGAATAGTAATGTGTAATGAATTAGTCTTTTGAATTTTCTTTGGCTTTACTCTTCAAATACTAATCTTGCTGTCTGCGTTTTATGCTGTTTGTATTTTAGTCTGAGAGCTCATATATAAATATGATTAAATGGTATTTTATTTTCAGTTATAAAAAGCCTTCTCATCTTTTCAGTATTCAGATGGAAGGAAAGCATACTTGCTGCTTAGGTACAAAGCATTCAATTTCTTTATTTCTGTGAAGCCCATGAGAGCTTACCTATGCTGTCATGCTTCAAGATGTTATAAATTCTTATGAGTGTGTCGTGGTTCAGGTTTTCTGTGTAAAATTGTGGAAATAAATTAGTTGTGCATTCATAGCCCTCTGATTTAGTGATCTCTAGTGGTTAAAAACAGTTAACAAAATAACTCATCTTCATAGTTAAGTGGTTTATATTCCTCCAAGTTAAATGAATAGAGTAAATTATTTTAGAATAATGTTATCAATCAATTAAAATCTCTTGTTTCTAAGCAGGAAAGTTGTATTCTGATACGTTAGAGCACCATCAGGTCAAACTCTCTCCTTTGGTTCAAAACCACAAATGAGAGGTGGAGTTTTCCTTGTTGAAATAGTGGTCATAATCTCATTCCACTATTAGGCTTAGTGGGCAGGGTGTACAGATGATGATGATACTCTATTGCCTGAGAGCCTGAAGAGTCCAAGGGTCCCATGGGCTTCTGGATTTTGGAAAAAATTTCACGCTTTTATTCGGAAGTGAGATGGAGAGGGTAAGGGAGCTGTGGCTTTTTTCAAAGTTATTTGACATACTCACCTTTGTGTCCAGTGTTTTGTGGCTGACTACCTTTTCCAACTGTTTTAGGGAACATTTTGCTCACACTTGGTGTGGAAAGTTTCTTGCTAGAGGCTGTATTTTCATTTGAGAGTAAACGTGGTTAATATTTTATCCTGCAGGAGAGTATTTCAATCGGTGTGAATACTTTAATCATCTTTGCCACCTCTTTGGTCTTCCTTATTAAGTCAGTGTTGCTGTGAATATAGAGGCCAGCTAGTCTGTGGAGAGCGTGTGATTCATCTCATCAAGAAAGATGTAATGAGCTCTTAGAAGAATCAGCCCACCATGCAGTGCTGGGGATAAGGACTATGGACTATTTCACTGTGCAGTTGCTACAAGCCATTGTTCCATCCCTGTAAATAATGAGTGGCATTGTTTTTGTAAATTATATTTCCTTCTAAACAATTAACATAGGTAGACTTAGTATAAAACCAGTTGTGGACAAGTGTCCAAAAGAGATTCTTACCTGATTAGGGAAAGGGGAAGAAGGTAATAAAGGGAACCTATTGCATTGGCATCATTAGCTTCCTTTTCATTTGATTTTTTAAAGGGAGACCTTGAACTGTTTCTTACCTGCTGGGTTTATTATTTCTATTTGGTTTAGTTGCTTGGCATGTTTGGTATCTTTCCAATACCCCTGATACACACAACCTCTTGTAAGAGATGCTTTCTTAGTTATGTCTTTGTTGTCTTGCTTTTCTTTCTATTAGAAAGATGAGATGTTTTGTCTAAGTTTAGGAAATTACTTTTATAAACATTTTTGAAGTATATTTCAAGGTTCCCCAACCTCCTTTTTTCCCCTGATAGTAATACAGCTTGCTCTTTGCATATATACAGTAATGAAGGGTATATAGAAGCAGGGAAATGCCATCAGGCTTCTGTGTCCATGGGTTCTGCATCCTGGATTCAACCAAGATTAGATTGAAAATATTTGGAACAACAACAAAAAAAGAATCGTTGTGTCTGGACACGTAGAAACTTTCCTTTGTCCTCATTTCCTAAATAACACAGTGTAACACCTATTTACACAAAGCATTTTCTTTGTATTAGATCATGTAAATCATCTAGACATCATTTAAACAATATGGGAGCATGTGCATAGGTTATGTGCAGTACTCCACCATTTCATGTAAGGGTCTTCAGCATCTGTGGATTTTGGTATCTGCGAGGGGTCCTGGAACCAGTCCCCCAAGGATACTGAGGGATGATTGTAATTTGAAATTTTGAAGATGACTAGTAATGACATTTTGATGTATTAGCTTTAGGACTTCTGTGGAGCATGGCTCTGTACAGATGTTGGCTATTCTTACTACCAGGGGGAACATCCAGGTATAGTTTAATTTCCTGCAATTTTTCCCAATTTCTGCTGTATTGAGAATTTTCCTATGCCTCATAAATATGGCTAGTTTGCATAATGTTATATTATGTGCTGATTTTTTATAGTTAATGTTTAACTCTATTTGATGGTTTTTTTCTGTCATATGACATTTATTTTTTTGTCAATTTTGTTTGCTTTTATAAGTAACCTTTAGAAGTACCCTTCAGAGAATGTCCTTGTATATCAATTTATGTTGGCATCTCTGATTATTTTCTTTGACTAGATTCCTCAAGTAGACTTATTTGGTAAGGAGTTGAACATTTTTAAAGCTATTGGTAATTGTTTCACATAAATTCCAGACTAATAAAGTATGAAGTAGTTAGGATGTATAAAATGCTCTGAGAAGTCCTAGATAGGATAGGAGTGAGGTTGGGGGTGGTAGTGAAGGAAACAAGCAGCCGGTACTATTCCTGAGTTCCAGAACTTACTCTCTCACTAGATAGCTTAAGGGTTCTACATGAATGCGCATCATAATTACCTGTAGACTTCCAAGAGATGAAACACAGGCATTACTCACACCAACAGATTCCTTTACCCACTCCAGAAAATTTGTGTGTTTCCTTAAAGCTCTTCTGTGGTTTTCAGGGCTCAGTCTTTTTTTTTTTTTTTTGCCCCAGAACCTCGGGTCTAGCTGAAAACAGAAAGTGTGGTTACATTTTAAGGGAGAAGAAATAGAAGTATAGTCATGCCTCGCTTAATGACAGAGATACATCCTGAGAATTGCATTGTTAGGCGATTTCATCCTTGTGTGAACATCATAGAGTGTACTTACACAAACCTCGATGGTGTAGCCTACAATACACCTAGGTTACATGGTATATCCTGTTCTTCTAGGCTGCAAACTTATACAGCATGCAACTATACTGAATAGGCAGCGGGGACACAATGCATTCATATTTAGATATTTGTATATCCAATATATCTAAACATAGAAGGAGTACAGTAAAAATACAGGACTTTAATCTTATGTGATCACCATTGTATATGTGGTCCATTGTTTACAAGAACATTATTATGGGGTGTCTGACTGTATTTTTTTTTTCTTTTGAGATATCTTCTCTTTAAGCTAATTTTTCTATAATAGCAGAATAGAATCTAGTACATTTGCTGTATTTGGGTTTGTGACATTTCACTTCCTCTCATACTTAGATTGCACAAATGTATCATTTTCAAATGAAAATTAAATTAGAGTCTTTTAAAAGTCCTACAACTCATTGAATATTGAATGTTGACTATCAATGCAAAAATAGAACTGGAAATATTTTTCTAGATTGAACCCTTAATAAAAACAATGTTTCTGTCTACTGTTTCTTTCTGTGTGTTCCTTCATTCCTTTCAAAACTCCTTTGTTTCTTCTTTTCCTTCCCTTCCTTTTCCCCTTCTCCTTCCCTTCCCCTTCCCTTTCCCATTCCTTTCCCATTCCTTTCTCATTCCTATTCCTTTCCCTTTCCCCTCTCCGTTCTCGTTCCATTCCCTTCCCCTTCCTCTTCCGCTTCCTCTTACCCATCCTTTCCCCTTTTCTTCCCTTCCCCTTCCCCTTTTTCCCCCTTCCCCTTCCCTTCCCCTTCCCCTTTTTTCCCCTTCCCTTCCCCTTCCCCTCCCCTTCCCCTTTACTTTCCCTTCCCTTTCCCTTTCCCTTTTCCTCCCTCCCCCTTCCCCTCCCCCTTCCCCTCCCCCTTCCCCTCCCCCTTCCCATTCCCCTTCCCTTTCCTCCCCTTCCCCTTCCCTCCCTTTCCCCTTTTCCTTCCACTTTCCCTTCCCTTTACCCTCCCCTCCCCTTCCCTTCCCTTCCCTCCCCTCTCCCCTCCTGCTTCCCCTCCCCCCTTTCCCTTCCTCTTCCTCTTCCTTTTTCTCCTCTCCTCCTCCTCTCCTCTGCTCTCCTCTCCTCTTCTTTTCTTTTCTTTTGCTACTGTCTGGCTCTGCTCTATTGCCCAGTCTGGAGTTCAGTGCATGGCTTACTGCAGTTTCAGCCTTGTGGGTTCAAGTGATCCTCCCATCTCAGCCCATGGAGTAGCTTGGACTACAAGCATGGACCACCCCACCCAGCTATTTTTTTTTTTTTTTAAGAGATGGGGTCTCACTATGTTGCCCAGGCTGGTCTTGAACTCCTGGGCTCAAGTGATCCTCCCATCTTGGCCTCCCAATGTGTTTGGATTACAGGCCTGAGCCACTGCGCCTGCCCCAGTTTGACTTCTTGATTTCTGCTTCTCATTTATTCTTTCTAATTTACAAGGCCAACTGTCATATTAGTAAATTTGAAAGCACTATTTTATTTCTAAACTACGTTTTAAAAAGTTTGTTTATTTTTTTGCCTTTATGCTCTGTTGGATTTGAAGAAGATTATTTTAAAACACAAAATACACTTGACCAGTTGGCTGCTGAGAAGAAGTTGTTTATCGTTTGGTTATTTGTGAGCCAAGCATAGCTTCCAGCATTATGGTAACCATCCAAAAGCTTAAAGGATGAGATGAGATAGTTCTTTAGCATCACAAGTCCTCCGTGACAGACCTGTAGCTCTCTTTAATTTTCTGCGGCATTAGTTTCAAGGGAGATCCAGCTGAGAGTAGACTTTAAACTATTCTGCTGCAATGTTTGTATTTCCTATTAGCAGTCTCTATATCTATAAATTTTACCCTTCTATTTTGCATATTAAAATATCTTAATTTGAATACAGCACATTTTTGGACTTTCAGTTATGGTTATAATTATTTCTACAATAGGCAGGGCTCACTGAGTTATTGATAACCTCGTCTCATCTATTTCTATGCTACATTAGGAATACAGTCTGCCTTCATATGCTTTAAATATTTTGTGTTCAAAGTGATAAAATCCTAAGGTGTTACTGATAAAATTTTGGAGCCTGGATGTGATATTTTTAGAGTTCACAAACTACTACAGGATGCAATATTTTTAGAGTTCACAAACTACTGTGGGAGTATAAATCCCAAATAAAGTCAGAAGCCTTCTTGTGTGGCCTCAAAGTTGCATATATCACAGAGAGAAATGAATATGTTATACCCGATTGTCTTGACTTAGGGGAGAGGACCAGGAAGTATCATTGGTTAAATTATATGACACAAAATTTTGTGTAGTCTATATACATTGAAAAATATTTTAATCTCATTTGATCTCATTTCATCTTTTTATTTATTTTTTTTCTTGAGATGGAGTCTCACTCTGTTGCCCTGGCTGGAATGCAATGGCGTGATCTCAGCTCACTGCAACGTCTGCCTCCCGGGTTCAAGCGATACTCTTGCCTCAGCCTCCCCAGTAGCTGGGATTACAGGCGCTTACTACCACGCCTGGCTAAGTTTTTGTATTTTTAGTAGAGACAGGGTTTCACTGTGTTGGCCAGGCTGATCTTGACATCCTGACCTCAGGTGATCTATCCGCCTTGGTCTCCCAAAGTGCTGGGATTACAGGCATCAGCCACCGTGCCTGGCTTCATCTTTTTAAGCTAGTTCCTATTTTTAATTTTTTATAATTTAGCTTATAAACCTACCTATTTTCAGTTGTGAAGTTAGATCTAGTCCCTTCAAGTCCTGTTATTAACAAGTAGAGTATCAGATGGATTGCTGCGACTGGAGCACCTGTTTGCGTTCTGAGGGCTCTGGCTTTGAGCATCCTTTCTTTTAATTTTGCATGTATTCCTGCTACTGTTATCATCTGGGCTGCCTTTGGAGAAATGTGTTCCAGTCAACATTTCTCGAAATTTGGTAGTAGAAATGGTTTCCATTTATTTTACCTATAAGCCATATCTGTTTTTGTGGTTTTAATATTTTCAGTAATGATAACCAAGTTGTTTTTGAATACTTGCTATTCCTAGGCATTATGCCATGCTTGGTATGCTACATGTTATATATAATTTAATTATACCTATGCCAGAAGTGTAGGCACTGTTGCTGTACCCATTTTATTGGTGAGCAAGTAGAGCCCTAGAGAGTTTAAATAACTCACCTAATAATTCAACCAGCTGTTAAATGATAAAGTTATGATATAAATGTGCTGAGTTCTTGTGGCTGGATACTTGCACTTTTGTTTTTACTTTTTATTGGGGCATCTTGTTGCAATGGCTGTTTTGTTTGCACTTTATGTTTTTTTGTGGGGGGAGGGGAGAGTAAGGTTTCAATAGACATTACTCAAATTCCCTGAATCACATTTTCTAAAATTGTAGTTTTTAGCCATAAATGGAGGACAGAAATAGTTTCCTTGAATATTAATATCCTGTTTATAGAACATGCTTTTTCTGCTAATGAAATTGTAGAGAGGAACTCAGGTCTTTAGAAGTTTGTGCCATCCATTTCTTTACTCTCAGTGCTTCCCATGTGGCAATGTAATTCTTCACAGAAGTCATTACTGTATGAGAAACAATATGTAGGATAAGATTATGATAAATGAAAGTAAACACTTTCTACATTAAGAAAAAAAGTATCTGTGGAGATAGTGTACCTGAGGAGGCACTTTCACAATTAAAGGGAAAGCTAAGGTAGACTGTACCTATGGACTTTCACAGAAATTACCCATTCTTCTGCTCATCCATCCAGTCCATTGGAGTTTGGATTGTGGGCTGAAAAGTGGAAGGAAGTGGTAATTATCTTACATTGTCAGGCTAGTTATATGTGATGTAAATCTCTTCATTTTCAAATTGTAGTAACTTATTTAAATATATATGTGTATATATATATTCGTTTTTAAATTCAGTTGAAAAATATTTAGATAAATATAAAATATTTATGATGCACATCTAAATAATGTATAAGACTGTAGGTATTTTGGAATTAGGCAACCGCTATAAGTATTTTACTATCTCTCTCCCTCTCTCTAGCATCTGTTCCCTTTTTTTTGTATTGTGCATAGTACTCTTGATGCAAAATGCTATTGTTACTTATAATTTTAGTTTTGGAGCGTACATATTTAGAGTTGAGCATTTTTGAAAGAAAATGAAATGTTGGGTATTTCTTGCCTTCAAAGTTAAGCACTTTCTAAAATGTTTTTAAATTGTTTCAGATATAAATTTGTTTTTCAGAGCAGCTTTAGTCAAATGTTGCTCCTCATGTTTAGTGTAGTGTAAGAAAGTGAGTCAAGAACTTCAAAATTTAATTGGACCTGCAGTATTTATTTATTTATTCTTTCACACACTCACCCTTCTTGTTTTAAGGAGTATAGGTCAAAAATGGTGGTCCCATATTCTCCATTCCTGCCCACTGCTGATAGTGGAATGCTGGTGGTTCTAGGGGAATTCCGGGACCATGCTGGCCCTTATGAAATACTGTGCAGGAAAGCAAGTGGAGGCTGTGGTTAGTGCAGCTTTCCTTTAGGCTCCATCCTTCAGTTCCTCAGAGTCCAAGAGTGGACAACATTTTTGTAATTTTTTATAAATGTGAAACTCCCCCCATCTATCTCCTTCTCACCTCTTTCTGCATGTTTTCTTAGGATAAAGAAGATAATCTAAGTAATACCTGGAAAGAAATTTTCTTTTTTTTTTTGAGACAGGATCTCTCTCTGTTGCCCAGACTGGATTGCAGTCGTCCAACTGTTGCTCACTACAGTCTCAAGCTCCTGGAATTAATCAGATCTTTGTATTGTAAAACAATTTTAGGCTGGGCACAGTGCCTCACACCTATAATCTCAGCACTTTGGGAGGCCAAGATGGGAGGATTTCTTGAGGCCAGGAGCTTGAGACCAGATTATGAGCAACATAGTAAGATTCAGTCTCTACAAAAAATAAAAAAAATTAACCATGTGTGGTGATGTGTGCCTGTAGTCTCAGCTACTCGGAAGGCTGAGGTGGGTGGATCACTTGAGCTGGGCAGGTTGAGGCTTCAGTGAGCTATGATTGTGCCTCTGCACTCCAGCCTGGGTGACAGAGCGAGGCCCTGTCTCCCACAAAATAATAAAGAAAACTTAAAACAAAATTAAAATATTATTTTAAGAACGAAATGAGACAATTTTAAAGCCAACATTTGATGTATGATCATTCTTAACACTGTATAGTATTTCTTAGTGAACCAACCATCTCTATGAAAATATAATTTGTGATCAAAGATTATATCATCGTTTTGAATTCAAGAAATGCCTTCCCATGTGATGGGATCCTTGTGTAGCAGTGACTACATACCAGAAATTATTGTCATTACACGCCTAAACTATGGTTCCATGTTAGATTAAGAATGAGAAGTTGGAAATTTTATTACTCATGATTGAGTGGAGGCTAGGCTGGTGGTGCACACTTGTAATTCCATATTTTGGGAGGCTTAGGCAGGAGGATCATTTGAACCCAGGAGTTTAAGACGTACCTCGGCAATATAGTGAGACCTTGTCTCTCCAAAAAGTTAAAAAATTAGCTGAGTGTGTTGGCTTGCATCTGTAGTCTTAGGTACTTGGGAGTCTGAGGTGGGAGGATCACTGGAGCCCGGGAGGTGGAGGTTGCAGTTAGCCAAGATTGTGCCATTGCTCTCCAGCCTGGATGACAGAGTGAGACCCTGTCTCAAAAAAAGAAAAAGGAAATTGAGTGAGTAGAATTTGGGCATTGAGGTGGGTAGGTATAACCATGAGAATAGGTTCCCATCCTCATCTCCACAATTTATTTGTTACCATTTCTGCAAATCCCTGTTTCTTCTTTCAATCAGTAAGAGGTTAACCTGGCTGTTGTCTCTAGCTTGTTCCTTTCAGCTTTAAAATGCTGTATCCAGAATTTTTCATGGCTTCCTTCTCTGTCAAAGTGGATTAGGAACAGCTGAGAAAATTGTTTCAAACAAGCACCCTGGATGTGCTTGAGTTTTGCTAATCTTTCTCTTCTCCTTGGATTCCCTGGTTGACTCTCTGGACAGATCCGGTGGCTTCAGAGAAATCTGTGCCCCTTTTAGTTTGATCAGACCTGCGTCTCCAGGAGAGATTTTTGAGCAATCCTTTTTCATATTGGATCCCTTTATGTTCATAGTCTGATACAGATCCATACTCCTGCGATTATTTTTCTTGTTTGATTTATAAAGATCGTTAACAAGATACTGGCCAGTTATAGGTTATAACTTAAAACTTAAATGTCATGCTTCTGATTTTGCCAGTGTATCAACTTGAAGGGTTTGCTGCCGTGACAGGAATTGTATTTGGAAACTTAATTGTAATTTTCAGATTCTTTCTAATATAGAAATTTTTCTATATTAGAATTCCACCATGAAAATTTTTTGGCATATTCAGCATTCTTGAGTTTCTCACCAAATTAAATGAATTTTATTATCTAGAAGATACTGAGTATGTATCAGAATGACTGGAAAAGGCATTATCAAATGTGGAGAATGATATAGTTCATTTTTCAGGTCAGAATGAGTTTTAAGAACTATGGATAATACCTTTAACATTTCAAAGGAAAAATCTTAGTAAAAATTTGATGTGTGTGTTAGGATATTTTATTTTGTATATTATTAATTTGTTGGATAGTTAATTTGCTTGGATAGATTATTTTAAAATTGTTTTACTTATTCCTGTTCAAAATTTTAACTCAGTTGAAAATTGGCTGGGCACGGTGGCTCATGCCTGTAATCCCAGCACTTTGGGAGGCCGAGGCAAGCGGATCACCTGAGGTCAGAAGTTCGAGACCAGTCTGCTGAACAGGGCGAAAAAGCCTGTCTCTACTAAAAATACAAAAAATTAGCCAGGCGTGATGGCGGGCGCCTGTATTCCCATATACTTGGGAGGCTGAGGCAGGAGAATTGCTTGAACCCTGGAGACGGAGATTGTGGTGAGCCGAGATTGAGCCACTGCACTCCAGTCTGGGCCACAAGAGTAAAACTTCGTCTCAAAAAAAAAAAATAAAATAAAATAAAAAGAAAGTTGACATTTAAAAATGAAATATTAAGAAATTTGAGCTAAATTGGTGCTACAGTATGTCTTTTGGCATTCAGAATCTCTGGATTCTGACCAGTGTTTCTGGTTGCAGGCTCCACCATAGTTTAGCAAACTATTTATTATCACTAATGATCCCAATGTGGTTGTTTTGACAACAAATGTATGGATGTTTGAGTTTCCTCTTTGTCTTGCCATAGTTCTGTTATAACAGCTTTATAAACACATACTCTTTCCTTTGTCTTTTCCACACCTCTCATTAATAGTTATTAAGAATGTGGGGGAAACATGTTAGCAAAAAGGAAAAGTAAGATGTACACATGTACCAGTGCTGATTTATGTGCTGGATACTGGCTTAGGAATTACAGATAATATAGGAACAGATTGCTTGGCATCAGTTCTACAACATTAGGCATTACATGTAGGAAGTTGCTTTGCATGGATTTCAAATATTGCTTTTTATACTTAGGAATAGACGTGCACCTAGGGTAAATGATAACGAATACTGTGTTTGGAATAAAAGCCTAGATTTCCTTATTTAAAGAAGAGTCTTAATAGGCATTTAGTTTATTTAAACTAATAGCAACTGCCAAATTTTCTGCCTTCATTTACAAGTTGGTGATTAAACCTGCTTTTTGTGTGTGTGAGTCATTTTATTTCACCCTTATCTGTCTCTCTTTTTTTTCTGTTTTTATTTAGTTTTTAGAAGATGAATGAATGAAGGTCAGAAAGTACAGATCATATTTATAGATCACCTTCTGGTTGTTATCTTCTCACTTTAGCTATGGCATTGCTTCCAAGGTCATACTCTGGTGTATCCATAAGGAGGTACAAAAGATAAACTCCTGCCACAAAGGCAGTAAGGAGTCTGCTACATTAAATCAGTAATATGATTGCTGATAATTTTAGCAAGCTTCTTGTAATTAAAATTATTCTGGCCGGGCGCGGTGCCTCACACCTGTAATCCCAGCACTTTGGGAGGCCCAGGCGGGTGGATCACGAGGTCAGGAAATCAAGACCATCCTGGCTAACATGGTGAAACCCCGTCTCTACTAAAAATACAAAAAATTAGCCGGATGTGGTGGCGGGCGCCTGTAGTCCCAGCTACTCAGGAGGTTGAGGCAGGAGAATGGCATAAACCCAGGAAGCGGAGTTTGCGGTGAGCCGAGATTGCGCCACTGCACTCCAGCCTCTGCAGCAGAGCGAGACTCCGTCTCAAAAAAAATTATAAGCCATTATTATTAATTTTACTTCAGTCTCCTAATTTTAGATTAAATATCCTGAAAATAGTTCCCTTCGTTTTTTGTGTATCGTTTCCTGGAGAAATAATTAAGTAGAACATTGAATTTTCTTTTACTGTAATTACAGTGTTGAAAAATGTGAAATGTAAAATCTTAACATCTCATGGGCATATTTGAAACCATATGATACATGGAGGTTCTGAATGAAATGTATATGCATTGAGTATTTTGTATTTCAAAATATGGTATGATTTCTCATAATTCTTTAAAAAATTGAAATTTTTGCACTGAAGTGAAGTGGAAACATAGTTGGGTTTCCTATGCCAACATAGAAATGTTTATTACTTCTGTAATGTTCATGAAACCCCAGTTCTGACTTCTGCAACATAGGGATATAGTCTTGCCAAGAAATCTGACCATCAGCTAAATAGCTGTTTCTGGGAGATAAAGCCTTGGAGTTGCAGCTTAGTATGCTGGGAATGAGCTTCTATCTCAAGGCATTGGGTGGGTTCTACATGATTTTACTGAATTGTAATAAGCTTGGGGAGGGCTGAGGTGGGAGAAGACACTTACTTTCCCTACCCTGAAAGAGATTTTCTCCATAGCCAGGATACCACTACCAGGGAGCAGCAAATTAATATGCATTTCCCAGCCGGAGTGGCTTTTTGACACCTGATGCTGTGGCGGTACATTTAGATGATAAGGAAAATCCCTGATCACAGCAGGAACATCTGTTTTTTTCTGGCAAGAAGGAAAATTTCCCACCTAGCACAAAGCTGAGCAGCTATTTGGGGCAGCCTCATAAGTGGAGGATTAAAGTTATAATTTAAAAAAGGGAGAATAATTTCTTATGGCATTTTTCTTGTATAATCTTTTAGATAAAGTAATAATTCTAACAAATTTATGACATTAGTAAGTTTTATAATCATTAGAATTGTGTATATTTGATTTAAAATTTTTGGTTTATAGTTATAATTTGATTCATAAGTGAGTGTATATAGTCTTGAATAGACTAGTTACGACTGCCATATTTTAACAATTATTTACACTAAAGCAAACATTTTCAAATTGAAAATAGAGTGCATGATGTATATTTCAATGGACAGTGGTGAGTATCTAGTATAAATTGTGTTGTAGAAAATATTTAATACATTGTATGCTGCGATGTTTATCATAAATACAGACACACAGCTTTACAGGCCTACAGTCCTTGTATGCACTTGATACACATTGTATGCAGTAGATGGTGAACTAGATTTGTGGCCAGATTTCAGGATTGGGAGGAAGAAACATGACTGAAACGCTAGTAGGATCTGCATGATGCTGTCAGAAATATAACAAGTATGTTGATAGGAATTAATAGTGTATTTTAAAAATTCTTCAATTGATTGATAATTCAAGATTGCTGTAAATAACTGCAGTTTTCATACATTATACATAAGTCAATATATGGATTCATTATTGATTTTACATGAATTAGGAAAATTGCTTTGTTATGAGAGTGAACGCCAGTTTTAGTTTTATTATCCATGAACTCAAAGTTGATTCCACAATTATAAAATTGTGGAATTCTTCAAATGTAGTGGAAAATTGCAGACCTTGCTGTCTTCAGCCGTTCTGTCTCTTAATCTGATTATTGTGTGTTGCTGTGCTGCAGGTACTGCATGTCATAATTGACTTACATGGAGAAACAGTGTACTATTTTTTCTATGCGATTGGAAATAATCACATTTGCCAGAGACATCATATGCTGTAGGTGTGACATGAAATTGAAATAGGCATATAACAGTGGTATACATCTTTTAGTATAAATCTAAAAATACAATCATTACATTTCACCGAAAATACATTTTACTAAAGTTTATCTTAATACCTCTTCGAAGTATTCCCTAAACAATTTTTAAAACAACTTATCAAAATATTCTTTTAAAATTCCAGGATTCTGAAACCATGTGAAATAGGCAACATAAAAAATATTCACCCAGGTTGGTGTAAGCCACTGTGCTAAGTGCTTGGGTTTAAAGGTGAACGATGATTTCCCCAGGCTTCCCTGTAAGAGTAGAAATAGCAGTTTTTAAAGTTAACTAAATTATAAGTTAGAACCATAATTAAAGTAAAATTAGAACAGAGTGGTAACAGAAAGCATGGCATGATTAGTTCTATTGAGAATCAGGAACTACTTGTTAGAAAGTAGCATTTGAACTGGGCTTTGGAGAATGTTCAGTATTTCTATAGGAGAAATGATATTGGAAGTCCAGGTCTCAAAGAAAGCAAGAATGAAGGTGAAGAAATTTGTGTGGCACAGCAAGCACCATTGTCTGAAATTCCCTCTGGTCTGCCTACAGTGTTTGCTGGAGGTCTGATGTGACCCAACATACGTTTTAGGAAACTCCTCTGCCAGAAAGTGGTGCAGAACATTTTTAGAGAGGCTGCGACTAGAGCCTGTGTCCAGTTAGAAGGCCACTGTTAAAATGTCAGGTCAGAGACAAGCTGATCCTGAACTAGGTTTATGACCGAGGACCAAAATCAGCAAAAATGTTGGATCAATAAGACCTAGAAGCTGTGGAGATCAAACATGGAGGAAAGAGAGTAAAACTAATTCTAAATATTTTAGGGAATGGTGTCTGAGCAAAATAGGGAGCTCAGTTTCGAGGTGTCTTTGGGACCTCTTGTTGGAAACTGAGATCATGAATCCAGGAAACAGTTTCGTTTTCGTGACTTATGCCTGAAAGTTGTCAGGGTGGGATGTGGTGAAATTGTGCAGTTTTTGAGCTTGTCCAGAGAGGTAATACTCAGCAGTTCATAGAGCTAACAAGACCATTTACGGGAAGAGGAAAAGTGGCATAGATTCAGGAAGGAGCAGGGGGGTGGGTACCAGTAGCATACTGGATTCCAGACACCAAAAGGTGACAATTGTGTGGAGCCTGATCTCTTCATTTCAAAAGTAGACTCGTTTTCTTTTCAAGTGGTATTTTGTCACTATGCAAATATCCAGTTATCTATCAACTCTTAAAATGGTTTTAGTATGGTTATCTTTGCCTGAATTAATTATTTCATTAGGAATTGAAAATGGTCATATTTCTAATTCTGTTATTAGTTCTATTTCTATTATTTGGCATTCTTCTGAAAAGACAAGTTTCCCCTCATCAACTGGTACTGTTGATGTCTCTGAAATACAGTTCCTACTGAAAAGAGAGGGTAGATTTTAAAAAATACTTTTGGTTTAATTATTCATTTTCTAAGTAAGCAGTTGGTGTAATAATCACCTCAAATGGTGGGAAATGAGTATGAAAGCCTGGTCCCTAGTCAATGATAGCCTCAATTTTTATTTTTGACATAAAAATTATACTTGCATTTCAGTGTACTTTAAATCCTCCTTCTCTTTGTAGACACATAAGGTTCTGTCACTAATAAATAAGGTTCTGTCGTTAGTAAGTTTACCCTTTATGACTTACCTGAATTTCTATGATTTATAAAAAATTCTTATCAGAATAAGCTTATATCTATGGACTATCATATGAAACAGTATTTCCTTTCGTTTTTTCTGAAGCTTAAGTTTTAAGGAGAGACTTAGTATCTTGAGATACGGTGAACTTTAGTTTCTAGTTTGCTTCCTTAGTTAGTTTTTTGTCCATGTCTTCTCCTTGCCATTTCTATTAAAAAACAAACAAACAAACAAACAAAAAACTTGCTGCTAAAGTTCCATCTCGCTGAGTTTTTAAAGATTTTATTTCTTGCAGGTTAATTCTTAAAGTTTATAAAGTTTCATGTCCAAAGTTTATGTTGGTAAATGTTTATCAATTTTTTTTTTGTTTGAACATATGTCCCAATATTGACATAAACCCAAGACTATGAATTCATTTTTAAGTTTTATTCCCTGATGGAACTCATGAAGGAAGAGCAAATAGTATCCTGATCTATAACTAAGTTATACACACTGCAAACCTATTCTATTGCACTTTTTTGTTTGTGTTTGTATTGAGTGTTCATATAGTTTAGCACATGAAGAGTAAGTATCAATCCCACATGTAATACTTATAGTCAGATTACTCTTAACAGTGTTACTAAAGACAATATGTTAGTACTTCTAACTTGGTGTACTGAGTTAAGTGGATCCAACTAACGGTAATATTTTACTTTGTTCTTGTAGGAGATGATTTAGATTTAGTCATTGAACTAAAAAGTATGACTCTCCTAGTTTATCCTAGGTTTCTCATTTCTTTTTAGAACATTGAAATGAAGTTTTACAGCTCATAAGCCAAAGGAAGTTACTATAATTTTTTATTTGAAAGAAATATCAAGTAGCATTTGGTTGTTCTGGGGAGTATTAAAAACTTAGTTGATAAATATTTATTTATGTAAAGACATCACTTGTCATATTCATGTCACAGTGAACAATTATGTATCTATTATGTAACAAATAATTGTGAAAGGCCAGTTTTTTCCCTGATACTTGAATTAATGCTGACTACTAACTTGTGAAGTAGGTGATGGAAACAACCTGGATAATCTAAATCTCTTATCCAAAAATCACAAAACCATAAGGCTTTGAAGAAAGGGCAGATTTATTAGTCTTCCTTATTTTTAGCATTTCTGATGAATTAAGATGGTACCTCATAATTTAGTTATGAGACTGGAAAGAAGAGAATATGCTCCAGTTGAGAAAGAGTGAAAGTCTCATATAGAAGTTCACTTTTCGGTGCACGTACTTGGTTTAGGTGATTGATTTGGGTAGGAGTGCAAAGTGTAGTGTTGCGTCTGTTGTGTGCCGTGTGTGCCCTTCCTGCTGTAATTATTAGACTTGCCTGTCCTTGGCACATGGTTATAATTCCAAGGTCTAATCTGGGTGGAATGTTCTCAATCAGCTATTTTGTATAGGATTGGAAAGATGTTTTAAATATGTAGAATCATTTTTCTGCTACTTTTGAAAAACCAGGTGCATTACTGATTTGCAAGGTCTGGTTTTTTACAAGACGCCTTTTTGTTTCTTTTTGAATAGAAAGATGAAAACTACAGAAGCCTCCCACGGGATACTAGTAACTGGTCTAACCAATTTCAGAGAGACAATGCTCGCTCGTCTCTGAGTGCCAGTCACCCAATGGTGGGCAAGTGGCTGGAGAAACAAGAACAGGTAACATGACAAATCCTTATATGTGCGTCATTGCTGTAACATCCTGTCCCATACCCCAAAGATATTTCTCCCATCTCAATCATTGGTGATGATTAAAAGTAAATTATTTTAACAAACTTTAGTTAAGTACCAGTCTCTATGTCAGGGTTTAACATAAATGCAGGATATTTCTGGTTGGTCTCTGATCACAGATTTATTGTGAGCGGTTATGAATATCTGCAGTAGTTTCTGAAGGTTCAGGGCTTTAGAGTTTGTAATGCAGAGGTGCAGATGTTTGGCAGTGAATCGTGCTGTGAGTGAGTAGACTTTCAAGACTCTTCTTTTCTTTGATAGGCAATAATTCAAGGGATCTGAAGATGCAAATTAAAACTTTCTGTTTTATCTAACTTCACTGTACAAGAGAAATATATCCTGTGGTGTTGTTTTAGAATTTAGATTACTGTATTTTGTCATGTTTGGGCACTTATCCGTTCATAAATTTCAAGGACCTATTTTAGGTTTATCAGTCTTTAGAGTTATCTATTTCACTGTGCAGTGCATCCACCTACAATTCATGAAATCAGAATTGTTTACCACTCAGAAATAATTGTTTTCTGCCTTGGAAAGAATGACTGTTTACAAAGTTGTTGCATCACTGTTAGAAAAGTCCTCCTTTCATATGACGACTCAGAATGTATCTGATGAGTTAATTCTTTTAGTGTTTTTTTTTAATGCCTTAGTTGTTTGTTACTGACTCACAATGGGTTTTTTTGGTGGAAGGGAATCCCAGTGTTTTATAATTTTAATTGTGCTTTCTCCCAGCTTTATTGAAGTATAATTGACAAGTAAAAATAGTATATATTTAAAGGGTACAGTGTGAGGTTTTGATATATGTATATATTAGTAAAATGATTGACACAATCAAGATAATTTATCCGTCACATTATATAGATATAATTTTGTGTGTATATGTGGTGAAAACACTTGAGATCTACTCTGTTAGCAAATTTTTAAAATTTTAATTTAATTTAATTTTTTTGAGATAGGGTCTTGCTCTGTCACCCAGGCTGGAGTGCAGTGGTGCAATCATAGCTCACTGTAGCCTTGAACTTCTAGGCTCAAGTGTTCCTCCTACCTCATCCTCCCTGGTAGCTAGGACTATAGGTACCACCATGCCCAGCTAATTAAATTTTTTTTTTTTTTTTTTTTTGTGGAGATGGGGGTCTCACTTTGCTACCCAGGCTGGTCTTGAACTCCTGGCCTCAAGCAGTCCTACTGCCTTGGCCTCCCAAAGTGTCATGGTTATAGGCATGAGCCACTGTGCCTACCTTCTTAGCAAATTTCAAGTATAAAATATGTTAATTAGACTCACCATGCTATATGTTAGGTCTCCAGAATTCATTCATCTTACAATTGAAAGTTTTTACCCTATGGCCAATATTTTTCCTTTTTTCACACCCCACTCCCTGTGGTAACTGCCATTCTACTCTATTAGCATAAGTTCATTTTCTTTCTCCTCCAAGATTCCACTTATAAGTAAAATCATACAGATTTTGTCTTTCTGTGTTTGGCTTATTTCTCTTAGCATAATGCCCTTTAGGTTCATCCATGTTGTCACAAATGTCAGAATGTCATTTTTTATGAAAGGCTGAATAATATTCCATTTTATACATTTATGTGCACACAGACACACACACACACAGTGTATATCACATTTTTTTAAATCCATTCATCTGTTGTAGGTCACTTAGGTTGTTTCCATATCTTGGCTATTGTGAATTTATGTTTCCGTGTACATGGAATTGCAAATATGTCTTTGATATAGTGATTTTATTTATTATGGATATATACGCAGAAGCGGAATTGCTGGATCATATGGTAGTTCTATTTTTGAGGAGGCTTCATACTGTTTCATAGAGGCTGTCCCAATTTACATTACCACCAGCAGTATACCAGGGTTTCCTTCTCTTCGCATCCTTGCTATCACTATATTTTGACTTTTTTTTTTCTTTTCTTCTTTCTTTTTTCTATTTTTTTGAGATGGAGTCTTGCTCTGTCGCCCAGACTGGAGTGCGGTGGTACGATCTCGGTTCATCACAACCTCTGCCTCCTGGGTTCAAGCAATTCTTCTGCCTCAGCCTCCTGGGTAGCTGGGATTACAGGTGCCTACCACCACGCCTGGCTAAATTTTTTTGTATTTTTAGTAGAGATGGGGTTTCACCATGTGGCTTAAACTGGTCTCGATCTGTTGACCTCGTGATCTGCCCACCTCAGCCTCTCAAAGTGCTGGGATTGCAGGCATGAGCCACGGTGCCCAGCCTTTTTTTTTTTTTTTTTTTTTTTTTGAGACAGAGTCTTGCTCTGTTGCCCAGGCTGGAGTGCGGTGGCGCAATCTCGGCTCACTGCAACTTCTACCTCCTGGGTTCAAGCAGTTCTCCTGTTTCAGTCTCCAAAGTAACTGGGATTACAGGCACACACCACCATGCCCAGTTAATTCTTTGTATTTTTAGTACAGATGGGGTTTCACCATGTTGGCCAGGGTGGCCTCAAACTGCTGACCTCAAGTGATACACCCGCCTCCGCCTCCCAAAGTGCTGAATTCAGGCGTGAGTCACTGTACCCGGCCATATTTTGGTGTTGTGATAACAGCCATCCTAACAGTATGAGGTGATGTCCTACTTTGCTTTTGATTTACATTTCCCTGGTGATGAGTGATATCGAGCTTTTTTCAGTGCTCTTAATAAAAAGCCACATGTTTGTTTAGTTGGTCACTTATTTTCTTTTTCGTTTTTTTTTTCTTTTTTGAGACGGAGACTCACTCTGTTGCCCAGGCTGGAGTGCAGTGGCACGATCTTGGCTCACCGCAACTTCCACCTCCCCGGTTCAAGTGATTCTCCTGCCTCAGCCTCCCGAGTAGCTGGGATTATAGGCACGTGCCTGTACAAAAACCATGTCCAGCTCATTTTTGTATTTTTAGTAGAGGCAGGGTTTCACCATGTTGGCTAGGCTGGTCTCGAACTCCTGACCTCAGGCAATCCACCTGCCTCGGCCTCCCAAAGTGCTGGGATTACAGGTCTGAGCCACCGCACCCAGCCAACTTACTTTCTTTAAAAAGTTTATGTGGATGGAAAACAAGGTGAGTGCTCAAAGAAAGTTTAGTTACTTTAGTAATTTTTAAAATTATTAATAATTTTGTTGACTAAATACTGGAATAAATTGTTTTTCAATTTAGATTAATGATAGCTGTAGAATAAAATCATAAATGTTTTACATATTTCATCTCAGCCTATGTTTTATGGTATAAAGATCCTAAAATAACTTTGTGGATGTAGGGTATTCAAATATGAAATAGCAAAAAGGGACAGTTTGCCTTGCCCACCCAGATGGCACAGGAAATGTCCTAATTTTATCATATATTAAGTGTTAGCACACAAACATTGTGTGATGGAAATAATTTTAAATAATAAAACAACCATGGCAGTTCTTTGAAGGAAACATAATTTTCTCAACATGACTCAGATTTTTAAACTAATTGATATTGGTATCTTATTATTACTTTGAAATGAATGTTTTTAAGATTTAGGTAGTTTCTCATGGGCCCAGGAGTCAGACTGAGTGGTTACTAGCTGTTTACCATATATGAGATTGGGCACATTACTCTACTTGTCCATACATCAGTTTACTCTTCCAGCAAATAGGGATACTTGTAGACCTTGTCTCAGGGATTGCTATGTAAAGTGATACAATACCCGCCAAAGGCTTAGAATCAGGCCTGGTACCTAGAAATATTCAACGTATTAATATAATAGGACCGGTAGCAGATAACCTGGGATCTGGAATGAGGAAATGTTTGGCATATATGTAGCAGGAAGTCTGGAGCTAGGGAAGATGTGGGGGTTAAGTCTGTAGCTTAGCAACTTCACTCACATTTTTTCAGGGAGCCTTCCTGAAGGCCACCTTAGCTCTGTGCTCTAGCTTGTCCTTTTCTTTCAGAGCCACATCCTTGCACAAAGGAAGGGGAACAGGGCCTTTGTCTTCTTTTTGTGGCTCTTTTTAAAAGCAAATACATTTTTCCTAATAACTTCCTGACAGATCTCTGACTGTGTTTGTTGGCTGGAATTACCCTACTCTTCTGCCCATGTCAAAATCAAAGGGAGTGAAAGCACCAGTACAGGTTTCGATGGATAGAGCTTTGACCCCTGGAGCTGGGGCTGTGGTGGGAGCCCACTTCTTTATCTTCCCTGAAACACAGTTGCCCATCACTGCACACAGTCGCATCTGTTAAGCAAGGGATGCGTGGGCAGGGATAGGGAGTGACAACCAGAAGTTGGTGAATATGAATGTGCTAAATAGGACCTTTTTTTGTTTGTTTTTTAAACTCCAAAATTGGTAGAAAAAGATTGGTAGCCCAGAGTTTCTAAAATATGATACAACTTAATTATATTATAAAGATATAACTTTTATTTTTCTATTGTCATTGTAGACCTGTTTTTAAGGAAGTAGTATATTCTTTGTAATTTTGTTATAAAATAGTTTCTTTTTTAAGCAAAAGGAATGGCATCAAGAAGCCACACACAGCAAAGACTGAGCATTGATTTGCTTCTGTTGAAGTTATTTGAGTTAGTTGTCTAGGTAGACTGAGAGGGTACCTAAGTCTAAAAACATCTTCTTTGGCTTAAGTGTAAAAAAAATGATGCTCCATTCCTGCAGTTTGATTTGAGCAAGACTGTATACTAGAAGAGTAGAAGCCATTGATGTTTTCACATCCGGCAGAATAATTAATTAAAGTAAAATCTATTGAAGAGGACAAGAACCACAGAAACAAAACAAAACTCCCTCTCAAATTTTTTCAGAAGTAAGCACTATTGTTTGTGTAGAAGAGGAGTCTTAGGTTATGCTTTATACACTAAAAATCTATTCCAACTATTCCCATTTAATTATGGATTTATTCTGTTAAGCATTCCCAGAAGTCATCTGACTTTAATGACCTGATGTCTCTTCTGAGGCTTTCTTTTTCTCTCTAGTTTTTGCTATTAAACATAATAAAGAGGATTGCATCATGTAGATGAAAAAATATTTTGTATGCTTAAAAAAAAAAAACAAAAAACCCTCTGCCTTTCCAATGCGGGAACGCCAGGGTAGAACTGATGGCCATCTTCCTTAAATTGTGTGGTCTGGAGCAAGATCAGCAGAGTTCTAGATTTTATGTGCCTCCAGTGGTTTTGTTTTGGCTCTGTTTTCTACTTAGTACTTATCTCTCATTATCTGTTTCTGAAGGCAGTTATGACCTTATCAGCTTTGCCAGTGGGAATAAGCAGAAGGAATGGAAAGACAAGAGTGCTTTAAAGTGCTAAGCTAGCCGGCCCCTCTAGAAGTCTGGAGTGTCTTATTCTTTGGATGGTATTGATCCTACTTATGGGGATAGTGAATCTTCTTTCTATAAGAATATTGCTTAGTTTCACTCCAGTAAGAAAAGATAGGTTATATATCTTATTAGAAGTCTGTAGCAGCAAACACAATATGATTTCCTAAAAGAGTAGTCGGGGTTTTCAGTGACTAATCACCTTGTTCAGAGTAGCCCATAGCTGAATCCTACATCAGAGTCATCTCACAAGGTAGAGGACTGTGTATCTCTTAAGCATCCTTTTATGTCAATCTTGACATAAGAGGGGAGATCTCAGAGAAAGCAAAAGGTTTGAAAACTAAATGGTTTGTAGTTGTCTTACTTTGAACACATTTTTATGCTTCTGAAATTTTGACTCTGACACTCAAGAAACAAACAAACAAACAAAAAAACAACACTTTTAGTTTTGATGTTTGACAGTATTTTAAGAAGTTCAAATTCCATTTTAATGGTAACTGTTTCCCTGACTCAGCATAGAATATAGTTTGATATTGGCAGATAATAGGTCATAAGCTGACTTTGTTCTTATATCCCCATACTTTATTGCAACTAATAAATTCCACAGAAGAGGCAGCAGGAACTTTGTGATACATGATTGGAAGAATTTAGGACCAGAAGGTAGAGGGACCTTAAGGAAAACATAAGCTAATTGGGAGCCTGCCATTTTCACAACCTTCTCTTGATGAATAGGCCTGAGCCCAATTAGCAGAAACAGCAAGGAGGCACAAGGCATGTTCCAACCGCTGCTTAAACTCTGTTATAGGGGAATGACTGCCCTGACCTTTAGAGCAAAATTCATGTTTTAGGGCTCTGTCCATCAAGAAAAACATCATTTAGTTGGAGATTATACAAACTGAGGCAAACTGGAGGGAAAACTAACTTAAATGTTTATTGATGAAGACACAATGCCAATGTGTACCTCACTTTTGTACCTTTGGCAGCCACAAAGGAATCCCACCATCCGGTGTCAAGTCTCAAAGTCTCAGAGGCCAGCGTTTTGGGAGCAATGATGATGCCTTTTCCCTTTTTATTTTATATACTTTTGTCACTTTCTGGAGCTGTGATGCTTTTTCTTTATACTTTTGAGAATATTTATGCATTATAAACGGTATTCACATGATACATGGTATGCTTTGGCTATGTCCCCACCCAAATCTCATCTTGAATTGCAACTCCCACAATTTCCACATACTGTGGGAGGGACCTGGTGGAAGGTAATTGAATCATGGGGGCAGGTCTTTCCCATGCTGTTCTCGTGATAGTAAGTCTCATGAACTGTGATGGTTTTAAAAATGGGAGTTTCCCTGCACGAGCTCTTTGCCTGCCACTATCCATGGAAAACGTGACTTGCTCCTCCCTGTCTTCCGCCATGATTGTGAGGCCTCCCTAGCCACATGGAACTGTATTTCCATTAAACCTCTTCCTTTTGTAAATTGCCCAGTCTCGGGTATGTATTTATCAGCAGCATGGGAACAGACTAATACAATACACAATATATAAGTTATATTCACAAATTATTTGAAAAGGTAAGTTTCTATGAGTTTAATTTTTTGTTTTCATTATAATTTACAGCCAAATTCTTGAAGATTGAGGGCAAAAGTAAATTTAAAAATAGTGAAAAAAACGTTTTTCAGCATATCCAGGTTTTATGGAGGCAGTTTTTAAAAAAATGTGTTTTTCTCCAGGCTAGTCAATGTAATTGTGGAAGTAAGTTTTGCCTAGGTTTTAGCTTGTTCTTATAAAATGGTGAGTGTCTGGGATGATCAACCTGTGGTTCCTGTGTCCACACGACTTACCAGAGTTGTTTTTTTTTCCACTGATCTGCCTACATAGAGGAAAATCCTCTTCCTTGCCCAAGTGCTTACTAGCCTTTTCTAAATGGGGGGAAAAAAAAAAAGTTCTGATTTCCCTGAGATCTAGAACTATCTAGCTGACATAAAGAAGGTGTTTTCTGGAGTATGAAATGATAATTTTTTCTTATCTTTTTTCTGTTTTAATCTTTAAGAGGCAGGGTTCTTGCTCTGTTGCCCAGACTGGAGTGCAGTGGTGCAGTCATAGCTCACTAAAGCCTCAAACTTCTGTGCTCAAGCAATCGTCCTGCTTTAGCCTTCTGAGTAGCTGGGACCACTGATGTGCACCATCACGCCTGACTAATTAAAAAATTTTTTTTTTGTACAGGTGGGGTCCCACTATGTTTCCTAAACTGGTCTCAAACTCCTGGCTTCAAGTGATTCTCCTGCTTTGGCCTCCCAAAGTACTGGGATTACAGATGTGAGCCACGATGCCTGTATTTTCTTTCTTTTCTTTCTTCCTTTTTTTTTTTTTTTTGACAGATGTGAGGCTTTTTAAACGTTGCCCAGGTTGGCCTCGAACGTTTAGCCTTGCCTCCTTGTGTGCCAGGACAACCGGCCTGAGCCACCGTGGCTTCCCCCAATGCCTGTGTTTTCTTAATTACAGTAGGAGGTGGTTTATTCAGCAATCTGATTACAGTAGCTTCAGATCGGTCAGGAAAATGACTGAGGGGTCACAGCATTAAACCGTGGAAGAGCTATAGAAATTCTGATACAGGAATAGATAGGGCTTCATGTTATCTGCCATCATTGGTGAGACTTAAGGATAGATTCTGATGCTGCCAGATAGTAATTAAAATGTGTTTTTTGGGAGGTTGTTAATTCTGTAGCCTGTAGTCAATGAGGATCCAAATGACTGTTCATATTATTTGGTTAAAAATAAGCCCGTTGCCTCCAAATTCTGAAAGTTCTGTGAAAAGGAAGGGGATTTTTTAATATTATTTACCAGTTGGCAAACCTTCATAAAATTTGTAGAGAAGCAAAATAATTGTGTTTGTCTCTAGCAACACCAAATGTAGAAACTAAAAACATCAAGATTATTTTAAAATTAAACTTAGTTTTCGTTATAAAATACCAGAGCTTTTATTTTATAAGAGAAATCTGTCATGTTCACAATAACACCCAAAATAAAACCAGAACAACCTTTTAAGAGACTTGTTACCTGGATATATTAATGCCAATAGCAGATTATTTTGTTGTGCTTTGATAATAGAATGCTTGCTATTCTAACACATGTGTTAAAAAAAAATTTTTTTTAAACAATGATGAAAACACCCTATATGTATGGGACACATTATTTTCCATGATCCCTACATATTTTCTGCTTTTATTATCCAAGAATTCTGGACTAGAAACCGCAATGGAAGCACAGGACCGGAGTGTGGAGCTCTGGTGCGCGTTCTTCTTAAAAGGACACACATATTTTCTGGGGAGCTTCCAGTCATGTGCAGGGTTACTTTTAGGAATACCAGATGGCATTTTACTTTTCCATATATTTAACAACACAAGACATAGTGAGTCTGGGAAGCATGTTTCAGGGTTTGAAACCTGCCCGTCCAATGAGTGTATCCTGTTTTCTGACCCCTAAGACTGGTTGTATGGAAAGAATCAAAGATAGATAAACCATGTGGACTTCATTTTCGTTGTATACAAAATAGGGAAGATCATACCCATTTGGCAGATGTTAACTTTGTAGGCAAAGCTGAAGTGACATAGCACACATTTCAGTGCAGACTCAGTTTCTTGTGTATGAAGACACTCATAAGATGTTTTCTTTCCTATCTTTTTAGGTAACATTAGGTTTATTGGTTACACCTCAACAGCTCCCTCATGTATTGGGTATCTCATTTTCTTAAATTTTATTTTTCTCCTTCCGTATTGGAAGTACCATTTGGTATCCTGGGGTGGTTTATTTTCATCCCTGGTGTATTTCTAAAGCCCCCATTGTCATTTCACAATTTGATTTTTACTTCGGTGGCATCTTATCAGACTTAGAATAAAATTTAATCTTTTAAAATCATCTCTGGTTCTTTTCTGAACAACATAATCTGACACAAAAATGACATCAGTGTTAATCTCTGTGTCTGCTTCCATTTCCTATATTCCCTTTTGTTTTTGGCGAGCGTGTGTAGTTGTAATAAGATTAAATGTAAGGATACCATTAAGAATGCTAAGTATCTTATGAGGGCTTCTGCTTGGCCACTTGCTAAGCATCTGGGTCCCTTTGTGATATGAATGGAGTTTGGAGGCCATGGCATCACTCATTTGCTTTTGGATCTGGGGTATCCAGTTGAATGGGGTACTCATCAATTTATCCTTTAAAACAAATTTTTCAACTGTCTTTATTTATTGCTGCTTTGGCCTATGGAGCTAAAAGCCTGCAAGCAGCGGGGAAGTAAGTTAGAAATTTTACTGAGTGAAAAATCTTTGGTGGTGTGTGGATAAACCTTCAGTGGAAATCTGTTAGGAGCTGATGGTTTTCTTACCTGTGAATACTGCTGCTAGAACTGGACATTTAGAGCTTACAGTACGGATAAAGATACATTTTCATTTTTAACTTTGACCTTCAGGTGCCTTTGCATATTTTCATTGCAGGCAGTCTTAAAGATTTTTGTTGTGAGCTGTGTGATTAAATATGACAATGGAAGGAATACGTGCTTTGTACTATAACTCTTTTTATTCCCACCCATCTGTATGTCATTTGCTTTTGAAATTTTGTTCTTTATTTCTACGTTCCATCTATGTTCCATGAGCTGTGCAACTGTGTTTCTTTAAAAAATACTGGTTATGAAATTGCATTAACATTTTCAGTCTACAATGTGTTGTTTTCACTGCCTATGTCCTACAAGCCTGCTTGTAGAAATTGAATCACTTTTATAAGTCATTTTTAAATTTTGGAATTTTATGATCTAGCTATATAGACTTTTTAATCTATTTCTATCCAGGATTCTTCCAGTTACCTTTAACATGGTCTTGAAATGGCTCTAAAAAATTCCTGTCTTCAGTGTTCAGACATTTTGCCCAATGGTTTTATGTTTTCTTTCCACCACTGAGGCCTGGGTATACGTGCCCTATAGTACTTTTGTGACTTCTGTAGATATATGAGATATATGAACCATGTTTTTCCTTTATTTTTAATTTTTTTTTTCTGTGCGCTAATGTCAGTAGGAGACTGTAGATTATCTTTTTAAATAGCTGAACAAATTATGAAGAAATTAAAGTATGGTATTGGGGTAGGGTTAGCGTAGGCTTTTGGGTTTCATTTCATATGTCGATATTATTACTGTCCTTTATAGTAGGCATGTAATACTTTTGACATGTTATTATTTTTAGTAATCTCAGCACTTTGGGAGGCTGAGGCAGGTGGATTACTTAAGATCAGGAGTTTGAGACCAGCCTTGCCAACATGATGAAACCATGTCTCTACTAAAAATACAAAAATTAGCTGGGTGTGGTGACATACGCCTGTAATCCCAACTACTCAGATGGTTGAGGCAGGCTAATCATTTGAACCCAAGAGGCAGAGGTTGCAGTAAGCCAAGATCGTACCACTATACTCCAGCCTGGGCAACAGAGTGAGACTCTGTCTGAAAAAAAAATTAAAAAATGTTTTTATTTTTAATACATAACTTCGCAAGGTTGGAAGACTGAGCTTTTTTCTTTTTGTAAGTTACTGTCGTTTCCAAATTGTAAGATGGAATTGCAATCTTGATATGTGTTGGAATTAAGTTTAACCCTTTGAGAAGCACCACCTCTTTTCCTACCTATGACCTAGCTTTTTATTCCGTTGAAAAAATGAAAGTGTGATTCCCACCACCATTTTTAGAGCCCTGCCCTTCCTCACATGCAGAAGCTTCCCTGACCTCTCAAATGTCAAAGTTTTCACTCTCATCCTGTCTCCCAACCCTTCCCAGTATTAGGATATTGCTTTTGTATTAATCTCCTGTCTTCGGAGTCACGCATGTAATCGCCTGTCTACGCAGTCATGAATGTCTCTTGCTTTTCTCCCTCTCTGCTAGAACTTTCCTATCAGCATATAGACTCAACCAACCCCAGTCCTCCATGGCAAACATCTGTCTCATCGTGGCACCAGCCTGGCTTGCACTCCCTCACAGTTCACACACTTTGTTCCCTCTTAGCTTTCATGCAGTCACCTATCTTCCCCTCAGGGACCTTCCTCCATCCCCCCGTTTAATGGCAGGTGATATCCCTGGAGCCTTCCATTATTGTCTTTTTGCTCACCATCCTTTTCTCTGTGATATTTATGAATCTAAATTTGTCTTTTGTTTCTTTCTTATTTTTTTCTCTTTGTTTCTGTCTGTTTTGATGTCCTAAAATGGCCCAGGCGTTGTCTTGTTTACTGTAGCTCCTAGTGAACCCTCATGTACTTTTGGGTAAATAAGTCTTTCAATAAACTGAAGGGAAAAAGTTCATAATATCCTTACTTTTTCTGATATCTTGTATTATGAGTGGATCTTTGTTGGGTGAACTATATTGATTCTTTTATAATGCCATATAATGTGATCTTGTGATTTTCATTAATTATGAGCTATAAACTGTAGATTATAGGTAAATAAATGAAAACTTGCTGAAGACATGTACATTTGTAAACCTCATAAATAGTTGTACTATTTTGATGACATTATTGCTTGTAACTTAGCATCTGCATATGACAAAAAGAAAAAATGATTATAAACCAAAAGACCAAGAAATGGGGGGAAATGTAAGTTCTCTCAAAATGCAGTGTTCCTATTTTTTAAAATCTTGATATGATGAAGAGCACAGCCTTTCTTGTGCTTAAGTTTGTTTGTGAACTTTCTTCAAGAATGTTTTGTAGTTGAGCATGGATTCAAGTGTTAGAAGATGAGCACGCTCAGTCTGTCCCTGCTGGCCTGTGTCCAGTGGTGTCTGCTCTATCACTGTTGATCACAGTAGCGTTGGGAAAGCCACCTGCCTCTCCAGAGGCTTTGTAGAGGCAGTGAGGGGGCAGAGGGTAAGAGCTGCTGTGAGCTACTTATGTGAGACTTTTGTGGGACAAAAGGAAAAGCCAAAAAAGTGTTCTTAGAGGCCCAAGATAGTTGTTAACTCTATTAGCTCTAAAAATATTTAATTAAATATTTAAGATGTTTAATTATCTGGAAATATTAAATAACTCTTCATATTTATATAACTAAAGTGACATAAATTTTGTTAAATTGGAAAAACAATATTTGAACGAACCATTTGATTATATTGAATAATTTATAAGCAATTGACTTGAACATAACATAGTTAAATATTCCCTCCATAAAATATTACATGTCTTATTTGTTTGTGAGCTGATTTTATCTGTTTAAATTATTTTTCTTCAGAGAGTCCAGGGGTTTTATTTATTTATTCAAATGAAAATAAATTATACTGTTAATTTAGGACCCCAAACTGGCAAAATTTTTTTCTTGGAGATGAATTTTTTCTTATTCTAGGAATAATGGATGTTTGCTTACATGTTCAATATATGAAATATGGATGTTACAAATTCTCATCTATTAATATGTAATACCTAGTATATAGCTTTTGGGGAGTATTTTCCTCAGTTCTCTGAATAAAGCTTTTTTTGTACATGGATATTTGGTAGAAATTGATATTTGATGCAAGAATTATTTTGAGTTTTGGAAATCATTTTCAAATACAGAGGAAATATTCTTCATTATGGTATTACATAAAACGTTTCTTTGTCAATGGAGTGTATCCTGGTGTCAGGATACCCCATACAGGCTGTAGAGGATTTTTTGTTTTTTCAAGTTGGTGATGATAGTTGTCCCTATTCCTTATTATCATTAGCGTTCATTAAACATCTGTATGAGACACAGGATTCGAATCGTCCCTGTTCCCATGGGATACAGTATAACTCTTCAGACTATAGGGGGATTAATTTGATAACATTATTTCTTTTTTAATTTTTAAAATATTTATTTGAATTTTGCAAAGGTAATATATTCATAGTTCCAAAATCAAACATTATACATGCATATGCAAAATAGTAGTCTCTCTCCCCCAACTGTCTCTTAGCCAGCTGTCCTCCCTGTATGCAGCCACAGTTATTTGTTTCCTGTGGCTCCTTTCACATGGTACCATGCTTTTATGAGCAAATATGAAAACGTATTCTCTTTTCACCTTTTTTTGTTTTTGATTTTGTTTTTTTTTTGAGACGGAGTCTGGCTCTGTCGCCCAGGCTGGAGTGCAGTGGCCAGATCTCAGCTCACTGCAAGCGCCGCCTCCCAGGTTTACACCATTCTCCTGCCTCAGCCTCCCGAGTAGCTGGGACTACAGGCGCCTGCCACCTCGCCCGGCTAGTTTTTTTTTTTTTTTTTTTTTGTATTTTTTAGTAGAGACGGGGTTTCACCGTATTAGCCAGGATGGTGTCGATCTCCTGACCTCGTGATCCACCCGCCTCGGCCTCCCAAAGTGCTGGGATTACAGGCTTGAGCCACCGCGCCCGGCGGATTTTTTTTTTCTTTTTTTTTTTTTTTTTTTTTTTTGAGACGGAGTCTGGCTCTGTCACCCGGGCTGGAGTGCAGTACAGACCGACACATAAAAGGTGTCCCCATTTTTGAAACACTTTGATAATTTTCCTTTGTATAGCTGGGCCAATGTTTATTGATGGGCATTAAGGTTATTTACTGTGCTTTGCTATTGCATAAGTATACTGTAGTAAATAACCCGTTATACATAAGTCATTTTGTATTGAGTTTCTCGCAGATACATGCCTAAAAATGAAAGTGTATGTTTACACATTGTACAGGAATATTATATACATTTGTAACTTTGATAGATGTTGTCACCTGACCTCAATAGACATTGTACCATGTTGCACTCCACTAGCAATGCCCAAGAGACCCTGTTCACTCTATCATCTCACATTGTGACATGATGTTGTATGCAGTCTATTAAACTGACTTGATCAGTTATACCTTTAAAATATCTGCCTTTACACATTCTCTAAAGCGGAAGGCTGTTGATGCAGTTGGCCAACATACAGGCTGCAAGTGGGCTTCCTATAGTGTTTAGGAGTACAGACCATTCAAAACCTTCCCCTTTCCTCCAACAAATAAACAACAGTTCAGGAAAAGGACCTCTTGGGGAGGGAGTTGAGTTCTTGTTGCTCTGTTAGAGCATGGAGTTCAGTTCTTTGGCATTTGCTCAGATGTCAATCACTCTGAAATGCCTTGGATTCCCTTTTTTCTTGTCTCAGTGTTTTCCTTCCTTCCTTAATTTCTTGGTGGACATTATCGGAGTTTGAGTAAAGGGAAGCCTTCAGACACTTCAAAAAATCCATTTTTAAGTGACCAGTTTTCATTAAAGTTATTGTTTTTTAATTCAAGTGCAATATATTTAGTAAATCTGCCTGAATAATCTTATGGAAAAACCTTGGTAAGTATAGGTTTAAGAAATGTTTTTCTTCAGTTGACTAACTTTGAATCTTTTAAATAATGTGTTTGGAAATGTTAAGTACATAAAATTCACATAAATCAAATGAGACTTTCTGAAAGTTCTTACCTTTGGCATAACTTGTGTATTCTTTTCATATTTTAAATCTCGTATTTGATTCATATTTTTATGGTTTTTTTGTTTGTTTTTTGTTTTTTGTTTTTTTTTTTTTGAGACGGAGTCTCGCTCTGCCGCCCAGGCTGGAGTGCAGTGGCCAGATCTCAGCTCACTGCAAGCTCCGCCTCCCGGGTTCACGCCATTCTCCTGCCTCAGCCTCCCGAGTAGCTGGGACTACAGGCGCCCGCCACCTCGCCCGGCTAGTTTTTTGTATTTTTAAAGTAGAGACGGGGTTTCACCGTGTTAGCCAAGATGGTCTCGATCTCCTGACCTCGTGATCCACCCGTCTCGGCCTCCCAAAGTGCTGGGATTACAGGCTTGAGCCACCACGCCCGGCCCATATTTTTATGTTAACTGGAATTCAGTTATTACCCTTGACCATTCCTATCTCCTATTTGATAGTTGTTGTTTTTGCATACTTTGCTAAAATGAAAATGAGTAGAATAATGGGGACAGAAAAAGGACAAGATTTTCTTTTTTTAAGATGGGTAGTTCACTAAGTGATTGTTGAAAAGTAAGAGTTTTAGTGGCCGGGCGCGGTGGCTCAAGCCTGTAATCCCAGCACTTTGGGAGGCCGAGACGGGCGGATCACGAGGTCAGGAGATCGAGACCATCCTGGCTAACACGGTGAAACCCCGTCTCTATTAAGAAATACAAAAAACTAGCTGGGCGAGGTGGCGGGCGCCTGTAGTCCCAGCTACTCGGGAGGCTGAGGCCGGAGAATGGCGTGAACCCGGGAGGCAGAGCTTGCAGTGAGCTGAGATCCGGCCACTGCACTCCAGCCTGGGCGACAGAGCGAGACTCCGTCTCAAAAAAAAAAAAAAAAAAAAGGAAAAGTAAGAGTTTTATGCTGTGTTCTCATCAGTAACTTTAGCCTATAAATTCTGTCTGAACAGAATCAATAGTGTTTTCTTCCCTTAGTATGTCCCAAAGTGGGGTGCTTTGTAATTTACTTCTGTGTTAACTTTTTTCCTGTTATGTTTTAGACTGTATGTTCTATAACAGTATAGAAGCCACCTATGTGAAATATTGAAACTTTGTGAATGAATGTGGTCTTCTTGCCAAACTTAAACATACTGTGTTTTTCTTGATTGCTTGGGTTCACTGAAGAAAGCATGCCTTCTTGAGATACAAGATTTCTGTTGATGGGATTGGTCTATTTAGGGGCTTAGTCAGCAGATACTAGTGTCTCATTTGTAACCTCTCTCATTCCATGAAAGGTTGTTGGCAATTTGTATTCTCATTATTTTACTACCTATTCGGATCTGGTAGTCTTTCTCTTTCTTTCATGATTCCATCATTTATTGGCTTAAATGAGTATTTGGAAGTCCTGACTGGTAAGAATTCTGTGTCTTTGAATATACTGTTTAGTTGACTCTGGGAAGCAACTGATTTTAGATTGTTCTTGATGTTTCCAAACGTTTCCCTTTCTGATGTTTAAGAAGTTGTGATGATGAAGTGTTGCCATCTGCAATTACAACAGAAAGTATCAGAGATAGCCACAAATGCAGTGACTTCCTTCTTAATTTTTTTTTCTGTTATCTGTAATATCAAAATGTAAACCAGAAACAGCTATGCACACATATACACAGGATAAATAAGTATTAAATTAATAATAGATATCAAATGTGGAATTTCTAAAATTGCATGTAAGTGTTTAGAATGACAGAATGTTTAAATATCTTTTACCATTCCCTGATAACTTTATTTATTTTGGTTTTCTGTCTCTTATATGTCAACTTGTTCTAATTAATTAATTTATGCTTGATCAAAATAAATACAGAATTTGTGCAGCTCACAGCAAAACCTCGTGTGAATGTGAATATGTGCTGGTGTGTGAATGTGGTAGTTATGATGTTATTTTGAGGCTATTTTCACCAAGGAAAAGACAGTCCAGGATCCTGATGCTTGCACCTTTTATCTGCAAGTGATATTTAGGGTGTTCTTTACTTTTTCCTCCTCTTTTCTGTATGCCTCTAATCTTGGTAATTGTCTTTTTAAATTCATTTGTCCCTCTGCATCTTTGTTACTACTTCCAAAGTCCAAGCTGTCAACAGCTCTCCTGGGTCACTACACAACATTGCAGCCCTCCTCCGTGTTTACATCTCCTTGTCCACTGTGGCTAGACTGATGTGTGGTCAGGAGCACTGCTTAACACACTTTGGGGCTCTGACCATACCCAGGAACACCGTGGGTGAAGTGGTTAACAGCTGCTTGAAGTTGCAGCAACCTGGATTAAAATTGTACAGCATGTCTTATGCTGAGTAAGCTCCTGAACTTTCTAAGTGTCAGAGCAAGCTTCATAATCTATTGTGATATATTTCAGAGGATTGTGAGGATGAGATGAGATGAGTCATGGAAAGCTCTTAAGACAGTAGCTAAAACACATGAAATACTCTGTAAGTATGAGGGTTGATATTGGTGTTTTTGTCCTTTTTGAGTCTTCCTGATGTTCCTTCACCATGTATATCGCGGCTGCTTCCAGGGTGCATTCCCAGGTTAGGCAGCCCTGCTGAACTCACTCTAGTCTCCAGATCCATGCTGTTCTTGCATCTCTGGGCCTTTGAACATGCTGGCCAACTCTTCCCTTTTTCCTGCCTAGGATCTGCTGTTCTGATCTCCTGCCACCTGCCTCCTTCAGCTCATTATTCTTAGCCACACCCCATCCCTGCCAAAACCAATGGGAGGCACACATAATAGTGTCTTATTCTTTCCCCATCCTTGCACTTCTCAAATTTCATTTTAATTATGTCTTTTTAAAGAGGGCGGGACCCATATGTGTTCCTCTGAGTTTTTAATTTGTTTTGTTTTCGAGGGAGGCATGACTCAACGTGTGGAGGCATTGGGTCTCTGTCACATACATTTGCAGCCTAGTGTAACCATGCTTTTATTGGATACATTTGTTATTGTAAAGGGCTTTCTGCTTGTAATTTGTATATCTGGAAATGTTCTTCTCTGAAAACATTTTTACAGTAACCATTTTGATAAAAAATATCTTATTCCATAGATAGTATATATTTTCTTACATTGAATGTTTAACTTTTCAAGAATCTCTTCTAGATTAAATTGGAGAAAGTTTGAGGGGCGGGCAAGGAATGTTAGTTTGATTATATCAACAGAAATCTATGCTTTTTGAATTACTCATATTTTAAGTCCCTTGGGGGACTAATTTTCCTGAGAACTTTGTATTATAATCATAAACAGACCCAGTTCAGTAATACTTTTATAAACTTTTGGCTGAGACTTTGGTATTAATGTCCTGAACTCTTAGAAAGAGAAACATATTTTTGTAGGTTGGCCAAGAAAAATAGGTCTTGATTCAAATAAAATAATGTATTTGTTATTTTTAAGAGATTTTTCCATTGAACAATCTGTGAAACTTTTTGGTAATTTAGTTGTCTAATATTGGACATGACTTAGGCAGTGACTTGGTGTATTTTCTGTGGCTCAGTATAATGACTATTTGAATTTTTAAGTTTTTGCTTTTGACTTGGGAGTAAGTTATGTTACATTACACATTATTACTGAACGGTTAACTGTTACTCCTTTGGTTGTAGATTTTAATAAAAGGTAGAATCCTGTGTCTTACTTTCTTAAATATATTTGAAATGGTAAAATACGCAGAGAATTTTTTATTGAAGGTAAGCTTTTTATTTAAGGTACTTTAAATGTACTTTTAGGTGCTTTCTTTAAGGTACATGTGCAGTTTTCCCCCTGCTGTTAGTAAATGACTGAAATAGCACTTTGGATCCATGACACCGTGGAGAAGCTTCCCTCTTCACTCTTCTGACATTCTGTTTCTAAGTTCATTCATATTATTTATAGAAATTTCTTCTTTTTGCTCTACCTCCATGAATGCTGGTCATTTCTCTGTATGGGTTTTTACATGCTCTTCCTTGGTGAACTTATTTGTTACTTTAGTTTCTCTTCCTCTTCCTTCATACTTGTGCTTACCTGCAAGGACTAGCTGGTCACTACTGTCTAGATGTCTTTTTGATCACTCAGATTCAACATGGGTGAAGGTAAACCGTCTTTATGTTTTCCCCGAGTTGGGAAGTGGTCCCTAGTAAAAAGGGCAATGTGACTTGAAACTGCCAGTTCTGAACCTCACTGTCCATGGATCTGGGCCATATATAGCAACCTCTGTGTGCAGAATTACCTTACCACCTGTGAAATAATGAGTAGTTAATTTCTGGTATTTCCTACACCAAGAAAAATTCTATGATTGGCCATTCTTTTCTTGTTTCTTTTAATTTTGCTTGTGTCTCCCAGGCTTCAAACTTACTTTCTTCTTATTTTCTCTAATTTTTCATGTCTTACCTAGGGCCAGGTACTATATATTATACCTTTTCTCCTCTGTGTGTGTGTGTGTGTGTGTGTGTGTGTGTGTGTGTGTGGACATGTGTATCTTTCTATTTTCACAGCACCTGTTCTTGTTTCAGCCATATTCCTTTTGACTAGACCTATGTAATATTTGTCTCCCTCTCCATCTGTTCCTTTTTAAAATAAGTTCTGCGTTTTCCTATTTGCTTAGTCTTCCAAATTGCCACTTGGATTGCCTCACCTGCAAGTTTAAAAGCATGCAGAAAACTCCCTTCTGTATTTTGATTTAAGTTAAATCAAATTTATTATCTTGACATTCTGGGTTCTCTGCAATCCTTTTTTTTCTTCTTCTTTTTTTTGGAGACAGAGTTTTGTTCCTGTCACCCAAGCTGGAGTGCAGTGGTGTGATCTTGGCTCACTGCAACCTCTGCCTCCCAGGTTCAAGCAATTCTCTTGCCTCAGCTTCCCAAGTAGCTGGGATCACAGGCATGCACCACTGCGCCTAGCTAATTTTGTATTTTCAGTAGAGATGGGGTTTCACCATGTTGGCCAGGCTGGTCTTTAACTCCTGACCTCAGGTGGTCCACCTGCCTTGGCCCCCCAAAGTGCTGTTATTGCAGGCATGAGACCCTTGTGCCCAGCCTGAGCTACCACACTTGGCCCAAATTTCTATTTAACTTTTTTAGGCATCGTCTCCTACCATGATCTCATGCATATTTTGTGCTCTGGTGGACTGCTGTGCCTTCCTTTAAAATCAATTCTCTTCCTTCTGACTTCAGATATTCCTACAATGCTAGACACCCCCCACTTTTTGAATCAGCATTGTGTCATTCATTACTTAATTCTGTCTTTGATCACATGTGTATTGATGCTCACACTAAGATGACACTCTGCTTGAAAATGAAGGGGTAGGATCGGGGTGTTATTCATGCACAGACCCAAGATGGATCTCAGCATCATACTTGTTAACTGGAATCTGGAGTAAGCTTCTTAATCTGTAGTTTTCTTGAGGGGCCTCAACTTGGGCTAAAATGGTCACCTAATGAAAACTGATATCCAAAAAAGAAAGTGTGTGGTACAATTTTGTGGAAATCCAAATCATTTATTTCAGTTAATGATCTGCTTAGAAAACGCCAATCATTTTTTGTCACATGACCTACATGTTCCTCTTCATTTCTGTGGAGTAAAAGGTTTTGTGGTGCTCCCTCTGTGTCATACCCTGTGAGGAAGTGGTGTAATATGCCCACAATCAGATGGCCTAGATTTGACTTTCTGAGACGTTCATTAGCCTGACCCCTGTGAGCCTCCATTTCCTTATCTGGATAATTGGGGAAATTGCCTCTTTCTTCCTGATGCAGTTGTTCAGAAGCTTTAATGATTATACCGCAGTGGACAGCATAGCTCTTGACCCAGAAAAAGCTAAAATTTCTGTTTCTTTTACTTGTGTGACCTTGGCAATATTGATTGTTTCCTGATTTAGTTTTCTTATTTGTAAAATGGTAGATGATAGAACCAATTTCATGGACTTCAGTAAGGATAACATAAAATAATATAGTTCAATATTAATCAATGTTATTTGAGTTACCATATGCTAGTTCATTCAAGCTTATTATAAAATTTATTTTTCTTCTCACTGCTTATCCAATCCTAGTGATTGCTACAAATTTTTGATAGTCATATTCTATCGTTAGGAAGTCAACTTGCTGCTTAAAATGGAAAGCCTTATTAGATAGAATAATATAAGTAAATTAAATACAACAGTCTATTCTATTATAAGATATTCTAGGTTAGGGTTTTTAAAATTTAGAACAAATTTGTAGTGTATGATCAGTGTTATCTTTATATTTCTCACATGCCTTAGATGGTTGTATTTTTCGTATAGTCATACATATGCTTAAAATCCTTTGATAACAAAAGAAAAAATACCATGTAGCCAATAATTCAAGAACATGCCAGTTGGCATATTCTCATATTGTACTCGAATGGTAAACGCTTTCAATAAGGTATTTCTTAATATCTTACTAAGAAGTACTAGCATTATGGCTAAGCTGCTTTTTATAAATAAAACAGATTTTTATAGCCAGGCGCAGTGAGTCGTTCCTATAATCTTAGCACTTTGGGAGACCAAATCAGGAGGATTGCTTGGGCCTAGGAGTTCGAGATCAGCCTGGGCAGCATGATGAGAATCCATCTCTACAAAAAAATTTAAAAATAACTAGATTAGAGTGGGGCTATAGTCTTAGCTACCCAGAAGGCTGAGGCAGGATGATCCCTTGAGCCCAGGGAGTGGAGGCAGTAGCTACCCAGAAGGCTGAGGCAGGATGATCGCTTGAGCCCAGGAAGTGGAGGCTGTAGTAAGCTATTATCATGCCACTTGTACTCCAGCTTGGGTGACACAGTGAGACCCTGTCTCAAAAAATGGAAAAAAAAAAGATTTTTATTTACTTGTGGTTCTAATGCTTCTCATCTAGGTTAATCTTTGCTTAAATTCAAAGAGGTGTCTAGACAGAAGTAACTTTGTAACTAAAACCTTCATTCATGACTATGTTTTTTATATTATATATATACAAAATGAAATATTTCATTTCATGAATATTTTATCCAGCATAGATTAGATATAAAAATTCATTTTCACAATTTCTGAGATTGTACTTCTTTTTCTTCTCATAGAAACTAAGTCTTTTTCAAGTTCTGCACTGTACCTACTTTTGGCTTTAAAATATAAAGTGACTTAATTTGTTTGATGTTTTCAGTGTGAATTCATTTACAACCTGAATTTATAAGCATTCTACTCTGACTATGACTTCTAAAAAAATTTCCATATGCATACTGTGGTTTTTAAAATAATTGTTTATTGTTTATTCTTTTCTTTACTACCTCCAGTCTGGGCAAGAGTTCTTTCTTTGGTGTGCCATTTTGCATTGCTAACAAATTTTCTTTGACTGATTCGTACTTTTATTTTGGATGTGCATATATATTTGTGTGTTTGTGCAAGCTTACATAAAATTTAGCGTTAGTGTTTCTTCATGATTTCCCTTAGTTTAAAACGTAGGAAAAAAATAGTTCTTCATGATTTCCCTTAGTTTATAACGTAGGAAAAAAATAGTACTTACTGTCTCTCACCCCACCAGTAATTTGAAATAGCAAAACCACTGGCTTTGTATGCCTTCCTGGCCCTTTTGTCCCATTGGCAGGACTCTGACCTCTTTACTCCAGAGAAAACACAGCTATTGTCTTCTTCTTTCCGAACAGTGAAGGGGGCTTCATCATTTTCAACTGTATTTTGAAGAATTAATTTGTGCACTAATGTGAGTTAGTTTTCTAAATTTAAATGTTTGAAATAAAGACAATTTATAGAATTTTAGGGCTGGGCGCCGTGGCTCACGCCTGTAATCCCAGCACTTTGGGAGGCCGAGGCAGGCGGATCACGAGGTCAGGAGATCGAGACCATCCTGGCTAACACGGTGAAACCCCGTCTCTACTAAAAATACAAAAAATTAGCCGGGCGCGGTGGTGGGTGCCTGTAGTCCCAGCTACTCGGGAGGCTGAGGCAGGAGAATGCTGTGAACCCAGGAGGCGGAGCTTGCAGTGAGCCGAGATCATGCCACTGCACTCCGGCCTGGGCGACAGAGCCAGACTTGTCTCAAAAAAAAAAAAAAAAAAAAAGAATTTTAGGCCTTTTTTTTTTTTTTTTTTTTTTTCTTTTTCTTTTAGAGATGGGATCTCACTGTGAGGCCCAGACTGGGTTTGAATTTCTGGGCTCAAATGATCTTGCTGCCTCAGCCTCACAACTAGCTGCAACTGCAAACACACGCCACCATACCTGGCTTAAGACATTTTTAGCAATAAAGCAATCATAGGTATTTGTGAGTAGATGAAGAGCTTTTAGTTATGCTGGACTCTTTGCATTGTCTCTTACAACTGGCTTATTCATAAGAATCCTCTAAGTCATACTGCTTTAAAATTTTCATTATCACTGGGGTCAGGGGAATAGGGAGAGATTCTTCTTCAATTAGTTGTTCTATCTTGAAGACTGGGGAAGTGCTGGAGGTTTGTTGATCGGGAGAGATTCTTCCTCAATTAGTTGTCCTATTTTGAAGATGGAGGAAGTGCTGGATGTTTGTTGTGGGATGATGTCATTTCTCAGGAGTTGCTCACCTTGCAGGAGCCTTGGTCTACCTGCCTTCTCTCTCAGGTAGCATTTGCCCATTGCCATCACATATTCCACCTCACTGCCCAGCTCCCCCATTCCTCTACATGGTGATATGGGGTGTTTGTGTCTCCGTGTCTGTGCTATGTAGTTGCCACTTCCCCCTACCCCTTTGTCGCCTCCACATGCCTGGGATTGCTCTTCTACTTCCTTTTCTGGTTGTGACTCATCTTTTAACTGTAACTTATTGAGGAGGGTCTCCTACATTTTTAACACTGAGGTACTTGTGAAGAAAAAGGTCATTCATTTGAACAAATATTTGCCACTAAATTTTAGTCTTAAGCTTAAGCCGTTATGCTACTGTTATTTAGAAATATTTTAACAAGTAAAGTTTTTGGAATAATCATGTAATTATTGATTCTTAAGTTGCCTATCTTATTTTTTTAATTATAGAAGTGGATTCTATAGCACTGTAACTATTTTGGTTCTCTTTTCCTTATCTCTTTTCTACAAAAGAATACCATTCTCCAAAAGGACATTTTAGTGTAAAGTAAGCCACCAAGCACATGCAAAAAGTGGATGGGTTCTATTTACTGTGTTTTTAGTTGTTTAACATTTATGTCGAAAATGCTACAAGTAACAAGGAAACTCAGTTTGTTGAATGTTCACCATGTACCAGGGTTTGTGCTAAATATCAGTGTTCATGATCTTGTAAGTAAAGCAGGCATTACTATTCCTGTTTAAAAATGAGAAAACTCATCCTTTTACTAAACTGTTTGTATGTTACCTACCTAGTAAATGATAGAGATACAATTTAAAAACCAGCTGATTCTGGTTTTTAAACTTATTTCTTGTACAGTTGAAAACATAATACTAAACTTGCCATTTTGTTTTTGCTTAAATATTTCTTTAGTATTGACTCTAGGCTTTGGTGTTCAGTATTGATTTAAAAAAGTTCAACTCTGTTCTCAGATACCTGACAAGAGTATTGGGTCCACAGAAGATTGGAATCATTGTTGTGTTTATGATGAAGTAGTATAGGTGGATATAAAGCATCTTGGAACGTTTCAGTGGCTTTGACAGTTGAACAGAGATTTGGGTACTCTGCCCAAAACACTAAAGCTGCTTTGTGTGAACAAATAGTATTGACTTTAGGCCTTGAAGCACCAGTAAGAGTTAAACTAGAAGGGAGTTAAAATCCTTGACAAAGAGTCAGAGTTCATGGATTACAGTAGCATGCCACCATGCCCAGCCAGACCTATTTTCACAGTGACATGCCCCTGTAATCCCAGCACTTTGGGAGGCCAAGGCAGCAGGATCATTTGAGCCCAGGAGTTCAAGACCAGCCTGGGCAACATAGGGAGACCCCCATCTCTACAAAGAGTAAAAAGTTAGCTGGACATAGTGGTGCACACCTGTAGTCCCAGCTGCTAGGAAGGCTGAAGTGAGAGGATCCCTTGAGCCCAGGAGTTCGAGGCTGCAGTGAGCTATGATTGTGCCACAGAGCGAGACCCTGTCTCCAAAAAAGAAAATAAAAGAAAATTGGTGGAATTTTTGTTTGTGAGTAATCTGATGTGTTGAGAGTTGTTTGTCAGTGGCCAGGGTGCATAGAACTTAGATTGGGTTCTGGTTGTGAAAGTATCCAAATGTATAACATTAAGAGGCAATGTTGGTGAAAGAAGGGGTCTAGAGTGTCACATTGCTTCCTAATGAATGTTTCATTCATTAAAGTATAATGAAAATGAATTTGAGAAGAGAGAGACAAGAGAGCACGCTTAGTGAGGAGGGCGAGCAGGCTATTCCAGTAGAGAGAGAAAAAATTGGGAGATAGTAGGAGGTAGAATTTAAAAAAAATGGTCTTGGTAATCATTAAGATGTGATTTTTGTATGATTGAGACATTAAAAATGGCTCACAGCAATGTCAGTAGAATGGAGGGACACGCCCCAGGTTTCTAGGAGGCTATGAAGAAAATGGGAGGCATGAAATGCGGAATGCTAAGAGAAATAGAGGACGCTTCTTTGTTCTAATTTTTTAAATAGTAAAGGAGACTTCTGCCCAGTTGACTGCTGATAGGAAAGAGCTATTGCTCATGTCATAGGACTTTTTGCTCAAAATTTAAAGTTAGTCCAGGCACGCTGGCTCACCCCTGTAATCCCAGCACTTTGGGAGGCTGAGGTGGGTGGATCACCTGAGGTCAGGAGTTTGAGACCAGCCTGGGCAACATGACAAAACCCCATCTCTCTTAAAAATACAAAAATTAGCCCAGTGTGGTGGTGTGCACCTGTAGTCCCAGCTACCGCTGAGGCTGAGGAATGAGAATCGCTTGAACCCAGGAGAAGGAGGTTGCAGTGAACTGAGACCATGCTATTGCACTCCACCCTGGGTGACAGAGCAAGACTGTCTCAAATAAACAAACAAACAAACAAATAAATAAATAAATAAATGTTAGAATCTTGATTAGTTGAATTACTAAGCCAGATTTCATCATGCTTCATATTTGATTTGTTCCTTCTGGAGTCTTTCAAAGACCCTCTGGTTTCTACTTACCTAAATGGTTTTCTGTTACTGGAATACATCTTGTTGCCAATAATCTGTTGGAAGAATAATCTTTCTTCCAACAGATTATTATGAATGTATTAAATAACATTGGTCTTTATTCTTATCCCCGGGGATTCTGCTACTAAAATCTCTCTTCATGCTAAGAAACTCTTTATGTTTGTTTGTTAGAGAAAATATGACTGGTGATTTTATTTTTTAGCCCCTGCATGCATTGCTGTATGTAAGAAAAGAATGGAAGTGTTCATCAATTTTTAGCTGCTCTTTGACTTTTCTGTTAGGTTTGTATTATATTAGGTAAGGTGTTAATATACAATAACAGCAGTTGCAAATGTAGAAATATATATGACCTTAAAAATAAAAGGGAATTTAAGGGTTAATCTTAGTCTGTGGTGAGTTGCTTTTGCTGGAATAATATTGCTTGGGGACTTCCTATGAATAAGTAGATAAAAATTGGACCAGAGTTTCATGATTTCTTTTCAATTCCCCATGTGATTATAAATTTGCCAGATTGTTAATATTTGAACTTTAATAACGGTTCTGTGAGTTGAAAAACACCACTATGATTTTAAGGTGGTCTGGAAAACCTAGGTAGTTGTTGCATAATTTGACTTAACTACTTGAAACTCTGGTTCTCATAAAAACAATTTTGATAATAGTAATAACATTACTAGCTTTTTTTTAAATACACCCAAATTCAATTGTGTATGTATTTGTGTATATGTGAATCATTGTGCTATATTTAGGGTACTTTTTGGTTAATAACAGTAATTACAAGAATTATTCCTTTTCAAATTTTATAAAACATTTTAATTGACAAAAATGTATCTATTATGCGTGACTTGATTTGAAATATATATATATATTTATGTATCTATATTATAAAATGGCTAAGTTGAGCTAATTAAGACATGTAATACCTCACATACTTCATTAATTTTGTGTGGCGAGAACACTTAAAATCTGTTTTCTTAGCAGTTTTCAAGTATGCGGTATATTGTTAATAACTATAGTCACTGTGTTATACAGTAGATCTCTTGAACTTATTCCTCCTAATGAAAATTTTGTATACTTTTACCAACACATCCTCACCCACCCACCATCCCCCTAACCCCAGATAACCACAATTCCACTCTCTACCAAATTTGATGAGTTCAGTGTTTTTAGATTCCACAATAAGTGAGATCATACAGTATTTGTCTTTCTGTCCCTGGCCTATTTCACTTAACATAATGTCCTCCACTATCATTCATGTTGCCACAGTGATAGATTTCTTTCTTTTTAAAGGCAGAACAGTATTTTGTTGTGTGTGTGTGTGTGTTTGTGTATGTATGTATCTGTGTATTACACATTTTTCTTATTCAGGGTCTATTGATAAACACTGTTGATAAACAACAAGATAGGTTGATTCCATATCTTGGCTAATGTAAACAGTGCTGCAATAAACATGTGAGTGCAGCTATCTCTTCAACATACTGATTGCATTTTCTTTGGATACATGCCCAGTGGTTGGATTGCTAGGTTATATAATAGCACTGTTTTTAACTTTTTGAAGAGCCTCTATACCCTTTTTCTTAATGGCTGTACTAATTTATATTCCCACCAACAGAGTGCAAGGGTTCCCTTTGTCCACATCCTCTTTAGTACTTGTTATCATTCATCTTTTTGATAATAGCCATTCTAACAGGTGGAAGGTGATATGTCATTCTGGTTTTAATTTGCAATTCCCTGATGATTAGAAATGTTAAGCATTTTTCATATACCTGTTGGCTATTCATATGTCTTCTTTTGAGAAATGTCTATTCAGATTCTTTGTCCGTTTTTAAATTGAGTTATTTGTTTTCTTTTTGTTAAGTTGCTTGAGGTTTTTTTTTTTTGTATTTATTTTGGATATTAATCTCTTATGAGAGATATAATTTCCCAATATTTCTTCTGTTCCATATATTGTCTTTTTACTCTGTTGATTGTTTCCTTAGCTATACGGAAGCTTTTTAGTTTAGTTTGATGCAATCTTGTTTGCGTATTTTTGCTTTTGTTACCTGTGCTTTGGGTTCATATCTGACAAGAACTAGCATGTCTTGAATTTTACCCCGCTAAGTTCTTTATGTACATTATTCTTAAACAGATCCTGTGGGGTAGATGTTAGGATTATTACATCAGTTTTCTGGATGAGGAACTTGAGTTATGAACACCATATTATTTGCTAAAGGTCACACAGTAAATATACCTTGGCTTTAAATCTCAGCCTTTCTAACTTTAAAATCCATAATATTATCTACTAAATTATAACTGCATAGACAAAGGTGGATTATTCATAAACCGAGATTCCCAGGGGTGAGAGTGGGTGTCCCTGGATGTGCTGTGGGAAGTCTGTGAAATCTGTTCCTTCCTTAGGGCCCTTGGTCTGGTCCTCTGCCTGGAAATTGCTTTACCCAGCTATCCCCTTGCTTAATTCTCCTGAATCCTTCAAGTCTTTACTTGAATTTCACCTCCTCACTGAGACCTTCTCTGACCTCTGTTTACAACTTTATCTTGCTGCCTCTGCAATGTCCTCACCTCTTCAAAATTCTATATTCCCGGGTCTCCTTACCTCACTCATTTTTAATAGCACTAGCATACATACAGTTCTTTACATTTATTGTATATTTTCTTTCCCTGCCTATTAAAATATGAGTTTCAGAAGGGCAGAAATCTTTTCTGTTTTGTTCACTCATCTGTTCTAAGCACCTGGGATGGCCCTTAGCATATCATAGGCATTCAGTAATTGAATAAATAAGTGAATGATTCAGGGTGAGAATTCTCTCTGAATTCATAAATAAGATATATTGTTTAATGAGCTTGCAGCTAGGAAAAGAGTTCATGGCTTTTAGCGATTTTTCACTTTAACAGACCAGACCCAAAGTTTACTTCAAGCCGTAGTGATCCCTATGCTTTTAAGTTGAATGAAAAAAAAAATGGATGCTCATTTTCAGTTGTATATGAGCCATATAATCTACATTAATAACTAGTATAATTATTAATAACTAATATAACTAATCATTACTAATTATAATTATTTTATTTAAATAATTTTATATTTTATACTTACTTTAAATATAATTTACTTAAATAATTATAACAATTATTAATAACCAGTACAATAACTTGTATCTAGTTCAGTTTGCAGTTTTCCTTGGGATCATTTTGGAAAGATAAATTATGCTTTGCATTTCATTTTTGTTTTGTTTTGAGACGGGATCTTGCTTTGTTGCCCAGGCTGGAGTGCAGTGGCATGATCACAGCTCACTGCAGCCTTGACCACCCCGGCTCAAGCAGTTCCGCCTCAGCCTCCCAAGTAGTTGGGACCGTGGGTGCCCACCACCATGCTTGGCTGATTTTTTTTTTATTTGTACAGATGAGACCTTGTGATGTTGCCTGGGCTGGTCTCAAACTCCTGGGCTCAAGCAATCCCCCACACCTTGGCCTCCCAAAGTGTTGGGATTACAGACATGAACCACTACTCCTGGCCTGTTTTGCAGTTTAAAATTACAGATTGAAGACTATTAAAATTTGTTCTGAACATGTTAACATGCATATATTTTTGAATGTCACCATTTAAGACAAGAAACCAAACTGTGGGATTTAATGCTTACATATTTGTTATAAATACACAGTACAAATTGCCATGGTAGTCTTTGTCTTCTATTTGTGCATGCAAGTGATGTGTTTTTATTAATTTCTACAAGAATCATTGTACATGTACATGTAAAATATGTAACAAAGTTGATGAGGCAGTAACCATCGAGAGACGACTCCTGTTGTCAGTCGTTTAAATAGTTGCCCGTAATGCTGCACATTCAGTAAACTTAAAAGCAGGAACCCTTGTGTGGATGCAAACATAGTGAGGCCCAAAGAATTCCAGGATCATGATCTCTGAGTCATTTGTTTAACTGTTTCATCCTCTTTAAGATCATACACCCTTATCTTGGGCATCTGTCTCCCGTATATAAACTGATTGTTAAAAGTTTGAATGCTCTTGATCAGAGTGAATAATTTACTAAAACAAGTAGGAATAAAGAAATCCCTCTTCAGGTATCTACAGGAATATTTGCGTGTGAATAAGGTTGCTAATTGTAGCAGTAAAGACAAGGTGCTAGAAACAGGCTTAAGTGTCCATTAATGGAGGAGTGACTAAATCAATGATTTTATATTTGCACTGTGAGGATACTCTGCAGCTATTAAAACAATTGATTTTGCCTGGGCAATATAGTGAGCCTTTATCTCTATAAAAATTTAAAAAATACCAGACGAGAGTGGTAGCATACATCTGTAGTACTAGCTACTGCTATTCTGGAGGCTAAGGTAGAGGAATCACTTGAGCCCAAAAGACAGAAGCTGCAGTATGCCAAGATTGTGCCATTGCATTCCAGCCTGGCTGACAGAGCAAAGCAAGACTCTGTCTCAATCAATCAATCAATCATTCAATACGGTTGAGGTAAAAATAAATTCATAGGTACTGAAATATTTGCAAGGCATGTTGTTAAGTAAAAAGAACAAGTTTTACATAATTTGTATGTTTTAATTCTTGTGAAAAGTTGCACTTGAGTATATGGGTATATGGGTATGTCCTATATATAAAACAATACAGAATTGTTTTCCAAATTGTAATGATGGTTAATTCTTTCTGAAGGGAGAGTTAGAATAGAAATTTAGGGTGAAATATTGTATTTTATATATTTTACCACTAATTAAATATTTTATGAAACTACTTAATAATGGCAGAATATTACTTAGTAACTCCTTAATATTTAAAACATTTTCTAAATAGACCTACATACACTCCAAACTGAAATGGATTGGTTTTCCGTGCCTTAAATAATGTTTCTTTGCACATTACTTCTTTTCTTTTTTCTTTTTTGTTTTGTTTTTGAGACGGAATCTCACTCTGTCAGCGGGCTGGAGTGCAGTGGCGTAATCTCAGCTCACTGAAACCTCCGCCTGCTGGGTTCAAGCAGTTTTCCTGTCTCAGCCTCCCAAGTAGCTGGGACTACAGGCATATGTCACCATGTCTGGCTAATTTTTGTGTTTTTAGTAGAGGCAGGGTTTAACCATATTGGTCAGGCTGGTCTTGAACTCCTGACCTCAGGTGATCTGCCTGCCTCGGCTTACCAAAGTGCTGGGATTACAGGCATGACCCACTGCACCTAGCCTGTTTCTTTGCATTACTTCTTATCCATTCTCCCCTCAACACTGAACCTTTACTCTTATTTATAATTTACTTGATGTCAAATTTTAAGATTTTAATATTCAACAGTTATTATGGTTTTTAAATTTAATTTTATGAACACATGCCTTCTATTAAAAATTATAGGCTAGGTGCAGTGTCTCATGCCTGTAGTCCTAGCACTTTGGGAGGCTTAGGCAGTTGGATTGCTTGAACCCGGGAGTTCGAGACCTGCCTGGGCTGGGCAACAAAGTGAGACCTTGTCTATGCAAAAAAATACAAAAATTAGCCAGTTATGGTGACATGTGCCTGTAGTTCCAGCTATTCAGGAGGCAGAGGCAGGAAGATTGCTTGAGCCCAAGAGGTGGAGGCTGCAGTGAGCTGTGATTATGCCACTGCACTCCAGTCTGAGTGACAGAGACAGACACTGTCTCCAAAAAATACAGAAATTCTAAAGCTCTCTCAGGGGACAAGGTTGGAGTTACTTGCCCTCTGAAAATGGAACACACTAGACAGATGTTTTTATGTCAGCTACAATGATTTGAAGTTAGTCACTCGATAAAGACTAGTGAGTTAAACATTTCTGAAACAGATTTAGGTAATTTTCTAAAGATTAATAATCATGAATATTTAAGTAGACCTGTAATTTATTTGCTCATGTTTGTGAGGTATAAGATTAAGGCTTGCAGATTAACAGTTATTTCACATTCCCATTGGAAATGTGGTTAATGTGCAAAATAAAGAATGTATGCTGGGTGTGGTGGCTCACACCAGTAGTCCCAACACTTTGGGAGGCCTACGTGGGCAGACCGCTTGAGCCTAGGAGTTCAAGACTGGTCTGGGCAACATGGCGAAACCGCATCTCTACAAAAATATAAGAATAAGCCAGGCGTGGTGGTGAGTGCCTGCACTTCCAGCTACTCAGGCAGCTGAGGTGGGAGGATCGCTTGAGCCCAGGAGGTCTAGTATGCATTGAGCTAAGATCAAGCCACTGCACTCCAGTCAGGCAATGAAACAGGACCTTGTCTCAAATAGTAAATATCTAAAAATAAAGAATATATAATATAATCATCCATGGCACTTTACTGTCTTGAAAAGTTAAATGATAGACACTTAAAATTTACTTTTTAAATTTTGAAGTTTACTATTCTTGCTTTTAGAGTGTAGAATTACACTCTTTTTTCAGAGTTAGGACAAATTGTTGAAAATGAATAGCTATGAAATAGATTTATTTTTATGAACTTAAGTTTTAATAAATAATGCTTTTACTGAAAAAAGATGTTGTATATTTAATTTCTAAAGTTTTATTTTAGACTTGTCTTGCTACTTTCTCCAGACTCTGAAAGAAGAACTTTATTTTTTCTGGATGGGTCATTGGTCATGTTTCCTCTGTTGAAATTTTTTATAAAATCATATTGGTAACTTGGTTAAGGAAGGATATTTCTATTTGTACCACATTGAAAAGTACCTGTGAAATTTAGGATCAGCCTATTTTCTGCTTTTTGTGGTGAAAAGTCAGAAAAGCTGAACAGTAATAAATGCAGTTGGTAATTGAAAACAATTAAGACAAATGTACTCATTATTTCCTTTCAAAAATTTCCTCAAGTTCAAAATAAATCCAAACAATCGAAATTACATTTTCTTTATTTTGAAAATAATTAATCCATTACGTTCAATCACCTTTAAGAATTTCTGTTGCAACTTAAACATAATGATTCAAAAATAAGAAAAACACCATTAGAGAAGAGACACAATGTTGGTGGTTCATAGGTGAAGGGGGTATGAGGTTGAGCGTATTCTTTCAATTTCCTTGAGGTTTGAAGTTTTCCCAAATAAAAATTTTGAGCATAGGAAATTCAGTGTAAACCATGTTCTTTTCTGTGACTTTTTAAAACTGCAAAGTGAATTTATTCTTACCTGAATACTGTAATCGCCTGATGGGTTCTTCGTTCCCGCTGCACAGACAAAATCAGTCCACTGAGACCACAGCATTACAGTAGAGAAAGTTTAATTGACACAATGCTGGTTCATGCTGAAGAACTGGAGTTATAACTTAAGTCAGTCTCCCGGAAGGCTTGAAGCTTAGGGTTTTTATGGACAATTTGGTGGGCAGAGGGCTGGGGAATGGGTGCTGCTTATTGGTTGGGGATGAAATCGTAGGGGTAGGGGAACCATTCCTAATGCCTCTGGGTGGGACCTCAGGATCTATTGAGTTATGAGTAAAGGGTCCCCTGTTATCATCCTTGCTTTAAAGTTAAACTATAAACTAAATTCCTCCCAAAGTTAGCTTGGCCTATGGCCAGGAATGACCAAGGACAGTTTGGAGGTCAGAAGCAAGATGAAGTCAAGTATGTCAGATTCCTACTGTTATAATTTTGCAAAGACATTTCAATCTGGCCATTGTAGTTCATGATATAATACCATCTTTTTTTAAAGGTATTTAAAGTCACAAAATTCATACACTATTTTATTTGCAGCCACCTCTGTTCGTTCATAGTCTCACCTTCCATATTCCCTCTCTAGCAAATGGATGTCAATGTTAATACTGGGCAGTGTGTGGCTAGGTTTTCTTTTTCATTTTGCATTAGGTTGTTCCCTTAGTAATCCAATGCATTCTGGACAACTGAACACTAGAGTCAGGAACTGAGCTAGATGCTGTAGGTGCAAAGATGCCTGAGGGAAGCCTGGCCCTGATAGGTGCTTAATGAAGAGCTGTTTGCTCACTGTTAATATAGAACCTCTCATCTCTGCAGGCTGCCTTTTTCTGACATGGTCTCATTTTGATCAGGAAACTCATGTTGTTTGTTGTTAGTGATGTTGTCTGCAAAGTCCCCCCTGCCCTCCTTATATTGGTGTGAAGTGTCACTGAAACGGGCCACTCCCCTGGACCTCTTTTAAGAGTGCATCTAGTCTAGTTATGTCTGCTCAACGCATAGCTGACTGTGACATGACAAGATTTGGGTTGTTGTGGGACTCCCTCTGCTCCTTCCCTACCTGTGACACCTTCCCCAGTAAACTCTATTTCTTATTCACATCTTGTGATTTTGGCAATGTGTATTTTGCACTCTCTTTGCAAGTGGTGTGTCCTATTCTTAAGTAGCTCTCTTTTGAGGAGGGTAGAACTACATACACGAAGACAGCTGACTTCGTGGATTGACAGTACAGACAGGAGATGGATTACCTAACTACTCTGAGCTGCAGTTCTCTGTTCCTAACAGGAACAGCATGTGTATAGTACCTGGCGGATTCATGAAGGCTTTTAAATCTATGACCACTCAGTTAATGCCTTCTGTCCTCCTACCCATCTTTACCCTCTGAGGGTACCCTCCATGTAAAGTTGTTTTTAGTATTTAAGTGTAATATCCATAAGACAAACTGTTTTCTCCAGACAGTGTGTATGCACTTAACAGGTATACTTGTAAAACACCAAATAGCAATTCTGTGTTCAGGACCACTTTGCTGATGGGTAGATTTTGGGGTGCAATGCCACCCCAAACTATGTCCTCTCCAAGTGTCTCCTTTCCTTAATCCCACTGATGAGGTGCCATAACTGTGAGCAGAGGCACTGTGCTGTTTAATCCCTTTCTACTGGTCTTTTATGCAATTCAGGTTCCTTTTTAGATAAGAATCGTTCTTTGCTGTTTGACTGGTTTGTTTTAAATTCGTTGGTTGATAGCATTTCATTTGTTGGTTCAAGTAACATTTAAACATGTGATATATGAATAGGCTTTCTAGAATGCAAAACAATACATATAAAAGCAATAATCTGGCCAACGATGAGTATGATTCAGAGTGTTGATACTTTATGTTATTGGTTTTGCTTATTTATTGATCTTCTAGGAACTCTTTCTTTTCTTTCTAATGGTACTCAAGTACCACTTCATTCACTTGGCTGGCTTCTCCCTTCTCCTGAGCCAACTGTGCATGTGTCTTCCCAAGTCTGTGTTCAGTGACACTATATTGGTTGCCAGGGTGGGTGTGTTTGTGCCGCAGGTATCAATAAACACTACATATAGGGCTCCCCCCCTCCTTTTTTTTTTTTTTTTTTTTTTTGGAGATTCTATTAGATGTTTATTAGCACGCTCCTGGTTCTCTCATTTCTTCATACCAGTTCCTATGCGTTGTTGGTTATTCCTCCAGAAGTTGGTGGTTCTTCCTCCTGGTCATGGCTTTAACAGTCTGTTTCTTGCGTAGATTTTGGTCTTTCACCTGTAAGATCAAACTTCTGGTTACTGCAAATGAATCTGCATGTCTGCATCTGCTTGTCTGGTCTGCCCACCCCCATTCCTCTCCCCATGAGTCCCTGGAAGAGTTGTGATATGGAGGCACTTGGGGAGGTCTTTTCAGTTTCCTTTTCCCAGTACTTAATGATGTTGCTTTAAAAATTTTTTTTATTTTTTTCTAAATATATAATACGTATGCATGCAATATTTTGTTATATCCATAGAAGGTATAATGATCAGGGTACTGGGCATGTCCATCACCTTGAGTATTTACCATTTCTCTGGGTATGTTTCAAGTCCTCTCTACTTTCTATTTTGAAATATGCAATAGATTGTTTATTTGTTCTTTTAATTTTTTTTTTTTTTTAGAGACTGGGTCACGCTGTGTTGCCCAGGCTGGTTTTGAACTCCTGGGCTCAAGCAATCAGCCCATCTTGGCCTCCCAAGTGCTGGGATTACAGATGTGAGCCCACGCCCAGCCAGATTGTTGTTAACTGTGGTCAGTAGTTTCAGCTTTTATAGAAACCCTAGGGTTTTGACCCGAGGATGTGATTTAAAACTGATCCTTTCCAACTTCTCAGTCCTATCTGAGTTGCAAGGCCGACTGAGTGTTCCTTTAGGATATTTTATGGCCAGCAACATCATGGGGTTTTAAGTGCCTTGAGAAGACAGCTGAGCCATAGCAGTGCTCTTCTTGGGCATGTGGATACAGTAGACATGCTTATATTTTTTAAATATGATTTGTACTCTGTACCTTGATGATATTTATTTCTCTTCCCCACACCCCCCCCCCACCTTTTTTTTTTTTTAAGAGTGAGGGTCTTGCTCTGTCACCCAGGCTGGAGTCGCTCTGTCACCCAAGCTGGACTGCAGTGGCATGATTATAGCTCACTGCAGTGTAGACCTTTGGGGCTCAAGTGATCCTTCCACCTCAGCCTCCTGAGTAGCTGGGACTATAGGCACGTTTTACCACCCCGAGCCAGTTTTTGTGTGTGTGTTTCTTTGTTGTAAAGACAAGGTCTCACTGGGTTGCCCAGGCTAGATGGGGTTTCTTTTAAACTGTCAGAAGAAATGATATCGTTAACTATTAATCTCGTTGACCTTGTCAATTGTTTAACTCAACTACTTTGACATTTGCAATATTATTACTAGTATCACAAGTTTTCTCATGGTTTAATGATTCTTTTAGGGTAGAATTTTACTAATATCTGACTTGCTACTCTAAAGAATATTTATAGTCATCAACTTGCTCCCCCTTTCCCTTGCAATTCCAATTTTTTAAAAAAAATCCTCATATATAGGGGTGATTTTCAGAATGACAGAGAACAGAGCCAAAATGGTTTGGCCACATGAGGAGTGGGTTTCCTACTTAATGTTCAAGGCACAGACCTAAGTCCGTGAAACTCAGCGTGGTGATACAGACCTGTGAGGCAGGCAACTCGGGACCCTTAGAGATAAAGAAGAATCTGGACAAAAGAGCTGTGAGACTTATTTTAGAAATTGACTAATGACAGATTCAGGGTTTTGAATAGGAAATAGTATCTGGTATGCAAAAGGTTTCTCGAGTAAGTGGGGAAAAAAAATAAAAAAGAAAAAGAAAGGTAGAGCTGGCCCTTGAAACGCTAATCTGAAAAACAAAAGACTGAGCTGACTTTCCAGGAAAGTGTGAACGGCTTCTGAACCCACTTTACTTGTCTTTGTCTTTGTGTGACTATACTGCCCATTGTTCCTACACACAATTAAATACCTCCATGCTCTAGAGTCGGGTGTTAATGCATAGGTGTTAAGGTTTTTAAAAATATACCTAACAGTCCGATATTTTAAAATTGACTTTAGTTTCTTATCAGTTACAAAGTCTAATTAATTTATATTATAGATCTGAAGGGCTGCCTAATAAACTTTTTTTCAAGAGAGAAAATTTCTGTTGCTAGTAACCCAGTTCACCCTAGTCTATTATTTGGAGAACAAATAAGCAGTCATCTTGATCCTCTTTTATCTGAACATTTTAAGAATAACGTTTCAAGAGTGAAACAGTTCTGATCCCCCAGTATGACCTAAACAAATATTTCAGATCTTTTATTTTTGTAAGTGAAAGTAGTGTCTTCTTTATTTTCTATTTCTTATTTGTCCTATGTATCATTTGTTTAATCATTTTTCTAAAAATTATAATGTGTCTTTCTCTGAAGGCATCTCTTTCTGGTAAATATTGATATGAAAATGTTTCATATAAAATGAGCTGAAGTTCTTTTAGTCCTTTTGTAAATATGAGTCCCGGATTTAATTAAATCCCAAGGGAAGAACCTGAGGAAACCAAAACTACTAACATAATTGGGCCAAATTGTGTAATCAAAAGCAAATGATATGGTTATTAAATCTAATGAAATGATTTCCCAGCATTTAATTCATTTCTCTGATTCAAGATATTTTAGTAATAAATAAGTGTTGAAATGGACGTTCTGTGCTGTCACCACTTTTAAACAGTTATTTTCTCAAGACCATTTCTGGTTAGAAATATTTCTAAAGGTTACACCTTAATGCAGATAGTGGATGTCTGCTGGGGCTGGGAGAAAAGGAAGGTGGAGCAGGAGGTGATGTGTGGGTCCTTATGAAAGCAGAGGGAAAGGAATGAAGACACTACATTGCTTTTTAAAAAGTGTTATTCTCTTATATCAGCATCTTCATTTTACATAAAATGAAAACATGCCATTGCTTGGTAAAATCTATATGATAGCTAAGGGATTAATGGCTAGTTTGGCTGGTGCCGGGGTTCATGCCTGTATTCCTAGCACTTTGAGAGGCCAAGGTGGGAAGAACGCTTGAGGCCAGGACTTAGAGACCAAAATGGGCAACATACTGAGACCCAGTTTGTACAAACATTTTAAAAATTGGCCAGGTGTGATGGTGCACATCTTTAGTCCTAGCCACTCAGGAGGCTGAGGCAGGAGGATTGCTTGAGCCCAGGAGTTTGAGGCTGCAGTAAGCTATGATTATACCACTGTACTCCAGCCTAGGTGACAGAATAATGAGACCCTGTCTCTTAAAAAAGGAGGAAATATACACACGCATACACAGCATACACACATACATACACACGATTAGCTTATAAAGATTTTGTTAAAATACTTAGAAAAAAACTCTTGATACATAAACTTGCAAAATAGTATATGTAATCATTCCACAAATGTGACTGTATTACGGTTTTTCAGAGAAACAGAACTGGTAGAATGGAGATTATATTTACCTGTCTATATATATAGATATGTATGTCTTTAGATATATACAGATATATACACACATATATAACGTTTACTATAGGGAATTGGCTCATGTGATTATGAAGTCTGAAAAGTCCCAAGACCTGCAGTCACCAAGCAGGACCCCCAGGAGAACCAATGGTGTAAGGATCAGCCCAAATGCCTGCAGCTCTAGTCCCGCAGAAGATCTGATACTTCAGTCCAAAGGCAAGAAAAGACCAGTATCTCCTCTTCCTCAGCCTTTTTGTTCTATTCAGGTCTCCAAATGATTGGATGATGCTCATCCACATTAGGGAGGACACTGGACTCTTCTCAGTTTACTGATTTAAATGTTAATCTCTTTCAGAAACACCTTGGCAGACACATCCAGAATAATGTTGGGCCAAATGTCTGGGTGTCATGGGACCCAGTCAAGTTGACATATAAACTTAACTTTCACTATGATATCTTCAATCTCACTTGCAATCTTAAATTCCAGCTAGAATAGCAGCAAGACTTTTTGCTGATAGATTAAAGGGAAAAAGGGGTATGTGTGTCTTTTTGTCTATCTCCTTATCTCCCTCCTCCCCCATCTCTGTCTATTAGAGCAGCTGTCTAAGAACTGAGAAGGATCTAAGATATTATCCTACTTGCGGGCTAACAGGTTAGCCTACCTTGGTTTCATGGTTGCTGACAGAAGACATGAGGCTCCTAGGTCAGAGATGAGAAATTGTATTACTCTTAGCACAGCATGCAACATAAGCATCAGCATATTTGGTTCAGTTCTTCCTACTCCCTTGACCTATGGGAGTGATGCCCTTGGGCCCAGATGGATGCCTGCATGCTCTATGGGTAGTGTTACAGGAGAGGACTCTGAGCTGAGGAATCTTTTATAAAGGCCGTAAGCAAGACTCACTGCCCTTGGCCCTGGAGGGAGACACTATGTCTGTCTCCCACGGCTTATCTCTGTACAGATATCTTTGAAGAGCAAGTCCAGAACAAAAGCAATCAGTGCCTCTGTTTGCAAGACATGCAGATTTTTAAGAGACAAATGGAGAATTGTCTCTTAACACAGAAAATAAAAGTTGTGAAATGAACAGTTTAATAAGAGACTGGTAATGATATCAATTGGCTTGGTCATTTTTGAAAGTAGTTTGATACTGGCTACCTTAAAACGATCATGCCATTTGAAACATTATGTTATAGACTTCCTTCAAAGAAGTGAATCCTAAATATTGAAATGTTTTTATTTAGAAATCTATCAGTTACTGGAGTTGAAATGTTCTTTGATGAGTGAAATGTGAAATGATGATATATTTACCTGATAGAATATTGAATCATTAAAAATTGTTACTTTAATGATTGCAATATTTGTATTTTATTATTACTATGTAAGAAAAGAAAAACCTATATGATCTCAAAAAACTGGAAGTAAACACCAAAGGTAAGAGGAAAAAAAGACAGAAATCATCTCACATCGGTACAGCAGTGTCCTGGAGAGCCTGGTGTTCTTTAATCACTCTAACTGAACTTTTGTGCCACAGAAGATAAAGGACACTTATTTTTTAAAACAAATACGTTATCAAATTCCCATTTTCTTTTTAAAATTTATCTAGAGGGTGGTGTTAGCACCTAGTTAGCCCTTAATAGTTACAAGACAGTTTTCTGAGTACTTCAATTAGCTTATTTGATTTTTATGGAAACTCTGAGATAGATGCTATTACTTTCCACAATTTATAAATGAGTAAACTGAGGCACAGAGAAGTTAAATAACTTGTCAAAATGATTCTGCATGCAAAATCCACTTTTTTTTGTTACTATGCTCAGCTGCCATATCAAATACAACATGTGTAATACTTTAAATTATTGTATTTGTTTAATATCTTATTTTTTGTTTCACATTTGTATCATATACTGGGAATTAAGGACAGTGCAATAAATACATAGCTAATGAGTTTTATTTTCAAAAGAAAAGTAAGTGTTACTCTGGTAAGCAAGCCACTTCTGAAATGAGATTGATTAGTCTGAATAAAATCATGTCAACTAGAGGGTGGCCACTTGGTCACTAGTGTGTGGTGGGAGAACCCTGAACAGTGCAGACACACTTCTTGCAAAACAAGCGGTGCCGGTGTTCCTGGCATGGTGGTATCTGCTTGAGTGGTCATCTGGGGTAAATATGTATGGGAATGTGGCAGATGATGGCAGGTGAGGTGCTGGGACTAGTTATTAGATTCAGTGATTCTTATTAAGCATCAATATGTAAATCTTCCTGTGTGAATCATTGATGACAGGCAAAATGGAAGAAGAATGTGAAGACAAATTGCAGTGTACTTTTGAATGTTGGATCAAATATCTTCCAAGAAGATTCCTTCATGTTCTGGAATCCTAATAATCAATGAGAAGACTTACATATTGGAACTGAATTTTAAGATTCCATTATGCATGGAACTGGTGCAAAAATGCATACTTTTTGTTCTCTGTGGTTAGATAGCTTTCATAAATCAGCACCATCTGTTCTTCTTTTGCTTTTGGTTGTGTGGAGTCATGTTGTGTACGTATCAAGACAGGAGGCATTTCATTTCTCTGGGAAATGGAAATTTCATGGACTGTGTTACATACTACATTTGATCAGTACTAGCTTGAGGTAAGAATAGTAGGAATCTGGATGAGGGGATGACACTCATATACAGTAATTACATCACAGGCACTGAATAATTCTTCATAGACTCCTAAATAATTTGATGTTGAGCTTTGTTCAGTAGAGCATAGTTTATATTATAAGGAACTGGACTTTGTCTAAAAGTATAACAAGTAGAATTTCCCTCTACAAGGGAATATTTTTAATTGTAAAATATCTTATTTTTGCTATATATTGTTATATTATTATATCTTACCTAATATTGTCTTTTCTAAAAAGTATTTGCATTTTTTCATGAATGTTTTTATTCTGGCAGAATATAATGATCATGAATTAAAATTGTATTACACATTTCCTGATTTTATTTCTTTGGAAGGTTGCTATAGATTTATCATTTTGAATTGTGAAGACCTTTCTCCCACAGATGTTTTCAATTGTTTTCCATATATGATGGGAAATTACTTTTTCCTGGCAATTCGGCCAGTTAATCAAGTAGTTGGGATATTAACACGAACGCCTTCTGGAATCCTATTTGTGATACCTAGGAGACTTGGAAACAGATTCCCTTTGGAATTATTTTTCACCAAATGTAATCCAAAGAAAAAGTGCTTTAATTCACTCTGTCAACATCCTAATAAATATTTTCTCTAGGATACCATAGCTCACTAAGAGTTAACATGTCTCTCATTAAGTTAGGAAAATCTTGGAGGGATTCTAAAAAGTATGAAAAAGAACATTTAGTTGAGTGATTTTTAGCAATATATTTGAACTGATTAAAATATTTTACTGTTATGAGTAATTTTTAAAAAAACATTTGACAGAAAATATTGAAATTGTACCATGAGAATTTTCATTTTTTTGTGCTTTCTAAACATCAAAATCAAAGATAATATGTAGGAAATTTAAGTAGAGAAGTATAACTTTAATTTTTATAAAACAGTTTTTAAATGATACATATAGGCTTTTCTTTCAAGTGATAAATATCCAAAATATTTACTTCTTGGACCTCAGAATTTGAATGTAGATACGCAGATGTCTGGTTTCTAGATTAAATTTTATAGTGTTCCTCTGAATTAGACAGTATGGTTTGTGTTCCTGTTTTCTGTGGTGAGAGATGGAGGCAGGATTCTAGTCTCAAGTGTTCTAGTTACAAGTCCTGTACTTTTTTCTGGTAGGATCACTTAAGTTTTTGGATTTTTTCTTTTTTTTTTAGACATGAGGACTCACTCTGTTGCCCAGCCTGGAATGCAGTGGTATGAACATAACTTACTGCAGCCTTGAACTCCCTGGGCTCAAGTGATCCTCCTGCCTCAGTCTCCCAAGTAGCTGAGACTACAGGCACACACTACCGTGCCTGGCTCTTTTCCAATTTCTGCATGAGAAGTTAAACTTCAGTTATTTTTTGCTCCCCCCCCCCCCCCTTTCTGGAATCCTAATAAAGGTAGTATGTCAGCTGCCTTTTTATGGCAAAAGTAACCACTGATTGGTAAATCACATCAAGACTTGAAAAACTATAAATATCTGAGAAGCAGCTTACATCTGTGGCATTGTTCCAAGAGACACTGGCTTCTCTGGGGCATGAGGCTTTTCATCCGTGCTAGCTCTTGCAACCTCCTGATGTGAGTCACCACGCTTGAGCTGCCTGCTGGGGACCCCAAGAGAGTGGCTCCTGCACAGCTGTGAGGACTGCTGGGTGCACACTCCTCTGGAAAACAAGGCATGATGCAACCTTGCTGGCAAGTGGAGTCTCCTGCCTTACACCCTGCACAGTCAATCCAATGCCAGGCGGTCTGTGGGGACCTTGAGAGTCTGCATGTTTGTTAGACCTGAGAAGCCCCTCCACCCCCTTGGCAGGCATTTCAGAATAAAAATAAAGACGTAATGCTAAAAGACTTATCATAAAAATGAACAGCTTCTCTGCGCCACTGTTCCCGTCTTTGTCCCTAAATGTCTGCTCTGATATTTACTTCCATGTTTCTAAATAATATATTTATGTTGCTCTTTCCTGATTACCAGTTACTGACATCTGTTGATTTGCCATATGGAAGATGAGAGTTGTTCCTTTTATACTGCTTCTAGTTTCTCGCTCCCATCCTCTCAATGCTGTTTCATCCAATGTCTAAGTTCAGTCAGTAGCCTGTGTCACAGCACATGGCAATGTGACAGTTGCTCACCGCCTAACCAAGTGGATACTCTGATTATACTTCCTCTTCTATAGATTTTTTTTTTTCTCCTGGAGCAAGTTTTTTTATGTTGCTTTGTTTTCTGTGTATATATTTTTGATTTTCCCCCTGCATTCTGTGTCAGGTCTGTCAAGATGCCTTTTATTTTTCAAATACTCAAAAGTATCAGACCTGAGCCCAGGGAGGAGGTACAAACTTGTAGTCGCAGCTATTTGGTTCAGGCTGGAGGATTGTTTGAGCCTAGGAGTCTGAGGTTAGAACTGGGCAACATAGCAAGGCCCCATGTCAAAAAAGAGAAAAACTAAAGGGGAATGAAAGAACTTTTATATCAGACCAATTACTAGTTTCTTTTTTTCTCATAGAGATGTACTTACTAGACCTCTCCATCCTCCTACTGTTATCTGAACTGGTTTCTGCCTGCTTCCCTAAACTGTCCTTTCTCCTATATTCTAGGACTTTCCTTGGGTTCTGACTGATTTCTTACTGTGTTTTCTGGATTTTGCTGGAGCACATCCAAAAAGAGCTTTATAATAAAGTGTTCATGCGAAGGAAGTAAAGATCTTCTTTGCATGTCTCAAAGTTTCTTTTATCTTTCATGCTTGGTCTTTTTAAGCATGTAGTTCTACACTGAATTTTTTTCAGTATAGAAGATACGACTTTTAGTAGAATTTAATATCACTATTCAGAAGGCATTTTTATCATAATCATTTGTTAATAATATTCCTAGTTTTAGTCTCCTAGCAATCATCCACATGCTATCATTTGTCAATCCTTCGATTAAACTCTGCAGTTTTGAGATAACTCCTCGTGATTCTCTTGTATTTTGTACAGATGCCTCATCTAAGAGGAGGAGGTATTAGGAAAAAACAAAAACAAAAACAGAACAGATGCCTTCAATGTGGACAGTCTTTTCAAGGATGTTTGTAGAGCTATCTAGGCATAGGATGTCATCTGTCAGCAGCAAGCAAGGATACTCCCTGTCTGTGTAAAAGATTTGGGTTCCCTGAGCCTAGAGTTCTTCTTTGTGTGCCAGTGTCCCTGGATCCTCTTCACATCACCTTGTGAGAATCTTAGCTGAGGAACCACTACATAAAAGGGTCATATTCTCGCTAACGGTGTGGCTGTGAGTTGTGAATAGTTCTTTGTCTGTGACCCAGGAATCTTCTGCCTTCTGCCAGCATTGATGAAGCCGTTGCTTTCAGGTAGGTTAAAAATCCTAGACCCCTCCTACTTTTTTTACATCTACTTTCTTTCTGAAAATGTCTTCAACCACCACCCCATAGAGTTTTCTTCTTGTTGCCATGTACTTGATTGTATATAGCATTTAGTTATCTTTTTCTTGGTTTCTTTACTTGTCCTGAAGACATTTTACAATGAAAATATCTTGTATATAGCAAAGCACAGTAAATACCAGGTGTCAGCAAGTTTCTAAATTATAAATAATATGTTTTTTATTTGATTGAGTGGGTAATATGTTTCATATTAAATTGTTTTGCAAGGTACAGTGTATGAATAGATGAATACATGTATATACCCTTAAAATGTTTTATATTTGTACATAATTGCCACAAAAGATTTATCAAGGTATGTTTTCTATATTATATACGTATTATCTATTTCTGTCTTCAATAATGTTTATAAATTACCATTTGTTGGGTAATTACTATGTGTCAGGCACCATATAATGCTTGTGATATGGAGGATTTTCTTACTAATTCTCTCAGTAGTCCTGAGAGGAAGAGGTTTTTTTTCTTTGTATCAGAGAAAGAGAGACGGGGGTCTAACTCTGTCGCCCAGGCTGGAGTGCAGTGGCATGGTCATAGCTCACTGCAGCCTTGAACTCCTGGGCTCAAGCTTTCTTCTTGCTTCAGCCTTCCCAGTAGTTGGGACTACACACACTGTCTCACCCGGCTTTTTGTAGAGACTGAGTCTTGCTACGTTGCCCAGGCTGATCTTGAACTCCTGGTGTTAAGCCATTGTCTGTCTCAGCCTTCTAAAGTGCTGGGGTTACAGGTGTGAGCCACTAAACCCAGCCAAGGAAAATGTTTATATTGTTCATATTTTACAGAAGAAGGGATAGAAACATGGAAAGGTACATAACTTGCATAAGGTTATAAAATTGGCAAATGATAGAATTGCTGTTCACGCCCAGGTCTCTTTAATGCTTGAACCCAAGCTCTTAGTGTCTGTACTATGCTATGAAATGGAGAGTAGGGAAAGGAAAAAGAAAAAAAAAAAGTGGCTGGATTGTATCATCTGAAAGTTCTTTGGCACTGTTTAGTTTAAATTAATACTATATAGTTCTATTTTTTTCTTACTTTAAAAAAAATAGAGGTGGGGTCTCACCGTGGTGCCCACGCTGGTCTTGAAATCCTGGGTTCAAGTGGTCCCCCCACCTCGGCCTCTGAAAGTACTGGGATTACAGGCGTGAGCCACTTCACCTGGCCAGTACTGTATAGTTCTTAAATATTGATTTGACATACATAATAACAGCTTTGTTTACTGTAGTTATAATGGAATTCAGTGTATAGTTCTTGCTAAAAGTAACTACATTTAGTCACAGCTTTAAAAAAAAAGTACCAGACAACAGAATAAAATCATATAGGAGCTGATAATTTACACATCCTAATGCTGGGAAAATCTAAGTTGAGGTTCCACAGCAACTGCAGCTCAGCCTCAGGGCAGTGAATGTTGCCATCCAAACTGGACACTGTGTGTAGCTTCATGAAATAATATTCTCCATGCTCTTGGGTGCCTGATAATGGCCACTGTGGGAACAATGTGTGAATTATCAGTGACTGTTTTATCATTGTAGTTTGGGGCATTTCATTTATGTGGCTGTTTCATAGTGCAACGTAGGTGTTTCAAGTGGTGATACATCTTGGTGGCATTTCAGTAGTCCTTAAATTATTAATGAATCCTGAAAAAAAGATCTGTAATGTGTAAGATTATTTTTATGTGCTACATCTGGTTTATAAACAAATCACATTTGCTCTCCTTCCTGCCCCCACTCCCATTGGAAAAGCATAATTTTGGGAGTTCGTGTTTACATTCCACGTGCAGTTCTCAGGCAGGTTCAAGATGCTGGTTAACCTTTGAAATGTATTATGTGCTGGTGCTTAAAGGAGATAGATGACTGAGAAGTACATATTAGAGCCTCTCAAGACACAACATCATCAATCAAATAGCCTGGCTTCATGCAGAGCTCCACCATCCAGAAAGCACAGAGCACAGCTATGACTCATAGAAAAGCTTGGTGCCCTTAGTTTCTACTTCTCATAGATTTGAAAGGGAAATATCAATTGGGCCTTACTGCCTGCTTTGCCTTCTCTTAGTATCTCTTCAATGATTCAATATATTGTTGGACATTGTATCTTGAACATGTAACTCTTGCTTATCATTTTGTTGATTGTTGTTCCTGTTGATGGCATGCACATTTCCACTGAGTCTCTCAAATAGCATGATTGAAAATATAAAATTTTTCTCCAGTGTTGGACTTCCTGTCCTAATATAGATGGCTTAATAAGTTCCCAATATGTGTACCTATGAATTATGTTGAAAAAGTTCACAATAAAATCACCATTGTCAAATTTATGTAATAGAAAAGATAAACCTAACAAATTATATGTATACATAAATTATACATATAAACTTCTAAGAAATGGATTAAATACATTTTACTTAGTTGCATTTGGGGAACATATTACCACAGAGATTCCTAGGCATGATTTTACTTTAATTAGCAAAACATTTACAGAGCTTCTACTAGGTGCCAGAGAGTATGTCTCCATCATTGTGTTTGGAGAATCTGAGGATCTCTTAACTGTTCTAATCTGGCTAGTAAGTCCATTGATCTCAGTTAGGTATCTTTATCATTATTCAAATGATTTTGAAAAGCCAACTTTTAATAATAGTGAACTCTTTAATGAAAAGACAGTGGCCGAGATTATAAACAAAGGTATATTCTTGGGTGGCTTTTCATTTATTTTTGTGACCTACCACATTTATTCCACAGGCACCTTTTTGAGTACGGATTATCTCATCTGAACATCTATCTAATCATTAGTTTGTAAGCTAAGAATAGTATAACTTCAATAAACTGACATATATAAACACCAGCAAACTTATTGGATTTCTGCAACACATTGGAACAATTTGTACAAAATATTAGGAGGATGAGGGCTGAGTACTTTGTTCTTTTTGCTTGTCCTTTTGTTTGGTCCTTCATGCACAGAAGTAAACAAAAGTGGTCCATTATGGCTAAGACCTTACTGCCTTTACAGACACCTCTAAATAATCAGTCGATTGGCTTCGGATAATTTTATGTGAAATTGTATGGGATGAAGGCTGTAAAGTCTGGAACTATGCCACTGCATGCTCCTTTTGACGAGCTATGTTAGTAGGAATCAAGAACTGAGAAATATGACTTTGAAGCTTTTGGTAATGGTTATGGTTTGTAATTGTTTTAACCGTTTTGAGTAGGAAGCTGTTTTCAAACATGCATTTCCAATGTCATGTATATTTGTTTATCAATGTATTGTAACAATGGAGTAATATATAATAACTTCCTAAAATATACATGAAAAGCAGTGAAAAATGACCAGATAATAAAATTAGCATAAAGATAAGTTTTTTTCTTTGTATGTTTGTTTTCTTTCCTTATCCCAGTAGTATATCTTATTCACTTTCTGGGATACACTATCTCATGAGACTCTTGTTTTCAGTTTTAGCTCTTTACAACACATACTCATCCTGTCATTAAAGGTCATCCTTCTTCGAGGAAACAGTTACCATAATCATTCTGCCTATTAGATTCCCGTTTTATCCAGTTTCCTTTCACATTACAGCAAGAAACCTAACACAGATTGTACTGTTCTTTGTATTGGCTGCCTCTAGGATGAGGATGGGACAGAAGAGGATAACAGTCGTGTTGAACCTGTTGGACATGCTGACACGGGTTTGGAGAATATACCCAACTTTTCTCTGGAGTAAGTTACTGATGGTTTCAACTAAATTTGCAATGTACATGTAGTGTCATTAATTGCAGCAAGTATTCTGAAAGCATATGGCATGAGGAATGTTTGTGCTTAGTTAAAAACATGCCGTGCATTGATTTGTTTTTATAAAGAACATCTTTTATCTCTTGAGTTAATTATGTAGTGTAAGCAGTATAGCATGGAAGTTCATGTCTACCTGTCCTGAGTTTCATGCCCTGGCAAATACTATTAAATTATAATATAAAATAGTATTTGATTGAAGATGTTTGTCATGTTAACAACACTGTAAACACCATAACTCTTTTCAGATTGCTTTCTGTGTCAATATTTTGATCATGTGTTTGTTCTTCACTTTGCTAAATTAAAAAAATTTGCAGACATACTTGAAAAACTAGTTAGATCATGTTAGCATTAATTGTTATAGTGTATGTGTATATATATGTATTTATTGTAGTTTGAAGAAATAGAATCTCTCTAGATATTTAATGAAAAATTGGAGGTCCTAGATTAGGGACCTTGAAAACAATTTTGAATATAAAAGGACAACGAAAAATCTCCTATTTGTTCCACAATGTTCTGATTATTTTACGTATTGACATATGTAAATGGTAGGCATTCTTAGGACTTCTTTCCTTGGTAGCTTAGAGCAGGGAGGACAGTCATTTTGGATTTTTTTCTTTGACTTTGGGTAAAAGTTGGGGATATAGACATTGACATTTATGTACTTAATTCTGTCTTCTCTTGGTCTTCCAAGAGAAGTGAGATTAAGCAGGCACTAGAATCAGATGCTGTTTGAATGTATGGCAGTCAGCAAACTGAGGATTTACATTTAGTAAAGTACTTGCCATGCCATAGTTCTCTTTAGAATGTGGGATAAAATCAGTTTATTGAAGTTATACTATTCTTAGCTTACAAACCAATGATTAGATAGGTGTTCAAATGGGATAATCAGTATCCAAAATAGAATTTTATGAAATTTGGTAAAAAAAATAAAAGTAATAAAAAATCCATTTAACCATTTGGCAGTATGGAAGAATTTTTTTGTTGTCTTAATTAGTACATGTGATTAAATCTGTGCACATGTTTTTAATTTTGATTTGATATTCCTGTCTTTATGTGGGACATTCATAGTATATAGGATAACCTCAGGTTTTTATATTAGAAACATAATTGAAAAATTGGCATTTTCCATCACATAAAATCTATATTGTGATCTTTGTGAAATTCATTGATAATAATTGATTGTTTTCCAGCTGGCTTGAAATAGATATTTAATTGAAGTACTATTTCCAAATATTGGTTGTTAGGTAAATACTGCTTAGACCTCTGATGTAATATGTATATACGAAAAAATCTACAAAGAAAGCAGAATCTCGTTTAAATAGTTTAGAAAATTACATTGTCTCTACCAATTTTCATTAAACTCAGGCTTTATTGTATTAATAGTAAAGATTCATGGAAGAGACTTGACAAATCCATATGGTATGTAAGGTTATGTTCCTTCCACAGAATAGTTTTGTAATAGAAGTAACTTCATGTTATGTCATATCATATAAATAGCTTCATAACTGTAGTCCCAGCTACTCAGAATACTGAGGTGAGAAGGTTGCTTGAGCCCAAGAGTTCTAGGCCAGCCTGAGCAACATAGCAAGACTCCCTTTCTAAAAAGAAAATTGATGATGAGCCATTTTATGAAAATTATTTGATTTGTAGTAGATGCCTATTGGCTTTGAGAAAGGTTTTATAAGCTGCACTTGCAGCTGTCTTATAGCAGTTTAGGAAATAGTGACTTTGACTTGTCATGAAGTAGTGAGTAGTAAGGACAATGGTGATCTCCCTTGGACTGTCACTTACAGTAGTGAAAACTTGGATCTCATTGGATTATTGGAAGGATTAATGATGTGACATATAAAAGAGCACTTTGTAAATTAGAAAGTGTTCTGTAGCTGCAACATCTTTATTCACTTAATCTTTAGAGTCCTTGACATAGGTGTTGGGATGGAAGAATTTCAGTGTAAGTCTAAAGATTTGACTTGAAACACATAAACTTGTATTACACAGAAGAATAGGGTCGATCCAAGAGAAATGTTCTGTGTCATTTTAATGTAGTTACCTCTGATGATTGCTCTCCCTCCATGCCATCAGACTAGTGTTCAGGTATGTAGTGTTTAATGTTGCCTTCATCACCATGCTTATATTCCAGAATATGTATATATATGCCTGTGCGCTTGGTGGGATTTTTGTTCTGTTCTCTTTCGTTGTTTATTGTGTGTCTGTGTTGTTGCAGTTTTTCGTTTTGCTTTTTGGTTTTGGTTTGTTTACAGTACACGTTCATGCTCCCTCATTCATCATTGTCTCACAGTGATATGGTAAAGCTCGTAGAAGTCCCCAACGATGGAGGGCCTCTGGGAATCCATGTAGTGCCTTTCAGTGCTCGAGGCGGCAGGTAACGTATCTTGGAGGTTTTTAATTGAATCATAATGTAGAGTGTTTTATCTTCATTTATGCTTAGATGGAGAGTGGTGTTGACTTAGCATATGCTTGATAGGAAACATTCTCATTTGGAAGCAACTGCTCCTTCATTCCTATATATATGTCATAATCACAGAAAGCACTTAGCCCGATGAAGAGAGGTTTTGCAGGAACATGAAGAAATGGCATTTGAATTATCCTAATAAATTTATTGTTCATCACACTCAAGCAAACATTTTACCTTGCTGTAAATTGATGATGGACTCTTTCAAGTCAGAACTCCAGATGGATTTGCAATGTTAAGGAGAGCATAAAAGCAGTTTTTTTGGGAAAGCTTAATGCAATAAAAATTATCTGGGTGACTTAAATTTGATTTAAGCTTTAAATTTGTGTTTATTTAGTTCTTCATTTTTATCAGTTTTTTATTGTTAAAAACCTTTAATATGAAATTTTAAAAAATCAGGCAAGCCATAGATTTCTGAGCATTCAGAGTCTAAAAATGTTGTACTGTTTGCTAATCTCAACTTCATTACTTTACAGAACATGCATCCTTAAAAACTTCAAATGTTATATCCGTTTCCTTGATTCTGTTCCTTTTTGTGTGTGATAGAACTGTTGTGATATTTTTGGTTTTAATGTATTCAGATAGTATGAGTTGATTTTCCAACAAAGGCTTGGCAGACCTCTGTCATAGACAAGTGAGGTGCACCGCATCCCTCCCCATGAGTCTGAACTTGTGCATGTTTAACTTGTTTAATTTAATTGCGTCTTCTCTTACTTACTCTCTAATGATTACCTGGGAAAATATATTTGTGAACTGTTTTGGCTTTTTAATTTTTAACTTATTTCTTGTATTGTTATCACCTTTTTTTTTTCTTTTTATTTTAACTTTCTTTACATGGTGAGAAAAAGTGGGGAAGGTGGAGGGTAGACTTACAGCAGTGACTGAGACCGTAGAACTTAGTTTAAACTGTTGTCAAGTAATTACAGGCATCTAGGGTGTTGTAAAAGATAGATGTGTGGGATTAAACCATGCATTTTATTTTTAAAAATGAGTATTTGAGCAATGGTGGTACCTTCTTGTTACATGTAAGTAACTGTGGTGAGTTCAGATTTCATCTCTCATGGTTCATCCAGTATTCTAAAACTGAAACTTGACTTAGAACTCTGCTGGAATATGAATGAGGCTTGAATGGTAGTGTTACATAACAAGGTATAAAATTCACCTTGAATTTTCGAGTGGTGTTATATTCATAGTTGTAGCTGCTTTTACTTTTTAAATTCTCTTTAAAATTCTTTTTTTTTTTAAACTTTGGAGAAGCATTAACGTTTCTTCAAATAACTTATAGTTAAACAATATTATTTTCAACATGGACTTGCCTTTATTTCGTGTAAGAAATCGAGTTCTAAATTACCTCAAAAGTTAAATTTTGTTTTCATGTCTTTCCTGAGTAGGAAAAAAAAGATAAGGTAAAATGCATGGATTATAGCTTCCCATATGCATATGCTTTAAAATGCCTGTGAAACTTAACTCATCACAAATGAGATTTAATTGTGTTTGTACCAGCTTTGAGCCAGCATTGCAATTACATGTTATTATATTTTCTGTCATTTATTGCGTATTTTCTACCTCACCGTGAAAGGATATCAGGGTAAAGTGAACAGATGAAAAGCCTAAAGCAAAAGGAGAGTAAGATGGAAAAATAAACTTACTATCTAGATTAAGGCAAAGGAAGGCATTTCACAAAATCCACCACAGTTTCTGGTTACCATGGCATTTAATTTTGATACACCAAACAGATTCAAGAAAACAAGTATGTCTTTGCAGAACTAGAAGTTCTTTTATAGCTGAGTCATTTTTAAGCCCTGTTAGTTTGGCACTTAATGAAGAAAGTCGTGCACAGAGATTTTCAAAGAGACAGAGAGATTTAAGAAAAACAGATTGGTTATAATCTCTTTTTAGGCATCACCAATTTTCATATGGAAACAGAACAGAAATAGTTTGTGATTCTCCAACACCTGTGTTACATAGTTAAGCTTCCTTGTGGAAATGATAGTCATGGTTCCTCACAGTTGGATTAACAATGGGAGAGAAAAAGTAGGTGGTCTGCTCAGATTGACAGATACAAATCTACGAGAGCCCAGAGATACCCACCTTCCTCATTCTCAGAAATGCTCAGAAATGGATTCCTGTTATTTCATAAGAAACCTTTCCAAGCATTTCTCTTGTGACAATCCCTGTGTTAGGTGCTAGGAAACGAAGATGAATGGAATATGTTCTTCCTCCAGAGATTTGCAGCCTAGATGGAGTCATAGCCAAGAAATCACACAATTATAATTATGTGATAAATGTTGATATAGTTCTATAATAGGTGCTCTGTGAACTGATGGGGGAAGAATGGTCTGAATTAGGTAACTGAAAGTGGCTTGTTGTGGAAGATAATTTTAAATGTGATGATAGCTTGTAAAGGTAGCTGTGTCAACTCCGTGGTGGCTTGTGGAAGAGTAAATTAAGCAATGTAGTATAGCAGAAAGGAAGAAATTAAGTGAAATTAAGAAATTTCAGATATATCTAGTAGGAATACAATAATATGTATTCATGATATGTAAGTAGAAATTTCCAAGATAACTTCTCTTATACAAAATTCCAGTCATTCTTGGGCGGTCTCAATTTTGGAGGATAACTAATTGAATAACACTTACTGAATACTTACTTTTATAAAAGTGACAAATACATGTCACTATTGCTTTCTCATTTAGATTTTCAAATTCAAAGAGTCCAAGGAATAATGCAGAATCCCAATTGTATATTTTGAAGAGAAGGAACACAACCCAGACCACCTCAAATATCAAATGTCATTAAGGAAAATAGTAATGTAAGCTTGTGAAGTTAATGTTAGCGAGATTTTTACAGCCATTTAGATCTTATTATGTCCTGATGTCTGATGAAATTTTTGTTGTTGTTCGATTTTTTTGTTTGTTTTTTGTTTTTTTGAGGTGGAGTCTCACTCTGTCGCATAGGTTGGAGATCCTGGCTCACTGCAACCTCTGCTTCCTGGGTTCAAGCAATTCTCTTGCATCAGCCTTCCTAGAAGGTGGGACTAGAGGTGTGTGCTACCATGCCTGGCTAGTTTTTGAATTTTTAGCAGAGACTGGATTTCACCACATTGGCCAGGTTGGTCTGGAACACTTGATCTCAAGTGATCTGCCCGCCTCAGCCTCCCAAAGTGCTGGGATTACAGGCGTGAGCCACCATGCCTGGCTCAAGTTTTTTAAAATAAGAATCTTGCACTGCCTACTTTCAAAACTATTTTCTAGACTAGGTTGAATGTTGTTTTTCAGTCAGGGGCATTAATGACAATTAGCTCATCCCCCAACCCCTGCCTTAGTTGACTACCTGCTGATATTTAGAAATGGAGACAAATAGGTAGAGAGACAATATTATCTTCCCCTTGATGATGTTTCTCTTGAGTTATTTTCTTGTATGTTATTCAAAAATAAAATTAACTGATCTTTATCTAGAACTATTCATTCACAGTGTCATTACTTCGGTGATTCCTTTTTTTAAATTATTTTCTTAGTAGACAAACATTTACCTGAAATGTTTCATTACTTTGGAATCAATTTTATTTCACCCATATCATTTCATTTCCTCTTGATTTAAATGGGAAACATCGACTGGGCGCGGTGGCTCATGCCTGTAATCCCAACACTTTGGGAGGTCTAGGTGGGTGGAGCACTTCACGTCAAGAGTTCAAGAACAACCTGGTCAATATGATGAAACCCTGTCTCTACGAAAAATACAAAAGTTAGCCGGGCATTGTGGCAGGTGCCTGTAATCCCAGCTACATGGGAGGCTGAGGCACGAGAATCACTTGAACCCAGGAGATTGAGGTTGCAGTGAGCTGAGGTAATGCCACGGCACTCCAGCCTAGGTGACAAAGTGAGACTCTGTCTCAAAAACAAATAGGAAACATAATCTCTTTATTTAAACCACAAATGCCACTATTTTCAGGCAGGTTATGCCAAATAATTGTGATTACCTTTGGCAGAAGAACCTTGCTTTTTTTTTTTTTTTTTAGTATTTCTAGAACCTGGTTGTAAGTATTGGTCTACAGGACCATAGGTGTTGCTTAGTAAAGCGTAATCAGTGCAGGAGCAAATGAACCCTTGACTATCCATATTAGATATGGTGTTACTATATTAACAAATAAACGGTAATGATACTTCCTGGCCTGGATGGTGGTTAAGAAGTATTTCTGACACTTTCTCATGAAATATAAATTTGATTATGATATAATGTTAAGTATATAAAAAGCAACATATAAAATTGTATGCTAAAATAGGGACTGGACCTGTGAAATGATAAGATTTTGTGTTTGAGGCTGGACATGATGGCTCATGCATGTAATCCCAGTACTTTTGGAAGCTGAAGTGGAAGGATCACTTGAAGCCAGGAGTTCAAGTCCAGTCTTGGCAACATGGCAAAACTTTGTCTTCACAAAGAATACAAAAGTTAGCCGAGTGTGGTGGCACACACCAATGGTCTCAGCAATTGGGAGGCTTAGGTGTAGGTGGGAGAGTCACTTGAATCTGGGAGTTTGAGGCTGCAGTGAGCCATGATCATGCCTCTGTACTCCATATTGCATGGCAAAGTGAGAGCCTGTCTTAAACAAACAAAAATAAAATAAGGCCGGGCATGATGGCTAATGCCTGTAATCCCAGACCTTTGGGAGGCCAAGGTGGGCGGATCACCTGAGGTCAGGATTGCAAGACCAGCCGGCCAACGTGGTAAAACCACCCTATGTATACTAAAAATACAAACACTAGCCAGATGTGGTGATGGGTGCCTGTAGTCCCACCTACTCTAGAGGCTGAGGGATGGGCCAGGTGTGGTGGTTCACAACTGTAATCCCAGCACTTCGGGAGGCTGAGGCGGGTGGATCACGAAGTCAAGAGATCGAGTCCATCCTGGCCAACATGGTGAAGCCCCGTCTCTACTAAAAATACAAAAATTAGCTGGGCGTGGTGATGCGCACCTATAATCCCAGCCACTCAGAAGGCTGAGGCAGGAGAATCGCTTGAACCCAGGAGGCGGAGGTTGCAGTGAGCCGAGATCGCGCCACTGCATTCTTGCCTGGGTGACAGAGTGAGACTCTGTCTAAAAAAAAAAAAAAATTACTAGTGTTCTTACTTGGGCTTCATAGTCTAACTTAAATACTCTAAATCTTTTCCCCTATGGAAAATAATTGTGGCTAAAACATTTTAAATTAATTAATGAAGTAGAAACTGGGTCTTGCTTTGTTGCCTAGGCTGGTTTGAAACACCTGGCCTCAAGTGATCCTGCTACCCTGGCTTCCCACAGTACTGGGATTACAGGTGTGAGTGACTGCACCCGGCCTAAAGTTTTCTTCTCTGCATCTTTTTTTTCCTTTTGAGACAGGGTCTCACTCTGTTGCTGGAGAGTGGTGACTCACTGCAGCCTTAACCTGCCGGGCTTAGGTGAATTTTCCACCTCAGCCTCCCAGGCAGTTGGGACTACAGGCAAGTGCCTCCATGCCCAGCTAATTTTTTATATTTTTTTGTAGACATGGGGTTTCCCTGTGTTGCCCAGTCTGGTCTCAAACTCTTCGGCTCAAGTGATCTGCCAGCTTTGTCCTCCCAAAGTGCATGGATTATGGGCATAAGCCACTTTGCCTGGCCCGGATCTTTTCTATAGTGGACATTTCTCACTTATTTACATCTACCTTTATTCTTAAGTTTGTGGCACTTAAATTTGTTTCACATTACTTTTCCTTGTGAAAATAGTAATTGTATGTTGGTGTTTATATAAACTTCTATTTATTTATTTATTTTAGATCTAGTATCTATCAGTTAGCATTTTTGGTACCTTTGATACCTTAGATCAAAAGTTGGCAGACTTTCTGTAAAGGGTCAGATAATCAGTATTTTAGCATCATGGCCCTGAAAATCTGCCGTTGTAGCATGAAATCAACCATTGACAAGATATAAGCAAAGCTTCATTTACAAAAACAGATTGCTGGCTGAATGGACTCATAGGCTGCAGTTGTCAGCCCTTGCCCTAGGGAACCAAACAAATAAAAATGGCTGCCATGATGGTTTTACATTCTAGTATTTTTCATTTCTAAAACTCCTTCACCTCTGTTTTCTATTCATATCTTTGGGGGACAAGAGTGTACAGGATTTTCATTTCTTTTTGAGTTGAAATAAAAGTGACCCTGTTGAAAAATATGTATTTCATAAGTATTTGCATTCTATTTAAACCTGAATATAGATTAATTAGAAGGTGATTAAAATCATCTATATGCAGATTGTATTTTGTAATTAATCTACATCCAGGAAATCACTGAAATATAAAAGTTTGTTTTTTACATCCTGCATTCATGTCTTGAGTAATTTCTCCCTCAAATATAAACTGATATTTCTCTGTTTATAAGACTAGTAGGCAAACATCTTTGGGTGGTCTTGAAGTATATCGTACTCATCCATTTAATTCAGCAGAATCTGAGCTTCACTGTCCCCTCAACTAAGATTTACAGGATTATAATTACATTGTTTGTTATACCCTTTTGTTCATCTAAGATATACTTTATCATTTTTTGCTCTATTATGTATTGAAAACACAAAATTTCCCCTAGATTTGAAGTTGGGAATTTTGTATTACCTCTCTGTGTCAGTCAGTGACTGACTTGACCTTATGTTGTCCTCGTTTTATTGGCAGGGGGATTGTCAGGACTGGATAAGGATACCTCGCTCAGTATTTTTTACGTAGTGTGGCCTTGGGCAAGTTAGCCTCACTTAGCCCTACTCCTTACCTATGAAGGATAGGAATCACGACTTTTGTATGGTTTACATAAGAAAATATATGTAAATCATTTAGCAAGGTCCTTGGCAGTGGCAGCTAATAAGAATGATCAAATCTGGCCGGGCGCGGTGGCTCAAGCCTGTAATCCCAGCACTTTGGGAGGCTGAGACGGGCGGATCACGAGGTCAGGAGATGGAGACCATCCTGGCTAACACGGTGAAACCCTGTCTCTACTAAAAAAAATACAAAAAACTAGCCGGGCGAGGTTGCGGGCGCCTGTAGTCCCAGCTACTCGGGAGGCTAAGGCAGGAGAATGGTGTAAACCCGGGAGGCGGAGCTTGCAGTGAGCTGAGATCCGGCCACTGCACTCCAGCCTGGGCGACAGAGCGAGACTCCATCTCAAAAAAAAAAAAAAAAAAGAATGATCAAATCATTAGAAGAGATTTTAAACTCAGTTTATCTTTTGTTATGTGCCTTGAAATTCCCTCCAGTGGTGTTTGGTATTCTGGTTGTCTAGGTAGGTAGTGATTAGTCTACCCAATCAGAGAAAGTGATCATTTTCTTATATCATGAATCTGGGAGAAAATTTACTATTATATCATAAAATTGAGAATCCCAATACACATTTGTTTAGTTAATTGGGTACATATGCTAATGAAGAATTACAGTCAATTTGAACTTCATGGGACTAGCTGAGAATAAATATGCTCTTGAACTTTGAGTCAATTTTAATTTAATTACTTTTGAAAAAAACGCAATTTAACTTTATTTGCTGAATCAATAGTATTTTGTCTGAAAGTTTTCAATTGTGCATTCTCAGCTGCAGACTCGTTTGTTATAATGAAGAACTATAACATATGCATTGGTTTTAGAAAAGTTGCAGTTTACACTTACATGAATCATGTTCTTTAAACATAGCAATATGACATCTGTGATTTCTGCTCTAATCTAAAGGAATTCTCTGTGTTTATTTACCTTTTTGGCCTGATTTATCTCGTTCGTTGAAGTTTTTCTAAAAAAAATTAAGATTTAAAGTTTTAACTTGGCATTCCTTTAAACTTTCCCCTTTTGACTTTCATGCTTTCAGTGGTAGTACTTTCTGTGCTCATGTAGGTAGTTGCTGGCCCCCCATGGGCTGTATTCAGGGAGCTGAGCTGTTCTTGTTGATGAGACCCTACTCTGCCCACTTATATTCTGCCTTCCCTACCGTTGTGATGTTTATACTGTGTCAGCCTTTATTAAGATGAATTATAATCATTTCCATACAGCTGGGTGGCAGTTGTGGTAGTTTACATTATCAACGCAAAACTCAGACTTACTCAGCCAATTTGGATGTCAATAAAACATTTGTTACTTATTTTCAGTTTTATCATTGGTTGTAATTTATAGTTAGAATTGAAAATGTTAACATGTGTGACTGCGTTTGTTTTAATTAAGTGTATAATTAGGCTAATGAACCTTGTAAAAATGTAGTGCTGCAATCCTCCTTAATATAATCTAAGTAGTTAAATTTCTAATTGTGCTCCAAAATCATGTACAAAGATGCAGCATTTCAATGGCTCGCTTTGTGCTACTGTACCCTTGCTTGTCTTTTTTTTTTAAAGAAACAGTTCAAAAACGAAGTCTTGAAAGAAATATGTGTGTAACATACTTTTGTATTAGGAAAATTATTCAGAAGTGAAATTTGTATGCAGCGGATGTAGTGTTTTCTTCTTTTCAAATTTTGAAGAAAATATAGGAAACTAGAAGAGGAATAGATTTGGGGCTGTTTCAGATCCATCAGGAAAAGTCCATTTGCTTTAAAAGCATAGAGCCAAGTAGGGTTTACCTTAGATTCATAAGGAAGGTAGAGGAGGTTCTGTTTCACATAACCCTAAACCCTGTAGTCATTTCTTCTTAAATCTGCGCTACCCCACTAATAAATGCCCAAGTCTTTTTTCTTACATCTTTTCTCCTAGCATAACCAATCTGGGGTTGTTCTGCTCCCAGAACAACTCCCCAAACAGAGCTTACTCCAATTCCTCCTTTCCTGACACCTACCTTTTTTATTTTTTGCAAAGTGGTTTCTTAGGATGGAACATATTTGCCCCAATAAGGAATTCTGGCATTAGCTACCAAGAAGGAACACTCTTCTCTCTGCCAGCACACTGACATGCCAAAATGTTTAGAACTTCATTTGCTTTGATTCTTTTCTCTAATAAAACTGTGGAAGCAGCCATACCATAGGCAGTTGGTTTTTTATTACTTTAGAACAAATTCTGATTTCTAGTTGAGTTTACAAAATATATCCCTAAAATTTGTTTTTAATTATATTGTTTGATATAGCTTTAAGTTGAAAATGGGGACTATGGAAATATATCTGCTTGCGAGCACACATTTTTCAGGAAAGTGTCTCCTCTTACTACTTTTGATTTCCTTTAGAGGTTCTTTTCATTTTCAGTGTAGCTGTTATCTGTTCAATTTTCTTGTGATTTTTTTTTTCTTTTGATAGTTCATTCCCATTCCTTTGTAATCATTTTCACCTAGTGGAGTAAATGAGATAATTTTGCAGATTGTACCACTTCCCTTTTAAATTAATCTGTTCTTTTTGAGAGAATGATTCTAATAGTGTGGTTAAGTACTTAGAAATCAGCAGGCTACTAACTTCACCTTAATTCAGTCTGTTCCCTTGCTTCCCTGATCTCTTGCTGTGTCTGTCGGGGTGAAGTTCTTTCTCTTCTGCAATCTTCTTCCTCTCTCTAACTCCCAGCCCCCCATCAGGTCTCTGGTACTGAGTAAAAGGAATCTGAGATTTTCATGACTTATAACAATGTTGGTTGCTAAAGCCTCAGTTAATAAATTTCCATTATATTTTCTCTACCTACGTGGTGTATTTATGATTTGTAGAATTTGTACTGTTTGTTAGGATTACTGATGCATTTGGCCATTGATGAGGACTTATTTAGAAAGACAACCATTCAAGAAATGAAGCATGATATGCTTTTTTACTTTGGATTACTAGTCTAGATGATTACCAGAAAAAAAACACATAGGTTTAAAACAGAAAAATTATGAGACAAATATAAATCTGTTCATCTACTTATCTGAAAAAAATTATTGATGTTACTTGTAGAATTAAAGAGCAGATTTCAGCTGGGCACAGTGGCTCAAGCCTGTAATCCCAATACTTTTGGGAGGTCAAGTCCAGGAGTTCGAGACCAGCCTGGTTTACATAGTAAGAACCCAATTCTACAAGACAAACAAACAAACAAACAAACTAGCCAGGGGTCATGGCATACACCTCTAATCCCAGCTACTCAGGAGGCTGAGGCAGGAGGACTGCTTGAGCCCAGGGGTTTGAGCTTGCAGGGAGCTGTGATTGAGCCCAGTATACCTCCAGCCTGGGTGACAGACCAAGATCCTGTCTCAAAAAAATTAAAGTGAAAGTATTTATAAGTTACACTATCTTAAGTTATCATAAATACATGTATCCAAGATACCTTTATAAATTTAAATAAATGATCAGTGCTAATTAACTGCTAATTTCCATTAAAGACAGTTTATATGTATTTTTTTTCTAAAAATTTTCTAAAAATTCAACCTGAGTGAGTACATATATGAAAGAGATGAATGGCGATTGGCATTATTTGAACCTCTCACTGCGATTTTTCTGTTTGGTCATTTGTTTTTCCAAATGGGAATATTGACAATAAATGACTAACTTTTAGGAGACCTAACAGGTTTTGAAATTCACAATACTAAGCACTATCAAATTCAAATGCAAAGCACGGAAACTCTTTTATTTCTGAAATCTTTCCTATTATCATTCTCAAACCTGCAGTGCAATGAGGTTAGCTTTTCCTCATTACCTTTACTTTCACAGAAAGATGGGGGTTGCAGTCGTTTTTTAAGCTAGCATACCAGCTGGCTTAAGACAGAAAATTGCCCAAGTCATTCAAAAATACATGCTTATCCATGCTCCACACTGCAATACCCACTCAACCATTAGGCAGGCTCTGTTTGGGGCATTTGTAAACAGAGAGAGTGTTATAGCTTGTTCTCGAAACATAATACTGACCAGCCAGAAAATGATTTTTCACATTTATGGAAGGGATGCGTTTTTACATATCATTTAAACTGTTGTGATTTTTGTCTGTTATTTAAAAATGTATGAATAGTGATTTTGATATGCTTCTTTGTAAGGAAGTCTTTGTAAATATAATATCAGCATTAAAGTGGTAGGGCAGTGTGCATGGTGGAGATATTACATGTGTAATCATTTGCATTCTTAATGTTCCAGAACCCTGGGGTTATTAGTAAAACGATTGGAGAAAGGTGGTAAAGCTGAACATGAAAATCTTTTTCATGAGAATGATTGCATTGTCAGGATTAATGATGGCGACCTTCGAAATAGAAGATTTGAACAGTAAGTGTGTGCTCGCTGCATTTCTCTTCTTACTTGCATTAGGCACGACAGAGTGCAGTCAGTTGAAATGCTTCAAACAACATATCTGTGATCTCAGTCTGTATACTAGACAGGAATATTTTCTGCCATTAGCTTTTAAAAATTTAATCATACTCAAAGTAATTAATACCATTAGACTATATTTCAAAATGTCCTCTGATGGATATAGCTCTTCTTAAGTAGCATAGCCCCCGTTTCAGCTTTACAGTTTTGCTGGTTCCTCCCCTTTTGGAAAATTGACAGTGTGCCCACTTCTATCATATTTTAATTCACCCATCCACCTTTGCTGCACACAATTTCTCTAGATACAAACAGGCAGATAAAGCTCGTTTGCACCTCAATATTGGGTTGTATTCAGATATACTTTATCTTGATTCAGGCCCTTAGTCAATGAAAAACATAAAAGTTGGCCAGTTCTTATAAAACAAGTCAGGAGGCCGGGTGCAGTGGCTCAAGCCTGTAATCCCAGCACTTTGGGAGGCCGAGACGGGCGGATCACGAGGTCAGGAGATCGAGACCATCCTGGCTAACACGGTGAAACCCCGTCTCTACTAAAAAAATACAAAAAAAAAAAAACTAGCCGGGCGAGGTGGCGGGCGCCTGTAGTCCCAGCTACTCGGGAGGCTGAGGCAGGAGAATGGCGTAAACCCGGGAGGCGAAGCTTGCAGTGAGCCGAGATCCGGCCACTGCACTCCAGCCTGGGCGACAGAGCAAGACCCTGTCTCAAAAAAAATAAAAAATAAAATAAAATAAAACAAGGCAGGAGCAAACAGAACTCTTAAGAACTTGGGGTCCTGACCAGGGAACCAGCATGAGAAAGAGCTGCTTCCCAGGCTGGTCATATGGTTGCACTGTGACCCACAGCTGTCAGCATTTTGAATTATTGAGCCTGGATTGCTGTTCTTGAGATTTTTGCATATACCAACTTAATAGATAATTAATAGTTACTTTCTATAGCCTTCTAAGTGTGCGTGTGTGTATTTAAAAAATTTTAAATACACATCTAACCCAATCCAAGATTCTGTATATAATTATAAAGCTCTTTCTTTGAAAACTTAAATGGAAATATTTTGTAATGTCTACAAGTTGTATTAGACAATGTTGTAAAGAGAAGGTTCCATTTGGTTTCTATTATTGAAATTATAATACCTCTCTTGTACTTAAAACATGTTTAATGATTTACAATTGAGAGAACAGAATTTTTTCTGTAGTTGTAGATAATTTTTTTATTTTTATTGAGAGAAAGAGAAATTTATATTTGAAGAAACAGCTATTCGTAGATCAGAGCTACAAACTTGATTGATAAATGGGTTATTAGAATTTTGCTTTTCAATTTCAACAACCTGTCAGTTCTTATTGCTTAATTAGTATACTTAATTAAGCTCATAATATCTTCTAGTCTGCCAGTCTTAATTTGCTAATTTTCTATTCTTTCTCAAACCCAGAGCACAACATATGTTTCGCCAAGCCATGCGTACACCCATCATTTGGTTCCATGTGGTTCCTGCAGCAAATAAAGAACAGTATGAACAACTATCTCAAAGTGAGAAGAACAATTACTATTCAAGCCGTTTTAGCCCTGACAGCCAGTATATTGACAACAGGAGTGTGAACAGTGCAGGGCTTCACACGGTACAGAGAGCACCCCGACTGAACCACCCGCCTGAGCAGATAGACTCTCACTCACGACTACCTCATAGCGCACACCCCTCGGGAAAACCACCATCCGCTCCAGCCTCGGCACCTCAGAATGTATTTAGTGCGACTGTAAGCAGTGGTTATAACACCAAAAAAATAGGCAAGAGGCTTAATATCCAGCTTAAGAAAGGTATAACCTATCTTGTTTTTGTTTTGTGGAATTTCTTTTCTTAGTAGCAACACACAAGGGTTGAAATGGAATTTATTTTAAAAGTCAACCTACTAACCCAAAGCACCCTAAGTCTTATCTCATTATTTTGTGAAAGAATTGATAGATTTTTAAAAGCTACTTACCTTTTAACACGTTTAAAATTGTATTTCTTATATGTCTCAGGTTTATTTTGCTCTGTAGAAATTAAAATGTAAAAGTGCAGAGAATAAGACTTTAAAATATGTCTATGAGAAGAAGATAGCAGCTACTACTACAGTAAATTTTTTTGATTGTGAATGAAATGGCTGCAGGACATTAATATCAAACACAGAACAATAGTAAGGATTTGACCATTTTGACTGCCCCATTTACTGTCTAAGTCTAGCCCTCAAAGAGGACTTGAGAGGTAGTGCACATCAATCCCAGTATTTGGTGTGGGGAGGAACTGATTTCTTTGAGGCTGCCAGGAGTTTATAGTAGGTTGCTGAGAAGCCAGGCCATTGGCTCTTGTCTTTTGTTTTCTTGAAATACTGCATTACTTCCCTTTTTTTTTTTCTTTTCTTTTCCTTTTTTCTCCTTTTTCTTTTCTTTTTTTTTTTTTTTTTTTGAGACAGGGTCTTGCTTTGTTGCCCAGGCTACAGTGCAGTGGCACAATAATAGCTCACTGTAGCCCACAGCACTGCACGTCAGCCTTCCAAGTACTGGGACAAGAGGCATGTGCCGCCATGCCCATCTCATTTAAAAATTTTTTTGTAGTGATAGAGTCTTGCCATGTTGCCCAGGTTGATCTGGAACTCCTGACCTCAAGTAGTCCTTCTACCTCAGATTCCCAAAGTGCTGGGATTATGGAGTGAGCCACCATGTCCAGGCCTGCTTCTCTTTCTTATGGTGATGTGGAAGTCATGGCGATTACCAATTCTTCATGCATCTTTCAGCCATTTATGTATTTTAGTACCCTTCTTGTATACAGTGGATCTCTGTGTATAGAGAGCATGTTCTTGCAGTTTGCCTCCTTCAAAGTTGAGTGCAAACTATTGGACTTGACTTTATGATTTTCACCCAGTGTTTGGTCCAGGCACCAAGATACACTTTTACTGTTCATGATCCATTTTAGCTGATCATTTTGATATATTTTTAAATCATGTCTTTCAAAATGGTATTATTATAAAGAATATTTATTTTTATAGGCTCAACCATCAACTCTTATAGTTGGGTGGAAATGATTCCAAGAAAGGTTCATTATTTCCTCAGGTCATGTGGCTGTTGGCCACAGATTCTTACTAGAATGTTTTCCATGTCCAGATATTCAGACCATTCTTCTTTCCATTTGGGGTAGCATTTACAAGGTTGTAAATACTGAGACTGCTGTTTCCTTTCTAAATCATATTCTTTCATTGAACTTTATGTGAACCTCAAGTTTCTTTTTCTGGTTACTGGCTTTTAAGCTCTAAATACTGGATTGACATGATCAGGAGTTGACAGCTTGCCTCCTTGCAAACACAGAGGCATATCAACAGAAACCCCTTTGGCTCTGTCACTTCCTAAATGAGAGAAATATCACATCCTCTTTCCTCCTTTTGCTCTACTTAAATGACAGGCCCTTGTTTTTAACCAAAAACATATCAAGAACCACAAATAGAGTTGTATAAAAAACAAAATTCTGCTTGAGATCTCTAAAAGGTATAGTATTTTGCTTCACCACTGTCATAAAGATATTGGTTCATAAATATCTTTTCCTTTTTATACTGATACAGCAGTATTCATTTAGTTAATTACAGTTTTTCAAAAATTAGGATATTTGACAAATCATGATATAACATGAACTTTTTGAATGAGGTGATTTGCCACTAAAAGTACCATTGTTTTGAATACAGATTTTATTTTAATAGCATTCAATGAAAAATATGATTGCATTTACACAAGCTAATTTAGAAAGATTGTGCTTAATCACTGTAAGGAGAAACAATGGTTTTAAGTGTTTTTCAGACCTTGAATAATCTTAATGATATAGAGTCCCATAGCTCTATCTTGATTTTAATTTACCAACTGTGAGAGTGTATGACAAAAAACACATGCTGCTTGTGCATGCCACCAATACTTACAAATATTTTATGTAAAAATTGTGTTTAGTATAAATGTGGGGAAGAATGTAGATTATCTTTGATTTAGACTAAATGCATATATTTTAATAATAATGATTGTAGGAGAATTGAACAGGCTTTCCTTGTAGCTAGCAGATTTGTTCTTACCAGTTTTTACATTTATTAGTGAAGTACATTAAAAACATAGGGTGTGTCAGTGTTAAACTTCAGATTCAGTTCAGAGTGAGCTAATGTGCTTTGAGTGGCAGCAATTCTTCAAAAACTGGGATCAACTCTTAGTACAAAAAAAGATGTCAGTATAATGATTCTTTGGCCTAATTTTGGATCTATATTATATAACATGACAACAGAATAGCCTCAGTGTACTTGCTTCCATAATTATGATTTCTTAATATCTATTGCCATTTTGGTATTCTCAAATACCCTGCTCTTTTGTAGAAATTAGCTTTTTAATAAAGTCAGAGGAGAAGGTCAGTAATCTGTTTCAGTCAGTGCAGAGTGTTTTGTTGGCTTTGTTAAATGAAAATTGATATCTACTTATCTTTCCTTGAAAGGTCATTGCCTGAACTTTTAGCTTACAGATTTAGGGGTTATTGCTGATATTTTAATAGTATTGAGGTTCCTACAACAGTTAGCATTCATGGTTCAGAGAAATTAGTATTGCAAAAGGAGAGTAATTAAGAATTCTTTCTTAATAAATGTTATTGCAAGTCATTAGAGTTTCGTGAAAGCAGAGACATATGGAAAAATCTCCGCAGAGCAATTACAAACATTTCATATAGACAATATGCCATTCAGGTGTTCAGCATGGAAGACGTCAGAAATATTAATAGCCTAGGCACCCTAAAGTGACTTCAGACTAGAAGTAAATGAATGCTTTGTTTGATGTTGAGAATAACTATGGTAGGTTTTGCTACAGGAATAATTATGGAGTGTTTTCTTTATTTCTCCTTTAATGTTTCTTTAATCTACATTTTTATTCACCCATTTTTTTGTTCACTTGTATTTTATACTTTTCATTACAGTTTTATACTGAGTGAGGTATCAGATTAATATGCTCTTTTCTAGATTTTTCACCTTTACAGATCTCTTTATTCTTCCCATAATGAGCAAGCATTTGAGTTAACAATATTTTAACTGAAATGGAAACTAATATCTTAAGAAGTAACTTTTTAAAAAAAGCTTAGGTAGAAATCATGATTGTAAAGATTTTGTGATTCATTGGAAATGTATCGTTATCTTCCCAGTTTTTCCTGGGCATATGTTGGCTTATTGCATGTTGATTCAAGTGACATATAAATGCTTTTCTGCATTGTATTGAGCATATAAGACTGCCTGTCAAGAAAGCTGCCAAAGAAATGAGAATTTAAATTCTGTGAATCATCAGAGTAATTTATAAATGCATCATTCATTTAGTACCTTTAAACATATATGATGATCCCCAGATTTGGTAGCCATGATCTGAGATGGAGTCTTCACTGAGTAATTTGCCTTTTTCGGGAATGGGGGATGGGGAAGGAAATATACATGGTAAGATTTAGGTGAATTAGAAGTGAACTAGGCAAAGATAATATGGTTCATGGCTTATTCTCTTAGTAAATTGCTTTGAATAATTATGATTTGGGGAGGTTCCATTACCTCTATGTAGAGAGATCTCTCATTTCACTATTCCTTTCCATCTTCCTGGACATTTTCGTCTCCCTTGCTCATACCTCCTACCCTTGAAATTTGGATGTCATTATTGCACAATAATATTTGAGTTTTGAGGTACTGTGGGTCTTAACAGAAGTTTTTTTCTTCCTTCATGTAGTGAATTTCCTATTCAAAGATTTACATTGATTACATTTTAGCAGTCGTATTTGTCTTTGAGAAGATTGCTGTTTCTTCTTAGATTAATAACTGCTGATATGCAAACCATTTAAATCTTCCACAATTTAGTCTATTTTGAACAATTTCATTACAACTTTTAAACTATTAAAAGAAATGTGGACCATTGTGAAAGTTACAAAATGTAAAGTTGAGGTTGAGTATACTAGTGCAATACACTTGTAAAATTCAAGCTATCTCATTTTATTTACTTTTCTTCCCCTTCACATACCTAGGTACAGAAGGTTTGGGATTCAGCATCACTTCCAGAGATGTAACAATAGGTGGCTCAGCTCCAATCTATGTGAAGAACATCCTCCCCCGGGGGGCGGCCATTCAGGATGGCCGACTTAAGGCAGGAGACAGACTTATAGAGGTAAGTGATATCCCCAAGCAGGATATTCCCTAATTCTGGAAATGTTCCATTTCCAGGAGCCAACTTTTAAAAACATTTTCATACAATATGAAATTAAACTATATACATTTTAGCGGAAGTATGCGTCACAAAATGTGTTTCTGTTTTACGTTTAAATTTTCCATGTTATCTTTTATATATGTGTATTTTTTAATTGTTAAAATTTTTTGTAGAGACAGAGTCTTGTTATGTTGCCCCAGCTGGTCTCGAATTGCTTGAATTGCTCGCCTCAAGTGATCCTCCTCCCTCCCAGTGTGCTTGAATTACAGGTGTGAGCCATTGTGCCCAGGTCTTTTTTCCATGTTATCTGATGAGAAATTAATCTTTCCATTTAATTTTTTTTTTTTTTTTTAAATGAGATGGAGTCTCACTCTGTCGCCCAGGCTGGAGTGCAGTGGCACAATCTCGGCTTACTGCAGCCTCTGCCTTGTGGGTTCAAGTGATTCTCCTGCCTCAGCCTCCCTGGTAGCTGGGACTACAGGTGTGCACCGCCATGCCTGGCTAATTTTTGTATTTTTCATAGAGACAGGGTCTCACGACATTGGCAAGGCTGGCCTTGAACTCCTGCCTTGGCCTCCCAAAATGCTGGGATTACAGGCATCGGCCACCATGCCCAGCCCCATTTAGTTTAGTTGTAAATTTTTAGTTACTCAGACATTTGGTTTATGAGTAACATTTTGTCATATAAAATGTCTATAAGGTTACATTTCTAGATGACTTTATATTTATATCTGGCAATATGGAAACGTTATCCACTTTGTATTCGGAACAGAGACAGATGAAATAAATGAAAACAGTGTGTCTTGATAAGAGGAGCAAGAAAATCTTGAAATGGCAGCATGGAGAATAAATTGAGACATAAGAGTCAAATGTCAGGAAAGAAAAAAATCATTTTTGAAATTTTTTTCTGTGTCTTATGAGTTTGGGTTCATTGGTATGTGAAGCTGCCTTGGAAATACATTAACATACCTAATTTGTGTTTGATGATTTGCATATAAAAGAGAAAACGAAAATTGAAAAATATATTTTTAACCATTTCTCTTAGTTTTTTTTTTTTCCAGAAAATAGTCTGTATTTTTATTAGCAGATATTGCATTTCCTAATTAACTAGTATTCAAATATTAATGCTAAGGTAAACTTTTACCACACTGTCCTTTTTTCTTATAGTTTCATATATGGTTTCTATTTCTCCAGATTGAGTTTTCCTAAAGAATTTTTGTAAAGTAGGGGAGGAGAGGGATACCATCCATATTTTTTCCCACGTCTACATTTGGGGCTGGGTCCTTTCCATTTTATTCCCACTGTTTTGGTCCTGTGCATGTGACAATGTATGTTAAATAGGCACTGTTAGAAATGAAGTCACAGATGTTTGAGTACAAATTATGTTTAGGGTCCTGCTTCTTGAAAAAGTCACTTGTCCTGGGGGTATAAATTGAGTGGTACATTAGCCCATGCCTGCAGTCATAGCTTGTTTTATTTGTAAGAGTCTTCACTGGGACTTGAATTCAGTCCTCCTGTCTTCTAAGTCCAAAAAAATATGTCTGTCCTTTTCTGGCTCTCTCGGTCTTTCTTTCTAAAGATAATTGCTTTATTATTGAGTCACTTTTTTCTCTTATTACATAATTGCTTTACTTTCAACATATCAGAAAAACCTTTTTATTTTAAAACAATGAGAAAGACCTGCAACCTGTATGTCTTTAGAGTTAGGCTTTATTTCCATAGCTGTCATCTTTGTCTTAAAATGGAAACTTCATTTTTGCATGGTTTTTTTTTTTTTTTTTTTAGACGGAGTCTCGCTCTGTCGCCCAGGCTGGAGTGCAGTGGCTGGATCTCAGCTCACTGCAAGCTCCGCCTCCCGGGTTCACGCCATTCTCCTGCCTCAGCCTCCCGAGTAGCTGGGACTACAGGCGCCCGCCACCTCGCCCGGCTAGTTTTTTGTATTTTTTTAGTAGAGACGGGGTTTCACCGTGTCAGCCAGGATGGTCTCGATCTCCTGACCTCGTGATCCACCCGTCTCGGCCTCCCAAAGTGCTGGGATTACAGGCTTGAGCCACCGCGCCCGGCCCATTTTTGCATGTTTTAAGCCCAACCTTTTAGTATCTAGAGTTGCAGCTATACACTATTGATACTTACGTGCATTTTCTCTGAGTGTCCAGATAATTAGAATCATACAGAGAAAAAAGTATCCAGTGACTTAATCATCTAGATTTTTTTTCACTTTCTTTTGTTTGAGTACAAATTATGTTTAGGGTCCTGCTTCCTGAAAAGGCCGCTTGTCCTGGGGGTATAAATTGAGTGGTACCTTAGCCCATGCCTGCAGTCGTAGCTTGTTTTATTTTGTAAGTCTCCGCTGGGACTTGAATTCTGTCCTCCTGTCTGCAATTCCTTAATAGTAGTACCTTGAGCTATATGAGGTTGATTTTTTTTCAGAAGGGGAAATGTTCTGAAATATATTTTAACTACAGGAAAATTTTAATACTGCAATTTAAGTTATAAACTTATTTGCCTTGGACAAAATGTCATTTTTGTCTAAAGAAAAAAATGTAGAACACCTTTTAAAGGAAACATATGCTCTCATTTCTGTGGAATATATAGTGCTTTCTGATAATGATGTTATACTTCCTATTAGATAAAAGATTCCCTAAGAACAAGTTGTTTTAAATTTTTTTCCTGCTTGAATTCTCTCATAATACTGAAAAAATTTCATGTGAAATACTACTTCCCTACTAAAAAATATTGTTTTGTAGCTGTGTTTCTTTAATGTTTACCTTTTTTTTTTTTTACCTATATTTATCAGCAAAATTTCATTGAAAGTGAAAATACTGTACCAAAATATTTTTGGTGTGTTTTTATTAATCTTTATAAGAGCAACACCTTTTTATTTTGGTATAAGAAAATCTATGATGCACAAGGCTATCAAAATATCTCAGTTCTAAGCCAGTAAGTTTTGTGTTAACTTGACATTTTTGAATTATTTATTACTTGTTACTTGTCAGTGCCCTGGTGATTGTCACTTTGGGTTTAATGACAAACACTAAAAGATTGACCACTTCCTTTCTTACTTCCAGATCTGGTCTTAGTTTCTTTATTAGTCACAAAATCTTAGTGGTTCCCAGATCATGGCAGAATTGTATGTGAAATGAGTTGTGTTCCATAGCAGATATGGCTAGTCCTACAGTGTGTGTGTGTGTTTTTTTCCTGTTGTTTCCACAGGATTATAGCTGAAAACTTTTGTTTTGTTTTGTTTTAGGTAAATGGAGTAGATTTAGCAGGCAAATCCCAAGAGGAAGTTGTTTCCCTGTTGAGAAGCACCAAGATGGAAGGAACTGTGAGCCTTCTGGTCTTTCGCCAGGAAGACGCCTTCCACCCAAGGGAACTGGTGTGTAAATTTAGAGTAGATGAAAGATTTCTGATATGCAGCAGCCAGGGGTCTGGGTTAGTTGCCTGATGGCAAATGTTTATTGAGACATTTTCCAAGGAGTTTCTAGATCTTACATATCTTTCAGCCCTCACTGAATACAGACATTCTTTTCTCTAATACTCCCTTAGTTTCAGAAATGGATATCCTCAGTAATGAATGGAGGGGTATTTAAACATCAGACTGTAGGGATATTTTCAAGGGCATCAAATGTTCATCACTGTACACCCTCAGATGGACTGACTGAATACAGAGACGCTGATTATTTCAGAACTGTCACTCCACAGACTGTCGCTGAAAGCTTGCCATCTTCCACACTACATATGACAAATTTTCATATTTCAAATTTTCGTAGTACATGCCAGTAAGCCAAATAGATGCTTGTTTCCTTACTGTTGTATGAAAAGGAATACCTTTTAAAAATATATTATTAAAAATAAAAAGACCTAAGTGGCAATAAGCCTCATGGCTATTAATTATACAAATATAGGTCATGTTATTTAGGATGACATAAATGAAGGAAATGAAAAGGCATTTACAACTTTTGCAACCTATCTCCTTCACTTTCCATACATACATTAATACATCTGAAGATTTACGTGGTATTGGTGTGAATGAAATAAAATGTCTTAGATGTACATGTTCTGAGTGTTTTTCTGCAAAAGTGCTAGGTTTCATTTATATATAAAAATGACATAATTGGAGGAGTTGCCTTTGTCTTTTAATGTGGTAAGAAAGTTGTTTTATTTCAAGTACAAGTGGTATTTTAAATATTTCAAAACAGATTCTACTTGGATCCTTTTGGAATACATCCTTTTCATCTAGCTCTTAGCTCTAAACAAAAATTAATTTGTATAATCTAGAGTGACAAGGTTTTAGGAATGAGGTTTCCAAATTTATCATATAGCCCAAATTCTCTTAAGTTCTGTCTTCAAGTATGGATGTGTTATGACAAAATTTATATTTTATTTATAAATACAATAACTATATTTTATTCTCTATATAAACTATATATTTCTATAAATATTATAAGTCAAAGTAAATTTTAGTCATAATATCTCATCCTCTGGTTACACACTTGTCTTAAAACTTAATGTGGATTTTGTGGAAATTTCAGACTGTGATAGGGTTGAAAAGTGAACACTTTTGTTTTAAGTAGATTTTGAATAAATTATGAAAACTTCTTTATATTTAAAAATGTTTAATGCATTATTTCTCAATTTAAATTCAGTTTTTCGTTTTCCCCCCACTGTTATCCAATTTTGAGCTTAAAATGCCACCTGATCCTAAATCTGGAGATGTCTCTATTAAATTGTAAATGAGCACTTAAAAAAAAACAACTAGCTTTCCATGTGATTTGCTGAAGCTTTAATTCTTCCTCAGTGTCTCAGAGTGCACTAGTTAGCATTATTAGGTTGCCAAAGCTTAGACACTGCTCTTAAGCAGCCTTTTCCAGAGTTAGTGCCAGCATATAGCCAGCTTAAGGTTATTCAGGTTCTTCTTGTCCAATTTTGATCTTCCAGGCTTCTGTTTTTCCCTTCTGCTACCTACTGTTTTTTTTCTTGGTTATGTAATTTATTGCTTGTGAGCTTTTCATTAAGGAGTACGCCAGTAGGCCGTCAATCTATTATGCATGTTGCAGCTGCTTTTCAAAATTTAAAAGAATAAAATCCTGAAAACTTAAAGGGAGGGGGCATTTAAAAATAATCTTTGAATCTAGTAGACATAACTATTTTCCTCTGTTTGGGGGGTCTGTGTTTAAATCTGTGTCTAAATCTAAATACTTTTATCAATCTGTGCCTTTTTCCTGTAAGTTCCTACATAATTAGGGCAAGTCAACGTTATATGAAAAAAAAAAATCACATTTATTTCCTGTGCAACATTTTAAAGTATAAATCTGGTAGTTCAAGCTGTAGTTCAAACTGTTATTATCTGGTCTAGCTATCAAATGATTCTATACCTTAAAACTTTGTTGATTGGGAAAATTTAAAAGCAAAATTAGAAACAGTGCCATGATTAGGAAAGCAGTTTGGTGAGACCTCTTTTCCTCCAAATAATAAATTCGTGATGTACTGTGAATGAGCAAGTAAAGATGTATATCTAGAAAAATTTCTTAAAACATACACATAAACACACACATCAGCAAAAGGTTGGAAGACAGAGCATTACATCAGCCATCATATAATTACCCTTGATACATTTTGTGGATTTTAAGAATCAACAAAATTTTCTTTAAAATAAATCATTGTGTCCCTATGTGTTGAAGATGGCTTTGGTCAGTCTGTATTTATGTTTTTCTTCAATTCTTCTAGAATGCAGAGCCAAGCCAGATGCAGATTCCAAAAGAAACGGTAAGAGCTTTGTCTTTTGAAGGATGCAGAGATGTTGGAAAGATACATGGAACTAACTTCTTACTAATTTAATATGAAGTTACTTGTCCTGCCTTTTCCTGGCTCATAATATTTAATACATGGGCTTATTAAATGCCAAAGTGGTCTTATTTTAAGGTGACTTATTGTTACCACCCCAAATGGAGTATATTTTGTGATTAATTTTGATCAGACAGACACAAAAAAGAGAGGGATTTCCTATTCACTTGCATAATGAGGACCAAAGCTTAGTTGTTTTACATATATGCAGACTATTTCATGACTTATGAAATGCTCAATTGTAAGTGGCCACAAAATGGAAAGAAAAGTTAAAAAACTTGATTCAGTCATGGAAAAAAAGGGAGGGCTAAGAGAATACAGTAAAAAAAGTATACTCAGGAAAATTAAAGTGACGTGTCAGTATTAGACGAAGCATAGTTGTTAGAATAACTATAAAAGAGAGAATTTCTCTTACCAAAAGTTAAGGCCTCACAGCTCACATTAAAATGCAAACATAGTTGCATCCTGTTAAGAAAACAAGTCCTGAGACAGACTGGGGATAAAAGAGTAAGCTTAGTTCTGGCAGGCAGAACTAACACAATAAAAGGAAGGTTTGCTCTATCAGTCTCTGTGATGATGCACTACATGGGAGTAAAAAGGGCATTTTATATTGACATGGTAGAAATTCTAACAATCAGGATCTTGTTTCCTTTTTTCATCAAACAACATAGCATAAAGACATTCATTCTTAAACTATTGTAAATGGAAATTTTAGCAAAGTTGTCTCCATAGTAGGTAACGTTGATATATCCCTTTCCAAAAATTTTTACATTGTTGACTAAAAAAAGTAAGAATATAAAGAATTGAAATAATATAATAAACAGTTTTCATTTTCTGTACAGTTTTATAAACAGAAAACTTTGAACTAAACAAAATGTTATTTTTCAAATATTCCTTCTTTTTTTTTTTTTTGAGTCTAGAATCTCACCATGTTTTACAGCTCACTGCAGCCTTGACCTCCTGAGCTCAAGTGATCCTCCTATAAATATTCCACAATTCTGAGAATGGATGACAAATTACATCTTGGAGGAAAATCAGTAAACAACCTTGAGAATATTCTGCATTAATAAGTGTGTGTTGTAGACAATTCCTAGCTTTAATTTTTGGTTTACAATATAAATAGGGCAATTATATCTAATCAAAATCACACTGATATTTATGTGTTGGTGGTAGATTAGACAAGGGGAAACTGGACAAATTGATTCTAAATAATAAATGGGGTACAATAGCAATTTATACTACTCTTTGAAAAGACAGTAATTGTGGCAGAGTATAATGTAAAGCTACAATACCTAAAACAGCATGGCATTGTTATAGTGGTAAACAAATAGATCATTTAAACAGATTAAGGGTTACAGAAACAGATATGATGTGTATAGGTATGCGCATGTATGTTAAAGAAGGTACTTCAAATTAGTAGCTTTAAAAGGATAATTTACATAGTGTTTATAACAATTGTCCATTTACTTACAAAAGTAAATGGGCACCATATGTCAAAATAGATGGAAAAGATCTATAAAACAAAATAGATCCACAGTCATTTACACACACACACACACACACACATACACACCCCTTTGGTATCTGTACCATGAAATAGTTATAGGATAAATGCAAAAGGAGGAAGTATTTACAATGTGATCCTTAGGGGAAGAGCTATTCCTTTATGGTTTAGGATAAATATCAGAATATTTTGGAAAACACAATGACTTTGCTCACAAACTAGTCTATTAATGTCTAAGACAATCTGAGATGGAAAATGATGCTTTAAGTAGTAAAGATAGGGATGTTCTTTCAAAACGTGTAGTCAGTGCCAGGTGCAGTGGCTCACACCTGTAATACTAGCACTTCGGGAGGATCACCTGAGCCGAGGAGATTAAGACGAGCCTGGGCAACATAGCAAGACCTCATCTCTACCAAAAAGTTAAAAATAAACAACAAAAAACATGTAGTCAGTCCTGTTGAGGAAACCGATGATCGGCTGTGAACTTCTCAGTCAGCAGAGGGAAAGAAGCATCTTTTGATGTGGTATTCTGTTAAGAAATGCAAGGTGCATTTCAGTTCACAAGCTGTGTGTTTACAGTAGCATGACGTGGCAACTGGGAGTCACCTTAAAAAAGGAAGTCGTGCTGGGCACGGTGGCTCACACCTGTAATCCCAGCACTTTGGGAGGCCGAGGTGGGTGGATCATGAGGTCAGGAGATTGAGACCATCCTGGCTAACAAGGTGAAACCCCGTGTCTACTAAAAGTACAAAAATTAGCTGGGCATGGTGGTGGACGCCTGTAGTCCCAGCTACTTGGGAGGCTGAGGCAGGAGAGTGGCGTGAATCTGAGAGGCGGAGCTTGCAGTGAGCCGAGATTGTGCCACTGCATTCCAGCCTAGGTGACAGAGCGAGACACTGTCTCCAAAAAAAAAAAAAGGAAAGGAAGTCATATATACTTTTACATGTGTCTGACTACTGGTTATACTTGGACTTTTTTTCTAATATGAGTTTCCCAAACTAAGTTAAAAGCATAGTTTAGTTTAAAATATTGTTTATTAATTTTTTATGAGTGCTCTCACATCTGTGCCTCTCTTTGTGCTCCAGTTATGCGGTATCATTTTGAGTTGTAAAAGGCTTAATATTAACATGATAATTTAAGAAATTGATGGGGCACAGTCTCTGCCTTTCTACCTTTTGATGGCCAAGGATCTGTTTTAGGCTTTTTGAATATTGCTAGTTCTTGTCACATAGTATTGCTCAAGGAAAACTCCATGATAGGCTTTTTGCTGTTTTTATTAGTGTTTCTTAATGACTTTTCTAAGGTTCTAGGCCTGTGAAATCTTTGCCTATTTTGTCAATGCCTAGAAATGGGGAGGAGGGGAGCAGTAATGATCTCACCACAAATCCAAGTCCAATGCCCACTTTCATTTTGGGCTTTCTCAGGGTTGATTTTGGAGCAAACCATCTTGTATCCACTTTAAACCACAGGAATGGTACCTGTGCATACAGTATGATTCTTTTTCTTTTCCTGAAGGAGATACATTACTTCTGTCAGGAACTATACGTGATTTATAAAGGCTCACAAAAAATAGAAGACAGTTTCTTTTACCTCTAATGCTTAACATTGCTTATAACATTGCAGTCCTATCTATGACTGGCATTTATTCATCAGTTATTGTGCGAAACTCTTTATGTGGATTATCTTATTTAATCTTTAAAATGTTCATGACTTGGTTCAGGCATGTCCAATATTTTGGCTTCCCTGGCCCACATTGAAAGAATTGTCTTGGGCCACACGTAAAATACACTAACACTAATGATAGCAGATAAGCCAACAAATAAATAAATAAATAAATCACAAAAATTTCATAATGTTTTAAGAAAGTTTAGGTAGGAATTTGTGTTGGGCCACATTCAAAGTCAGCCTGGACTACATGTGGCCCACAGGTCTCAGGTTGGACAAACTTGACTTAGTTGGCGATATTATCCTATTGAAAGGGAAAGAACAAAGAATTAACCTTAGGACGCTCCAAATCTTAGAGCCCAGAATATACTCAGGTTGTCTGACACCTGAATCTGCAGGGCAGTTTTTATATCTCCTTAATATGGCTTGGTATGTTAAGGGGAATGAATATAAAAAAGCTAAGCTACATATATAGTTTCAGGTAATACAGTATGAGTTCCATGTTGGAGGTTGATAAACTGTGAGTGAATTTCGTTAAAATAAATAAGCAATAAAGAAATCTGGGGTTAGATGCCATCTCATTAGTCAAGATAGTGGGAAGAGATCTTGTTGATTTTTTTGTTGTTGTTTATATTGTTCATGAATTGATACATAGGCTTTCCTAGAACACGTGTTTAGTACCATTGATTTCCATTAACTGCTGCATGGACACATCTGTCCTTTCCCAGCCCAGTGACCAATTTTGCAAATACTTTCTCCTGACTTGGGCTGCTCCCACCTTCTTTGCCTGTCCATATGGACGCCAACTTCTAATCCTGCTGACCTCTACCTATCTCATGAGGCTTACCCTAACCGGAACTAATGTTCTCTCCCATTTGTAGTTCTTTGTCATCTTTGTCTTTGTTTGTTTGTATTTGTGGAATGCATTTGTCTTGCTTTATTAATAAAATTCACTGATCTTGGCTCACTGGAGCCTCCGCCTCCTGGGTTCACACGATTCTTTTGCCTCAGCCTTTTGAATAGTTGGGATTACAGGCATGCGCCACTAAGGCCGGCTAATTGTGTTTTTAGTAGAATGGAGTTTTACTCTGTTGGTCAGGCTGGTCTCGAACTCCTGACTTTCAGTGATCTGCCCACCATGGCCTTCCAAAGTGCTGAGACTATAGGCATGAGCCACCGCACCTAGCCACATGCTTAACTTTCAAGAATTCAAAATGCATTCTAGAACATGTTAGTGGGCTTTCCCTACAGAAACCACAGGGATACGTTGGGGATTCTTTAGGAACTTTTGTGAAGGTCAGAAGCCATCTTGATAGGCTAACTTCAGGAAGGTTATAGTCTCAACTTAGAAATTTAATGAGCTAGGAATTAAGCATGGGCCTTATTAGGTTTATTTTACTAACAGTTATATTAATAAATCAAGTGTAGGCTGCCATATTGTGTGTGTGTGTATGTGTGTGTGTGTGTGTGTGTGTGTGTGTGTGTGTATGTGTGTGACTGGGTCTGACTCTCTTGCCCAGGCTGGAGTGCAGTGGCTCAATCTCGGCTCACTGCAGCCCTTCCGCCCAGGCTCAAGCAATTATCCTGTCTCAGCCTCCCAAGTAGCTGGGAATACAGGTGCCCCTGACCATGCCTGGCTTTTTTATATATACACACACACACACACACACACACACACACACACACACACACACAATATATATATATAAAAATAAATATATGTAGAGATAGGGTTATGAGTATATATATGTACACTATGAGTATATATGAGTATATATATACACTATGAGTATATATGAGTATATATATACACTATGAGTATATGAGTATATATATACACTATGAGTATATATGAGTATATATACACTATGAGTATATATGAGTGTATATACACTATGAGTATATATGAGTGTATATACACTATGAGTATATATGAGTACATATATGTAGAGATATATATGTATATATGTAGAGATAGGGTTTCACCATGTTGGCCAGGCTGGTCTTGAACTTTTGACCTCAAGTGATCTGTCTACCTTGGCCTCCCAAAGTGCTGGGATTATAGACATGAGCCACCTCGGCCTGCCTAGGCTGCCATATTGATCCACTGTAAGTTGAGAAAACAGTTGAGTCAGACAAAGTGGAGAGGAACCTCAAAGAGGAGTGAATCTGCGAGCCATCACCTCTTAATCCAAAAGTATTTATATTCTTGGAGATAAAATCATCGTCAAATACTTCTTTAGGCCTAAAATGCAAATTAATTTTAATATTCTTGAGAATATACATGAAAGTGTACACAACTCTAGATTTTTGTGGAAGATTTATACTGACATATAGTAATCATATGTTGACCTCAGTAGTTTGATTTTTAGCAGCAAGTGTTGCTATTGTGACAACCAAATTTTATAACATGTGTGTACTTCTAGTGCCTTAAATGTTGATTCAGACTTATTTTAAAACAACCTTATTCCAAAATTGGAATTCAATAATATTTTCATGATCTTACAGAAACGGTAATGATTATGGATGGTGAATATCTGCAGCAGTTTTTACGGAATTCATTTGAGATGGCTTACTATTATTATAGTAAGATAATGATTTTTTTAATGTTGGGTGTGTTTTTGTTTCAGGAGTACATCTTAGTTTTTGTTTAACTGTAGCCCTTTTGCAACATAGTGATAAAATTGATAATATCTTTATGATTTATTATATTACCTTTTTGCTGTTGAAATCTTAAGTTATAATAAAGATGGTTTTTAGATATAGCAAAACTATTGTGACTTAATTACTGTATGTAATTTTTATTCTGAACTGTTAGACTTTTAGAAAAGTTTTCAAGAATAGTACAAAGAACTCTACAAAGAATTATTTATGCACATTCCCCAATTGTTAATATTTTACCACGTTTGCTACATAATTTTCCTCCCTCCTCCCTTTCTTCCTTCCTCTACCTATTCTTCCCTTTTCCCTCCCCCATATAATTTTTTTTTTTTTTTGAGAGTGTTATTCTGTTGCCCAACCTGGAGTGTAGTGGTGCGATCTCAGCTCACTACAACCTCCGTCTCCTGGGTTCAAGCAATTCTCCCACCTCAGCCTCCCATGTAGCTGGGATTACAGGTGCCTGCCACCATGCCCGGCTAATTTTTGTATTTTTAGTAGAGACGGGGTTTCACCGTGTTGGCCAGGATGGTCTTGATCTCCTGACCTTGCGATCTGCCCGCCTCGGCCTCCCAAAGTGCTGGGATTACAGGCATGAGCCACCGTGCTCGGCCAGAAGGAGGACATTTTCTTATGTAACTGCGTTATAGTTATGAAAATGATTAAATTGATTGTATTATCAGTTGCCCCAGTTAATGTTCTTTATATCATAAATAAATGAGAGAACGAATTACAAGTAAGAATAGAATTTGGTCTTGTTTCCAATTCAGGATCATGCATGGCACTTAGTTCTTATGGCTTTTTAATCTCCTTTAACCTATTATATTTGTTAATATTTTCTCAAGAACAAATTGCTCCAAGCAAATTTTTAATTTTTGAAGGGGCAGATTACTTTGAGAATATCCCTCAATTTGAGTTTGTCTGATGTTTCTTTGATTGGGTGAGAATTTTAGGGGTTAACATTAGAGATTAATAATTGTGCAAAACATTTTTTCCTCAGCATTATTTTACCAAGCAAAAAGTTTAAAAGTGTTCCAAAATGTGTTTGGCATCTACCATTCGAATTAGAAAACAGCGTAATAAAGCCAGATATGACTTTGAACTTTACTAATAAGAATAATGAACTTTATAATATCAGTACAAATAACATACAGAAATGTTCATCTCACATATGGGATAAATTAAAATGGGGAACTTAAGGAAATTTTGAAGTTTGATTGGAGGGTTATTCTTTTATTAAGAGGTTTATCATGGTTCTTAAATTTAAGAAGAATTTAAGAAAAATTTAAGAACCATGATAATTTCTCCATTTAAAAAATCCTTCTCTTAAAAATATAAATGGTTGTTCATATTGTCTCAGATACCTACCTGCATATTATTTAATCTCCGTTTGTTGAATAAGTATATTCTCTCTTTCACGTCTATGAAAAGTTCTGTTGTGCGTGATGCTGTGATGGTCTGCTGTCATGGCATGGTTGTTTTTTTAGAACTGTCCTAAGGTGCTCATTCATAGCCCATCTTTGTCCCCAGCAGCAGCCCCTGCCCATCATATACAAGTGCCCCTCAATTTATGATGGGGTTACTTCCCCATAAGTTTGTCAGTAAACCCACTGTGTGTTGAAAATATTGTTACGGTGAAAATGCGTTTATACACCTAACCTACGATGCTGTAACCCAGCCTAGCCTACCTCATGTGCTCAGAACATTTACCTTAGCCTTCAGTTGGGCAAAATAATTAAGACAAAGTTATTTTACAGTAAAGTGTTGAATATCTTATCTAATTTGTGGGATGCTATACTGAAAGTGAGCAATAGAATGGTTTCATGGGCACCATCAAAAGTTGAAAAATCGTTATGTTGAAACATTGTAAGTTGTGGACCATCTGTATAACCCTCTACCAATTTCTCCTCCTCCATGCAGTGTTTTTTTTGAGGAAGCAGAATTAAAGAAATGATATAAAATGGAATTTTTTGTATTGTAAAAATAATGCATATCAACTGTAGAAAATTCAGTTACGTGTAGAAGAAAATTAAAATCACTTGTAATTCTGTGACTTATCACCATTTTGATGTATTTTTTTTATATACATATTTCTGTCTGTGAGCCTAGCTAAAGATAATATATATTTTTAAAATGATTTTCTTGGTCTGGTGTGGTGACTCATGTCTGTCATCCCAGACTTTGGGAGGCCAAGATGGGTGGGTCACCTGAGGTCAGGAGTTTGAGACCAGCCTAACCAACGTGGCAAAACCCTGTCTCTACTAAAAATACAAAAATTAGCCAGGCGTAGTGGCATACATCTTTAGTGCCAACTGCTTCGGAGACTGAGGCAGGACAATTGCTTGAACCCGGAAAGCAAGATTGCAGTGAGTTGAGATCATACCATTGCACTTCAGCCTGGGCAACAGAGCGAGACTCCATCTCAGAAAAAATAAATATAAAGATGTTCTTGTCTACCTATTTAATATGTATCATGTCCCAGCCACATATCCTATTATTGTTAATAAATGTCATGCCCCAGGCACGAGTGAAGACTGACATAAATTCCTACCTTCTGAAGCTTTTAGTGATCTTTGAAGGCAGACATTAATTCATAAAAATATGTTGTGGAGGTTTTTGATTGGCGTACTGGAAGTTATGAAAACCCAAAGGGTAAAACTCAATTTCTTAGTCACAAATACTTTCTTGTCTTACATAATATTTTGATAAGACACTTTATTAGCTGAATGGCATCCCCATTGTGTAGCTATATCTTAATTTTCCTAACTTACTGTCATACATGTCAATTTTTAGCTATCGTAATTAAAACAATACCCTCACAGTTAAATCTTTGTACATGATCACAACTATTTTTGTAGGCCATATTACTAAAAGTAATATTTCTAGCTTAAGAAAAAGGCAAACTGTAGAAGGTTTAGATAAGCATTGCCAAGTTGGTTTCCATAAATATTGTACCATTTTTTACATTCACCAGCAGTGCAAGAACATGCCCATTTCACCACACCTTCCACAGTATTAAATATCGTAACTTTTATTTTTTTAATGTTCTATGGCATAGCAATATTTGTTGGATATCATTAAAGAAAATGTGTGGAGCAATTTGATAACCTTTGATTGATTTGCAAGTAAGATTGAACCTTGTAGTTGGAGGTTTATTTATTGGTTCTCTCATCTTTCTTTAGTGAATGGCTTGTTTATATCCCTTTCCTGTTTGATGCAGACTGCTTATCTTTTTGTTATTAATTTACTAGGGATTTGTGCATTAAAGATAATAACTCAGCTGGGCATGGTGGCTCTTGCCTATAATCCCAGCACATTGGGACACCGAGGTGGGAGGATTGCTTGAGCCCAGGAATTTGAGACCAGCATGGGCAACATAGAAAGACCCTGTCTCTACAAAAAAAAGAAGAAGTTAGTCAGGCTTGGTGGTGTGCCCTGGGATCCCAGCTACTTGGGAGGCTGAGGGCAGGAGAATCACTTGAGTCCAGGACTTCAAGGTTATGGGGAGCTATGATCATGCCACTACACTCCAGCCTGGACAACAGAGCAAGACCCTGTCTAAAAAAAAAGATAATTCTCTAGATAAGGACAGATCTTGAGAGAGAGAAATTAATGATTTATAGTGGAGTGATAAAACTTTTGCTGAGTCACATATTTGTTACAAAGTCGAAAATTGGCTATTGAGCTCACTCCTATAATTTTATGGCCTTCTATCATTTGTGCACAGACCATGTTTCTTTTGCCTCTCTTCACAATATTTTATACATTCTCATCCAAATTTTCATTTGTTGCAGCTCAGAGATTACCCTTCCCATGATTGTTTTTCTGCTGCTTAATACAATCAACTCTTATTTCCTTTTTTATAGATAACACCTGTGCTGTAGATTAACTGTGGAATTGGGCCTATAGGCCAGCTCTATTCTCAGTTTTTTGGACTGATATTTGGGGAAGAATGAAAAAGGGGCCATGGTGATGACCACTTGTGACTCTTTCTCTGTCTCACTACAGATAGAAATGTACATCTTTTCTGCTGTTCTCAGGAGGGTGGGATAGTAAATAGCTTTCACAATACCCATTTAGCAGGTTGCTTAGCAAAGGTGCCCTTTTGTTCTAGGCATTTGAAGACAACAAATGGTAATGGAGAAATGGGCAAAGGAAGAACTGACAGGCTTTATTGATGAAAACAATCACTGAGGTATACACACATGTATGTGCATGAGAAAGGTGTGCTTGAGTGACATGACTGTGCACAGATGACAGGAGCGAGTTAAAGAAAATATTTTTTACATTTCTGTAGAAAGATCTTAATTCAAGAAACAATTGATAAGGTGCAGAATCTGGGTGGAATAACAAGGTGATAGAAAGTTTCTACTTTACATCAGAATATGGAGATTCCTGTACTATCTGACTTTATGAACGTTCTCAGTAATACAGCATTTCAAATGATTTTTGAAGAGCAAAATTTTTTAAAAACACTTTTCTGCCAGAGAACTAAGTTCTAAAAGCTGGCATTAATTTCTGTCTATGTCAGAAGCCAAATGGATTAATAATGGAATATCACATGAAACATACAATGTTTCACGTCAGTGCAGCTCATTTACACACAGTCATTATTTAGTACTCTGTTAATGTTTCAAGGGGCTGGACACGTAAGCCCAACACTTTGGGAGGCCAAAGCGGGCAGATCGCTTGAGCCCAGGAGTCTGAAACCAGCCTGGCCAACATGGTGAAACCCCATCTCTAAAGAAATACAAAAATTCGCCCTGTTTGATGGCATGCACCTGTAGTCCCGGCTACTCTAGAGGCTGCAGTGGGAGGATCACCTTAGCCTGGGGAGGTCAAAGGTGTAGTGAGTGTTGATTGACCACTGCATTCCAGCCTGGGTGACAGAGTGAGACCCTTGAGCCACATGGACCAAAATAAAAAGTGTGTTGAATATTCATGTTTATAGAGCAAAGCATGTATATAAAAATACTTTTGTATCAAAGTGTTTGATATATTTCACCTTTTTTTGCTCACAATACATTGTTTTTATTTGAGCTATAATTGTTCTCTGGGAATATTTTAAATCTAGTTTTTATAATGAGCTTAAGGCTTTATTTGGACTTTGATCGTAAAATGTACTTACTTTGCATAGTTAACATGGCTATTACCCTGTATTTTTTCAGGTTCTTATTTTGAGTTCTTCATTATATAAGTTTTAATTTTTTTTAACCCATTAGCAAGTTTATTGTAATTGAAATGTTACTTGTCTTTTAAAAACTATGAGGCCATTCTTTGAGATAGCACAAAGATGTCCTACCATAAAATGTTAACTTTACATATTTGTAAATTAGAAACATCACTTTACATATCACATTACTATGGGTCTAATGATTTATAAATAGCATTTTGCTTATTTTATGATGATCTAAAAAATTCACTTACAGATGAATAGTGTACTCTCAAAATGTATTTTATCTAATTGAGACATCTGAGATTGCATGTTTATGCCCCAAATTCCTTGCATTCCAAATTTTCTTGAATTCCAAATTCCTTGGGTTGATTTTTATTCTTATTAGGACATTTCAAAAATTTGGTAGGATGCAGTCACCTACTTTTTTCATGTTATTGAACATTCTGTAAAAGCACTATCTGTTTAAAGTATATATTCCTACATATCTGTGTACCATTATGTTTCTTATTCTTTAATTATAATTTGATAAGTCAAGCTTGAGTGATTAAACAGTTGCCGGATAAATATTTCAAAAGTGGGAAGAGAGGAGGAGAAATAGGTTTTAGAACTAGATGTACCATTCAGTTTTTACTTGAAGAGCCTGTGCCACATGTCTGTTATGTGGTTGGAGCAAGAATTTGTGCTTAAACAAGCATCCTGGCCTTACTGATTTGGACATGACCAGTATAGAGATGGTGGAAATCTTGGCCATGAGTGGGATTGCTGAGGAGGAGGACCTCAGAAGGCTGAGTGCTTCCTCTTCAGGAGTGTAGCCTTTCTTAATGATAGACTGTCATCTTAATGCAGTTTATTCAGTTATACATTAAGCTTTCATTTCTTCCTCTGTTTTAAGGGAGGTGAACAAAAATTCGTATATCCTAAATGTTTTTTATTTTAAAAGTCTTCCTTGTCTTCTGTACTTGGTGACTATGAAATTAAATCTGATATATAACTAATTAATTAAACAAGATTACCTGAATAATATTTACCAGCTCTATTATGTACGCTACAATGTTGTGGAAAAGTTTTCTGTGATGTTGTATATCTCTGCTTGGTCTCACAGATGTTGACGTTGCAATTAGTTAGAGGCTGTCTGAACCCAGATACCGTTTTCTGCTGATTTTATATGATCAGGATTTGGTATTTTTTTGTGAATAAACACCATTAGTGAAGATTAAATGTATTGATAACTTCAGAATTTCCTTATAAAAAGGGAGACAAATGAATTATATTTATTTATTTTTACTCCTGTTGTTACTGTTTTTCTTGTCGTTTAGAGTATATAATGAGACCAAAAAAATCCCGAACTCTAGAACTCTCCTAGTCTTTAGTCCTTCCACTACATTTTCCCCCTAACTTTCTCAAATCTGGTTTAGGTTTGGTTCAATATTGAATAATTGCTACATACAAATATTAACAGCTGGTTCCTGAAATCTTCTGGAGTGGGTGCAGATGTACTGTTTTCATGAATCTTGCTATGGAAACTTGGTGGAAATATTTTGCCTCTTATGATTAAGGAACTGCTCATTAGCAGTCTTTAAAAATAACTTTGAGAAAGAAACATTGGAATATAATGTGCTGTGCAATTTTGTTCCCTATTAGAAAGCAGAAGATGAGGATATTGTTCTCACACCTGATGGCACGAGAGAATTTCTGACGTTTGAAGTCCCACTTAATGATTCGGGATCTGCTGGCCTTGGTGTCAGTGTCAAAGGTAACCGATCAAAAGAGAACCACGCAGATTTGGGAATCTTTGTCAAGTCCATTATTAATGGAGGAGCAGCATCTAAAGTGAGTGTCAACTTTACCATGCGTATGCCTTTTAATTTCAACATTGTTCCTATTTTGAAAACATATTCCTATTGAAACTTTTAATTTCAACCCTGTTCCTATTTTGAAAACATATGCAGTTAACAGAAGTTTTCTCATTTCTTCATGGTACCGACATTCACAATCAAACAACTAGGAGATGTCTCAGTGATGTGTCACGTGGGGGTGGAGTCCATAACTTCAACTCTTCATTTTTTCTCTCACAGAACATACAACCCATAGACATACTAGTTAAATGAAGTTAATCTATGCAAAGACTTGGCATAGGTCCTAACACAGAATGGGCGTATAGTAGACATTAATCTTTCCCCTCCCCTCTCTTGTTTGTGGGTCACTTACTCTATTTCTCAGCCTAGAGAAAATTTCCTGGCCATTTGTTAAGGGGACAGTTCTCTGCAACTGTCTAATAGCCTTGAGCTTTTACATGTCTTGGTTTCTAAATAACCTCTATGGGTGTTTCTGGAAGCAAGAAAGTAATCACTTTGTGTCCTTTGAATTAGTATGCTATTTTGGTAAACAGATTATGATAATGACTTGATTTACAAATGTATAAATGATTGAAATAGACACAGGCTACAATAGCTGCTTAGATGTTATTATGCCAGTGTTCAATTGGGCATAATCCATTAGGATTAAAGCTCTCTACTTTTTTTTTTTGGCTTTGTTTTTTATTTTATTTATTAACTAAAGGAAAAGCTACTTCTTTTATAGCAGTCTATTTAATAGCACTTATTTTTACCTGTTTTCTTCCCAGGATGGAAGGCTTCGGGTGAATGATCAACTGATAGCAGTAAATGGAGAATCCCTGTTGGGCAAGACAAACCAAGATGCCATGGAAACCCTAAGAAGATCTATGTCTACTGAAGGCAATAAACGAGGAATGATCCAGCTTATTGTTGCAAGGAGAATAAGCAAGTGCAGTGAGGTAAAAATTGCAAAAAAGCGCTAGCATCTGAGATTGTAATAAAACTACATTTCTGTCCTAATTTTGGACAAAGGGTGTTAGGTTCCAGGACCTTACCTCAAAAGACCATAAATTATCTTTGCTTGTTGTGGTTTTGTTATTTTGTAGGTGGATTGTGATTTGTGTTCTTAATTCTTGTGATCAACATATTCCTAAGTGGATATTAATACTTCTATTGCCAACTCAGCAGGAAACACTGGGATCTTAAAAGCCCCTTTAGCTGAATTTTTTCTTGAAATCAGGGTCACATCTTCCTTCTCAGAGCCAACAGTTTCTCTTCTAGTTGGCAGTTATACCTGGGAGGTGAATCATGCAGAGAAACAGTTGCTTATTCATTTGTTTATCTAAAATGGGATGCCTCTTACAAAGTCCCTAGTAGGGAACAGTCTTTCTTTCTCCCATCCTTTCTTTTTTTTTTTTTTTTTTAAAGACAGGATCTCACTGTGTTGACCACGCTGCAGTTCAGTGTTGTGGTCACAGCTCAATGCAGCCTCCATCTTCTGGGCTCAATTGATCCTCCTGCCTCAGTCTGCCAAAGTCCTGGGATTACAGGCATGCACCATAGCACATGGCCCATAGTCTGACTTTCTTAGATGATGGTGTTCTCTTGTGAGATTATCAATAGCATATACCTCCCTCTCTTTCTTCAGTGCCCATTTTCTCTTTTTCTATGGGATTGAGTCTGTTCTCTTTGAATGCCTCCTTTTTCAGTAATCTGTATTGCATTATACTCTGCTTGTTCTAAATGTATGTTGCAGTTTGGAATTAGGAGTGAGGAGAGCACAGAGCATCCTCTTTTGAAGGATAGGATCATCTATTTTCCCAAATATGGAAAAACATATTTGTTGTATAATAGGACATTTGAAAGTTAAAAATAAATCATATGTAGACTTGATAATATTGGAGCTTGAAAAAAACTAAATTTCATGGATCCATTATAAATTATGTGCCATCTGTAGAAAATAGGTCAGACTAGCCCGTGTGCAAAATGAGCTGTTGAAAATGTGAAGTTTTTCTTAATCAGTGTTCAGATTCCCACATTTTAAGATCAACTAAGATAAAATGATTAACAAATAATACAAACTGAAAATTATACCTAAATTTTTTAAGTGTTTTTCTTAATTTTTAAACTTCTGTTTACTAAACATATAAAGCAAACTTTTCAGGTTGCAGTGTCCACTCATCTGAACCTATGATACAAGCATATTTTACAAAGAAAATATACTCTTGAGCTCAGCTGGCAGTCAATATAGAGGTGACGTATTCTGAAAGATCACTGACCACTGAATTATTTTGTTATTTGTATTTGCCAAATGTAGAATGAGTTAACAGTAATCAACAAATTAATTTCCATATCAAGAGAACAACATAACCTTAACTAAAAAATCTCAGAATGGAGAAGAGTGGGACATAAAAACATTCATTTGTGTAAGATAAATATAAAAGCTAATCCCTCACAGTAGGATACTGGACTGATATTTTCCTCTCTTCCCTCCCTCCTGGACTAATGGAATAATAGTTTTTACTCATTGCAAAATCATTAGCTGATCCTTTAACTTAAGTCCCACAAAGCACTATATGAAAACGTCTCAACTTAAGTTTACAAAACATATCATTCTCTATTTTCTTTTGGCCACCTGAATACTTTCCCATTCCACAGGACAGTTTTCATTCCATAGATATTTATTGAGCATCTTATGTATATCAGAAAATGTGTTAGATCCTGGGGACATAGCAATGAATAAGACAGATGGCATGCATTCTACTGGACGACATATCACCTTCGTCTTTTAGAGACCAACTAAAATTTTTAACACCTTCTCAACGTTTTCCTTCACAGAAAACATTGAATGCTGTAGGAGGACTTAAAATGCAGAAATGGACTGAAGATCAGTGTCCTACTTTTATCTGATTCAGATTATCTCTGTTGTTCCCCCCTAACAGTGACAAAGTAAACCTGTACCAGCCTGAAAATGTTTTGATAAAAGCACTGATTTTATTCTCTCTTGTCCTGTAAGAGACATGAATTTGGAATCCCCCTGAAATATCTCTGTGTCTTATTCACTTCTTCATATTAATTTGTGTGAATGAATATGATTTAAGTAAGGAAACAGCTGCAATAGACAGTAATAGACTTTAATATTCAATATTCCTTTTGGTATCATTTTCATACATTGCTGGTTATTACTATTTCTTAGGACAGCATAAGCTTATAAAGCAATTATATAAAAAAAAATCTTTTGAGTACTGTGCTATCTTTGTAATACTAGCAAGAAGCCTTTTGTACTGATAGGGTTTAACTAAAGAATTACATGAAGACAGAAGATCTCAATTCGGCTTCCCATAAGGCATAAGACATGATTTTTCTGCTGTTGTACTTATGTATTACCTTTGGAAAACCTTCTCCTTTGCACACTGGGAGGGTATGTGTAAATTATTTTACAGTAAATATTGATATAAGCATAGGGCATCATACTGTCCTGAACAAATCTCAAGCCAGAATAATGTGCTGAGTTTTCTTTCTAGGTCTTTTAATCAGCCGTATAGTCCAGTCTTTGCCAATCAGAAAACCGTATTTTGCTATCTCATCTTTAAATCCAAGGTTTGCATATTTAATTTCAAGTTAGGGAAGGTAAGAATGTGTAAAAGAAAATCTTTTGTTCTTTGTCACATTTTTCTTTCTCTTATACATGGAAGTGCTATGTATTAATATGTTTTCTTTATTTTTCACTTTTGTAGAGACAGGGTCTTGCTATGTTGTCCAGTCTGTTCTCCAACTCCTGGCCTCAGCCTGCCAAAGTGCCGAGATTTCAGGCATGAGCCACCTCACCTGGTCCAATATGTTTTCTTTGAATTTATTTGTCAGCTCCCTTCACCAGTTATTATGTTAAAGCCCTGTATTTCCCTAACATTAGTCCTGACAAGACACATTGGAGAGATTCTCCGGGAGCTATTTCTTAGCCTGTTTTGCTTGGCCTTTCAGGAATCTGCAGGCACTATCTCATTCTCAAAGTGTCTCCTGTCTACTGTCTCTAGTTTTCTGCTACCATACTCTGGGTCTTCTCTAACGTTTCCTCTTTTCTGTCTGTTCTTTCATTGTTCCTGTCTCTCAGAGTTCCTCTGGGTCTGTTGTCTGTTTTTTTGGTCGTGTGTTTTTTATGTTTTTTTTTTTGTTTGTTTTGTTTTTTGAGACGGAGTCTCGCTCTGTCGCCCAGGCTGGAGTGCAGTGGTGCGATCTTGGCTCACTACAACCTCTGCCTCCTGGGTTCAAGTGATTCTCCAGCTTCAGCCTCCTGAGCAGGTGGGATTACAGACATGCGCCATACCTAGCTAATTTTTTGTGTTTTTAGTAGAGATGGGGTTTCACCATGTTGGTCAGGCTGGTCTCAAACTCGCGACCTCGTGATCTGCCCACCTCAGCCTCCCAAAGTGCTGGGATTACAGGCGTGAGTCACTGCGCCCTTCCGGGTCTCTTTGTTTTTAACTCTGCTCATACTCCCTAGCTGATCTCCACTCCATGGTCCTCTGAAACCACTTGTTAGGATGAATACCATCATCCTCTTTCCAGCTCACAACTCCACTCTGGCACCAGATCCCTCTGTCCACCTGCCTAAGGAAATATTTCCTGCTCTGTCTTATGGGCACCTAATTCACAAGGGATCACATTCTTTCTGTTGTAGAAGGCAGAGATCTGGGGTCACCCAAATGACCCTCTCAATGCTGTCAATATGCCTGTTGCCTGTTGCCTCTACCTCTAGAATTTCCCTCTTTTCTTTTTTGGAGACAGAGTCTCACTGTCTCGCTCTATTGCCTAGGCTAGAGTGCAGTGGTGCAGTCTCAGCTCACTGTAGCCTCGACTTCCCATGCTCCAGCAGTGAGGCCACCTGTCTCCCTAGTAGCTGGGACCACAGGCATGCACCACCGCACTCAACTAATTTTTTCTTTAAAGATGGAATCTCACTATGTTGCCCAGGATGATTTTCAACTCCTGGGCTCAAGTAATCCTTTGGCCTCAGCTTCCCAAAGTGCTGAAATTACGTCTGTGAGCCACTGCGCCTGGCCTAAAATCTCTCTTCCCTCAGCTGCTCCTGTCTCTCCCCACTGCCACTGCCTGAGTTCAGACCTCATCCTCTCACCAGGCTCATTGCTGCAGCTCCCTGAGGGGTTTCTCTGCAATCAGGCTTTCTCCCTCATTCCATTCTCTGCACTGCAGTCAGGCAAATTTTTCTACAAAACACATTGATCATGTCAGTCCCTGCTGAAACCCCTTTGGGAGCTTTCCACGTCTCCAGGATCAACCAGTCTCCATTGTGGGGTCCACTGGGACATGCCTGATTGTCATCGGTGCCCTACAGCCCCTGCAGCACCTCTGCTCCAGCTACTCAGTGTTTCTGGTAATTTCTCAGACATGGGATGCTCTTTCACACCTCTAGGTCTTCCACTTGCGTCCATCTGCCCCTCATCCTAGCAAAGGCTTACACAGTCTTTCATTTTCCATTTTCTCTTCCAAAGTATTTTCATAGCCCCATGTACTCCCCTCCACCCAGCAGCTGTCACACTATCGTGGTTTCCTCTTTGATTTTCTTTTGCTGGAATTGTGGATTCTGACACTGCCAGGACTTGATCCATCTACCACTTTCCTATGTATCCATCGCTGGTATCCAACCCAGGCCTGACCCATCAGCACAGGCTGAATGAGGAAGAGCAACCCTGGAGAGTCTGGCTTTTTAAAATTTTTTTTTGAGATGGAATCTCGCTCTGTCACCCAGGCTGGAGTGCAGTGGCACCATCTTGGCTCCCCATAAGCTCTGCCTCCCGGGTTCACACCATTCTCCTGCCTCAGCCTCCCAAGCAGCTGGGACTACAGGCACCCGCCACCATCTGGCGTTGTGTGTGTGTGTGTGTTTTTTTTTTTTTTTTTTTTAAGAAAAAGAGGTCTTTGTTAGTGTTAGAAACTGAAATTCCAAAGTCACCCTCAGACAAGGCAAACAAGATGAATTTGGAGGCAGTAATTCTTATTTCCTTTGCTTTCCTTCTTTCCATAGATCTAATGGTCTCACCTAACTACACTTAAAAACATTGTATAAGCAATCATTGTTTGTTTTCTTTTTCCTTTCTTCAAAGAAAAAGAGATGGCTTCCCATTGTTTAAATCCCTTAGAGGATTGTTTCACTTTTTTAGAGAAAAACTGAGTCCTGGCATTCTTTTCCATTGTTTCAGTTTTGGAATATTCAAAGCAAGAAGAGAAAAATTGTTTTCACTTACTCCAAAGGACACATTTGTTGAAGACTTTTAAACAAGTCTGGAGGGGAATGCAAGTAAATACCAGGCATCATTCCTTGAGTGTTGAAAATAGCCTCTATATAAGAATTATGCTGATTTTTAAATATTTTAAGGAAATTAATATTTGTAGAAATTACTGTAATTTAACATAACTTCCAGGCATTTTATTATATCCATGTTAGAAGTGATTTTGTATAAAGCTTTTTCTTAGTGCCAGTAGAGAATGTCGTCAGGTGAGCTTTCTGTCTTAGACCTCATATTGGGGGATTTAGTCATCAAGGACTTTAAAATGAATTCTTTCTCTAGGCTTAATCCTCTTAGAATGGGAAAGGTATGTTAGAATGGGAAAGGGGCCAAAGGTATCATTTATGAATCTCTTCATTTTCTATATTAAGAAATAAATGCAAAGAGGTCAAATGATTTGCTTTAATGGCTGCAAGGCCAACATAGGTGGCAAAGTAATTTAGAAGCAAAATGTCTGTTTCTCTTACACAAGTGAGTGGATCTAATTGACTGTGATTGTGTTGTTCAGGCACTTTATATCCCAGTTGTGTTGGGAAATACTGTACAATAAAAGCATGGGCTTTACAATCTGATGTAATCAGTGAAATTCTGGTTCTGCCATGTGCTAACTTGAGGAGCTCACCTCACATTTCTGATTATTGCCATTGCCCTCATGGGGGTGTGAAGGAAAATAAATGTGGTTCCGCTTGAAAAGAGAATGTGAAACTGTACCCTAAATCTTCCTTCACTCTCCTCGAAAACTAAAATCTGTCTTTTCATTAGTTGCTTTGTGTTCACCTGTCCTCTGGAAGCTAGTATTTTCCAGAATGTTTATTTGTAATCCAGGTTAAATGTCTTTTAATTTCAACATCATGCTGTGTCCTCAGTTTTAACAGCCTGTTTCCACATAATGTAGTGTGTTTTAAGGAAAATATGACTCACTCACTTTTAGGAATGAATTTATTAATCTATTCTGCCAGTGCCTGCTCTACGCTAGGCATTGGGGATAAATACAACATGCTAAAAAAAAACCTTGAAATATTGAATAATATGATCTTGCCAATCACCAGTGAGAATCCAGTTTTAGGTTTGCTGAAGGGGGTTAAGGCCATTCCAATACGAACTTTTCAGTGTTTCTAGTGGAGATGGTGGGATACGTTTTCTTTAGGTGAAGGACACTATTTGACTTGCTGATGCATACTTAAAACAAACGGAGATTTTATTAAGCCCCGCAGATAAATTCACATGAATTTTCATTATTCACTTAGCTTATTATTTCCTTTGGGATAGTGACCACAACATGAAATAAAGGCCTGTTCAAAGAGTTAAAAATAAGTTTTTTTTTTTACCTATGGTAATATATTTCCAAGTTACTGTAGCAAAAAACGATATCACTTTACACTCCTACGAGTGTGGGTTATCTTGCTGCAACCTAAAGCTATTTTTGTTCTTTAATAGGTAGAAAGACTTTCCTTGGGATGGAACTGAGGGGCCAAATAGCCACTGCTACAGGGTACTGTATTTAGCTGGAGTCAAGAAAATTTTTGCATGTTAAACCACAGATAGACAACAAAATGAAAATTGCAGTTGTGCTTACTTTGGTTTCTTCTGATGAAGCTTAATTTTTTTTCCCCCCTGAGATGGAGTCTGTCTCTGTTGCCCAGGCTGGAGTGCAGTGGTGCGATCTTGGCTCACTGCAGCCTCTGCCTCCCGGGTTCAAGCAATTCTCTGCCTCAGCCTCCCAAGTAGCTGGAATTATGGGTGCCCACCACCACACCTGGCTAATTTTTGTATTTTTAGTAGAGACAGTGTTTCACCATGTTGGTCAGGCTGATCTTGAACTCCTGACCTCGTGATCCACCTGCCTCGGCCTCCCAAAGTGCTGGGATTACAGGCGTGAACCTGCAAAAAATCACCAAAAGATTTAAAACAAAACTGTAACCCCAATCAGTTTTTTTAAAAGAAATTAAAAGCCATTGTATCTTCTGTTAAATATTTATGTAGTCAACTATTGATGTCTTCATTTAAATCTGTCTTTTGAGATGCAAATTAAACATGGGTAGAGAGGTAGGGGAGGTGGAGAATCTTTCCCATGAAAATGTTCAAGTGCTTGGTTTTTTTCTGAACAGACGTCTTACTGTTTTTCTCTAGAAAACATGCATGTACTACTTTTTAACAGAATTTTTATTTGGCTTTATAAAATTTTAAAATAGCCTTTTGGGATACTTAGGGATGTCTCAAGAAGTTTTATAAAGGTTTTATCATGTAGAACATTGCAGCATTATACAGTTCAATTAAATACATTTTTCAGGCAAGCTTCAAGATATGTTTTTGATAAATTGTTTTAGAGTCTTATATAGCAAGTCTTTATGTAGGTATACTTTTTAGTGTGTGTGTTCATTGAAAAGCCATACTTGTTCTTAATGGTATAGGGTATTCGTTTTATTAGCTTTTTTTTTTTTTTTTAAACTTCTCCAGAGTCTCGTGGAATTTAGGCATTACATTCTTTTAGAAACTGTTCTTTTATTTCTTTACATCAGAGACCTTGAATATTTAATTTACTTTTCAGTAAAGCTGTCAGTTGTAATCTACAATTTAAAAAAAAAAAACCTAATAAAACAAATCCTCATTTCACAATTTAAACCTTATTGAGTCTAATTCACTAGAGCTGCAAGTTTATTATTCTCCTGCAGTTTGACGTGCCTCCAGTTGTAATTGTGTTGACCCTTCAATGCATTAAATCTCCCCAGTGCTTATCAAACTGGGAGAGATAAGTCTACAGTTCGGAACTTCATTAAATATCTCATTTGTATTAAACAGATGATAGCTTCTAACAGAAATAATAATTTGTTCAGCTGAAGGAAGTGCGACAGTTGTGATTTCATGTGTGAGATGAGCACTTTCTCTCTTGCTGTGCTGTGTGGTGCTGCCCTCCTGCCCACTCCCCCACATTGGCCCTCCCTGACTGGCTAACACCAAAGCATCATACCATCCTTGTGGTGAACCTCAGAGCCTGCGTCGTGAGGATTGTAGTTAAATGTACTTTGTTCTTCCTTAAAACAGATTTTTTTGAAGGCCTTACTAATGTGAATTTCTTACTATATTATTTTTATGTAAAATATGACTTATCAGACACAGCTAACTGTTTAAAGAAATGCCCCATACCATTTTAATTTATTGTCATTGAAATTGACATACATTCATTGCTTATTTATTAGATTGTATATGTTTTTGAAATCCTCTTTGTGTGCTTTATTAGAATATTTGATCCCGATTTTCATATTGTTCTGCACACTACTAAAGTGATTATTGCAGCTGCTGTCTTAAACATTACAGTAAGATAATACCATGATTATTCTTAATTTCTAGCAGGAGGAATTTAAAATCAGTGTGTTGTTCAAGACACGTGAGCTGATAAATAGAGTCTTTAGGTCTTGTAGAGTAGGTAATAATTCCACCAGCACACATGGAAAAATGTGTGCTAATTGTTAGATGTATTTACATACCATAAGTATAAGATCTGTAGCTAAACTGCAGCTTCCATTCTAATAAAGCACACCTTTTATAGAGTAACATCTAGTAAAGAATTCTGAATTACACTGTAACTTAAATTGACTTAAACAGACACTAACAGTCAAATTCGAAAAATAAACAGCAAGCTCTGATTTTTAAAAAGCCTTAAATATACATATTTTTCCCTCAGTGGTTGAAATCTGACAGAACTTCATGGGAGGCATGGTATAAAGTGGCACAGAAAAGTGGTCATTAGGCAGAGCTGTCATCACAAATTATTTTGGTACAGGGTGAAAAGTTCTAGTTCATTTGGTACCCTGTTGGATACAGGCCTTGGGCAAGTTGTTATAATTCCCCCATGCTGCTCATGGGCCTCCAGGTACTGATTTTTCTTTGCCCCCACCCCCCTTACTCTGTAGCTAAAGTCACCTGGGAGCCCCCCTGGACCTGAGCTGCCCGTTGAAACAGCGTTGGATGATAGAGAACGAAGAATTTCCCATTCCCTCTACAGTGGGATTGAGGGGCTTGATGAATCGCCTAGCAGAAATGCTGCCCTCAGTAGGATAATGGGTGAGTCAGGTAAAACTCTGTTTATCACATCTTATTTTGATGCTTTCATTGGTTTACTGAGAGGTTATTAGTGTAATATTAATGTAAATAAAAATATAATGTTTTCAAGACAAAGGAGAACAGGTTTATTAAAATCATTCAGGAAGTGTTCATGTGAAGAGGTAAATCAACCCATTGATTTAAGTGACTTGTAGATCCTGTAACATGAGGAAAGAACCAAAAAGAAAGGGATCATGTGGAAATGTTTTCCAGTGATCAAGATATTCTTTACTTACTTGAAATAATAAGTGAAGCTATGTTTAAAAACAAATAAAAATTTAATGGCTTATGGCAAGAAGGATTCAAAAGTTACATATCATTCACAATGGTACTGCCTGGAGGGGGAGAAAAAATATGTATATATAGATATATGCACACATATGTAAAATATTCACATGTATTTGATTTGTATTTAATAGGATGTTACTGTATTTTAATTGTATTTTACTTTTCCGAAGCCTTAGTTTTAAAATCCCGAAACTAGTCTTCTGCATCCTTTGTTTGGATTCAGTACCATCCTATCTGCATGGCTCCCAGTGGGTAATGAGGTTATTAGCACTTGCTTTGCAGCAGTTCAGCTTTCTACTAACAGATCCAGTTAATAAAGACTTGCTTTGCCACAGGAGTGGTTGGATTTACTGAGTTGCTCATCTTGGGATTAGCTTGTGAGAGTTTTCAAATTTAAAACACAAGAAGTCATTTTGATTAAAGTAACACCTGACATAAAGCACTTTTATTACTGGTATATTTTACAAGGCTTTCATTTAAAGTAAAACCCTAAATTTAACTCTATTTCGAGTACATTTAATGCAGATTTGGTATAATTCAAGTTTCCATTATGGAGCCTCATTGAAACAGTAATTTATTCATCAGTGGGTGTTTATGGAAAGTCTGCTATTGGCAAGATATTGTGTATATACTTTTGCTGTAGATACAAAGATGAGTAAGAAGCAATCTCTGCCTTCAAAGAACTTTCTACTGGGCATCATCAAAAACATACATAAACATGTCTAGTAGAATTGTCTGTTTTTCTTCCTCTAATCTCTCTAGCTTTCTAATTTAGAAAAATTGCTGAATATGTAATTTCTTGTCTTGTTACTTGTGGAACTTAGACAAGCCAGCTTTCTGGTTTTACTTTGTCAACGTTTTTCTTTTTACCTGCTTGGCATAAGTGAACATCAGGGAAGAGTGCCACACCTATTGGGTTGAACACCTGTAGGTGAAAGGCTTTGTACATAGTTTCTCACTTTTAAATCTTTGCTTATTACTTACCACTCTCTTCACTGCTGTTGGTTTTTCCGTACTTTCTTGGCTTTGGTATAAAACTTTATCTTTGTTAAATTATCTTTTTATTGATGAAATTTCAGTCCCCTTTAGAGAGAAAGAGTGTGCATGTGTCCCTAGATAATGTGTGCACACAAAGTGATATGCTGTAATTTCCCCTTTATTATAGGAACATAGGACTTGCCATACTGAATCAGACCATTGGTCCACCAGTTCCTGTAACCTGCGTCCTGCCTCCAATCCCTGATGCTTCAGAGGAAGGCGAAAAACTAAAACTAAAACTCAAACCAAAAAAAATCCCTAAATTCAGCTAGTGACCTTTTGAAATGCTGTATATATGAGTTGAAGAGTCATTCATTTTCTTCCTAGTTTGTTGCCCTGATTTTGTTAGCTACAGCTTTATTAGTCCTCTTCAGTTTGCATTATAGTTGACATTGTTTCCTCTTCCTTCTGCTAGATATGTAATGAACTCTTAATACTCCAGATGCTTCCTCAGGGCAGTAACTTCTCTCCCAGTTCTCTGTTTTGTGATGTGTATGTCCTTTTACCACTTTGGGCTGGGGGTGACAAATGCATTACTATTTAAGGGTAGGCTAAGTTGATGTTTTTGTGATTTGGATATTTTCTTAAGATAATTTTTTACAATTTGTACCAGAAACTAGGGATTCTAAATAGTTTTACCCTGACAAGTGTATATGCGTATTTTGATTCATCTTGTGTTTTGTAAATCTGAAAATTCCTCACTCTTCGTCAGTCCTTATTCTAATATCATTGGCCATAATAATCAAATGCGATTTGTGATATAGTTACCACTTAAAGTTAGAAATCCTGTTAAAGATGTTACCTTGCAACAGAACGCCCAAACAGGGCATTAGGAGAGGTATGGGGCACAAAATTTAAGAAACTTGACAAATCACAGTTTCTGAACCAAAATTTGGATGTATGTTTTTCTGAGTCATGAATTCCGTAGTTCCAAAGACATTAGAACATTGGATTTCCATTCCTCTAAACCAATAACAACAGTATTTATTGAACTGCACGTTATCTATGCATGTGGAAATTCCTCAGACTGTTTGGTTAATAATTGTCTTCTAAATGTTTGGAATCACTCCTATGTAGACATTGGTGGAGGTGAAGGTATTTACTTCATGATCTGCTATGATACAAAAAGAACTTTGTATTGAAATTTTGGCTCATTACCTTAGGGAGTTATTAATTTTGTGTTAATAGGTTGAATGTTCATATGGAATAATCAATCCCCTGTGTAGGACTCTAGGCTGCAGGGAGCTTTGAGGCTTTGTGATGCATTCCTTTGTGAACACATCCCTGGAGAAAGGCTTTTAAAAGCTATACCCCAAAAGGAAGAGCTTCTAGAGTTGGAAGGATGTCAGATGCCATCAGTCACACTTTCCCACTTAACAGATGAAGGAACTAAGTCCTGATATCCCAGGATGTTTTTTGTTTTACTTTGTTTTTGGCTATTTCCTTTTTCTAAAAATAGCCTTCTCTAGGGAATGCTGAGATCTTCATTCTTTATTAGTATCAATGTATAATTATCTATATCTGTAAGCAGATATTCGAAAGTCTCCATATCTTGTTCTATCCTGGCACCTACGGTGACTAAAAACATCAAAGACGTTAAATCTTTGAAAACAGCCTTCAAACCACGTACTCCAACCGACTTACCTTATATGTCGGGGAGTTATGGAGCAAATAAATTAAGTAACTTAACAGAAGCTGCACACTTTCTGTACTTCTGAACCAAAATTTGGATGCATGCTTTTCTTTATCATGAGTCACACCTGATTAGGATTTCCTTAGCTTTTATTGGAGTCAGCCAGGATTGTAACCAAAGGCAAGATTTCTCTGTCATCTCTTTTGACAGAATTTCCACTATCATGGATTTTCTAATAGTCCTGAACATTTATCAGAAAGTAATCTGTAGTGGGCCTGCCTGCATAGGATTCTTCCTTTGAAAAGCCTTAATTTTTCTAATGGTTGGTCTCTCTTAACTAACAATCAAAAACAGCAACAAGGCAGCTGGGCACAGTAGCTTATGCCTGTAATCCCAAAACTTTGGGAGGCCCAGGCAGGTGGATCACCTGAGGTCAGGAGTTCAAGACTAGCCTGGCCAACATGTGAAACCCTGTCTCTACAAAAAATACAAAAATTAGCTGGATGTGGTGGTACACACCTATAGTCCCACCTACTGGGGAGGCTGAGGCAGGAGAATCGCTTAAACCCGGGAGGCAGAGTTTGCATTGAGCTGAAATCGCACCACAGCACTTCAGCCTGGGCAACAGAGTGAGACTCCATCTCAAAAAAACAAAACCAAACTAAACAAAAAACAGCAACAAGGATGATCGGCATAACTAATTTAACCAGCACATCCATTTCATACAAGACATCACACGTTGTCATTTGTAAGCCTGGGACTTTAACTTTTTCTCAACTTTTTTAGCTGAATAATTTTTCTTTTTAAAACAAAACTGAAATCTGTTGTATCCATTTTAGAATTTATCTCAGTAGTTTGTATATTCATATATATGTGGTGAATTTAAGAAGACGTTATATTTAGAACATTTTTATCTTGTTAGCAATTTGACATAGAAAAATGGAACATTAATGTTTTTATTGTGAGTCATGTCACTGGCACGGTTTTCTTCTAGTATCATATGTGGTGTTACCTTCTATGTAAATTTGCCAATGAATAAATGTTTAGTGAACAAACACTTTGTATTTCCTTGTTTCACTCCTTTACAAGATACTGACTAGTTTACTTAGTTTGTAGGTCACTAGTTAACTAGTTGAAGAAAGAGGAAAATTAACCTATCAAAAATAAATTGAAGCCTTCTGAAGTCATAGAAGGTTTCTCATTTATGATGTGCCAACTACTAGCAAACATAATTAAGGGATCGTTGTATTGTCTTGGTGGAGCTTAGTAGAATATGTAGTTAAGTTTTTTAGCTGTCCGTTACCCTAGTATAATCTTGGAGCCATAACCCAAAACTATATTCCTGGCAAGCATGTTAAGAAGCAGAAAATAGAAATTTTCAAATCTTGTGAAATGTTAGCCTTTCAAATCATGGGTGAGAAAAAAAAAATGCTAAATTATTTTCTTACTATGAGGAAGATTTCTTGCCATTTATTTATGTATACAATATTGTATCACAACAGTTAAGGTACAATATTTCTTCTCAGAACAACAGATTACAAAAAAAAAAATCATATGCACCTTTCAGTGTTCCTTATTGCTTATTAGGCCATCTCTCAGAATATATTGTGTAAAACCAGGAGTTTTAGTTTTGTGTTTAAAAGTGAATGCACTATGATTATACTGTAATATTTCCTTTAAAAAATTATGCCCGTGTGGGGACTTGGTATTTAATATTGTGACATGCCTCATCAGTGGTGAGTTGTCCATTGGGGTAACTGGTTTTATAATTCTATATGCTTTGAAGAAAAAAGCATGTCTTGAGAAGGAAACATTTCTTTGGTTAATAGTGCTAGAAAGTCCTATCTTATTGATGAATATTACTTTTGCTGAACAGGTTTCTATCCTAATATTCTAACACTGTATTAGAAATAAATGAGTAATTTGAATTCAGGTAAGGGAAATGGCTAAGTATTACATTTGATTTACATTTTTATCATTAGCATTTATATAAAGCTGTTAATTTTCATAGTTTGTCAAAATGGGTGCATTTGAAATCTAAGTAGAAAGTTTTTCTTGGTAACATGCTGAGAAGAGGTTTCAGTGAACTTACAGTATTACTACAATAGTGAAGTTGATGTTAAATGAGGAATGCAGTTGAAATCTCCAGCAAGTTTACTTTTTGTGAGTTATCCTGAAAAGATGTAGCAATTTAAATAAATTATGTTCCTTTGCTGAAATGTCTAGAACAATACCATACAGACTTTTAAAAATCCTTCAAGCTTGTGTATGCCATCCCAACATCCTCAGTCATGGCCTGAAAAACCTCTGGCCACTCAGCTCCTAATTTTTTGCATCAAGATCACTCCAGGTATCTCTCTAGGCTTTGTTTCTGGTGATACTCATCTTTTAAGTGTCACCTGACTGCACCATGGACTTTTCTCCATCATGCATTTAATAATGATGTTGCTGGTATCTAAAATAAATGTCATCATTTCTTCTGGCAGAAAAGATAATATTGACCTAATTCTGATGTTAATTTTGCCAAGATTTCCAGCACTTTCTACCCGCAGTGACCCAGGCAATTACAACACAAGTGAATGGCTTTGGGCTCATCTCTCACACCACCATACAATTATCACTGCTTGTAATTCTTTCTCCTTCACTAGGGCATACGCCCTTTAAGGACAGATACTGTGTCTTACAGTACATACTCTGCGGCAGTTGCTCAATGAGTGAATGAATGAATGAACAATGCAAGTTAGTGGGGCTTCTTTGTAAATTTCCTGGTAAAATTTTTCAAAAGACATTCATAGCTTAGAATGCGTGTAGCATTTTCACATTAGAAGACATTTGAGAGAGTATCTTTGGCTTTAGGAAACTTAAAACCAGAAAAATTGCATGCGTTGCCCTGAGCTATACAGTTGTAGCATCAGAGGTATAGACTCGAGGTCTCTGTTTGACAATCATTTATGAAAAATAAATGTGCTAAATTCTGTTTTGTTCTACCAGGTTGAGCAGATATATGGAAAGTTAGACATTTACTAATATAGCAAAGTATTAAAATTAATAGATGTAACACTTTGGTCGATGTCTAGAATTTCTCTTCTTTTTTCACTGGACAGGTAAATACCAGCTGTCCCCTACAGTGAATATGCCCCAAGATGACACTGTCATTATAGAAGATGACAGGTTGCCAGTGCTTCCTCCACATCTCTCTGACCAGTCCTCTTCCAGCTCGCATGATGATGTGGGGTTCGTGACGGCAGATGCTGGTACTTGGGCCAAGGCTGCAATCAGTGATTCAGCCGACTGGTAAGCTCATCGTCCAGGGTTGGAAAACATGAATTAATTACAGTCGCATCTTATGTTTAAGTGGCTTACCACTAAATACAGTTAATCATTTTTTTAATAGCCATGCTCTGTCTTAATGGTTTTTATACACTTAATTATCACTCTTTTAATAAAAGATTTTGCCCCAACCCTGTAAATTTAATTGTTTTAGCCTTCAAGAGCTACAGTTAGTATTGTAACCAAAACAACAACAGAACTACTACCAATCAAAAAACCATGCTCATTTGTTTTTCAGTTTCACTATTTATGGTTTATTTCACATCTGTGTTAATTTGATGCATTGTTTTTCAATTAAATTCTTGTCATCTCCCTAAATCGATTCCAACAATTAGATAACTTTGCAAAACTAACAAAGTTGATGTGTTCTAAGAGTGGGAGGAGGCTTTTTTTTAAGTGTGTGTTTTTTGTTTTTGTTTTTTCCCAGAGTGCTATAACCATACTGTTTAAAATGCTTTGTAATTGCTTTTAACATAGTGACTTCTGGGGCACTCCCTGCTAATTTTTTTTTCCTGTGTCTTTCAAAATAGAAGAAAGCATTTGATACTAGTGAGCCAATGTGTGGCTCATGAATGCAGATGTGCGTCTTAATGTTTATGCCTAGTAATTATATACATCAATAAGCAAAAGCAAAGCTCCTCTTGGGGACGACCTCACAAGGTTGTAGTGATAATTAACACAAACCATGTGAAGTATTGTACCAGAATTTTCTCATTGCCCTTTCTCTGGGGTCTTTTATGAATATATCAGCAAAATCATGTTTAAATGTTATGGTGTTTCTTCACCACTTAGCCATTCCTGCTTCCTACTGTTTTTCTGGCTTGTGTCAACATTAATATTAGATAGGAGGTGTCTGGGGGACTGGCATTTATTTGCGTTAACATTTTTAGTAATGATCTTAACAAAGTGAACCACTCCCCCCCGTCCTCTTCCTTAGCTCTCCGCATGAACACACAAAATACAGTTCATTTATCTGTTAATTATGAAGATGTTCCCTTGGAATAAATCACACCTCTTATTTGGGACCTTGAAAAGTTCATCTCTAGCTTTTCATTTCTTTCTTTTTTAATTCTCTTTTTGAAAGCACAGGATTTAAAAATAGAACTACACTCAAACCTGCATGATAATGGCCCCATCTTTGAATGAGGTTTTTGGTTAAACATAGAAGGGACGACTACAATATAAAGTAAAAACCCATTTGAAATCTGCAGATGGTGTTACATTGACTGCTGTGTCTCATATCTCTTTCTGAAAATGAAAGTAACAACAGAGAAAGCAAGGATTAGATAGACGTAGTATTCATCTTAGGGACAAAAGCCTTTAAATCTCTACCATGATGAGAAATTGTGGAGGTGGTCATAGTCTTTGGGGCCTTATAAAGCAGTATATTAGTGAAAATAGATAAATAACTAGAAGGGATAGATTGTGGCATTAATTTCCCTAAGGGGGATTTGCAAAATGGTGAGGACTTGTATAATTTTGCTGTGGGGAATGTGGGGCAAAGAAAATAATATGAATGAAGGGTTATCCAAACAAGAATGGCAGCCGTTCTGAATCACAGCAGAAAATGCAGGCATTTCCAGCCTGACAATATCTTCCCTAATCCTTGATGAAAATGTTATGAAAACAAAAGGCCAATAAGACAGGATTAATAACTGGAATTTTAATAACATTAGGGGTCAAGATATGGTTACATTCTTTAAAGAATCAGCTGTCATTCCTGCAATCTAACTTGTTAAATATTCCAGTGTACTGTTTATTGTGTCTGAAATTAGTTTAATGGGAATATTGATAGGGAAGAATTAATTTTGTCATAATTTAAGAGTAGTTATTTTAGAACTCTTACTAATGCACAAACTCATTTGACATTTTAAATTGTATCTGTGGTTCACTGCACAGTTGTTGAAGGCTATGTCAAATGGCTAAACTTATTTGTTTGCTTATAGAATGTACTGTTTTCAATCCTTTAATCGATTGAAAGAACATTAATAATGTGTTTCTGGGGGAAAGGAAATAACAGCAAATTCTAATCTTAATGGCAGCATAATTTTAGAGGATATAAAATTCAAGATGCACCAATACGTGGTTTTCAGGCAAGATTGGCAGTGACAATTTGTATTTCTTTGAAAAATCTTTTACTAACGATTTCTACTAACACTGTAGTTCAAATGCATTCTGTTTGCAAGTTTGGTGCAGTATTGGAGTTCAGGTTTTAAATTATTCCAGAAAAGGTAAAAATAATTGGGCAGCATGTACAGAGTGACTGAAGACATCCACTGACAATATATAAAAGAATTATTGGAAATGTATTATTTAGAGTTTGCTGCTGCAAGATTGTGTCATATTACTTATCATATGGGTTTTAATTTTTTACTTCTAGAAGTGTGTTTTTTTTTCACTTGGATGCATGTGCTCTCATCTTTATAAACCATTTACACCAAAGCATAGTAGTATATGAAGAGGCATCTGAGGGTAGGTGTCTGTCATCATAATTTGTATTACTTTGATAATTTGAGATAGTCTTCATTGGGTGATGACTGACTTATTTAGTAGTTAGCAATTTACATGGGGCTTTCGCCTTAGGTTGCTGAATTCTCTCATTAGCTTTTTAAGTGGATGAGACAACTATTCTTCTTATTGAATATATTAATACATAATGAGCTGAAAACATTTCAAGTCACCCTACCCAGTGGCGTGGCTTTTGCCTGCTATCTTACTTTTCACACTTTTAGCATAATTCTTTAAGAGCCAACTCTCATTTCATGCACAGTAAATTGCAGCTAAATTTCTGATGTACATCCAAAGGTTGACTGTCTTTTTACTAGTATGGATGATAATTCTTATAAGGCCATAAAAGGTTACAAAAGCTTGCTTCCATCAGAAACATGAGGAAGACTATCGTAAGTTCAGCTGACAGTGGAAGGAGCCCTGGGCATTTTTAGTGTGCTCAGGCAGCTGTAGAGGGATGTTCTCTCACCTGACCAGATAGGTAAGGTGGCTAGACCTGATATAGTAGAGCTAGTATACTTACCTACCCAATGTGCCCAGCACAGAGAAAACCTTTTTCATATTATGAACTGTGGCTAGAACACCTTATAGCACTTTAGAATGTGTTCACAGATTTTTACAAACAGGAGTGATTCTGGGACATCTTGCATTGGAGGAACACTTCAGAAGGCATCCCGTTACCAGGGATTTGCCACATGCTTCCTTATCATCCCCACTTGAGCCACTGTGTTGGTGTCACCAAAATCAAATGTCATCTAAACTTAGTCATGTTCTTCCTGACTCTCATATACTGTTTTTTCACTCATCTGTGCATCCTCAGCCTCTGTTTCATGCTTCTGGTATAGTATTTTTCTTGTGAGCTCATAGAGTACAGGGATCTTTCTTATCTGTTATTTGGACCTATGTCTGGTACAAATAACAGTGCCTTAATCAGAATAGGTTCTAATCAATGTTTGTTGAATTGATTTATTTGTTGATTTAATATTTCAGAGAAACTGCAGCTTTATGAAATGGCATGCCATAATGACATATTTTTTCTTTCCTTAAAACACAACATAAAAGATACATAAGAAGGCTAGAATATACTCTTTTTGAAACTTCTATTTAATTACAACTTATATGGTCACTTGTTCGCTGCTAGTATTTGTATATAATATATGACAGGTTTCCTGAAAAATTCAGTCGTTCCAATATCAGTCTCATTTTTTATAGTCACCTTGAAATAATTCTGTATTGTCAAACAGAGTGAAGATGCAGGAAAGTAGAGAAGGAGGAAATTCACATGGAGAAAGAGTTACTCTAAATGTTAAATTAATTTTGTATTTTTCTATCACCTTCTATACAGCCGCAGTTTTTTTTAAATGGACTGTATTTGTGTTATTTATTTCAATTTTTCTTGAGGAATATACATATGTATATTCACATTTGCAGGTATGTATGAACCTCCCTAAAATGGATGTCTGCTATTTTTAGTAAATATTTTTATGTTTATATTTTTCTTCACTCCAGCTCTTTGAGTCCAGATGTTGATCCAGTTGTTGCTTTTCAACGAGAAGGATTTGGACGTCAGAGTATGTCAGAAAAACGCACAAAGCAATTTTCAGATGCCAGTCAATTGGATTTCGTTAAAACACGAAAATCAAAAAGCATGGATTTAGGTAGTGAGTACAATCTCCATGAATCTTTATCTAAATAAGGTTTAAATGCTTTCAGGATAAAATTGATGGTCCCAAACAGATGTCTGTTTACTTTGAGAAAATAAATGTGAAATGTAGCAATTTGGCAAAAATTAGTTTTTCTCCCAGTTTGAGATAACGATATTACTCATAAGTGGCATGTTTACATAATATGCAATATGTTAATATATATGTTTTCTTAAGAGAATGGAAACAAACACATGTGCATATCATACTATGTCCATGTATCTTTATTTTACACAATGAAATATTTTAACACTTTGGCTATTAAAAACCAGTTTCATTGAAATTGTATTAGGTTGGGGGTGGGATTTTTCAACTAGAAGAGAAAATTTTGGAGAGAAACCATTATCTCAATCCATGTCTGGAATTTGGTTACTTCATGATGTCTTCCTTTCATTGCTGTTCTTTAAGGTTTATTTATTGGAAACTTTCATGTTTTGATAATTAAGGCATTTAATCAAAGTAGTAATTTGAGAGTATTTCTTATAGAAAGTATTTAAGAGCAAATGAGAGGAGGAAATAATCATAGTTGTTCAAACACCAATCAGGTGTGTCTCTTTAAATCCAAATCCACCAAAAAAAAAAAGTAAAATAATTATATCTATACACGGAATGATTTAAAACCTTTGTTAATCAACTGTAACTTATGCTGTTCTCTGGTGGCTGTTTGTATTCCAAGACTAAAAGCATTAATTTATCATATGCATAAAGAAAAATTTGATGATGCATTGCCTTGGCTAATTATGATATGCTAACATATAACACACATGTCTGTGAAATGAAATGACTGGCATATTGCATGGAGACACTGCTTTTTTTTCCTCCTTTTTTGATTATGAATGTTTGCTTGATGTTTCATAGTATTTGCATGAAATATTAGCTGAAGATCGTCACCTAACTGAAAAGATCTGGGAATGGTGGAAGCATGATGGGCTATGGGAACTAACTGGGCTAACCATTATACATTTACCTTTTAACAGTAGCTGACGAGACTAAACTCAATACAGTGGATGACCAGAAAACAGGTAAGAATGGACAGTTAGACTGTTGCCATAGAAACCATGGCCTACAGAGCTTATCACAATTATAGAGCTGCCAATCATATGCCATGTAAACATACATATTGCAGTCTTACACAGATGTTTTCATTGTGAGAAATCAAATTACATAAGAAATATTTTCTGTTAGTAGAAATTTATCAGTGGTGTACTTACTAAATAGGAATATAATTTACTGCTTCAAAAAGGCTAGAAACAACCTAGATTTTCTTAATTATATTCATGTAAAGATGTTTTATCCCAATTTTTAAAAAGTCAAAATCCTGCAAACATGATCTGTTATGGTAGACTCCTAGGTTTTAAGTCATCTATGTGATGTCTAGGTTAACATCCCAAAAGTGATTCTCAGAGTGGTGATTTTGATTTGAAAGATAGTAGTGCCAATATAAATATTTTTCATTGTAGGACAACGTCCGATATTGCTATCATTAGTCATTCAGAAAGGCTTATTCTTTTTATTGATGCTGAAATTAGCTTATAGTTAACCTGACATTGTATTAGACTGTATAATGCATATGGCTTCATATCTTAACTTTGTGAGCTTGTTCTAAATTCATTACTTCTAAAATACTGTTAAATTGTTCCATAGAAACAATGGATTATATTGAATTGGGATTGTATTACAGTCATCGATTTTGCTTTTTATGTTATTATTGTATGACAGTAATCACAGGAAAGTCTTTTAAGTGTAGTTAACATGCTTTGTATAATTGACCATTTATGACATAAGTTTGGAATAGTGTTTTAATCTGTATCCAGTATGATGTAGTTACACTACTTAGCACTAATTAGCTTCAATTTGCCTTTTTAACCTGCAGTAGTAAATTAGTTTTAGCGTGCTTAAAAAATGTATATCCCACATATATATGTAAAAATTATTGTGGACATGGTTGGAGTTATATTCAGTGGAGTATAAGATAGGTCGTAAAAAATACATCTAATAAATCATAAGATTAACTGTATTGCGAGGCAATTAACTGTAGCCTTAGCCCTTACTCAGTTGTTTGTTGTTCTTATGAAACCTAAAGTTTATTGAATCAGAGCTAAAGAGAAATGTTATGGGATAGTTCACATATGTGAAATAGTAGTTTTTAGAGTTAGCAGTATTTCATACTTTTCAAGCAACAACCCCGATCCGACTAAATAGTCATAAAAACCAAATTGAGCTGCTCAGGTTAAAGGACCTGACTTCATATACAATATCAGTTAGGTAAAATAAGAAAAATACCTAATTTAACCAACTCACAGCTACTATAAGGAAAAGGACAGTTTATTGTGATCTACAACATAATGATATGCAAGTTATAACTCAATGCATTAGATAACTTTCATGGAAAGTCATTACATAAGTTTCAAGGCAGATTGTATAGTCTAATCAAAAATCAGACTGTGCTTTTGTGTTTTAAAGTGTTAGATTCTAAAGAAAAAGATTTTTTTTTTTTGCACTTTGTGCAGTCTGTTCTACCAAATTAAATTAGAAAATCTTGGGGCAAAAAGTTGTTACAAAGATATCAAAATACTTGGTCTGTTGATTTTACATCTAAATGAATAAAATACCTAAAGTAGATATTTTATTATGTCCCTGTCCTCTAATATTAGATGGTGAAAAGATTTTCACTTATCTTTCTTTCGTCACTTCACTTGACTTTTCAAGAAAGATTATGATTTTATAGATTAGTCCAAAGGTTTTTGGGAGAATCATAGTGGCATCTTAGCATTGAGCATCTGTCTAACCTAGCCATAAGCCTTTCATAATGAAAATTGAATTATATTTCCCTCTGCCCCTTGCAAAAGACCTCCCTCCCTCCCTCTCCCTCTCCCTCTCCCTCTCCCTCTCCCTCTCCAGGCAACAGGGATATTACTAAGTAGGAATAAAAACCAGATCTAGGAAAATAGTATGATTATGATTTCCCTCTTTTTTTTTTCTTCCAGATTTAGGAATCTTGTATCGTATTTTGGGGATAAATATTTCTCCCCAAATTATAACAAGGGAGAACAGGTATAAGAGAATTGGATTTCTAATGGTTTTCATTCTTGAAATATAAAGATTAGCAAAGTATGCTAATGACCTAAAAGATTTGTGTAAAGTAAGAGCTTAAAATACTGTTTTAAAATTAAGACAAAAGATACTGATTTTTATGGTGTAGATAAAGACAATCTTTTGCATGTATTTTACATACAGAAAGACTTTTTCAATTTTCATTACTGTAAAATGCTAAGTTTGTATTGTTAGGGAATCCTTCTAATTTTTTCTAAAGGCACTTGACTGAATCAATGTATTAGGGATTTTAATAACTTCATTGAGAAATCCTAACATATCATTCAAAATCTTTGTTATAGTTTCTTGGTCAAATATAGTACTAAAATGTAATGTTGCTCATGTTATAAATCGAAAGTTAGCAAGCTCTTTCTGTAAAGGAACAGATGGTAAATATTTTAGGTCTCTGTTGCAGCTTTTACATTCTACCATTGTTGAATGAAAGTAGCCATAGACAATATGTAAATACATGGGCATGGCTGTGTTCCAGTAAAATTTTCCACATTTGACTCTCGGTTTGCTGATCTGTGTTACAGATTCAGAAGTTGTAGATAATTGACATTTTGTATATTTTTTTATTATAAAAGTTTTCATCTCTACGTAAATATACAAAGAGTAGTTGATTGACCTTCCACAAACTCAGGGCCCACCATCCACAATGATCAACATTGTGCCAAAAGGTTATTTCAGAATGTTTTCAATTTAGGGAAATGAATAGGTAGGTAAGCGCTGAATAGAACTTACACAATTATCATTTATTGAATTATACTTTGACCTTTGTTTTTCTTTCCAACTTTGCCTGTAGGGACACTCAATTTTAATGAACACTAATGCCATTCCTGAAATTCATTATTTAAGTTTTTATTGCTCTCAGTACACTAAGTAAAATCTCAGCTAACTTTACATAAAGAAAAGCTTAATATATATAAACGGTGTTTTTATGAGAATTCTTTCTGGAAGCATGAAATCTTTATTCGTGATATATACTCCCATACAAATACATACACACATACACATATCCTTAATAAGCCCAAGAAAGCACCAAATATTTGCCTAATACGTGTTTATAGAACCCAAATATAGCTGGTAAATTATGAAAACTGATAGGCATTTATTCACAAAAAGATCTTTCCAGTGCAAATTCTAGGAACTATAAAGGTAAATATCCCTGCCCAGGAATGATCTTTTCCCATTCTTTTTGATTCCTTGATTTCTTATTATGTAGGTTTTTGGAACAAAATTCATTTTCCTTCCCGTGACATGACTTTTATGAGTAATTTAGAAAATGCAGTTATCAAAAATTGTAGTGCTACCCAGAGAAAAAGTAAGATTGATCTCATTGAAAGAAATAAATCTCACGAACTTTTGTCATAAAATAAAGAAATATAGACAAACCCGCATTGAGAAAGCTAAATATGACATCTTTTTATTTCCAGCACAACAATTTGTGGAGTATTATTTCTTCATTAGAATCATGTGTTTGCCTTCTTGTTTGTGCACCATTTTAAACATATCTATTCTTACCTAAAACAGCTTCATTTAACCTCAATGAATCTTAAAAAGTTAATTTTTGTTTTGAGTCTTTCAGTGTAATTTTAATTCTGTTTTATTTTCTGAGCTGTGAAAAGCCTGTGTCACAACTATTTGTCTTCTGGGTAATAACGTGATCAACATATGGGCTGATGACCCCAAGCAGAGATAAACTATTTTGTTTCTCCTACCCTCTATTTTTTTCACCTGTCTTTTTAATAGTATACATGAAGAACCAGTTCTATAACCTGGATTGCCCAAGTGGTGGTGCAGAGCTGGCATTTCAGTCATCCAGAAGCTAAATTAGTCTACCTTGGAGTGTCAGGTCAGGCAGTGATAGATGAGGCTGTCTTACCTGGTTAAATAAATCAGTTTTGATTGCCTTCCACAGCTTGGCACTATTGGTATTATTTCGGGTCCTTCTGCCCTAGATCCTCAGGAAATAGAGCCAAATTTTTAATTCCCGGAATTTGTCCCTGTCATCCTCATGAAATGTTCTTGTTAATTGCTAAGTTGTCTTTCTTCTTTCCATCACCTGTTTTTCAAACGTATTATTCCCAGGCCTAGAGCTAGAAGTACTCATATCCAGTCTCTCCTTTTTTATTTCCCTCTGGGAGAGAGGCCTTACATAATCTGTTTCTGTTCAAAGCTTGTGTTACTCTTTCTATGGAATATCCATATTTCCCAACCTGCTGCCAGGTTGCCCTAATTGTTTTGGTGACATGTCGGCCCCCGTGGTCTTACTCCTTATGCAGTGTTGTGAGTCTGCACTTTAGCAAGGAAGAGACTTGACAGAGCACATTGATGTGCATGTCTAACTTCTGTTTTAAGTAATTTTAAATTGCCAAGAAAAGGTTTTAATTAAGTGCAAAACTTATTCTTGGTTGTTTACCTTATCCTCCTTCTCATCTTCCCTTGCTTTTCAAAGGAGCTTCCAGGTTATTCTGGTTCTTTTAGATTATTTCTGTTACTGGAGCAAAACGATTTGACAACAGTTTCACCTGTTGAAATGTTTTTTAAAAAGTAATGACTTAGAGGTTTTCCTAATGCAAAGAGAGAAAATAGACCAAGTCTAATATAAATTTGGGAAAAATAAAAATTAGCAACTGTTGCTTCATTTATTCTTTGTCTTTTCCATCCACATTCCAGAACTCATCATTGAGCAAATAATTGTTATGTACCTGAAGTTTTCCACAGTGCATATTCAGGTACATAATTTTCACTAATTCACACTAACACTTTTTTTTGTAAACCTCCCAGGTTCTCCCAGCAGAGATGTGGGTCCTTCCCTGGGTCTGAAAAAGTCAAGCTCATTAGAGAGTCTGCAGACCGCAGTTGCCGAGGTGACTTTGAATGGGGATATTCCTTTCCATCGCCCACGGCCACGGATAATCAGAGGCAGGGGATGCAATGAGAGCTTCAGAGCTGCCATCGACAAATCTTATGATAAACCCGTGGTAGATGATGATGATGAAGGCATGGAGACCTGTAAGTTTATAATGGCTGAAAGAGTAACAATTAAAATGACTCTATTTCTTAAAGTGAGCTCCAGGGAGCCCTGGGGGTTTCCTAAGACTCTTCAGGGGAATCTCTGAGATCTCTGAGGTCTAATAATCTCTTATTTCATAATAAGAAGACGATATTATTTGCCCTTTACTCACATTCTTTTATAAGTATACATTGGGGTCTTCTGGAGGCCACATGTCATGTAATACTACATTAGATTGAATGCAGAAGCAGATATGAGAATCCGTCTTATAGGCCAATATTAAACTAAAAATTTTGAAAAAATATTTAACAGTGCCATTGTTCTCACTTCTTTTGGAATATATGTATTTTTTGGTAAAAATGTAATTTTTGTTAACACGAAGCTGCCTGTTTTTAAAAAGTAATATTTTCAAACTTTCCCGGTTTTAATTCAGTACATGTTGCTAGATATAATCCACATACAAAAAGGTTATTTAGAGTGCTTAATAATTTTTGGGGGTATAAAGTCATCCTGAGTGCAAAACGTTTGAAAACCACTGCTTTGTAGTATCCCTAATAGGATGTCTCCATTGAATATCTGTAATAATCTGTGATCTTAAAAACACGTTTTTGTTTTGCTTTCAGGAATTACTCTTGCTTTCCTATAACTAGCAAGCTATATTTGTGTGTGTATATTTTGAAATTGCAAAATATTTAAAACCAAGATTATTAAAAGTCAAAGGTTAATATGAATATTTTCCGTGCTTTATTGAAGAAAAAATAAATTTATAGATAGGTACAAATATATCCTTCCAGAGAATTAAACATTTATTATATTAAAGTAACCATTCTATTAAAAAATAATGGAAAAACTCTACTGATATATTTACTAAGAAGCAAAATGGCTTAGGAGTCCTAACAGTGAAAATTGTTGATTATCTTATATTGTTCATAACTACTAATTTACCTTTTAGTGTTTTAACCTCAAATGTGACTCACCTATCAAACTATTGTAAGAATAGTTGGAGGGACCACAGAATAAAGCTAAAGCAGAGACCAGAGATAATGTGTGTGGATTGTAAATTACTTGCAATTCAACATTTGAGTGGACCACTTCTATCACATATACCTAAGAAAGACTTTTGTGGGAAGAAGAGTTTTAAGTAACAAATATCACATTTTGAGAATAAGGAAAAACTTACGTATTTTGCTTATACATATAATGCATTTGAGAAGATGAATATTTCTGTCATAACGTAATATGCAAAGCATAACTTTGAGGATTGGCTACACTTCTCTCCACCTCCGCCTGATTCTCCATCTAAATCCAGACAGTTTTTTCACTATGATCAGCCAGTGATTACAAATATATGCAGCCCATTCTTGCAGGATGAAGAGCATATTTCCTATTTTTGCTGCCAAACCTGGTCTCCAAGATCCTGAGTCATATGAGCTTTCGAGTCTATTGAGTTTTTTCCCTTTGTAATAATGGTTCCTTGCCATCCTAATCAATATTACTTGACAATTATAGCGCTTGCTTCTATCTTGGGTGTATATTTAATCAAAAATTACTATGCTTTGGCCCCTCGATATATATTTTTTAAGTATCTACAATTTGTGATGCTTTTGAACTTTTTTCTTGTTCTGGTTAAAATGTTATTTAATTTTCCTTAAAAAATGCAGTTTGCTCTTACAATATGTCACTCATATCAAATGTAATGGTATAGAATACATATGAATATAAGGTATATTTTTAATTCTGTAGAGATGGCCTTCAGAGTGTCCCACCAACGTGGACATCTGATTTTGTCCCTATGTAAACTTATTTTTCTTAAAATGAGAAATAACATATATTAAAGTTCGTTCATATATCTGTCCTTTAGAGAAAAAAAGTGAAATGAAACACATGGATAGACAAATTACAATTTGCAAACCAAATATAAAGTTCTGGACAAGACCTGGGAAATATACGTGTGGCAGGTGCCCTAAAACACACTGCACCTACAACCACCAAATGTGGTATTTTTCAACAGTCCTGTTTTTATTATTTTTTGCATAACAGTTTTATGAACTTTTCCTATGGCAAATGAAAGGCAACTATTGTAAATTCCAAACTTTTCCAATTTTGGTCGTTGAAATTGTGTTTATAGGGTGGAATGAGCACGGAGGTGGAATTCAGGTGACTTGCATCCTTATCTACATTCGTCTAAGTAATTTGGGATTTTAGTCCAAACTTCAACTGCTTGAGCTTTAATTTCTTCATTTGTAAAACTGAAGATTTGGACTAGATCATTGACTTTCAATTGGTGTGTTGTGATCTCTGGTCAGGAGCAGTACCTCGGTGGATTTGGAGAGTGGGAAAGGCCACCAGCGTCTCCTTCCCCTGCCCTCTCCCGCCCCCCACCAACCTTGACAGTTGTTTTAATCACTTCTGTACATGGGGATCCTTTGTAAATTTTAGTTTTTAAAAAGAGTGTTTTTGAGTATTTAGGAAAAAGCTGTAAAAGTTCTGGCTTAGATGGTTTAGATGGTTCCCAGAGTCCCTCCTAGTTTAACATTCCATGATTCTATGTACCCCCTCACTGCCCTACATCTGGCACGCTAACCCCCTCACCTTCTGCGAGGCCCACGTGGAAAACACCCTATCTGTTTTCATCTTGCTTAACCAAACACAAAGCTTGGCAACTCATAGAATTCAATGAATGTCTGCCAAATCGATGAGTGGGTGAGTGAGGTATCCCACACTGGACCTTGTATCTACTAGATCTTCAATACCTCAGCAAGCTCTTTGTTTTTCTTTAAAAAAAATTGTCTATCAAACGTGGTGTTACTGCTGGTGGTCATTAGGCTATCAGCTTATGTAAAACTGAAGATGCAAAGGCACTTTCTGCCTCCAGCTTTGGAAAGAAGGCCGGCTTAGTGAGCCCTCCTTCGGTTTCCTAACCACACCATTTTCAGGATCTGGCCTGTGAACTTGCACAGCCAGGTCTCTGGACTTGCTGTCTCTGTGGCTGTGCTCCTGCATTTTTGCCTTTCTGGGCTTGTCCCTTAGCTATGTGTCCCCTGGCTGCATGTCCAACATCCTCCATTGTCTGTGCTAAGTGGGCCTCAGGGGAAGTGGGTTCTTTCTTGTCCGGATGGTCTGACTCAGTTACAGCTGCCCATAGAAATTAAAAAGCCACATCCCCTTTGAACCTGGATCTGAAAAGAGGACCGTCGTCTAGGCAGACGGTCTTTTTGTCACACGGGACATTTCCTGAGGATGCAGTGCACCCTGGAAACGTGTGGCTAGAGACTGAGCCATTGTGTAAAAGCTAGTTATGGAGGTCAGCAGGAACAGAGAGCTCCTTCCACCATGCTGCAGGCTCTGGTTTCTACCATCATGTGGCACTTTTCCTCTTTACAAGTGAGACACGTAGGCGTAGGCATGGCTGATTGCTCTTGTCAGTTGGGTCGAGCCCCTCCCCAGTGACTGTATTCATGGCACTGAAAGGCTGGCCTCTTCTCAGCAGTGTGGAAATCATGGCATGGGCACAGCAATGGGGCCAAGAGACTGGGGTGGGATCCATGTGGTATCTGGTAACTGTCATCTTCTGCAGCACTTGCATTCTTCCTGTGGAGATGGCAGAAGCCAGCATTTTTGTCTCTCATTTAATCCATCTGGCATCTCCATGTTGTGTGCGTCTGTCTGGATCAAGATGGAGCTTTGTATTCTGGGACCCATTATCTCTGAGGCCCTACCTGTGTTTGACAGGTCAGGGCATTGACAATCTGCTCCCTCTTCTATGCAAATTACATACCCAGCCTGGCTCTCAGCAAGTGACTTCTACTTTCCCCGTGATAAATCAGTTTCTATTGCTACCAAGAAAATGCATGCAGTAAGATTGCTTTGTTTTCTTTTAAAAAATACATTAATTCTACTTTTTCATAATTAGAAGTTACCAGAAATTGTAAGCCCTGCACTCAGTTTTGAAACAGCTCTTTGATAAGGTTGAGGAAGTGAAACAGCAAAACTAAATATCTCCTACTAATTGTACCTATTGATTTTAAGATACATTCAAGTTCAGAATTTTAAATGTGACAAACTTTGTGCCTTGCAAACATGAAGGCATTATCTTCAAACATGAAGATGGTAGCTTGCATACTTTCCTGTAGAGCTCTTATTAGGAGATAGGAGAAAAGCACTGCTCCAAAATACACGTAATTTAGGTTTTCAGTATGAAATTTGAAGAAACTGAATTTACGTTATTAAATCAACTAATACGAAAGTTTCCAGGGGAATCTCGTTATTGTTTTATTAGCTATGAAATAACATATGGCATTTGATGTCTCAGATTTTCTACTCTCAGCATTCTACTCACTTCTAGCCACCTTTCATCACCACCTATTTCAGCAAAAATAATGCAAACTAAGTCTATTTCCTATTTGTTAATCTGTTTTAGTGGATAATTGGATGTTGATCTATAAAAATACTTGTTCTGAAATGCTAAGAATAACCTATCACATCATTTTATGCTAATAAAATTATACATATACTTAACCTGCAGTTTAAGAAAAGGAGCTTTGATTAATTTTTAGGAGGTTTTTGATCATAGTGTGGGTGTATGGTTGTGAAATAACCGAAAGTATTCCTTACATTTCTTTTTCTAGATAAAATGTAACTTAGCAGAAAGTGCAATGAATATTCACATCTGAAGTGAAGTGTTTGAATGATACAATCCTCATTTATAACTTTTTTTTTTTTTTTTTTTTTTAAGAAAGAGTCTCTCTCTGTAGCCCAGGCTGGAATGCAGTGGCACAGTCTTGGCTCATTGCAACTTCCAACTCCCAGGTCCTGGTTCAAGCAATTCTTCTACCTCAGCCTCCCGAATAACTGGAATTACAGGAATATGCCACCATGCCCAGCTAATTTTTGTATTTTTAGTAAAGACGGGGTTTCACCATGTTGGCCAGGCTAGTCTTGAATTCCTGACCTCGTGATCTGCTCACCTTGGCCTCCCAAAGTGCTGGGATTACAGACATGAGCCACTGCACCAGGCCCCATTTTTTAAGAGGAAATAATATTTATATATTTGACTAAGATTACACTGAGGAACTGAATGTTAGAATACATGTCTTCTAGTTCTCAGTCCTGTGGTTTTTCTAGAATATGAAACACACTTCCAAACAGGAAAGCCCATTGTGCTAAAACTACTGCAAAGTATTGAAGTATATACCTAAAGTCTGATATTTAGGCTATTAGTTCCTAAGGGCTCAGGGTTGAGGGATGATTCAACCCAGTGGATAAATGAGCACTTGATAAGGAGTGTGGTTCAGTTCCATGGTAGAGTGTAGGTTAGTGTGACCCTGGGGAGGGGGTGGTGTAGGGGTGCCCAGCTGATGTGGAATTAGGGAGGAGAGGAAAGTAGAGGAGGAGATTTCCAGAAGAGAGGTATTGGCTGAGTTGAGTGTTACTGCTTGAGAGTCTTCAACTGGATGCACGGAGAAATATGGAACATAGGGAATGGGGAGCCATCTCTGGGCTGCAGTAGTTCTGTTAGGTTGGTGCATATGGGGCAAGTGAGAGCATAGTGAGGAGTGAGGTTTAAGATGTAGGTTCCTGTCATACCAGCGCTTTGGGAGGTTGAGGCAGGTGGATCACTTGAGATCAGGAGTTTGAGACCAGCCTGGCCAACATGGTGAGACCCCATCTCTACTGAAAATACAAAGATTAGCCAGGTGTGGTGGTGCATGCCTGTAATCCCAGCTACTTTGGAGGTTGAGGCATGAGAATTGCTTGAACCTGGGAGGTGGAAGTTGCAGTGAGCCAAGATTATGCCATTACACTGCAGCTTGGGCGACAAAGCAAAACTCCATCTCAAAAAAAAAAAAAGAAAAAGAAAAAGAAAAAGATGTGGACAGAGAGCAGATCACAGATTATTTAAAATTACTAGCATTTCAAATAAAATAATATGATTGTTGGGACTCTGGGGTAGAGGGTGGCTTATCGGGATGGGATAAGTAGCAACGTCAGGGCAAGGAGCTCATTTCTGTGATAGCAGAACAATAATCCAGGTGAGTGATGATGCTTGGCAGTACCAGAGCAAAGGAAGAAACTGTTTACGGGCTTAGTGTCTCGCACACAAAGATGGATGATGATGATGTGATTTCTCTCATTAGCACTTCCAGGCTCAGAAACTTGGATTCATCATCTCACTGTGTCACCACTCCATTACCAAGCTTTCTTAATCTTTCCACATGTAGTCTAATCTTCACCCCTTACTTCCACTCCAGGCCCGACCCTCATTATTTAATATCAGAAGGTATTATTAGTGTCTCCCAACTGGGCCACCTGTCTCTAGATGTGCCCAGTGAGCTCTGCAGTTCCCTTCTGACTCTCATAGCCCCTCAAGTGTCCGTGCTTACTGTTGCCCATGCCATGCGGTGCATGCTTCATGAGGTGTATCTTCTTTCTCCCCCAACCCTCTAATGTGTGTATATTATACTGTCATCTTCCCTCTTCAAGAAACTTTTCCCTGACAATCTGGTTTTTCTCAAGCTCCAGCTGATTCTACACAGTGCATCCGAAACTTTTTAGTATAAAGTATTTTTTTAACATCAGGAAATGTTTGTGGATCACTCAATATAGATTATGTTTCATGGTAGTTAAGAACACTCGCTTTTGGGGAGCAAGCATTCTGATTGCTCACACACACAAAAGCAAAATAAAGCATTGCTAGCCATTCACTATTTTATAATCTCGAAACATTTTTGTGCTGTTAATTTTTGTGTTTCACTTAAAAGAGTCTGAGCAGTGGCCTGAAATCTCTTTCTTTGACCATAAATAATAGTTTGCATGTTGTTCAAACAGATGTTGTGTACGTTAAGCTCACTCCTTGATTAAAATAAAATTCTTAGTGGCAATTCCAAATGTACGGTTAGGAATGCTGTCATTTCGATTGTGTAGCCAGCCCTTTCGGTCAGAATTGGTTTTTAAAAAGCCTTCGGCTTCATTTTAAATTGTCCCCATGGACAGAAAACAGCATCCACTGTGGGCCATCATTTGAATGTTAAAATCAATTGGACACTAAAAGCGAATTTGCAAAGGTTCAGAAAATTGAGGGTGTGACCCTCATTGTGACTGCTCTGCAACATTGTCTTGGGAAGGGAGGGATAATGTAGGTGACATTCTGCCATTATCTGTGGGAGCATTTTACCTGCTTCCTTTGGGGTGGGAGTGGGTTAAAGAGAAGTTTAGAATGTCAAGTAAAAGTGAAGAAAGGTTTTTGGTAATAACTCTTTAAAAGAGTGATTCTATTGTTTTTCTTCTTTCACCCACATGTATTGAAAGGTTTCTTAAAAATGAAATAAAGCTATTTTTAGAGTAGAGTGTCTGAGGAGTCATCTGTTTGAACTTTCTCCCAGTTGCTGAAACCACTCTACAATATCACTAATAAATGTCACCTGATTCCTTCATAGCTTTTTACCTTCTCACAGTCTTCATCATATCAGTTATTATTCTCATCCCATGTATTAGTCTAAAAGCTCTAAAGTCTTCCTGTTTCATGCCAGCTTTGTGTGTGTGTGATTTTATTTTTTTTTTTGGTTTTCAGAAAAAGCTAAGTTTTTCTGCTGCCAAGAGCTCATCATTCTAATGTTAAAAGTCAGAGTCCAGAACAGCAGATCCTGTTATTCGACACCATCTGTGTATCACTAGCTGTTCATTTCCTACATCTTTCTTTCTCTTCCAAAGTCAAAGTATTCCACCAAAATAAGAAATAAAAACAATATTTATGTCCCCAACGTTCTTGATTCCTATGCAGCAGTTTTCAGTGACTGAAAGTCCAGTCCTCATTTAGTTTTGTTACCTTTTTACCTAACACTAATAGAAATTGGTAGTGGTCAGTGGATTTACTAAATCCAGTGAAATTTTCTGTTTTGAATGTCTCATTTTAACTTAAAAGTTTTGTTTTAAGAATATAGCTTGTGAAGACTGAGTCATCCTGTGTAGAATTTTTACATTTCATCCTTTATCTTTCAATATAAATTGTAAATTACTCAAGAATCTGTGTTCCTATTATTAAGTATTCCTAATACTAAGGTAGTTTGTAGTTAATCGGGTGCAACAAAGGGCAGTTCTTCATATTGTTGGCTGCTTATTCAGTCCTTCATTTAATTGCTCAGTGAGTACTTAATGATGCTTCCTGGGGCCTCTCCCTCAGAGGAGAGTATTGTTGAGTTTTAAATAAAAAGTAATACTAGGTTATTTTCATTTTGTATATCTCTATTTGTACCTATTGAACAATTCATTTTAATCTAGTAGCAAATCTAAACAAATTATTTAAATCCAGTAAAATTGCCAGAGCTACCTAAAATGATATTTATTGCTAAATTATACACTTAGGACAAATAACACAATAGATATTCCACAGCTGCTCTAACACTTGCTTTATGTGGTATACCTCTTAAGATGCTTTCAGCTGTATGTAATAGAAAGTGCAACTCAGAACAACTCAAACAATAAGGAAATACATTTTCCTGCATAACTTGAGTTCTAGAGTTGGGTAGCTTCAGGGAGATTTCTCCAAAGACCCAACATTTTTCTGCCCCTTCTGCTCCACTATCCATGAGTCAGCTACGCACAAAATAATTCCATAATTCAGCTATCCACAGGGTAATTTTAGGACTCACAGGCCTTTTACTGTCTTACTCCTGTCCAACAGAAGGGAATGAGCCCTCTCTCTAAGCATGGAGTATGTCCATTGAGTCCAATGGGGCCATTCTTGGTCTGATAACCTTGGACTGGCAAATCTGCAGGGGTATGGCATCCATAAACTTAATAATGAATTCACCCCTTGGAGCTAAGTTGCATTCCTGGACTCAGTTCTATTAGGAAGAATAAAGGGAGAAATGGATTTTGGATAAGCAGCCAACAGAAATCATTACAGTATCAACAGTAGCATCACTTCTCAATGAGGGAAAAAAATAAACTCGTAATGACCTTGAGGCTTTGAATCAACCTTGACCGTAAAATGTTTGTAAAGTTTAGATAGAAATAGATTATTTATGGCAGAAGCTGCAGAACTTTGTGCTTCAATGAAAACCCAAAGTCATTTTCTCCATCATCATTAACACGTAAATGCCTGATCTTTTCCAAACTTCTTGGTGATCCAGTCCTAACATACCTTTCAGAGTTGAGTGACTTAATTTGTAGCATGGACTAGAATTTTAATTGAGCTACATTTGCATCTGTTGAAAACATGGTAATTAGGTATGTCTTAATTGCAGAATGACTGTGCCACATTAAAGAGAAATAAGCAGCTTCCTGCTCTACCTTCTTTAAAAAAAGAAACTCGAAAGTGCCCGTCTTTATAGGTGACCACATGGAAATGTAGCTGGTAGTTCAGTACATAGAGCAGGTTCAAACAGGCAGAAGTGTTGTCAAAAATACAAAGTTCTGTTTGTTTGGAAGGAGATAATCATCTCTCTTTGTGCGGGCTCTCTGCAAAAGGAAAACAAATAATCTGTCAAAGTGAGCAAAATTAAAGAGAAAAAATCAAGAAATGTATATAGCACTTAAAATAGTACATTATCTAAATGTAGATTTATGATTAGTTCTTACCTTGTAATTTGCTGTCTGAACACAATAGATCAAGCCATTTATTGCTGATATATTACTAGTACTTTTCTTACTTGAAAAATTGTTTATATGCATATGTTTTCTTAGTTTAAGGGAATAAAGACATTTTATGTAGCTAATTATAAAGCTAGTATTAAATGTACAGATTTATTTTAAAACCTAAAATCTGACTAGTATATCAGTGACTTTGAATATGTATATTTTTTTCAAAAATTAAGCATGTGTAACCAATTTATTTGAGCTTTTAAAACTACAATATTTCTGCATAGGAGCAGGATAAAGATTTTTCTCTATCAAATAATCTCAGAATTTGAAGTATATATAATTCAGTACTTTAAAAGAACATCTTATGTTTATACATATGAAGCTACATATTGCTAAATATTTTTAATTAGTTGGCATTCAAAGGGATTAGTTAAATCAGTACACCCCCAGAAGAGTTTCTGTGATAATGTATTATCTAAACTAGAATGTTCAGAACAAGTATAAAGAATCCTCCAATGTGCAAGTATCATTTTAAAGAGTCCTCTGGCTTGGGCCAGGAAACAGAGGTAGGAGTGTTAATTTTATAAAATGAGGTTACAAAACCTGAAGCTAATAAATGATTTCATACTAACTTTATTTAACATACTTTAGAAAATAAGTTGCGTTACATACACCAGAAAATTATTTTGAATATGAAAAGAATTGGCAACAAACATGACTTCAGCATATAGTGAGCTGTGAAGGCACTGCCATTATTCTGTTCCCAAGCCAAGAGCCGACATATGCCCCTTGAACTTCTGCCAAAACTATTAGGCAGAAAACTAACAGAATCACTACTGATCGTTCCATTCATGATTTATGATAATGGTTGCTGTGGAAGACTAAATCATTTACATTTATTGAGCTCATTTTTCTGTTTATAGTTTCAGACATTGTAGAGGGTCGCAAAATCTATTAAATGATGCATATAGCACTAACAATAATAGCATGAAAATATACCAGAAACCAATTAGAGCTAAACCAAATACTATGAGCATTCCTACCTCGTATTACTGTAGTCAGATTGTGGCTAGTCTTGTCAGGCTTGATGAGAGAACAGTAGGCATTTTTCTAAAGCTAGAGGAATGGTGATACCTGGCAATTAAATAAAGTTTGGTCAGGATAAAGTCACAAGTCAGTTCTTACCAAAAGTCTTTCATTTACACAGCCATTTATGAGCAGCTGCTGTTTGCCCCACAGTCTTCATTTGAAGAGCTTAGAGAATGGGAGGGAGACATGTACATGATATCATGGGAGAGGTGCAATAATAAAAGATTGTACAAAGAGAGGGCTTTGGAAGTATAGGTGAAAGGAGGTTTCCATACAGGAATTATACAAAATTCACTAGCATCCATTTATCTAGCTTGAGTGTGCCAAGGTACCTAGGTTTTCATAGCTCCAGAGAACTTTTGGGAATTGTTGGGTAATTATTTGGTCAATTATCTCACATTTGTGGCCACGCCCATATCTCAAAGAGTTGAAGTAGTGGTTCACAAGTAGATAGAACACAGCCATGTTCAAGGGCATTAAGCAACACACTACAACCCTGCTTGAGCTATATTTACAGTCTTTGGGGGAGCTCTCGTTTGAAAAGGCTACACATAATTAGCAAGCCCATGGGCCAGTTGCCAGGATATTCTTTCCCTGCTCTGTGTACACCACAAAAAATTATAGCCGGAACTCAGTATTATTTGCAAGATTATGGATTTTCACTATGTCCTTCTAGTTGTAACTGGCTTCTTCTAATAAACCTGCACAATTACTATTTATATCTTAATAGAGAGGAAAAGGAACAAATTTTCTTAAAAGCCTCCATGTCCTTTGGAGGAAGACAATGGCTTACAGTGAGATAACTCACAGTACAGAGGAAGGCTAACCTTTCTGAAGTCATTTATATGCTTGGGCTGGGCACAGTGACTCACACCTGTAATCCCAGCCCTTTGGGAGGCCGAGGCTGGTGGATCATTAGGTCAAGAAATCAAGACCATCCTGGCCAACATGGCAAAATCCCGTCTCTACTAAAAATACAAAAATTAGCTGGGTGTGGTGGCGCATGCCTGTAGTCCCAGCTACTTGGGAGGCTGAGGCAGAAGAATCACTTGAACTGGAGAGGTGGAGATTGCAGTGAGCCAAGATCATGCCACTGCACTCCAGCCTGGTGACAAAGTGAAACTCCGTCTCAAGAAAAAAATAAAAATAAAAAGTCTGGGTGCAGTGGCTCACTCCTGTAATCCCAGCACTTTGGGAGGCCGAGGTGGGCGGATCACGAGGTCAGGAGTTCAAGACCAGCCTGGCCAACATAGTGAAATTCTACTACTAAAAATACAAAACTACTAAAAATACAAAAAATTAGCTGGGCATGGTGGTGGGCACCTGTAATCCCAGCTACCCAGGAGGCTGAGGTCGGAGAATGACTTGAACCCAGGAGGCGGAGGTTGCAGTGAGTTGAGATCACATCATTGCACTCCAGCCTGGACGACAGAGCGAGACTTTGTCTCAAAAAAAATTAAAAATAAATATAAAAAAAATTCTGAGCTTTGTTTTTTGCATTATGACAAATAGCTGGCTTTTTAACAACAACAATAACAAAAACACAACTGTGTTACTTGGGCATAGCTGTACCATAATTTGATAGTCTCTTTTCAGATTTGTGAGGGTTTAATAGCAGAAATCTAAGATACTGGGATCCTTTTAGCTGGTCTTATTATACCCATGATAATTGTGTATTGCTAATGAAAGTGCTCCTTGCTGGTGGAGAGGAAGGACTGAATTTTACTGAGCATATATTAACCTGATTTGGAGGTTAGTTCTTTGCAAAAGTTTGGGAAGAGGCCGAACCATTCTCTTTGGCTCTTTGTTACAAGAAACTCAGAAATACTGATCTATACTTTCTTTGTTGATGCTGGAAAAAGAAAAATGACTTCAGAATTCACGGAGTAATTAACCTTATGGCCCCTATAATTCTCACTGTATTTGGAGGAGAACCTTAGCTGACCAGTCCCGAAAGAAGATTTCTGAGAGTGGCTGTTCATGTGTGCCTTTCTGCTCCTTACTTAATGGAGAAATGTTTAAAGCTCTTTTGGTAGGTGGAGACCTACTTCAGTTACTTGTCATTCTTTCAACTGCAAAAAGTTTGGGGTATTGAAGTGCCCTTGGACCATGTGCTTACGAAGTGTTGGATCAAGGAATGGAATGTTGTTATCACTAAGTAGATCTTTTATCTGCAAAGTCCAGAGAAGTGAGCTTATTGATTTACTCATTTTCATGGCTCCCTCTACCTCTGTTCAGCTGCCATGATGCAGATAGGCATGCAAGATTGTTTAGGATTAGAATATATGGTAGCATTTACTTCTGAGGTTGGCCTTATGCGAAGAAAAGTTACAGAGGCTGTGCAGATCTGTTGTAGATATAAGCCAAAATAATCTGCTCTTCTGTGTCAGCAGGATATGTTGGGAGCCTGAGGAAAGAAGTCATTGTGCTGACATTGAATGGTGTAGTCCAGCAAATTAGTGAGGGGCCAGAGTATATCTGCATTATTCTTACCCAAGAAGAAAGGAAGCACTTTGGGAAGGGCTGCTTGTTTTCTTTCTTTTCATCTTGCAAATATAGTACATGGGACCCTTAGATGTCTGCGCTGTATAACAAGGTCTTGCTGGGCCCTCTAGTAGTGTACAATCTGATTCTTAGAGGGTGTTTCTGTGGGTGCATCAGCATCCCACCAGGAAGCTGCTTCTCTGCTACTACTGACTTGGCACACGATCTTCACATAGGAGGCATCCACATCACATATTCCATTTTAATTCTACTCAAACAACATTGCAATCCATGTTGCTAGCAGGGCCATACTGCAGTAAAAGTATGGGAAAGTAAAGTCCTTGAATATATTTTAGCTTTATTATTTTTGTTGCATTGGTTCACTGTGTGCCTATTTTTTTTTTTTTCCTTTCCTTCCAAGTGGAAGAAGACACAGAAGAAAGTTCAAGATCAGGGAGAGAGTCTGTATCCACAGCCAGTGATCAGCCTTCCCACTCTCTGGAGAGACAAATGAATGGAAACCAAGAGAAAGGTGATAAGACTGATAGAAAAAAGGATAAAACTGGAAAAGAAAAGAAGAAAGATAGAGATAAGGAGAAGGATAAAATGAAAGCCAAGAAGGGAATGCTGAAGGGCTTGGGAGACATGTTCAGGTAAGTCTTTACCCAGAATCCCAAACCCGAATCTCCTTAAACATACAGGAGTGTGAACTTAGCAAAAAGTACTAAAAACTGGACACAGTAGTGCACACCTGTAATCCCAGCTACTTAGGAGGCTGAACTGGGAGGAATGCTTGAGCCCAGGATTCCAGATCCAGCCTGGGCAACAGATCATTCCATTCTCTAAAAAAAAAAAAAAAAAATTAAAAGCTGTGAAAACACAGATTTGAAAACATTATCTTTGAGATCAACCAAAATTCTTGTATAATCTTTTCCTACCTCATTTTTACTTTGTTATGGATTTCATGTTAGGTATTTTCAGACTATTTTAGCAGCCTAAATGATTATATCTTCCCAAACCATGTAAATAATTGTTGAGAGGTAGGAGGGACATGTCTGTATCTTAGTTATGCATAAGAGTGAAAGTCTTATTGAGACAAAGGGCTATTAAAGCAGTGTTTGTTCTTTTTTTGTGTGTGAACAATGGTTCATTATTTAAATTTAAACATAGAACTAAAGTTAGTGGTAGCATTTAAAGGTTCATTAATAACAAGTCTAATAAAAAATGTTACAAATAGAGCTTCAATTAAGCTGTGTTGATTAATTTAATACTTATTACTTCAGTCTGTAAAGATTTCATTAAATGTGGTCTCTGGCTGTTTCTTGACAGTTGTTTTTGTGCCCCTAAATTATACTCTAGGATTACTTAGCATATCTTTTTTACAAATCATTGCCATACAATAAAAGTGACAAGTTGTTCAGAAGTTGCACTGCAACTCTCCCATAAACGTTCATCTAAGATGATTTATAATATTCGGGCATTTAATGTTAGATATAAAGATTGCTTGATTGTTCCATAAATTAAACCCCTAAACATATCAAGGTGGTGGTTTAAAATTGAAAACATACAGCACAGCCATTTGACTTTTCCAAAAGTAGTTATCCTGCATTATGGATCCCCTCCTTTTAAAAAACTTTTTTTAAAATTGCAAAATGCGAACAACAGTTTTCATTTTCATAGAATTTGTTAATTTACAATCCTGAAATTGACCTCCATAACTCAGGGAGTTATAGATAGTCAGACCTGGAAAGTTGAGGAACCATGGCCCAGCCTGAAGGCTACATAGCTCAACAGATGTGTTCTGTAGATGTCTGATTAAGTGCATAGAAGAAGGAGATTTAACTCTAGACTTACATTAACACAAAGCCTAGTCTATGAGCAGTACTTTATTTCAATATGATTAGAGTTTTGTCTCTCAGTGCTTCAGAACTGTGAGATTTTCGTAGTTTTTCATTAGAGTTTTTCTAGTTTATATAGGGCTCCCCCTCGAATCCTTTTTCAGTCAGATCATGTTTCTTCATTATACTCTGTGTCCAAGAATCATATAGGAAGAAATTGCTCTAACTGCCACTTTATTTCAGTTTCTGTGTTAGCCAAGGGCCTTTTTGTTCAGTATGTGCAGACTGACAGCTCATAAACTGGCACCTCCACAGTGCACAGAAATAAGGCTGCTGCCCGTCAATTAACATGGAAGGAATTTGTACTACTGTCTTCTTCAAATTATAGGGTTAGAGATGGGAGAAACCTTCCCCTGAGACTTGTGGCACATTCTCACTTCCAGGGGCTCTCCTGACGTCTTACTGAAAGCTCTAACGGCTCGTTAGTTTTCATTCATTGGCCAACATTTGTCTGATAAAGTGCTCTGTTCTGGTTATGGAATAAAAAAATATACTTCTAGTATCTTAGAATTACTTTAATTGTAAGTGATCTTTTTCTGTAGCTTGCAACTCCAGAAGAAAGGCCTGTGGTAGAGCTTTTTATCTGGGGCCAGAGGAGCAGAGTGTGGGAGAAATGTGTATTGTTTCTAAGGGACCTTGAAGAACACCACCACACAACTCTCTTCTAGAAGTCCTGTCAAGCATTACATGATGCTTTCTCTAGATCAGTATCTATAGCCTGTACCCATAACCTATAATGAAAGCCAGCTTTATGATAAAGAAGTTGACCGTGCATATTCTTGAAAATGAAATTCTATATGCAGGTGCAGGGGCTGAAGGTCCCCCCCCACTACTAAAAATTAGACTGATAGTCTCCCAGTGTTTAAGAATGACTAGTAAGAAAATAACAGACAGTCATACTTTTTTAGGTATGTGGTATCAGTGGTATATTGGAGTCAGGCCCGCTTTGACTGGCAAGAGCCAATTGATCAATTTTTAGAAACTTTGCAAGCTGGTTGTCAAACATAGCCATTATTAAAAATTAAATACATTATCTAAAAAGCAAAGGTAATTAATACTCAAAATACATGACTTCCCAATTATTTTTGCTATACTATGATCTCTACTTTTGACATTATTTGCATTTATGGCATGGACATAGGGCTAATACTATATAATGATGACTGTGCAGCTTTCCCAGCCCTGTGTTTAGTGACATCATGCTGATAGCTGAAAATTTGCCATGGTGCAGTGTTTACACCAGGAAGTCTATGGAATTCCACAAAACAGAGCTCTTCTCCCAGCAGAGCAACACAGTACCCCACAGTGAATGTAAATACCTTTGACCAGAGTGGTAGCATCTTGTCTAGTGCCCCTGGGCATGGCTGGGTTCTATTAGATTGCAGACCACTGCGCCAGCCCTTTCCCAGTGGGTTGCCACATATTGCCCCTTGAATATGAGTTCAGAATAATGTATTAAACAGGAAATAGCTTTTTTGTTACTGAATGTTGGCTCTTGATCCTTCCTTCACACGATGATGGTAGTCGTTAGTCTTTGAGAAGACTCTTAAAGCATTGTTAGATTTTTTGAAACATTCTCTTAAACTACCTTCCTTCCATACCTACTGGATCTGATTGTTTGAGGTGAATATACTCCCAGGTTGATTATTTTACGTTTCCTTCTTTTTTTCTCTCTCTCCTAACAACATAGGGGACTACAGTAAGATTTAAAAATTGGTCTATTCCTTTCTCTTTGTTCTTTTAAGGAAACTAGGATGTGGTTTCCTTAGCAGTGCTGCTTTTAAACAGCTTAATCAGAACATGTATGTGCATATATATATTTCTTAGTATGGTTTGTAAGAGGGTTCATATATGGAGGATCATGCAGGTCTGAAGTATAAAGCAGGGGTGCGTCTGTGATGCTTTTCTTTCTATCTTGTAGTTCAGAAAACAAAAGGCTAAGGGACATTCGGTATTGGGAGTCTAGATTTGTAGGTCAATATAGCAGCCTATGAGCTTATTCTCTTTAGTCTGCTTGAGGAAGTAATACATTTTCCTTTAGAAACAGGCTCACAGACTCTCCTCCCTCTACCATCCTGTCCTACCCTCATCATCCTGTTGCCTCCCTGCAACCCCCACTCATACACTATTCCTACCCCAGCAGGTTGTCTATGATGCTTGGTTAAATATGATGAGGGTCAAATAGATAGACCTTGTTTTAAATACTGTACCAGAGGAAATGAGTAGGTAATTTTTAGTCATTGGTATATACAGATAGCATGGTTTTCTGTTTCACACGTTGAATGGTAGTCACAAAGATGCTTTAATTATTGATAAACAGCTCTAGGAAAGAATGTTGTGAGTCATATGAATCACTCTTCTGTTTATAAATTATGGAGTATATGAACTACAAAAGCCGCCTTAATGCAAGTCTTAAATCAGAAATTTAAATCTATAAGGAATCAAATAACAAATGCAAAGTTTTTCCTGTTTGTATTAATTTCTCCTCATACATACTACATCTTTTGCACACAAGGAGCTTCTGTCACCTTAATTAAAATGCCTTTGTATCTGAGAAACCTGAGTGTGCTTACAAAACAGGTAAACATGACTTGTAAATGTAATCATTCTGTGTGCAGAGTGCAGAGCAGAGCGGGGAGCACAAAGTTTGAGTCTGTGTATGTTTGATTCTCAGACACTCAGCTATTCAAATTTAATGCTGGAGGATATTTCTGAGAATTCTTCAATTATATGAAATTGTCATGAAAGAGGAAATTGAGTATGTTCTTTAGGAGAAGGGAGAGATGTTTTTTAATGTTTTAAATGTGTTCGTTTGTAAAGGAAAGCAGCCTTCTTAAGCAACATGGTTTTGCCTTAGCTTTTAATCTCCAAACTGAAATAACCAGCAAGATACTAAAATACTGTATTTTCAGATATTAAGAAATTAAAATCATGTGCTCTCTTTTTGTGAGCCCTAGAGTAAGTGTAATTTGATATTGCTTTGCTACGAAATTGGAACTGTTATCGTTTGAATATCATAAAATTGTATGTACTCTAAAATTGAAGTTCTTAGACGCGACCTTATTGTACATGTCTCAGATTTATTTCTAGCTGTTGTCCATATGTGATAGCTGAGAACCTATCACTGCAGAAAGCTAAAGCAAAAGTAATGTTGCAATATTACCATTAAAATTGAATCCTCCAATTACATTTAAAATGATTACCTGAGTCCCCGAAGCATTGTTTTATTCAGTTTTGAAGAGGAAATAATTTAGTTTGTAACCTTGTTTGGTTGAAATCAGATATATTGCTCTTTTCCTTTTTAGAATATGATCATTTTCAGAACACAATGAACATGATCAGGTTTTAAAACTGAATGTTGTAGTTTGGATTATACATCCTAGGCGTTTGAGAAAAGAACACAGATTCTTGTTGCTTTCCTCACCTGTACTAACTGTGTGTCTGTACCATGTCTCTCATTTAGCCTTGCCAAACTGAAGCCCGAGAAGAGATGAACAACAAAGCGATTCAAAACATGTCTTGAGCAGCACATATTGCACAGTTGTTGTTTTTTTTTAAACAAACAATAAATTTACTTTTAATGAATTCTTAGTGGCTGTTGACGAATTTTGTTTACGACATCAGCAGTTTGATGGTTTAGTAATTTCCTTATTAATCCATTTGGAACTTTTTGATCTTAATTTCAAGCTTGGGGTTTAAATTACTGCTTGAAAAGGCAGAGATATGTTTGTTTCTCTTTCCTTTCTTTATTGGCCCCTTTTCATAGTGGAAAACCATAGTCCTCTCACTGCTGGCGTATTCAGAAATCATCAGCACACACCCATTGGATGTTAGAATCAGAGTTTTCAAGATTCTGTTAAGGGCCACCACCCATTTGGTTGTGTTGTGTAACCACCAATGACTTGGGACACAGGCAGATGTCACAGGTGATGCAGGGCAGAGGCAAAGAGGTCTGTGGGCTGGTACAGTCACCCATCAGGGATGAGATGCAACGGATAGATTCATGACCAGATGGACCAGTTTTGGCAAAGGTTTCAGTCCCTTTGTGGATTACAGAGTTTAGACCAAAATGGACGGTTGCGGGGCTGGTGGCCTAGGAAAATAAATTTCTGTACTTAGATGGCTGAACCAGCATGTTCTTCCTGTGTGAAAAAAGCAGAGCTACTTTGGCACATAGTAATCCCAAGGTTTGCTGAGACCACATGTCGAGAGAGCACACATTCTTTCATAAATGTTTCTGCAAAGACTCTGCCCGACCAACCGTTTCAACCACAGATCCAATGCTAGTGCAGGTGGATCTCCAATGGTCCTTACTTTGGATTGAAGCCTTCTCTCTTGTAAGAAACCTTAATTCACAGTTTCAGTATTCATGGCTTCCCAGAATTTGAGACAGAGACTATTTGTTTAGTTAGCTCTTTTTCCTGAAAAATGTTAGTATTGCATTCTTACTGAAAATAAACATGGGTTGGGTGCATTGGCTGACACCTGTAATTCCAGGCACAGGAGTTTGAGACAAGCCTGGGCCACACAGTAAGCCCCTGTCTCTATTAACAAAAATTTGAAAATAAAAAATAAAAATAAATAACTGAAGTCTTGAAAACCATCTGATAAAGGGCATTGTGGATTGGGTTGAGTGCCTGTGAGAAGGCTTGACCTCTGCTCTGACATGAGAGCAGTTTGCAGTCCTACCCTCACCCCCGCCCAAGTGAGTTCATAGTAAGTTCTAGTAAGTTCTAGTAAGGAGACACACAGAAGAGGGTTTATTTGGTCATGCTAGTTTTTGATGACTTGGGCCCTAATTGCCATGGGGATTAATGTAACCAGTTTCACACTGGTACATCAAGTGGCATCCTGTGCAATCTGCTGATGATTTAAGGAATGCAGTTAAAGTACGCATATAGAAAGCAATGCTTCTCCAAGTGAAACACAGTGAGATTTTACATAATTTTATTTGCTTTCTTGTTTGTCACCTGGACAAAGAACAGCTGTGGTTTGTAATTATACATGCTGAGAGGTTTCCTTGGAATGAGTTCTGAATTTGTAAATCCTAAGGACTTAACGTATGCGTCTGTTAATTTGAGTTGAAGCAGAGGTTCCCATTTTTAACACAGGAAAATAAATGTCCAACTGACCTGCTAGCAAAGACAAGTTCTAAGGTAGCTGATATCATATTCTTCAAGTATTCTTCTTTTCCTGGTTAGCAGTTTTAAATAGAGAACCTCTGACATCCACAGCGCCCAGGCTGAATGCAGAGGAAGCTGAGGAGGCACAAAGCATGACGGCCGGGCCTCTCTCAGACCTTTTCTGACGTTCTTTAACGTTTCTTTTCCATAGACCTGTGGCGTGAATATAGAATGCAAGTGTCAAGGATGACACCTACTTTATAGTCTCTGTAAAGCAAACCTTTTCGCAAAAGAAATTCTTGACAGTTCTGAGATGCTAAGTCAATTTCAATTCCAGGCTGTGTGGAAAATAGAATCTTTTTTCTGCAATTGATGTGAAAATTGAAGGCTACTGACTATTCACTTTCTAATAACATAGGGTAAATAAATACTATCACACCATTGAAAAATGCACTTAGAAGACAAGCTCAGCTAATGACATTCACAACATATGTTGGAAATATTCCTTCTGAATGCTTGTTACCATTAAGTCTCCATATTGTTTACATTAAATATAATAGATCAAGTACGTGTTATTCCTAAATGTATTTTTATCAAGCCACAAATTAGTGTATAAAGGTAATTGTTTTATCCTGACAATCTTTTAAAGAATTCACTGGGGGACCTCTTTCCTAATTGAGTGTCGAATGGTTTTCTTCTGACCTTTGTTTAATAATAGCCAATTTAGAAGCAAAAGACTAAAATCAGATTAAATTTTGGATCATAGTGAAATAACCAGGTCTCCTATTAACCTTTCTGCTTGCAATTTTTTTTTTTTTTTTTTTGATGGTTGACCCTTTTGCCCACTTGCATCTCATGCTTTAAGCCAAGAGCCAAACCATTGTGGTCCTCTGAGGCAGGCAATTCTTAATCCTTTCTGCATCATCCATGACTACTCTTTTTTTATGGCGGGGGATGGTTGAACCTCTGCCCCCACCTCCATCCCATGCTGTAAGCCAAGGCCAAGCTCCCAAAAAACCATTCTGGTCCTCTCTTGCCTCTTGCAGGACATTGCCCCAACAATTTTTAATTCTTTCTTCTCTCTTCTAAATCGATCTGATCCCTCTGTGACTGCCTTTTTTTTTTTTTTGAGATAGGTCTTGTATTTGTTGCCCAGCAGCAGTACAGTGGTGTAATCATGCCTCACTGCACCTTGAACTGCTGGGCTCAAGTGATGCTCCCACCTCAGCCTTCCCAGTAGTTGGGACTACAGACATGCACCACTGTGCCTACTACTTTTTACATTTTATGTAGAGGTGGGATCTCACTTTCTTGACCAGGTTGGTCTCAAACTTCTGGCCTCAAGCAATCCTCTGGCCTCTGCCTCCCAGCATGCTGAGATGAGGCATGAGCCACTACCCCTGGCATTGCTCTTCTCTTTACAGGGTCATTCACATTGTTTTGCACCATGCTGTCACCTCCTCCATCTTAGAGAAAATTCTCTCTTAGCCCTACTTACTCTCCAACTACGATCTCATGTCCTCTTGTGCCCATCACAGCAGACCCTTTGATTTATTTGCTGTCTTTTTTTCCCATTCTCTCTTGAACTTGCTTCAATGAATCCTTCACCCCTTCTGCTCAAGAAATCCTGTTCTCATCCAGGTCACCAGTTCCCACTTCCTTGGGAAGTCCGGGTCCATTTTCATCCCTCATCATGGTCCTCCAGCAGTACCCAGCATGTTGATCTTGGCTCTCCTTTGAGATCACCTTTACCAGCTTTCCCTCCTCGTCCTCGGCCTACCCTGTCTTGTCTCCTTTGCTAATTCTGTGCCATACTCTGTCCTCCAGGTCTCGTTGTGCCCCAGGGCTCAGCAGTCCAAAATCCTTTTTTTTTTTTCTCTTTTTGGTAACACAGAGTTTTGATATTCTCAGGAAACAGAGCCTTTGTGATCTAAATACAGCCTATAGGCAGGTGACTCTCAAATTCACCTCTCCTGCCTGGACATTTTCTTGGAACTCTTCATTTGTAGTCTCAACCGTCTTCTTGACACATTCACTTGGAGATCAACCAGACACTTGAAACTTCACAGGCTCCCACCTCCCTGCTGGATTCCCCCTCCCCGCAAACTGCTGCCGTGAGCCTTCCCTTTCTTAGATAATGGCAATTCTGTCTTCTCAATAGGTTAGATCCAAGGCTTTGGAGTTATCCTTGACACCTGATTTTCCCTTATGCCCCACAAGCAGTTGATGAATGTGTAAAAGCAGAAGTCCATCAGCTCTGTTTCTGGTACACATCTGCCATCCTACTTTTCAGCGCCCCCACTGCTGCTACTGTGCTGCAGTGGTCCAAGCTCCGTGTGCTCTCTTCCGGGCTTAGGCAGTAGCCCTCTCACTGTGCTCCCTGCCTCAACCCCGGCTTCCTGCAGTATACTCTCACCACCACAGCGAGAAGTCACTTTTCCCTCCTCTGTTCAACGCCCCTGTAGCCCTCAGCGCCACACAGAGCAAAAGCCAAATCCTTAGGGTCCTGCAGAACTTGGTCCCCCACCCCAACCTCTCTGACCTTGTCCCTACCGCTCTTTTGTTCAGTAACTTTACTCTTCCCTGAACCTGCTGGGTCCACTAGAGCCTTTTCCCTTGCTCCTCCCTCTACCTGGAATAGCCTTTTCTCAAGTATTCCTACGTTCACTCTTGCACCTTTAACATCTTTATTCAAGAGTCAGCTTTGTAGAGGGTCTAGTCAAATTTTCAAACTCCGCTCCCTCCCACCCTGACGCTTTCTAACCCACTTTTTGGCATCATTTTTCGCATTTGCACTCCTACCTGAGATATGATAGATCCCACTCATTTGATATAAATATACATTGACATTGACAGAGAATGTTAACCGATTTTTCCCCTGCTGTATCCCTGGCAGACTGCATGGTGCGTCCATCATCAGTGCCCAGTAAGTGTAACAGATGCCCATTGCCAAACCCCTTTAGTGGCCATTCTCTGCCTCTGTGCCCGAGGTCTCTCCGAAGCCTAGGAAGGCAGCTCTGTGTTTCCATCTGGGCCTGCTGGATGTGTCCAGGAATAACACCTTGAAGCAGCCTTCATCCCAGTGTAAATGTACCCTAGTCCCCATGGCCCTTGGGTTTATAGCACTAAGTCATAAGGTCTGCACCCTTCACCCTCAGACCAGGAGCTTGTCGGAAATGCGGAATCCCAGGCCCTTCCCACATCTGCTGACGTTAGAATGTGCAGCTGAACAACCCTGGAGATTCCTGTGCACATTTCAGGTCAAGAGGCAGCAGCCCCTACCCCGCTCCCAGAGTTTGCCTGTGGGGTTGTGTTCCACTTACCCACAGTATCACAGGCTCAGTAACACTCCTTTGTGACAGCCTCTCCTCCCCACTATGACGTCTCCACTTCCCTCCCAAGTGTTTCTTCCCTTAAACCACTGTCCTGAATCCTTGTCCCAGGGTCTGCTTGTGATGAAATCCAGACTAAAACAGTGTTAAGTGAATGAATAAATAAAACTTTTGGAATCAGTGGTAAATAGCATATGCTGGAAACTTCTGTTGGGGGTAATTTTGCAATTTATGACAAGTCTTCATACCAGGACAGTGCTGGCGTTCCCGTCTTTGGAAGGCAATGTCGCTGTCATTTCTGCCTTTGTATATGTACATACCTGTGACTGCACAGACAGTCCCCAAAGAGCAGCCTTTCATGCTCCATGGATCTACATCATGGTATTTGGTTGTTTATTATTATTATTATTATTATTATTATTATTATTATTTTGAGATGGAGTTTCACTCTTGTTGCCCAGGCTTCAGTGCAGTGGCACAATTTTGGCTCGTTGCAACCTCCACCTCCCAGGTTCAAGTGATTCTCCTGCCTCAGCCTCCCAAGTAGCTGGGATTACAGGCATGCACCACCACACCCGGCTAATTTTGTAATTTTAGTAGAGATGGGGTTTCATCAGCCTGGTCTCAAACTCCTGACCTTATGATCCACCCACCTCGGCCTCCTAAAATGCTGGGATTACAGGTGTGAGCCACCACGGCCAGCCCGGTTTATTATTGAAGTTCTTTTATTCTGCTAAAAATAGCCATAGATGATTTTTGTAAATTAAAAAATTAATTTTGTTTTTATTTTTGAGACATTCTTGCTCTGTCACCCAGGCTGGTGTGCACTGGTGCGATCTCAGCCCACTGCAACCTCCACCTCCTGGGTTCAATCAGTTCTCCCTCAAGCCTCCCAAGTAGCTGCGATTACGGGCATGAGCCACCACCATACCCACCTAATTTCGCAGAGACAAGGTTTCACTATGTATGCCAGGCTGGTCTTAAACTCCAGACCTCAGATGATCCACCCACCTGGGCCTCTCAAAGTGCTGGGATTACAGTCGTGAGCTACCATGCCTGGCTTAATTTTGAATTTTTTTAATAAAAAAATTTTTTTTTAGAGGCAGGATCTTGCTCTGTCACTCAGGCTGGATAGTGTGCAGTAATGTGGTCCTTGCAACCTTGAACTCCTGGGTGATTCTCCTGCCTTGGTCTCCTTAGTAGCTGGGACTATAGATGCATGTCACCATGCCCAGCTATTTTTTTTTTTTTTTAACTTTTTGTAGAGATGGGATCTCACTTTGTTGCCCAGGGCATTTTCAAACTCCTGGCCTCAAGTGGTCCTCCTGCCTGGCCTCCCAGACTACTAGGATTGCAGGCATGCACCACCATGCCTAGCCATGATTTAAGTATTCTCTACATAAGGCTGTCAGGAAAGATAATTATGATTACCAGATTAAATATTCCATGTTGGGCAATTCCCTGTTTTCAGGCTGAAGATTGTATAGTTGAATGGTGATAGATTTAAGCAAAGAGTTTGTGTTAAAATTGTCCTTTCATATCTGCCTGTGCCTCAAAACATCAGGGTCCGAGAGATGTATAAGATTCTGTTTCTAAAGAAGTCAAAACTGGTTTTACTCCTTACAAGCTTTGTGGGCAGCTGCTGCAGAGCAAATGAGCGGGTGGAAGGCCTCCCTTCTGAAGGCCCCAGCCATGGGCCACTTACAGACAACCTCTGCCTTGCCCACTGGAGGCGCTCTTGGGCTTTCGCTTTCACTACCGCTGCTTGGTATCCACACATTTCTCCAGAGGCACCAGGGCCCAGCCCACACCTGGGACCTGGATCTGAGGTATGCCTTCACAGACTGATGACTACCTCACCTTCTTAGTTTCTTCTCCCATGACATTTATAATATTTATACTGTGCCTTCCCTTTCTTTTATAATGACAATATTATCTAGTAATGTTAGTCTTTTTTTAAAAAAGGAAATAAAGGAAGAACTTTACAGTCTGTGCTCATACAAAGGAACAGATACTTTGAAATGAACTGAACAGATACTTTGAAATGATGGAAACCAACTACAGAATTTTTCTAACTGGCTGTATTAAGGTTTCTCAATTTCCACTCTCCTGGCTAATTTAGAGGATTATCTATTACCAGTTTTATTACATTTCTGATTTTGTTAGGTGGTATGTTAGTCATTCTGACTTTTTAAGGCAAACAATAAGCTATTTCTTATATAGCCAATACTGTGGCTAGCAGTCAGCATTTGTTGCATGTTGATACTGGCAGACACTGCAGAGAACATTGTTTTCAATAACCCCTTTATGCCTCATAATAACCCTATAAGGTACTAATTTTAGCCCTGTTTTATGAATGAAGAAACTAAAACATAAAGGTTTGGAGAAGAACTAACTTACCAAGGTCACAAGGTAATTGAGTCACAACAAATTTGAACAATGGTCAACCTCAAAGGCCATGTTCCTAACACTCTTCTGCACCATCTGAGCCTTCTTTGCCCTTCTGGGTAGGTTTTGGCACCCCCAAAACCTGTGTGGGAGCCAAGATTGCTATGCGACATGGCATTGCTCTTGTGAGTGCTATGGAAAAAAAGATGTCTGTTACTAGCTTGGAAATGCAGAAGTTAGTATTTTTTGAACCTGACCTTCACGGCTTGTTCCTACTTGATTTCTATAGTTTTCTGTGTCTATGGTCTCTTCTCTTCCCAAAATTATATATATATATATTTAATTTTGTAGACATGGGGACTCACTTTGTTGCCCTGGCTGGTCTCACACTCCTGGCTTCAAGTGATTCTCCCACCTCGGCCTCCCAAAGTGGTGGGATTACAGGCATGGAACACAGTGCCCGGCACCAAAATAATTCTGAAGGATTTTTACTGCTAATGAAAAACTTACCTGCTGTCCCATTCCTCTCCCTCTTCACAGACCCTCAAACCTGTCTGTATAGATGCGATGGCAGCCGTCCCTGCTCCAGAACACGAAAGAGGGTGATTTTAAAACAATGCTCTCTTTCCTCCGGCTCTCTTCCTTCCAGGTGGCTCTGTCCTGCACATTCTCTGCCTCTTCCTGTTCCCACCCTCATTTTCCCCTTTCCTTACTGCATGCCGCCTTGTGCCTCCATCTTGCTCCACCTTTGCTGCCTCTTGTTTTCCCCTATCAAAATAATCATGAGGTCATTCTTCTTTTCCACAGAATGTGTTAGCAGTTTTTGCATCCTCTGCTCTTTCCTCTGTTTCCTTGTCTTCCTCTCCACCTCAACCATGCCCTGTCAGTGCCGCCCAGATCACAATTGGCTGATCCTTGGTGGGTACAGGCTCACCTCTCAGGGCTTTGCTCCTTGGCGGGGTTATTCAAGCTCAGCATCACCTGACTCACATCTGTCTGGGGTCCTCCAACCTGACCTTTGTAAATTTCCACTAACTGAAGATTGTAGGGGAAAAACAAAAAAACCATTTTATCGAATTCCTGCTTTTATAGCTGATTTTATCTATTAGGAAAACATCCCAAATTGAACTTTTGAATTCCTAGAATTTCAGATTTCTTTCCTTTTTAAAAATTGTATCTCCTTTCATAGTAGTAAAAAGATTTTTTTTTTTTTTTGAGTGGATGTCTTAAGCTCAGTGTCAAGAATAAAATCATTTTCTTAATTGAGAAAGTGATGACATCTGTTTAATGTATCTCAGGATATCTTGATTCTGGAACAATTTTGAGAAAGTAAAGATTAGATCAACTGCAAGTAGGTACTCTTAACAGGATGGAAATTTTCCTCTGATGTTCTTTCTAGGCCGTAGCAACAGCCAGTTGCCTGATGTTACTTTGAGCACAGTGGCAAAGCATTGATAATCACTTAGGCAGAACACATTCACATAAAATTTTACCTGCGTTGAAAAAAAAAAAAAAATCACCTGGGCAGTAAAATAAATTCTGAGCATTTTATTGCTCACCTGGCAAAAATGGTTTCTAATGATGAGCAGGTGGATTTTTTTTTAAATTTGGTTGTGGAGCAGGTGTGATGTTTTTAGTAATTGAGAGGTAAAACCATTTGTTTCATACGTTCAACAAATATTTACTGGAATGCCTACTACATCCTTGGCACTGTTAGAGGTGTTGGGGATTTAGTGGTGGATACAGGAGAGAGGACAGTCGCTGAGTAAGTAGGTCCTACTCCAGGACCTCATGAAAGGGAGATGGGGAAATTGTGGGAACTTGCCACAAATGGGCCTGGCTCAGACTAGAAGCCATCTGCCTTCTTCTGAAAAATGACATTAAAACTGAGGTGTGAAAGAGGTTTTGACTTCTTTCTCTGAACTCAAAAGGGGAGAAAGGAGTGTTTTGCATCAGTGGGATTTAAACTTTTTGGTATCATCTGTGAGAAGAAGTACATCCTACTTTGCAACCTTGTGTACAGGTATGGGCACAAATAGCTAAAATAAGCATTTCACAAAACAAAAGATACCTGCCCTTCTCAGTGTAGTGCAGTGTGATATATTTTATTGAGCAACAGCGTAGAGTAGTGGCTAAGAACCTAAACTCTAAAGTTTGATGTCCTGTGTTCAAATCCCAGCTGTGTGCTCAGCAGCCTTGTATGTGGGACCAGTTAATTAACCTCTTTGTGTTTTACTTTTTCAGTTGTGAAGTGTGGATAATAATGGTACCTGCCTCACAGGGTTGTTTTGAAGCTAATGTGAACTAATAGATACAAAGCATTTTAGAACTCCTCCTGGTACAAAGTAAGTACTTTGTGGGTATTAGCTGCTGCTGTTGTTACCAGTAGTCTGCAATTCATTTTTTAAAAATGGTAAGTAAGTGCCACTAAATCAATTTCAAGTCTTCAGTGAGTTCCACAACAGAATTTGAAGAACACCATTTAAATGGTGGAAATCCTCTCAGTTTGCAAGGGTTGGATGAGGAGCCTGGAGGCATTGGAGAGGCAGGTGGCCTCTCATAAATGACTCTTGATATGGCTTGGCTCTGCTCCTAAAGATAGTGCGTAACCATTCAAGAGAATAGCTTGATAAAGTTTACAGTGTTTAGAAAATTAGATTCCTTTAACCACAATGTGTAGAGTGAACTGAAGGGCTAGACCAGAGTGATGCCAGGAACCGTGAGGCAGCTTTTGTAAAAATCATGGCCAGAGATGGAGGTAGCCGTAGGGACAGAGACATATAGATGTATTTCTCAGGTAGACTCCAGGGGACTTGCTTATTTGGTTTGATGTTTAAAAAAAAAAAAAAAAAAAGAAAAGAAAGGAGAAAGAACAATAAGAAAGAATTGCCACAGCCACAGTTTTAGCCTGGTCAGCTGGGTGGATAGTCACACACCAGTAAATACTGGAAGAGGATCCTGTTTGGAGGACATGTGACATGTTGCATCTGATATGCCTGTGATAGGTCTACCTGGAGGTAACGGGAGGGTGGAAGAGGGGGAAGGGCTGGCACTGTAGAGATTTGGAAATCAAGGACATGTCAGGTAGTGCTTGAAACCATGGCAGTGTGAGTGAACGGATGGTCTGGAAAGTGCATATAGAGGGAAGGAGTAATAGAAGGTGGCCGGAGAGAGTTCTAAGGCCCCTTCGAATATCACTGGAGCGCAGGGCAGGAGTGGGGCAGAGGAAGGAGCTGTTGGTAACTGAGAAGAGGCCACTGCAGAGAGAGGAGGAAAAGCAAAAGAGTGCGGTCAAAGCCAGTAAAGCAAGGATGTGTTTTTAATTAATTAGAATGATGTGGTCAACATCGTTCCTGCTGAGAGGTCAGAAAGTCCTCCTGGTCTTGGCTACATGGAGTGTTTAGTCAATGAGTGTCAACTGGGCCTAATTTGAAGGGTTACCCAGCACTCTGTGATATACTTGAATCATTTCTATATGATGCAGGTGTGGCTAGCATCGCCGATGCTAATGCTTGTTCAAGTTAAGAATATCGCATATCCCTGTTTTAAGAAGCAGAGCTTTTCTCCTGACACTGTGATACAAACACAGGCACAACACCTGTGCCAGATTTCCATAGTTTTTGAGCAATAGAAATGACAATTTAGGTGATATATGAATCCTAATTGCAGATTTTCACAAAGGATTGTAGCTTTTAGGATATAAGGAATTAATTTGTAAGTAAATACTTAACATATAAAAGTTGCAGGAAAAATAAATTTGGTGATTGATTTTGCTGCCTGTAGGATCGCTTCTTACCCTCCATGGTGAGAGACTGTCATTCACTGTCTTTGCCTTTCTCTTGTGTGTTGGGAGTTGTCCTGATGCATACGACCTTCCTAGAGATATCTGTGGGTTAAGGATCTTCATGCTATCAGCCACTCTAAATTAGCTGCCTAGTTCCAGTCTTCTCTCATGCTTACAGAACAAAAAAAGTACTTATAGTCAGTAAATTGTTTTGTCAAAGTCCAAGCTTTAAAATTGCCCCCAGTCTCGCCATTTTTTTTTTTAAACAAGGCCTTACTCTGTCACCCTTGCTCTGTCACCCAGTTTGGACAGCCTAGAGTGCAGTAGAGCAAGCACGGCTCTCTGCAGCCTCCTGCCTCAGCCTCCCATGTAGCTGGGACCACAGGCATGCACATTTATTCATTCATGTATTTGTAGAGATAGTTTCTCACTTTGTTATCCAGGGTGGTCTTGAACTCCTGACCCTAAGTGATCCTCCTATCTTGGCCTCCCAGAGTGTTGGGATTACAGGTGTCAGCTACCATGCCTGGCCAAAATTATCTTTTTAGAAAGCTTTCCTTTTCCAGTATTGTTTTAAAATATTGTGACATTTAACCATTATAACACATAATCAGGAGCCCCCACCATGTACTTGCATACATTTCCGGATTGTGTTTTCCCAGGGTTTGTTTTTCCAAGATTCATGAATGCTTCTATTCCCATGACTTCCAAAAAAAATTGTAATATACTATAATTTGCAGATATCTTTGTTTTTCAGGGCAACAGTGTCCATCTTTCATGTCTATCCAAAGGGACATAAAGTCTTTGGTATGTTCAAATTATTAATGCAAACTTTTTATTTGTACATGCATTTTTAATTTTGTGAGTCAGTCTGTGTATTATGTACTCTCCGTTTATTGCATTCAGAAACATTTTAACTGGAATTATTTCTGAAAGTGTATTTCCCAGGAAAGTGTAGACTTACATATATTTCCTACTGTGACACAATTTTGATTTTTTTTTATATTTTCAGTAATAAAGTTTTATGAACTAATTATTATTTTTAAAAAGGTAGACCATATAACCAGTTAGCTGTTTGGTCATTTTGGTAATAGTTAGATATCATTACAGTCTGTAAGTGGGCTACCACTAAGATTTTATCTTTCTTAATTTTAATGAACAAACAGAAAAATTTGTATAGCATTTTCCTGTGGAACTCCTTTTTGAGAAGGTCCCACACTCAAATTAGTTTTATCCATGCAGTTCTTATTATATTTTATTCTCCAAGTTCTATGCTTTACTCTTTGGCTACACTCCTGTCTATTTGACAGAATTTCTTTAAACATTATTTATCTTGTAAGATGGACATTCTCTGAGTCATGAAAGCGGAATTTTTATTCTGTTTCCATTTAGTCTGGTCAGCAAAGGAAAAGGACCTCTCCCTTCAGAAGTGTCTTCCACCGATGTCTAAACACACAGCTGGTGGACAGCCGTCTGATTAGAGAGAAGGCACTTATTAACAGCCAACGTAATAGAAAGTGCGGGAAGCCATCACCAACTGGAGAGTACCCAAATAGCATCAGAAACAATGAGGAGAAAATGAAAATCAGTTCTGACTCATGGATTGTTGTTTTCTTTTTGTTTTCAATACTGACAGTCTTTATCAGCTGGAATAGCAGCTTTGGCCTGAATATCTATTGGTGTTTATTTGCAGTTGTCTCAATTAGTCCTGCTCTTAGCCTTTTGAGAGGCACTGGGCTCCTCCCTGCACTGTGTTGGCCACTGTGGGTTGACTTTGAGGGTACCATCCTGACAGAATCAGTTGTTGGGAACTATAAGACTGAACAAGTTAGGTATTGATCTGAAGATGGGAACATTTCCAAAGATGTTACAAAGGATAAATTCTTTTCTCTCACTGGGAAGCCAAATAGATGAAAGCAGACACTCCTTGCTTGCTTATCTCCATGCCTCGATCTGTAAGAAACTGTCTTGGTTGGAGCACAGACTCAAATACCTGTGGCTTAAACAAGCCAGAGTTTTATTTTCTCTCATTAAGTCTGGGGATTGGAAGCCCAAAAATTATATGGTCGCCTCAGAGTGTTATCAGCGCCACCACCTCCTTTTTATTCCACCATCCTTAGTCTGTATTTTATTATTATTATCATTTTAAGTTGTGGCGAAATATACCTAATATTTACCACCATAGCCATTTTTAAGCCATCTAGTTCAGCAGCAGTAAGTGTGCTCACATTGTTGTGCACTTCACCACCACCATGAATTTCCAGAACTCCTTTCATCTTGCAAAACTGAAACTCTGTACCCATCAGCCACCATCTCCCCAATTCCCTCTCCCCCGCCCCTGGAAACCACCACTTCACTCTGTCTCTATGAGTTTGACTACTCGAGCTACCTCATATGAGGTATGAATCAGTATTTATCTCCTTGCCGTTGATTGACTTCACTTAGTATATTGTCCTCAAGGTTTATCCGTGTTGTAGTGTGTGTCAGGATTTCCTTCCTTTTGAAGCTGAGTATTTTACTGTATGTACGTATGTCATTTTGTTTATCCACTCATCCCTCGGTGCACACTAGCTGTTGTAATAAGGCTGCTGTGAACACGAGTGTCTTAACATGCATTTCTATCCTTACTGTCACCTCAGGGTTACAACTCTACCTAAGTCAGCTTCTTTCTCAGGAGCTTTTCCAGAAGTGCCACTCAGTTTCTATGCACCAGAAATTAAGGATAGCAATGATAATAAAATAGCTCATATTTATTTAGTGTTTTTATGTGCCAACACACCAGGCTGAATAATTCATTTCATCTTCACAGTACATCTGTGAGGATGGTTGCATTTTACCAAAGAGGAAATTGAGGTTTAAAGAGGTTAAATGAGTTGCCCCTCACAGCCAGTTCACAGCATAGCGCTAGGAAGAGGCAGAGCTGGAATTTGAACCCAGGATTCTGGCTCCAGAGGCCTTGCTCTTAACTGCTGTCTTTTATCTTCAGCTCCTGTTTTCAAGGGAAGCTGGGGAATGTGGTTTGATCCCAAATAGGTACATTTCCTCTCCCAGCCACATCAGGGTTTTAGTAGTAAGGAGAAAGAAGAGAATGGATATTGGGTGAGCAGCTCATAGCACCTGCCTCTCCAGCTCACTGCTCTGAAGCCAGGTGGCCTTGGGACTCTGAAAGTGCAGCTGCTTTGTAACTCTGGGGTGCTGTCCACCCTTACTTTATTGTGGTGGCCAACACTAACCACCACTGGTCAGATCATTTTCATTTAATCAAAAAGACACACAATAGGCCACAAATGATGGAAAATGCTACCACTGAAATGGTCGTGGGCTTCCAAACTGAGGTATACTAGAGTGGCTACCTGGAAATAGAGGAGGAGATGAATGTTTAGATACTCTTGTTAGGAAATAGTGTCTATTACATATTCAGTGATGATTTCTGGCAGCATGTGCTATATGTTTTAAAAAATGATTGCATTGTATCTTCGCTATTTTTTATACAGTATTTTTATTATAATTTAATAGTGCCAGTTACCACACATCAAATACCCCATGTCTTTCTGATTTGGGAATTAAGCTCTTATTTATTATTTATTTTTTTAGAGACAGGGTCTTGCTTTGTCACTGAGACTGAAGTGCAGTGGCGCGATCATAACTCACCAGAGCCTCAAACTCTTGGGCTCAAGCAATCTTCCCACCTAAGCCTCCTGAGTAACTAGGATGACAGTCGTGCGCCACCATACCCAGCTAATTTTTGTATTTTTTCTAGAGACGGGGTCTCACTGTGTTGTCAGGCTGGTCTTGAACTTCTGTGCTCAAGCAATCCTCTCACCTTGGCTTCCCTAAGTGCTGGAATTCCAGTTATGAGCCACAGTGCCCAGGCTGAGTGAGGCTGTTTAGCATGCTGTTTTAATGTTGCTTGTACTGACCTCGGTGTCTTTTTAGTCTTGTAGGTCTTGTTTGTTGGTCAGTTGGTTTGTTTGATTTTAAGAGATGGTTTTGCTCTGTTGCCCAGGCTGTTCTCAAACTCATTTGACCTCAGCCTCCCAAGTAGCTGGGATTACAGGAACATGCCTTGGTGCCTAGCTCTTCTGTGATTACTTTGAAAATATCCCCCAAAGTATCCTTTTTCTAGCATGTTAGATCTTGTCTTCTGGGACTTAGATGGAATGCTTTAATACTTTTATGTCTGATACTTTCAAGCCCATCTACCATTAGCATGTACTGATTGTTACTCTGTATTGAGAAATACCACATCATGCATTTTGGTAGACGTTTAAGAGTCCAAGTTACGTTTCCAATATCCAAGTATTTTACAGTCTAGTTAAAGATTCTTACATAGTGATCTTTATAAAGTTTATTTTAATATAATTTTAGTGTAATAATAATGAATTGGTCAGGTATGAGGGCTCATGCTTGTAATCCAAGCACTTTGGGAGGCCGAGACAGGGATTGCTTGAGCCCAGGAGTTTGAGACCAGCCTGGGCAACATAGCAAGACCTTGTCTCGACAAAAAATTTTAAAATTCACTGGGTGTGGTGGTACATGCTTATAGTCCCAGCTACTTGGGAGGCTGAGGCGGCAGAATTCTTGAGCCCAGGAGTTTGATGCTGCAGTGAGCTATGATTGCACCAGTGCACTCCAGCCTGGGCGACAGAGCAAGACCCTGTCTCTAGTCCAACATGTTCTTTGTGCAAAGGCTAATAGTTGGGTAGTCAATAACTTATTTTAAAATATAATAGAGTTTACTTCATGAACTCTTAATGTGTGAAACTAAATGAAGAACCTAGTCATTGAAAGCAGTGGAGGTAAATCAGAGAGAGATGAGTATACTGTAGTAGAGAGAATTTGGGATTTAGACTTTCTAGCCTTTCCTGCCCAACCCAGCTAGCTCAGCCCCGTCCTGCCCCACGCCTCTGGCATTTAAACATATCAGCCTCAGTTTTCCTTCTTTCCACGTTCTTCACGTTTAATTTTAAGAACTAAATGAAAGAATGGGTATGGAAGGCTTTTGAAATTTTAAGGTGGGGTACATCTGTCTGCTCATGTTGTTCACTAAGTTCTTTTTCACAGGGTTTTCTGCCCTTAGCTTAATTATGCCTGAATTATTTCCTCAATAGAGTCTCTGAACTCCTTTGCTAAAAAAAGATATCTAGGTTATTTCTACCCTCTGAGATTTGTGTATATACTGTCCCCTGTGAAGTGAGTTTTGCTAATACGTCGTGAGTATACACACTAGTTTAGACAAGATAGTTTCCACCTGCAGCCAGGGAAAAGCAACATAATGATACCCTGCAAAAGCAGCTCTGACTGGAGGAGCCTCAGATAATGAGACTGAAGGCAATGATGAAGCATTGCATTCAGTTCCAGGATGCCGTCTTGGATAAACAGGATCTACTTCCCCCAGAACTTCACCCTTGCTTGTGATGGCCAGCGAGCCCGTCTAGGGACTGAGACCACACAGCAGGCAGTGCAGACGTGACAGTTCTGAGAAGATGGAAATGGGATGAGAGGAATTCCAGGCCAGTGCACAAATCAACAAGTTGTATATTTGGACGCTTGTTGAACTATTTGATCAAATAAGGAAGAATGTGGTGGTTTGACATTTGTTGAATTTCATGTTCCTTTCACATGAGCAGCATTCAGATTGGAGATGAGACAACACATCTCCATATTCTGACTCCTTGCCGCTCCATCCCTGAAACCACCCCAGGATTCCAGATCCTAGTTCCAGCTGGTTTCTTAACCACAGTTGAGTTGTAAATAATTAGTGCTGTATATCCTGGTAGAGAGAAACCACAGCACAAAGAGTGAAGGATCTTTTCTGGAAGAGAGCCATTGACATTTTTTGGTGTCTCACCATTTTCTGTACGTGTTTTTAAATTTTTGAGATTTTGGAGGTGGGATGTCACTATGTTGCCCATGTTGGTCTTGAACTCCTATCCTAAGGATCCTCCCACCCCTGGCCCTGTGCCAAGCATGGTATGCACTACCACGCCCCAGCCTCTGTGTGTTGGGAACTCCTGGTGACACAGGCATGCTGCACAGATGGTGATTTTAAGCAAATAGGTGACCTCTAGTCCCTTGTTCTTCAAAAGGGCATTGTGACACAGGTAGATGGTGGGTGTTTGCTTCTTGACTTGAACCTGCCTGGCTCAGGAATTCTTCCTTCCTGTGCTAAGAATTAGGTGTAGTCTCCAATTCTTAGCAGTTTGTCGACAGAGCCCTTTTTGGGGTCTTATAAACATGTCAGCTCCCTAATGTAGAATCTGAATATGCGAATTAACTTAAAGATTATAAAAAAAGAAAATCTGCACCTCTTTTTTTGAGAGGAGTCTGGCTCTGTCACTGGCTGGAGTGCAGTGGCTGGATTCTGCTTATTTTGCTTCTTATCTCGGTTCACGCCGCATTCTCCTGCCTCAGCCTCCCAAGCAGCTGGGACTACAGGCACCCGCCACCCTCGCTAGTTTTAGTATTTTAGTAGAGACGGGTTTCCACTCGTTAGCTAGGGATGGTCTCTGGATTCTGACCTCGGGGTGGATCCACCCGCCTCGCCTCCCAAAGTGCTGGGATTATGGCTTGAGACATCAAGGCCTGCAGGCACCTCTTAATTCTATTTCTGTAGAGAGCATCACAAAACGCGAACTCCAAAAGGAAATTGTTTCCTATAATCTACAGAAAAAAGTGCTGACAGACACCTTGACTTTACAGATAATGAGATCTTTAGGGAAGCTTTAATCTTTCAAAGTTTCCAGAAGCTATGCAAAGAGCCTGGGGCTCCCCCACCACCAATCCCAAACCTTTAATGATCACATTATTTATCTGTCTTTGTGACTTTAGTCTGCTCTATGAACATACAAGGGTAAGAAAATATTGGAGGGTGTTTCCGTTGCTGTAACGTATGTACATGTATCACTTCCTATCAGTAGTTGAAACATAGAATTTGAATCACAATGCATATTTAATTGAGGGTGGATGTTTATAACTCAAAGAAGATATCCTTACCTTGTGCGTGTGTTTGTACTACCTCATAAGCATTTACAACCTGGATAGCCATTTGATTAGCTAGGCAGATGGCAACCTGAATTATTATCTTTGTTACTGAATACCTCCTGCTCTTTGTCATCCTAGAGAAAGGTGTGTAGTGAAATATCATTCCACCTTTTCCTTTTTCTTCCTTCAAGTGCCTTTTAAATGTATGTGTTTTTGTGACTTAGGTCTCATTAGCATTTCTTATGGGGACTGCCTTCAGGGCAGCACCACTTACTAAATTGTTCCCTTGCTTTAGGAAAAGGAAAACCATGGTAACCAGATGTAGGGTATGATTATTTGCCTCTGACCTGGCAAAGTGTTGGGTTTAACAAAAGAAGCTTAATAGAAATGTTCAAATTGACCCTTCTCATCACTTGGGCTGCTTAAAGCTCAATCAATCTCTCATTATTATCAGAGTTATTCGAGCAAAGGCAGCAGTGATAGTATTTTTCATAATCACTCCTTGCGCCCAATGTAATTTGCAATTTGTAGTATTGTATTATGAAACAATAATGCATTAAAATGAACAGTGCAAGAATTAGGAGTATAGTCATAAAAGAAAGGATCCACAGAAGTAGTTGTGTGAAAGGCCCTCTTAAAATCATTTTAAGTAGACATGACTGATTTCAATGCCAAATTAAGCATTTAGAAAAATCAGAATTCTGTGCTTTTACTATATTTAAAGTATATATGTATGTATGTTTGTATATATTTTATAATAAAGTCAATTTAGTTGGGGGGAAACAGAAATATAATTTGATTATTATTTGCATTTGGGTATTTGGGGTTATGGGGTTAGTGTGGTTTGATTACCTGGGTGGGTATAATTTGAAAAAAATAAAGTGCATCAAGCAAAGGTACATCTTTTGCAAAGAGGGAATGTTTTGCCACAGAAATTATGTCTTTTTTGTCTATGAGCTAGTCGATGTCCAAAAAGCTTCAGCATCTTAATTAAGATATGCTTTCACTCATCTTCTTTCATTTTACTAGAATGGCTTTAAGTATAGACTATATATATTATTTCAGTGATTTGTGTATTTATCTTGTGTTTTGAAGCAATAAATCTTTATGTTTGAGTCTCACAGTTTTTTGTTTATTTGTTTGATTTTTAGATCTGTGGAGTTTGTGGTGATTCTTGTAAAGTCAAAATTGATTTTGTGCTGGGTTCCCTTTGTCCCCCCCCATTTCCAATTCCTCAACTATTGCTTTAATATTTCCTTGTTCCATATCCTTCCAGGATTTCTGAAGTGTCAGGTTACGAGGCATATCAGTGCATCCTTGATTAGCTAACACAGGCTATGCTGAAGTAGGAGTGCACTTATAAGGACATTTAATGGGAGTCCTGAAAGGGGTATGTTATTCATTAAGGTTGCATTGCACATTTAAAGGTTGTTCTAGCTTGGTTAAGTAGAAGCTGCTTTTTCTTTGAAAATAATAATAAAGTTACCTCTTTTTCCCAAGATGCCAAGCAATCTAAGTTTATTTTATTGAATCTAATCAGACTGGCACTGATGAAAAGTACACAATCAAATAATTATTTTCAAGTTTGTGATTTTCGTTTTAAAGAGAACCTCTGCCAAACTCCACCAACTTAAAACTGCATCCCATCTTACAAAAGCGCTATCAAGTTGTCATGTACCCTTTCTAAGGCTCCTCTCTCATCATTGTTGATTACCAAGATGCTTTTTTGCCTAAATAGGAGCTTTCTGCTTTTCATAATCAACCTCCTCTTCCCTGATTCATCCAGCATTGCCACAATCTACTGCTGAGCAAATCAGTAGTCTTTCATGGTAGTGATTTCTTAAAATGACACGAAAATATGTAAGATCCTGTACAGGAAGGACATATTAGAAGTGACTTATTTTCTTTTTCTTTTTCCCATTTGTAAAATGGAGGCTGAGGTACAAAAAATGTGGCCAGAATCCATGAGCATGTAATTACAAATGATAACTGCATGCAGTGAATTCCTTGTTATTTTACCCTCTGAATGGGTTTGGGCAGTTTGACGTGCTTCTGCTGTTGCCTGACAGTATTTGCATATGCCAGCACAGATGATTTTGACATTTGGAGTGTCACTGCATTTAGAAAGGTTGGCAGCATCCTGTGAATGGTTATGTGGGCAGTTTTTCTGATCCTTTGCAATGGTTACGAGCAGTTCCTGACCTTGCCTTCAAATCCCTGGCCTTCAGAGATAAGTTCTGTTCAGGAACAATGTCCTTTGGACCTAATTTCCACTGGCAATGCAAGATTTACTCATTGATTGATTGTGGAGAGAGTAGCCTAGTTCTGTTGCCCAAGCTGGTCTCGAATCCCTGGCTTCAAGTGATCCTCCTGCCTTGCCCTCGCAAAGTGTTGGGATTACAGATGTGAATGACTGCACCCAGTCCTATCTCATTTATTTAAACATAGATTTATTAACCAGCTGCTTTCAGTGTGAGAGCACACAGTCACTGTCTTTGCTTCCTAAAGCTGAGGAGGTGTCTGGGTGTGGTAAGAAGTGTCTCTGGTATGAATTCTGGCTTTGCTACTCACTCACTATATGACCTAACAAATCCTTCAAGCCCCTGTGCTTACTGAGGTTTCCCCTAAGCATGAGGATGATAACACCTGTCTTGCATGCTGGTTGCAGGAATCAATGAGATAAAAGCACATAAAAGAATTCAATTAGTTCTAGCTAAGTGTAATTAAATAATCAAAAGAACATTCAACAAATGCAAAATTATGTCTCACTTAGGAATTACACAAAATGAACTTCATAGGTCTTGGAATTTCATTTTCTCTTAGGTGTATCCAAGTTAAGACCAATTAAGACCTTTTAAACTAGCTACAAGCTGAACTGAACCCTTGTCCTAGCTTGCAGTGGGCTTTTTAATCTTCTTTGATTTTCAGAAACGTGGACATACATCTCAGTGCATATGGACAAGAGTGCAGTAGGACAATCTGCAAAGATATATGGCTAGATTTTTTTTTCCTTTGGATAAAATCTAGAGTAATTACCTATTGAGACTTTAAGCAAAAATAAGTTTGTTATTGTGTTAGAGACCAGGGTAATTGGTTGAGGGAAGTTAGTTCTGCACCGAGAATGTGGATAAAGTACAAGAATCAATTAAAAGGTTTTCCAGAGAAACCTGGATCAAAAACCATTCCGGTGACGTATGACTCAGAGGAATAGAAGAATGATAGAAAGTTCATGGGTTTGTTTTGACTTGAGTGAATAATGAGCTCTGGACTATGCAGAGAACTGGATTGAGACACAGGAATGACACAGGACAGGGAGTGTGCTTTTGCTGTACAGGATCTTGAGGCCAGCTCAGTGGGTGGCTGGTATCTCTCAAGGATCTTTAGGACAAATGACAGCATTACCACAGCTGGCCATGGTCGAAGACAGGTTATACAATGGCTGTACAAACAGACGGTCTTCAAAACTAACAGGAAGGTTCCAGAAAGAGAAAATGAATTCCTGAAGAAAAGGACAGAATGGATCATGTGATAGTGCAAATATGTAGAAATGAGGGGCAGACACAAGGCAGAATATTGAACTAGTGACTATATTGACCATTCCAGGACAGGAGTTGGGCATTTGCAGAGGATATGTGACTTCTGGTAGCTGAGACTGAATTTGTATTTGATTCATTTTAAATTATCTTCCCCAGCCAAGCAGTATCACATAACCTACAAATTTCTTTGGGTAAATAGACATGCAGTGTAGCAAAGACTTCTTAGACATGAAGACCTGGGTAATTAGCAGTGAGAAATACCAGATTTCTAGGTGACATTTCAGTGGGGTGTTTTGAAGAAAAACTTATTTTAAAGACTATTCCTAAACCTTACAAGATAATTGGTTCCGGATATTCTGTTCATCTATTTTTAAATGTGGTAGCAGATTTTTAAGACTTTTTTTTAAAACATTGTATCATGTTTCAAAGTATGGTATTAGGAAAAACACGTTCATTACAAAATTAATTGTATTTTTATTTATCGCAGGATGCTATGCATTGTTACTCCATGTAATTTTTTTCTAAAGACCTCTAATTTTGGTAGCAGCAGAAATATTACTATTTAAATAGTAAAATATTTCAGTAGTATTTATACTGCAGAGAGAATTATGTGACTTTGCTGAAAACCCAAATGATGGTTTTAATAGCAAGGAAACTCTTAGCAGTGGTTACTTTTCAATGACATTTATTTCATTATAAAAACAATAGAATTTGTTGCCATCCTTTGTTGTCATTTTGTTTGCTTTTTGCTTTCCCCATTCATCATCAAGTTGAGGTTTTGACCATCATTGTTGACGGTAACGGTACACATGGCTGATCCGGCAGATTGCAGTGATCTCATTTGTAACGCGTCATTGTAAAACCCATTTAGCAGATTAGTTTGAGATTACTTCAGCTGAACAAAGACATTGCTGTGTCCTTTATGAAGAAAACCATACACTGAAGATGGGTTACAATCAATTCTGCTCTGAATAAGACAGGGTTCACTCACTGCATCTTTCTGTGAAGGAGTTTCTGGTGGAGTGTGGCATTTTTAAAAGTGTACCTTCACTCCTAATGCAGCACTGCCTCTAAGCAACTAAGCAATTTTTCATTTCTCTCAACTTTTTAAAGGTATTTTCTTTTTATCCCTCTGCTTTTATTATTATTATTATTATTAATTATTAAGATCTGGCCAGATGCAGTAGCTCACGCCTGTAGTCCCAGCACTCTGGGAGTCTGGTGCGGGTGGATCACTTGAGACCAGGAGTTTGAGACCAGTCTGGCCAACATGACGAAACCCCACCTCTACTAAAAATGCAAAAATTAGCCAGGTGTGGTGGCACATGACTGTAGTCCTAGCTTCTTGGGAGGCTGAGGCAGGAGAATCACTTGAACCTGGGAGGCGGAGGTTGCAGCAAGCTGAGATCTCGCCACTGCAGTCTAGCCTGGGCAACAGAGCAAGCCTATGTTCTCAAAAAAAAAAAAAAAAAAAGACCTGCCTGGGCAATATGGGAAACCCCATCTCTACCAACAAAAATACAAAAATAAGCTGAGCATGGTAGGTACCATGCACCTGTAGTCCCAGCTACTCAGGAGGCTGAGGTGGGAAGAAGGCATGAGCCCAGGAGGTTGCAGTGAGCTGAGATTGGATTGCACCACTGCACTCTAGCCTGACTGACAGAGCGAGACACTGTCTCCAAAAAAGACGGTCATTCATCTATGTTGATATGACTTAAGACATGACTAGCAGATTCTTCCTGAGGTACCAGTGTAGGTGGCCACTTTACCTTTCAGCCTGACACCTGCTGGGTAGTAGAGTTTTCTCTTTGAACATTTGTGTGAGTCAGAGCAGATTGCAGAACTCTGATTCTGTGCTGAGAATGGGTTTGGTCCTGGAGAAACCATTACCACAGTATTTCTTCAGCTATGCTGTTTCTTGGAAAGTGACTCATCTGACATTCATCCATGGCTTTTAAAAGATGATAACGTGAAAATAATTGATACCTTCCAGGTTTTTGAGCATTTTACTGTTAAGTGATTGTCTTCATAGTGTAATTGCCAATTTCAGCTCTGAAACTGTCTTTGCGAGTATACGTATAGGTGAAATTTTTCAATGACTGCCTCCCCTTTTTAGGAATTAAGCAACTATAAATTAAGAAGTACAATAATATCAGCTGTTAGGGTGAATATGGGTATAGATGCTTTTTTTTTTCTTTTTTTACATTTTAGAATGGTTGGTGTATTTTTTATTTACAGTTTATTTCATTTGTCAAAAAATTACAGCTGTGAGTGATCAATTTTTGCCCCAATTATAAAGTAATATGCTGTGATTTTATAGTATACCTTAAAGAAATCACATGATTTATAAACTATAGTAATTACTAAAAGAAATGTCCAATACTGACCTATTAACATTTTACCTATGGCTTCTTTAATTTTCATACGTTAATCTTGAATCTGTATTATTTTTTGAGACAAGGTCTTACTCTGTCACCCAGGCTGGAGTACAGTGGCACAATCATGGATCACTGCAGCCTCCACCTCCCAGGCTCAAACAGTTCTTACACCTCAGTCCCTTGAGTAGCTGAGACTACAGGCATGCACCATCACACACAGCTACTTTTTATATTGTTAGTAGAGATGGGGTTTCATCATGTTGCCCAGGCTGGTCTTGAACTCCTGACCTTAAGTGATCTGTCCACCTCGACCTCCCAAAGTGCTGGGATTAGAGGCATGAGCCGCTGCACCCAGCCAAATCTATACTCTTAAAAAAGGAAAGTGCTTTATAACAGTTTGGTAATACATTTACAAATAATAAAATAGTTATTCCAGTGATTAGGGGGTGGTCTAGGAACCTAACTAATATTTTCATACCAAACACAGTGGGAAAATGTGGAATCCTTAAGTATGAATCAGAATTCTACTCTTTAAAAAATGTCATATATACTTATGAGAAAAAGGTGAAGGTTGGGCTGGGCGCGGTGGCTCATGTCTGTAATCCCAGCACTTTGGGGAGTCTGGAGGCCGGTAGATCACGAGGTCAGGAGATCGAGACCTATCCTGGCTACCACAGTGAAACCCTGCCTCCTACTAAAAAATACAAAAAAAAAAATTAGCCAGGCGCAGGATGGCGCCTGTAGTCCTAGCTACCGAGGGGCCAGACAGGAGACGCATGGAACCCGGAGGCAGAGCCAGTGAGCGGGAGATTGTGCCACCGTACTCTAGCCCGGCAAGACAGAACAAGACTCCCTGTCTAAAAAAGCGTGAAGGTTGATGATTTGTTTATATAGAGAGATTATGTGGGCGAATTGAAACTTTACAATGTAGGAATAATAATTTATTTTTTTATAAAGATTTTAAATATAGCGAATTTAATCTCCACATTATGTTTTATTGAAAGCATCTTAATCTTGGTTTTAAAACATGCAAAATCAACCAATCTAAATCTTTGCTCACGACTACTAACTTAAGGAGCATATGTACACTATTTCTTAAAAGACTAAACTGTACCTTTTGGTACAGATAGAGAATAGTTTGTTCTGTGTGTCACTGCATGGTCTTTCTCAATTATGGTGCAGAGTTGTATTTCTGTCATTTGGTATGTAGGAATGTGAACCAGCACAGTGTCTTAAAAATCAGTAAGTCAGCATGGCAACATTGTATCATTGAAAGACTTACGAACAGAAACGCTGAATGTTTAAAATGATTTACCTTTGGGAATACCTCATTATAAGTAAAATGATGTATTAAAATTTGAACTTACACTTTTCTGGAAGTTAGGATTTGTACATTTTTATACTTTGAGATGCCTCAGTGTTGCAGAACTTCCAGGACGAAGTGAATGCCCTGGCTTTAAATGCTGTCTGCTGACACTCAGATTAATCCATCCAGCCCTATGCTGTCCCTTCTATTTTTGTTATTATGACATCTTCACTCCCAAGTCCTCCAAACCTTTTCCTTCCCTGGCCCTGTGTATCTTGCTGGACAGTAACTCCTTTCTTCCAGTTGCTTGGCTAAAACCCTGGAATCATCAGTGACTATCTTTCCCTAACGTCCATGACCTCCCCATCAGCAAATTTTATTGGTGCTGCTATCAAAATATGTCCAGAAACTAAGCACTTCTCTCACTCTCCTCCTACCAGCTGGTTCATCACCATAGCCTCCTGACCATTCTCCCTGGTTTCAGCTTTTCACCTGCAGTTCTTCACACTGCATCCAGGGTCATTAAAATGTCACCAATGCTGGTCCTCTGTTCCATATCCTTCAGTGGCTTTTCATGTCATCCCGGTAAAATCCAAAATCCTGTGTGGTGGGCAAGAACCCACATGGTCTGGCCCCTGATGCTGCTCTTCTTCATTTCCTGCTGCTATCTCTTTTTCTCTCCCATTCTAGCCCTATCACTGCCCTTGCCATTCCTCAGAGACACTCAGCCTGCCTGTGTCTGAGGGCCTTGGCACTTGCCTGCTCTTCTGCCTTGCTGACTCATGCCAATGAAGCTGGGTCCCTCTAGCTCAGATCTCTGCTCACATGTCGACTTAGGAGAGAGGCCATCCCCTCCCCATCACTCCTGGTCTCCTTACTTGCTTTGCTTTCCCTCTTAACACTGTGCACTCTGATGTGTTATATGCGAATTCGTTACCTGAGTATAAGCAATCGAAGCTCTATGGCAGTTGAAATGACCTAATGTGCTCTGTTTACTGTTTATAGCCTGGGTGTCTCAAATAAGCCGACTGCATGGTAGATGCTCAGTACGTTTTTGTCTGATGAATGAGTGTGATGTTTTAAATGTTGACTTCTCCTGAGATGTATCAGTTTTTAATATATTTTCTTTTATTTATTCATTCTGTAAAGCCCATCATTATGCATAATTGATATTTTGACAAAAATAGTGCGAAGTCTTTTACATTTAATGTTTTATATTTATTAGTTTTAAATGCATAGCATGTATTTTATACCTTGTGAAACATGGTCAGATTCTGGATTTCAGTTCTGGAGAATTTTCTCTTTTTCTTTTTTGCAATCGCAGTGATCAAAAATGTAATTTTAAGGATAGATTTGCCTTATAAAGTTAATTTACAGCCAGTTTTGATTGCTGTATAGTAATGTATGTAATTTTTAAAGTAGTAATGATGGTGTTTTACCTTTCTTCTGTTTTAACATTTTAAGAATACTTTCCTTTCTGTATTTATAGACCCCTTTCAAACATAGTGTTACTTTAATCAACATATGAGGTGTGCCGACATACACTTTAATTCATATGTAGACAAGTATTTGAAATCAGATTTGTGTTAATAAAAAAACTATGCTATCAACCAAACCATTAATAGAAATAATTTTTTCTCTTTTATGTCAACTTTGGGACCCTTTCCTCTTCTCTGTTTCTTTCTTTCTTTTTAGAAACAGGGTCTCCCTCTTTCCCAGGCTGGAACCCAGTGGCGCCGTCATGGTTCACACAGCTTCGCACTCCCAGGCTCAAGCGATCCTTCTGCCTCAGCCTCTGGAGTACCTGGGGTTACAGGTGCACACCACCACAACTGGCTGGCTGATTGTTTTGATATTTAGTAGAGACGAGGTCTCGCTATGTTGCCCAGGCTGGTCTTGAACTCCTGAGCTCAAGCAGTCCTTCTGCCTCAGCCTCCCAACGCCTCAGCCTCCCAAAGTGCTAGGATTACAGGCGTGAACCACTGGGCCTGACCCTCTTTTTTGATATGAAATTGTCACAGTAAGGCAGATTACTGTTATTCTTCAGAAAGAAATACTCAATATACTTTAATTATTTCTGAATGCTTAGTCGTGTGACTGTCTATAAAATATTTCTCTTTTGAAACATCTGGTGACTAGTGCATTACAGATGAAGATTGCTTACGGATATAGAGTGCATGCATTCCAGGCAATATGGTCTTTTCCAGAGAAAAATAACAGAGCAGGGAAAGAAATTGATACCAAGTTTGAATATCAAACTGAGATATTTTGGATGCCGAAGAGAATAATGTTAGTGTTTTCTTAAAGAGCTCAGCACCCATCTGCAGAAGTTTGTGTGAACTGTTTTTGAATCATGGGTTTGTTCCATGTGTTTGTTTTTGATCAGATGTGGATTTCTAAGTCATAGATGCCACATTCAGTGATTGCTTTTTATCACATTTAGGAGAGTATTTGATTAGAATACCTTAAACCTTTCAATTTAATTAAAGTGCAGTGTAAATTATCCATTGTACTTTAAACCTTGCAAACATGGCCTCCTTTGTCAGTTTTTAAACTATGATGAATGTTTCCAATAAGCCTGGCTGTGAAAATAAAGAATAGTTGTTTATGGAGAGATTATTAACTAGATGATTGTGGATTATCGTTTTTTAGTCCTAAGAAAAACCCACTCCAATGCGGATCTTTCTTCCTCTAGCATCTGAAGTATTCAGCACTTAGTCCTACAGATATATTAATCATTTGATAAGGATAAACCACAACTCTTGTTGTTGTTTGTTTTTGTTTTGCTAAAAGAAAAACTGCTGTTGAGATCATTTTCCTTGAGAGTTTTCTCTGGGAAGTTCTAATTAAAAACGAATAAAATTATCTGATTCAAAATACTGGTCCTGACCCAAACTACTGACTACAGAAGACACCTGCTCTCTGTTTTGAAGAAGCGAACATTCATTTCATTGGGTACCTGTCATTACCACAAACAAAAGAAAGCTCATTTTGTATATATTGACAAGTTAGAATTTTTTGTTATTAACAGGTTTGGCAAACATCGAAAAGATGACAAGATTGAGAAAACGGGTAAAATAAAAATACAGGAATCCTTTACGTCAGAAGAGGAGAGGATGCGAATGAAGCAGGAACAGGAGAGGTAGACTTCAGTTACTTGATTAAACCTCCTTAGAAAGAGGTTCTTTTTTTTTTCTTTCTACTTTCTTCTTTTTTAATGTAAAGATTTTGCATTTAATTACTCTTTATATTTCCTGTATCAACCCAAATATGGATGGTTGTGAGTGAATATACTGTAAAGAGAGATTAAAAAAAAAAAACTTATATGTATTTGTGACATCCAAGTGGATTTTAATTGCTTTAGTTAAGATCTTTTGCATAGGAAATAGAACAGCATATTAGATGAATAAATAAACATTAATACTGAATTTATGATTTTTTAAAAATAACACAAAAAGTACTTAAAATCCTGCCTCACTGATATGTGGATATTTACTATACTATAATAATTTTAAAGAAATATTCTTCTGGAAATAAGACTCTTTGAATTTTTATATCACACTTTAAGTATAATAAGAATTCAGGAGGCTGGTATTCTTTATGTTGTTTTTCTTTCAAACCTGACACTTACTTCTTGATTCTCCTTCTATTTCACCATCTTCACATTTTGTGACATTTTCCACTTAAGTTTTCCATGTCTTCCAGATAGATTGTTACCTATTGTTGAATCATTTCCATGTTGAGAACTTAAAGACCAATGAAACGAATGAAAAGAGTTACTCTAAGCAGGCACTCGAAAACCATTTTTCTAAGTGATTAGAATTTTTCTCATTATAATTCCAGGGGGTGAGAAAGCCATCTCACACTTTTGTTATTAGAGTTTACAGGCTCATAGTGAGCTTCTCTCTGTCATCACATTTCATTTTCTAAGCAGCCAGAGTGAGAGGTACTATGCCTGTTTTACTTCGAGTAATCTGGGATTTCAGTGAGTTTCCGGTACCTTCATGAAGGTTATAAAGCTAAGTACTGTCCATAGCTAGGACTGTAGCCCAGCATCTTTAAGATTAAGTCCAGTATTCCCACCATAATTCTAAAGCTAGGATGCTTTTACTCTAACACTTAATGAATGAAAGAACTGAAAATGGTATCCTACAACAGTTTTATTTAAAAGAGATTAGTGTTTGTGTATTTTTTCATTCATCGTTCTAATACCTCTAAGGGTTTTTTTTGAGTAGGGTGGTTACTCTGAGTCTCCTTAGCTTTTCAGGGTAGAAAATGTATGAGGGAAAAATACAGATTTTAAATTTATGAAGCAAGTGTGCTGGTTCTTCCTCAATTTTTATTTTTAAAAAATCATTTCACCTTGGTTTATAGGACTCTATTTTTTCATCAATTTTGGGATTCCCAAACTTATTAGTGAACTCACTATTTTGGGGTTTGGGTGCATAGTGTTCCTTAGTGTGCGTGCCATAGCATTTAGTGACTCAGAATTATAAACTTCTATCCTAGAAGTGTTTCTTCTCCCCTAAAGGAGGAGACTATACCAGGTAAATGTATGAACTCAGATTCATCCACAGGCAGATACGTAATTTACTTAGAGAGTAATCTCAGTGACAGAAACATTATACCTCCCCCTATATCTTGATACCTGCCACAGGGGATAGATAGCTTCATTAATCCTGTACTATTTTTCATCTTCTAAATATTCTTTGCAGTTTAAGGTGACTGCTTTGTTTCCACGCAGAATTCTATCAACGTTTTCCAAAATACTTTTATGATGCTTAGTCAAATATTTCCAGCCAAACAATGATTTTTACATAATGGTTTCACTTGTATTATTAATTTGCCTAAGGCACAGTTCACTTCTCAGTTTTGCTTTTAATTTCCATCTCTGTACCTCTAATGATGCAATACTTCTGGGAACTAGGTTGATCATAATGAATTTACAATGTACAGGAGGCCTAAAATAAAAATCTTTCAGGGTCAAGGAACAAGTGAATGGTCCATTAAAAAAATCAATGAGGCTCATAATTTAAGAAAATTATTATACTTTGACTTTGTATTTCAATAACAACTTTTTGCAAGTATGTTTTATTTAAACTCATGGATTTTGTAATAGAGCAAGTGAATGCAAGAAACAGACTGAACTATGAAGTGAAGTAGGTTTGGCACTTGTGTTTTAATAGGGCAAGCCTTCTTCTATATGTCCTCCTTTCTGTTCTGCCTGTAGTATTGGCAGTGTTCTTTTTGAGAGTGGAAACTGCAGCTTCGTTGAAAAAATTTTGACTGGAGGAATCAATAAAAATAAATAAACCACAACTTATAGTCTCCTCACAACCTTTCCCTCACTGCTGACTAGTAGTGAAATATCTCCTGGGATATTATTTACCACTGTAGCTATTTGAATTCCAAAAATTATTTTGGCTGGTTCTATATAAAAATAGAAAACTCAGCATTCCCCCATGAGTTATGATTGTCCACAAACCAAAACTTTTTTTGCCTGTATACATCTGTGAATCCTGAATATTGCTCAAGATATAAATACTGAAAAACTAAAAGGGCTATGATATAATTTAAAATTTTTTTTTTCAATGTTAAGATCTATTTAGATGGTGACAATAAACTAGATTGTTCTGAGCAGGGTCCAAGATGAAGTTTGACTTCATTCTTGCTGACCTCCTTTCCTTTCTGTCACTCGCTACCAACATTGTGAGGTTGGGTCTTGAGTAAATGCCATCCATGTGGGAGAAATGGACTAGGAAGATCACTGTATGGATCTGTGCTCCGCTCTACTAGCCCTGCCCTGCCTCAGACTAGAGCCTCCATGACTACAGTCTTCTTGAGAAGCAGGGAGTCTGGGCATGATGCCAAGGGGGAAGGTAACGGGTTTTCTGACGTGCTGTTTTTGACCTCTCATTCTGGAGCACTGAACCTAGGTACCCTATCTTTTCAGAGATGCTGTTGGCTGCATTGGAGACAGACTGGGAAACTAAGCAAAAATGTGAATTCAGTGCTTCGTCCCTCTGACTTGTGTTTCAGGCATGCCTAGGGACAGCACCTCTACTGATTCATTTCCACCACATGAAAGGTTTAGGCACCAAACTCAAAACAGAACATGCTCCAATTAAGTGATCTACGTAACTTCAGGTCTACTTAGCCTCCCGTACAAAGCCCAGTGGTAGATTTCTCTGTTGACCAAGCATCACAAATAACATGTTGGCTTTCTGTTGTTTTTGCTCCAGTGATACCTCCATGTATTTTTAAATGGTAGTATATATACTATGTGGTACAGGATTGCCCAGTGTTCAGCAGCAGAGAATGTGTTCTATTTACAAGTATGTTTGAGAAACACTTGTTTAAACCAGTGTATGCATATTTTTCTACTGTTATTTCTCAAAATTCTACCAAGTTCATGTACATTATGAGTCACCAAGATAGGAACAGAGAGTCACCATTCTCTAAACTTATTTCTTCTCAAAACATCCTCTCAACCCCTCACTTTTTGCTTTTCCTGGAATACTGACATCCCACAACATTCTGAGTCACTGGGGAAATACCGAGGGCAAGTGAAGACCGTTGACTCCTGGCTCAGCCGTGTCCAGCTTACTCCTCTAACTGGCTGTAGAAACCAGAGTTGATTGTTTTACAGGCCTGCGAGCAAGTTTAAAGCAGTGTTGTAACCTGTCTCTACTTTCTGGCTTCTGTTTTGTGGACTTATGAAAGTATGTGCTTACCACTGCTCCTTCTTTTTCAGTTTTCTCTTTCCCACCTTTCTCACTTGTTTAAAACATTTACCTTTTTAAGCTCTAGTTCTAAGTTTATTCTAACACTGAAAACTACAGAAAAATTTGGGAGAAACCCATAAAATTACAATCAACAACAAAAAAAAATTATCTGTATTAACACACTGTTAACATACTGGTCTGTGCCATTCTAATCATTTTTTTCCTATAAAGTACACATTTTCCACACGTACGTACTTTTAAGAAGTTGACATCTATTTTCATTTTTATTTTGCATTTTTATGCGTTCTTAGGAAATCATGTTAAATGTTTTCTGGATCACGGTCAGGTCTGTGTGAACAGACAAATGGGAAAGAGGGACAGAAAGAAGGAAAGATGTTCTGAAACATAAAATATTAGTTGTGATATCTGGCCAAATTTCCCAACTCTCAAATAATATTCTCCTCATGTTATTCATTCTATTAAATGAGGTTTATAATGTTAGCTGGCTTGTATTTTGTAGTTATTCAGCCATTGAAAGCTATTACAATATTATTATCTATATCTACATAGTAAGTTGTGCTTGGGAACATTTCCAGGGATACTGAATGCTTCTAGTGGAAATATGTAAAAGTTAATTAATTTCTTATGAAATCCTCCTAGTATAGAAGGAATATTTATAAATCTCCTTAGGAAATAGATGATCTGAAACTTTCCATTATTCAGTGTTCTAATCATCTTTCCAAGCCTTGTGTTTTCAGTACTAGACCATTGAACTCTCTGTGTCCTTCAGTGGGATACTCCCCATTCTTGGTGTGTCATTTTGCGAGTTTATGTGGATTTTCTGCATGCCATTTCCTCTCTTTTTAATTTTACCAACTGCTCTCAGTAATACCTGCTTCAAGTAATTACTTGAACTTTTGACAGACGTTTTTTGTCATCTCAGTTGGTAGGATCCTTTTCAGCAGACGATACATGTTTGTTTTCCTAACAAGAATCTTTGCATTTAGATCACTTATTGTCATGCAAAGATTGCCTTTTAAAAATTAACCTTTTATGGGAAACATTTTTTCTATCCTGTAGCATCATTTTTCATGTTTCTTTGACCTCGTGAATCCTTTAGAAAAGTCAATTCTAATCAATAGTTTCAAGGTTTTTTTTTAAATTTTTATTGCACAGGTAAATAAGAATTTTTAAGAATCTGTTAACCTGCTTTGTAGAACGTAACTACTTAGATAAATACTTGACTGGGTGTGTTGGCTCACACCTGTAATCCTAACACTTTGTAATCCTAACACTTTGTAATCCTAACACTTTGGCAAGAGCATCACTTCAGCCCAGGAGTTCGAGGCTGCAGTGAGCTGCTGTGGTTGTGCCACTGCACTCCAGCTTGTGCGACAGAGTGAGAGCCTGTCTCCAAAAAAAAGTAAATAAATAAGGAAAAAATATAGATGAATACTTGAGGAAAATTAAGCCTTAGGCATACTATATATTTGAAACTGATTTTATTGACAGATACTGCAAATGAAGTAGGAAAATGCAGTTTGATTTCTGATGAGAGCTGCCCTAGATGTATTTGGCTTAAGAGCATCTCTCTGCATTGGCAATAATTGTAGGTGCTTTAATACCCATGAAAGCCTGAACATGACTTGAGTGAGTATCTATTGAGATGTCTTTGTGTCTGTTGGTTAGGGAAATATTATTCTAATGTTTTATTAGTCAGTATAAGACAACGGTTCTTGTTGTTTCACAATATATTAAGTGTATCAGACAGTATATTAGTCTATTCTCATGCTGCTATAAGGACATACTTGAGACTCGAGACTGGGTAATTTATAAAGGAAAGAGGTCTAATTGACTCACAGTTCCACAGGGCTAGGGAGGTCTCAGGAAACTTAAAAGCATGGCAGAAGAGGAAGCAAACACGTCCTTCTTCACATGGTGGCAGGAAAGAGAAGAATGAGAGCCCAGCAAAGGGGGAAGCCCCTTATAAAACCATCAGATTTTGTAAGAACTAACTCACTATCACAAGGAACAGGAGGGGAAGCTGCCCCCATGATTCAATTATCTCCACCTAGTCCCTCCCATGACACGTGGGGATTATGGGAACTACAATTCACGATGAGATTTGGGTGGGGACACAGCCAACCCATATCAGATAGTATAAGTCTTTTTAAAATTATTATTTTAATGTTGTTTCCTCTCTCAGGGATCCCTTACCTTTGTTAAGAGAAAAAGATTTAAACGCATTAACATTAAAAAATTGATGTAAAGCTGATTTTTTTTACATCAGAAGGCTGAGGTGGGAGGATCACTTGAGGCCAGGAGTTCGAGATCAGCCTGGGCAACATAGCAAGACTCTATCTCTAAAAAAATTTTTTTTAATTAGTGGGGCATGGTGGTGTGCACCTGTAGTCCCAGATACTCAGGAGGCTCGTGTGGGAGGATGGCTTGAGCCCAGGAGTTCAGTGATGAAATGAGCTGTGATTATACTACTACACTCCGGCCTGGGCAACAGAGTAAGACCCCTGTCTCTGGGCAGGGGGGAAAAGATCATATAATCAATTGTTAAAATAGATGATTACAGAGTTTTGGGCAGGGGAACGATCAGTGGGGCTGGAGTTAGTAGTGATTGCTTCATAGAGATGGCAGTTTGGGAGCTAGGTCTTGTTCCCAAGAATATGTATAATTTAGCAAACTAGAAAAATTCCACCCTCACGTTCAGTATCCCTCCCCCTAAGCACAAAGCTTATGGAAGGTGGACAGTCTTTTAACTGCCTGGATTCTTCACAAGTTGTGATTGTGTTAATGGTTAGTAGTCTCCCTGTTAATGCTTTCTTTTATCTCTTTTTCAACTTCTAACCATTTTGTATTTTAAAACCGGTTTCATCTCATTTTAGCATTGAGGGATGCAAGTTAATTTTCCCTCTCACCTGTTCTAGGGAACCACTGTGTATTTCAGCAACTTGCTGAATTCTTCCTGGAATTCCAATTCTCCTCTGGAATTGGAAGTGTACCTTTAAAACAGTTGTTTTCACTCAAGAAAAGTTTTTTTGGGACCCATTTGGCATATGGAAGTCCTTTCTTCTCAATCAGCTTTTACCCAAATATGACAAAGATATTAAAATCCCACTTAAAATTTGGAACTGTTATCAGAGTAAGAAATTTAGTGGATTAGTTTCTCTCTTTTGGGAATTCAGCATTGGCACCAAACTGGCAGCTTACCTACTGTTAGGGGGCAGTTGTTAGATTCACCTGGCAGGGGGAGGATCACCCAAAGGATGCATGAGTTGAGCTGCAGGATTTTTGAAGTCTGCCATCTGCTAAGTACTCTGAGGGCCAAATAAAGCCTTCCATCAGTGGACTATAACTGCTTTCGCAACAAACTGTTCCTTCCAGTTGTTTTGTAGCATAAATTTCCTTTTGCCATGAATTTGGGTTTTCTTTATTTGATCAATTTCTATAATAATGACCTTTTGAGAGAAGAAATACTGTTGGGAAAAGATCCATGAACTGTTGTTCCCAGAATGAGGCTTCTGGATGACAGTGCAGTAAGTTGGGGGTAAAATGTTTCCCAAAAGAGTTGATTCCAAGATCCTGAACATTGTTTTGAAGATAGTCAACAACTATCTGACATGTAGCAATCTGAAATTTATTAAAAACATTTTTTCTGTTAAACTAATATTAGTATATTCTATCTTCTGTAGACATTAACAACTTTTTTTTATTAAAAATCATTAAAAGTTTCTATTTCTTGTAGTCTTTAAAAAAAAATACACCATGAAAAAAGAGATGTCCTGAAGCATCATAGTTTTGGAAATAGAGGTATTTGGTATGTAACTGGCAGGTTTAAGGACACCAGTGGTTTTCCATCCTAAGGAGTTTGGTCACTTAGGTGGTGATTCCCATACCTGGTACCTTTTCTGGATATATAAAGAGTATACTTTATGTTCATAAAAAGTTCCTTTCATCTTATTCTACTGCAATTAGTGCTATAAGCCGTTTATTATAAAAGCAAAAATACTAATGAATAGAAATGTTACAAAAACAGAAGCCTTGTGTGTTTTATCTGCATCGAGCGTCATCCATTTTAATTAGAGAAAAGGGGAGTGAACACTGTGACAAGAGCCTGGAATTAAAATCATTAATTGATGTCAAGCTGAAGAGAGACTGTTAGCATGAATATTAGTGACAGCAGGAAAGAAATTAACCTTATTACTTTATTTAGTATATTACATTATTTTGTGTATTATTCTCTATGCAGGTTCAAGGCAATTTCATTATCATAATGGAAGACTTTTTTTTTTTTTTTTACAAAAAGGAAAGATGTATTTATGCTTGAACATAACAAGTTGAAATGATAAGTTCTTTATTAAGTTAAAAATGTCTTGATAAAAGATTTTAATTGTTTGATTTTTTTTTTTTTTTTCAATTTTCAAGGATAGGAAACAGTATAAATGTTATCCATCAATGTCAGGTGGTACAACTGCCTGTGATCATCTGAACCTCAGAATAGTTCTTTTTAGAACTAGAAAGAACTTACTGAAATGTTTAAAGCAGAAGACATTTATGTCTTTTGCTGGGTTTTGGACTAATCAGTTGCTTCTGTCATTGTTGAGGTTTGGCCTGAGATAAATGGGATAGAGAATGCTGAACAACAATCTGACTGTTGAGAAAAATGAGTGACTCTTACATCTTGGAGATAATTTGTGACCTCAGGGTCACAATAAAAGAGTAAAGGGGGTATGCTTTTATAGCCCTGGCCATCTGGATCCATTAAGGGCGCAACTGCAAGATACTCACTGTCTTTTCAAAGTTTCCTTAAGAAGTCATGTTATTTTTATGAGGACACCAAACATGTTTTTTTTCCTGAGCCAAATATTTTCTTACTGGAATACATTTCTCCACAGAGTGGAAATACATAACATGCAAATATAACCTTTTGGTTGTGTTAGAAAGTTCATTTTCTCACTTTGTAACAAGACATTCAAATATCAAAGAATATAATAAATTCAGTTGTGTCTTTTGTTAATTTTGCTTGTGAATCGCCACTAAAATTTATGAAAATCACAGTGCATGCCTAGTTTCAAAAGTCTACTCTAAAGTGGTATTTGTACAGCAAGCCTTATTAGCATTAATTTCTAGAATGAACTTGAGAATGCACATTAGTTCAGGCTACTGACCAGATCTGTTAGCCTTTTGCGGCGGTAGTTCTACCTGGTGGACCACACGTATGCTATACTTTTATTCTAAGGTTTTCATCACCAGTGTAAGCTGCCACATTGGAAAGCAGTGATGCAGGTTTTAGAACTTTGGGGACGACATTATTGGTAATGACAAGATAAGCAATATAAATACAATTCCTTCATTATTGGATCCTTGAGGAAAAACATCAGTGCTTCTGGAAGGTATTACAGATGGGGCTTTAACATTTATTAGACTCAATGACTGGTGGTGATTAGTCATAATGTACAAATTTGGGTAAAAGAAGGCAGTTGAGATCTGGGCTTTATAAATAGTACTTCATGCTGCTGAGCACTTCTTTTGAGAGACTGACTTGTTAGAAATTGACCACTAATTAATATTATTTTGTGTCTTTTGGAACAAAAGAACATTCAAATCCAGGACCCATCAGTAATATAATGAAACTGATGTACAAGAAGTTTGGGGAGATTAGTTAGGTTTATGCCTCCCTTGAAAAGAGTGTGTTCCTATTCTCTTTCTGATAGCTTTCTTTCTTAAGAGGGATGCATTTTCTGACATAGGTAAGCTGGATTTTTCACTTTTAATGAATTGAGCTTCATGTATCATAGAGTTTAGTCATTAATAAATCAGTCTGAGTCATTCTCTTTGATTTTTGAAGGTTCTTCAAATTCAGAAATTTCAGCTTTATATTTATATAATTATACTTAGGTCTGTTGTGTTCCTTCAAATTTCTTCAGTTTGCCAAACTTCAAGACTTAAGTGAATGCCTAGTCACCCTGGATATTACCTATGATTAAGTGATTGACGAATGGTGACCAAATATCATGGTATAGTGGGTTGTCAGATAAGCGAACATAATTGAGTTTAAAACTAATATCCCATTGAATGTAAGAAAGAACTCATTTTCTTCTTTCTGCTAGTGATTTCTGGCCAAATCCAGAGTCAAAAAGATATTATGGTGCAAATAATAAAATTATCTCCTAACTCCTATCAACTTTCCATTATGAGTAGCTAGTATTTAGTGGTAACCAGCTTTTATAATAGCGTCCTTAACTGTCATTGTTAAATAGCATAATTAAATAGCATCTTTAATTGCTCTTAAATGGATAAATGGAGTAAAACTTTTAAAAATGTCTAGTAGAATTTTAGCTAAATTTGACATTAGAATTTGAGTTGCCATTTCTCCTGTCAGTATTCTGTCTATAGAACTTACAGTCTCAGAGTTGTTAGAATCTAGAACAGTCCTGATAAAAGTTTCTAACTTTCTAATATTCGCTTATGAGGTAAGAAAGTCATTGATTGTCACCTCAGGAAATAAGGTTCTCCTAGGGTGTTTTGGGGAACATGAGAAGCAGTTTTGGTTGCCCTAGTGGCTGGGGGACACTGCTGGATTACATGTGGCTGTGACCAGTTCTGGTAAAAGTCCTGCGTGATGACAAATAGCCCCTTCTCAAATGTCACTGGGTCCTGTTGAGAAACACTGAACTAGGTGAATTTATGTACTTTTTATAGCTGGGAGAGAAGAAAAATCAGACAAATTTGATTTCCTGTATTCAAAATTGGAAAACAAGAGTGGGGTGATGGTGATACACTAGATACAAGAAAGAAACAAGGAAAATGCAAAGTTTGCTTATAATGCTATGTGACAATGTTCTGTCTTTAAAAAAACTTTTAAGTTTGTAATAATTTTAGATTCATAGGAAGTTATGAATATAGTATAGAGAGGTCCTATGTACCCTTCATCCAGTTTCCCCCAATGGTTAAGTTAGATAACTGTAGTACAGCATCAAAACCAGGAAATTCGCATTGGTATAGGGTGTGTGTAGTTCTGTCAGCACCTGTGCACGTTAGTGTATCCACTCCTACAGTGAAGAAACAGAACTATTTCATCACAGAGGCCTTCCTCTGTAGCTAACCCCTAGCCATCACTAACCTGTTCACCAACTCCATACTTTTGTCATTTTGAGAATGTTATATAAGTGAAATCATATACGACCTGTGAGATTGGCTGGACTTTTTTTCACGTCACATAATGCCTTGAGACAGATTCAAGTTGCTATATGTATCACTAGTTTGTTTATTCGTATGGCTGAGTAATATTCTGTGATATGAACACACCCCAGTTTTATTTTTTTAGCTATTCCCCATTGTGGGCTATTTTGGGTGTTTCCAATATTTAAATATTACAAATAAGGTAATATTTGTCAATGAACAATTGCATACAGATTTTTGCTTTGACATAAGTTTTCACACCTTTGGAATAAGTACCTGGAGGCACAATTGCTGGACAGTATGATAAGTGTATGTTTAATTTTTAAACATACTACCAGGCTGGTTTCCAGGGTGACAGTACCATTTTAAATTTCCAACTGCAATGTATGAGAAGCCCAGTTTCCCTACATCCATGGCTGCATTTGGTATTGTCACTGTTTTTTATTTTAACCAATCAGGTGTGTAGTAATAGCTCATCATGGTCTTACTTGCATTTCCCTAATAGCTGGTGGTATTGAACATCTTTTCACATGCTTGTCATCCATATTTCCTCTTCAGTGAAACGTCTCTTTGTGTCTTTTGCCATTTTCTAATTGGATTGTTTTCTCATTGTTGAGGTTTCAAGGTTTTTGTTTGTTTGTTTGTTTTTTGTTTGTTTTTTTGAGTCAGGATCTTGCTCTGTCACATGGGCTGGAGTGCAGTGGCACAATCATGGTTCACTGCAGTCTCGGCCTCCAGGGCCCAGGCAATCCTCTCACCTCAGCTGAGTAGCTGTGATTACAGGCGTGCACCACCATGCCCAGCTAATTTTTGCATTTTTTGTAGAGACAGGGTTTTACTGTGTTGCCTAGGCTGGTCCCGAACTCCTGGGCTCAAGCAGCACGCCCCCATCAGCATCCTAAAGTGCTGGGATTACAGGTATGAGCCGAGTGAAAGGGACTGAGTATTTTAAAAAATATTTCCTGGATATGAGTCCTTTGTCAGATACGTGTCTTGCAAATATTTTTTTCAAGTCTGTGCTTATTTTTTCATCTTCTAATTAGAGCTTTTCACAGGGGAAAAGTTTTTTTATGTTGATGATGTCCAATTTATATACTTTTAAAATTTTATGGATAATGATTTTGGTATTAGTCCTAAAAACCCTTCACCACGCACTACTTCCTAAAGAATTCCTTACATTTTTTCTTAAATTTTATACTTTTACATTTACATTTAAACCTGTGATCCATTTTGAGTTAATTTTTTTAGTAAGGTATGACATTTATTTTTCCTTTTCTTTTTGCCTATGGCTGTCTCATGGCTCCTGCACCATTGGTTGAAAAAACTATTTTATTACATTGAATTGTTTTTGATGCAGCATTGTGTAGTTTTCAACGTATATATCTTACACAGATCTACATAAACTAAAGTTTGGCTTATAGATGTGTATCTATGTGTTGTGTTTTGTTAGGGTTTATAAATAGCATTGCATTTTTTATTTCAGTGACTATTTGTTCATTGCCAGCATATGGAAAATACAATGGATTTTTATATGTTAATCTTGTATCATCTGACTTTGTTGAACTTGCTTTTTAGTTCTGGGAGATTTTTGTAGATTCTTTGGAATTTTCTATGTAGATCATCATGTCATTTGCAAGTAAGAAGCATTTTTTTTTTTACTTTTCAATCTGTGTACTTTTATTTCCTTTTCTAGGCTTATTGCATTGCCTGGAACTTCCAACACTATGTGGAATGACAGTGGTAGGAGCACACATCCTCAGTTTATCATAGGGAACGCATTCAGTCTTCCCCATTATGCGTGATGGAACCTGTCAGCTTCTGGGAGATGCTCTTAAGTTTAGGAAGTTTCACTTTATTTCTAGTTTTCTGAAGGTTTTCTGACATGATGGGTGTTGAATTTTGTCAAATGCTTCTTCTGCATCAATTGATATAATCATGTAACTTTTATTCTTTAATACGATGGATTGTAGTAATTGATTTTTGAATATTGAACCAGGCTTGAATTTCTGCAGTAAACACCATTTGGTCATGGTGTATAATTTCTTTTGTATATTGCTGAATTTCATTTACTAATATTTCATTAAGGGTTTTTGCTTTCATATTCATGAGGAATATTGGCCTATAGCTTTCTTTTCTTTCTTCCTTTTTTTTGCTGCTGTCTTTATCTGATTTTGGTATCTTTTCTGGATTTTTTTTGAATATGTGTTTACGTATTGTTTATGCTAACAGAGGTCTAATTCAAACATGAAAAGAAATAACTGCAATAAAAGATTAAACTCAGTCTAAAGTATTGCTTTGTAGAAGTAAGATTTTACTGCATTTAAATGTATATTTAAATTTGTAAGTATATAAAGGAGTTTTTTTCCATTAAAATTCTATTGAGAGTTTAAAAATTATTTCCAGGTAACTAAGATTGACTTAGGGTATAAATTATGTCAATATATTATAAGTTGAAAAGGACGTTGTACCAAATAGTTTAGTAAAATCATAGTAAACTAAATGTAGCTTCAGTAAAGGTGAATATTTAGGTTTGTTTCTTAGTTGTAATGTAGGCAAGTTTTACTTCAGAATTCGATTGGATACATACCTTCTACTCCTTAATTTAAGGATTCCCCATTTCTGTATGCATCCCATAAAATGACAGAGTCGATGTCATTAAGCTGAGATCCTCTTTTGCCAGTAATGAAGAGTTATAGTGTAGATTCATGTTTAAGCTTTGTAGTATGTTGAATGTTTATGGTGTATTAATAATGAGTAAGATATATATATATATATTACATATAAACATTTTCATATACAAAGTGTATGTAACTTTTAAAAAATTACTTCTTGCCTTAAACAAATTCATGAGTAATATCCAAGTAGATGCCAGAAATGATCTGTTCCTTGTGAGTTTTTTTTTTTTTTTTATGAGATGGAGTCTCGCTCTGTCTCCCAGGCTGGAGTGCAGTGGCGCGATCTTGGCTTATTGCAAGCTCCGCCTCCCGGGTTCACGCCATTCTCCTGCCTCAGCCTCCCGAGTAGCTGGGACTACAGGCGCCCACCACTACGCCCGGCTAATTTTTTGTATTTTTAGTAGAGACAGGGTTTCACCGTGTTAGCCAGGATGGTCTCGATCTCCTGACCTCGTGATCCGCCCGTCTCGGCCTCCCAAAGTGCTGGGATTACAGGCATGAGCCACCGCGCCTGGCGCCTTGTGAGTTTTTAAAGCTAGTTAATAAGTGAAAATTTAAATTTAAGATTTAAATTATGGCCAGGCACGGTGGCTCACACTTGTAATCCCAGCACTTTGGGAGGCTGAGGCGGGAGGATCACTTGAGATCAGGAGTTTGAGACCAGCCTGGCCAACATGGTGAAACCCCATCTCTACTGAAAATACAAAAATTAGCCAGGCATGGTGGTGCACACCTGTAATCCCTGCTACTTGGCAGGCTAGGGCACAAGAATCGCTTGAACCTGGGAGGCGGAGGTTGCAGTGAGCCAAGATCTCAGGCCACTGCACTCCAGCCTGGGGAACAGAGTGAGACTCTGTGTCAAAAAAAAAAAAGAAGATTTAAATTATGACTGCAATCTTGTTGACATGAACAAAGGGTATCTAAAATTATTCTTTTTGAGCATCCGTAGCATTACTTAGCAATCTATAATGTGTATGACCTATCATTTACACCACTGATCTTCTATAGCTGCATGAAATAAAATACATTTTACAACATCTTTTAATGAATGTTTCTATATGCAGTTCCTCGAAAAGGAAAGGTTTCTCTTATTTCAGCTTTGTTCTGATTTCATAGGATTCAAGCCAAAACTCGAGAATTTAGGGAACGACAAGCTCGAGAGCGTGACTATGCTGAAATCCAAGATTTTCATCGGACGTTTGGCTGTGATGATGAGTTGATGTATGGGGGAGTTTCTTCTTATGAAGGTTCCATGGCTCTCAACGCTAGACCTCAGAGCCCACGAGAAGGGCACATGATGGATGCTTTGTATGCCCAAGTCAAGAAGCCGCGGAATTCCAAACCCTCACCTGTAGACAGGTAGGCGCCAGGGGCAATCATGGTATTGCTTTCAAATCAACTTTTATAAAGCTTCTGACAAGGGTGTAGACCGTTCATCAATCCTCAAACCAGAATTGCCTTTTATTAATGGCCTTTAAAAAGCTGTTGTGTCTAAAAGTATTGAGTTTACACAAATTGAAACCTAATGGAAGGATCAGCAGAGGTTTTGATGGCTTTTCTAATGATTCCAACATATTTCATTTTTTCCTAAGATGGTTTTATACCTGAGACCCAACCTCTAGTTTATAACTCAAATAAAAAGCCCAACTTAAAATTATGACTCTTGTACTTAAGTGATACGTCCTTTTATGGCTAGGAGAGCCTCTAGGTGTGGCAGTTAAGTAGATGAGGAATGACATGATTTGTTCCAATTATGATTTAGATGGATCACTTTTTTTTAGGCGGCATAACTTTATATTATGAAAGAATTGGTAAATGAGAAGAATAGTGTAGTATAACAGATTACTTATTAACAGCCACAGACCACAGGTCTGAATTATGTATATCAGTGTAGCACACAGGAGTGCAATATTAACTGTATTCTTTAATTGACACATAGTATTTTACATGTTGATGGGATACATGTAGTATTTACATGCATAGAATGCGTAACGATCATGTCAGGGCGTTTGGGGTATCCCTCAGCTTGAGTATTTATTTATCTGTTAATTGTGTTTTAATGGCTATATATTTATTTGAAATTTTAACTGAAGCAATTTTAAATAGATCTTTTCCCGCTCTTTTGTTTGTATGTTCAAGCACCATGAGGAGTTTAGTTCACAAATAATTTCTTTTTATATCAGACATATATATGCATGTTGTTGTCATAAATGATACACTCAGCCCATCGTCTCTTATAATGATTTCTAATAAGTGTTGCTCTATTTAGGAACTGGACTTTGAACATTTTGAATATCAGGTTTCATTAAAACCAGGGGCTCTCAAGCTTTACTGCTTTAGCTTTAGTGTGTGTCAGAATCTCCTGGAGGGCTTCTTAAAATGCGCATTGACGGACTCTCCCCAAATTTTGATTCAGTAGGTCTGAGGTTGAGCCCAAGAATTTTCATTTCTTACACAAGTCCAGGTTTGACGCTGGTACCATTGGTCCTGGGGATGGCACTGTAAGAACCCTCGCAAGGCTAGAGACATACTGGAATTACTTCATCCATAGTATCCATGCGTTATTGGTTGCTGTGTTTTACACCCAGTTTCTATTTTAGCTACTTCCAGCTGTTTTTAATAGAGGTTTGCAGATGCAACAGGTAACTCTCAGGCAAACCCAGGAGGAAGTATTTTTAAAAATAGCAAATGCGAAGCCAGATCTTAAGGTGAAATGCTATAGCCAGAGTATTTTGGTTTTTGTTTTGTTTTCCTTTTGTTGGGTTTTAGGTTTTCCTTATGGTCTTATGAAAATCTGTAAATCTGTTTGATATTGACTATAATGACTGAATAACATAAGTTAACATAGGAGGTATATGGTTTATTTAGACCCCTTTGGTGTGATCACCTAGAAGGTTCACTTGCTTATTATCTAACCACAGATATGTCAGGATCCAAAGAATAAAATTATTATCAGTGACAGTGACATTTTCTTTAAAAGCTCTTACTTGGTTTCTGCCATACTTGTGAATGCTGCTTATAGAAGGTCACACAGCATTTGAAGGTCATGAATGTCCCATTGGAATTTTTTTCTTGGGAGAAAGGACACCAGAACACTGGTGTTGTCAGTTAGTAACTTTTGGAGGAAGTGAAAAAAAAATTAGTTGACATATTATTGATCATTGATAAAAACACTCATCATTTTCAGCACCTTCCACATCCAGTTTGAAAACCTGAAAAACAGTAGACTTCCTTGTAGCAGTTTTTTACACAGCTCAGAAGTCCCACATGACATCAGAGTCAGATGGCTTCTGTCTTCCCAGCTCCTGGGGCCCAGAAGTGTTTGCTTTAAACCCCAGTTTAAATCATAGTGCCCTACAAGAGTCTTAATCTTGCATGTAAATGTCTGCAAATTTTCAGTCGCACTTACATGCTCAGAATAGCCTCTGTGTCTGGGCTCCAGCATCCCCACCTGGAGTCTCTACCCTGCACTGTGCTAACCCCAAACTGAAACAGCCTCCTAATTTCTGCCAAAATCCACCCAGCGAAACATTCTGAAGGAGACTTTAGTCGTGAGGACGAGTTACACCAAACAGTAAGTAACTCGGAATCACATCTTAGACATTGCTGTATTCAAAAGCCCCTCTCAGCCTAACTCAAGCACAGCCTCAGCAGCTGTCAGACCTCTTATGCTTTTACGCATTTGTGCCCCAGAAGGGTGATTGGACTAGATAATTTGTAAGATGCTTCCAACTCAGGAGGGACATAATTTATACTTTTAAGAAAAAGGACTGTGGAAACTTTACTTTTTTGTAATTATTATTTTTGCAGAGAGTAAGATGTCCATTAAACAGTGATTGATGTCACTAATCCAAAAAGCTGGGAATGATCGTACCTGTAAAGCACTTCTTCACCTACCTTTAACAGAATGTGAATTTGGCTTCGATGTCATGGTGTCACCTCCATTGTCTGTTCCTGTCACAGAGAAAGCTATAGAAAAGTGCTTCTCAGACTTGAGGAGTATAGGAATTCTTTTTTTTTTTTTTTTAAAGGAAAGACAATCTCTTGCTACTGCAGTATTGAACTAAATTGTTTTGATTATAATGTTACTTAAATATGTATAAAAATAAAATAGGACTAAACTCCTTCTGTTGACAACCATTATACAACCATAAAGCCAAACATCTTTACAAATTAAATACAAATGAAATGGCAAAGCCATTACATTCAAATGAACAACATTAAATTAATGTGGCCAGTAATGTTTCTTAAATCTAAACTCTTGCACAAATCATGAATATGGTGGTGGCTGCTCTATGGCAGGTTCATCTGGGTTTGTTTGCCGACCCCCACAGTCTTGCCCATCCCTTCTCTCTGTTAAATTTCTGCAGTTCTCTTGTATGTTCCTGTTCAGCAGCCTTTGGCCTGCACCTCCCACAGGGACATCATGTGTACATGAAGTTCAGCCCACTTCTGTTGTCATTAACCAGAGACAGTGAAAATAGCATTCCATGGTGCCTTCATGTGTGTAACCCCAAATTCAGACAGTGAAATAACACGCCTGTAAGAAGATCTGGAATATGCTTATACTAACGTTTTTGAAGAGTAATTATTCAAGTGGAAACATGCAACTTGGAACTCCGCAGATATTATTTCCTGAATGAAGAATATACACAATAGAGAAACTCCTGTCAACTGACTAAATTCCACCAAAGTTTGCAATTGATGTCCAATGACCTTTACTATTCAAATTTTTGGATTTCATGGGAATGCAGGCAGTTGACAGTCTGATGCGTAGCCTGCATCTGTTCTGGGATTTTCATTGTTCGGTGAGGAAGCAGTATTCTACATTTCACAGCTTAGTCAGTTTAATTGATCTTATAGTCAGAAATATGGATCTGGTAGCCCCACATGGAAATAGGCAGGGATGATTTATTAAATGCAGTGAATTTGGTGTCAAAATGAGATATTTTTTCGATTTCCACGTATTACTTATAAAATGTTTCTTATAAGATAGCATCATGCTATGTCTAGAAATAGTCCCATGTCTGTTTAATTGTATTATCACATGAACTGTAGGCTGTAGTCACAGTGTCATTGTTACTACTATTTATTAGTGTCGTGGGTAACATTTTCATTTTTCACGTTGGATTGATGCTAAAGAGAAGCAGATCCTATCCTTGTGTTTGATATGAATAACAAGGCTTAAAACTCACAAAAATGTTGGCGTAGGCCGGGCACAGTGGCTTACACCTGTAATCCCAGCACTTTGGGAAGTGAAGGCAAGAGGATTGCTTGAAGCCCAACATCTGAGACCAGCCTAGGCAACAAAGTGAGACCTCGTCTCTACAAAAATAAAAATAAATTAGCCAGGCGTGGTGGCATGCATCTATAGTCCCAGCTACTCAGGAGGCCAGGGCAGGAGGATCACTTGAACCTAGGAATCTGAGGCTGCAGTGAGCTATGATTGTGCCGCTGCACTCCAGTCTGGGCGACAGAACAAGATTCTGTCTCTAAAAAAAAAAAAAAAAAAAAAAAAAAAATCCCAGTTTTTTTCTGGCTAGCAGAGTGCCTAGCTAAAAGTTTCCCAGGCTCCCTTGCATTAAGAGGTGACCATGCGACATAGTTCTGACTCCTAAGTGAGGAACAGACCTAGAGTGGGGACTTTCTATAAAGCTAGTCTTTTCCTGAGTGCAATGGGACTGACTCCTTTTGTCCTTTGCCATTTTCCCTGATTCTAAAGGTATAGGCTACATGAAGGAAGAGGGTAGCAGTCTGGTCCTGTGAACAGCTCTTCTAGTTCTCGTCACCTGGGAAAAGTGAATTTGTTACTTTTTTAAGTTACCTGCAATCAGGTTTCTATTTCATGAAGTGAAAAACCATTCTGAATACAGATGCTCCTCAACTTTCAATGGTGTTCTGTCCTGATAAACTCATTATAAGTTGAAAATAACATGTTGGAAATGCATTGAATACACCTCACCTACCAAACATCATGGGTTAGCCTAGCCTATCTTAAACATGCTCAGAACACTTACATCAGCCTACAGTTGGACAAAATCCTCTATTCTAACACAAAATCTATTTTATAACAAAGTGTTGGATATCTTGTACAATTTATTGAGTACTGTACTAAAAGTGAAAAACAGATTGGTTGTGTGGGTACTTAAGGTATGGTTTCTACTGAATAGTTAGCACTTTTGCACTATCTAAAGTTGAAAAATCTTAAGTTGAATCATAGCAAGTCCAGGACCATCTGTATAATGAATTGTGCACAGAAGAGCCCAGAGGGAATCATTGTCTTTTCATCAAGATTGTGTACATTTTGGAGAACTAGACGCTGGTCAAATAATTTCCACAATATTTTGTGAAATTAAGTAATGAGTAGTATTCTCCAGTGGTGCTCAATTAGCTCTTCTGCCTTTCATTTTGTTATACATCTAGTTAAAGAAATGTTACCAATCAAATGTCCGCCAGCAGCTATTCTTAATTCTTTAAGACACTGCTATCCTCTCATAACTCCTACTTCCACCAACAATTCTGCTATACAGTAAGAAGCAGTTGAGTGTAATGTACAAGAGAATGAACTATGGAGCCAGAATGCTTGAGTTTGATCCTGGGCTCTTCTTTTTTTTTTGAGACAGGATCTCACTCTGTCACCTAGGCTGGCTGGAGTATGATTTGGACTCACTACAGCCTCAACCTCCTGGGCTTAAGCAATCCTCCCACCTCAGCTTCCTGAGTAGCTGGGACTACAGGCATATGACATGATGCCCAACTATTTTTATTTATTTTTTGTAGAGATGGGGTCTCACTGTGTTGCCCAGGCTGGTCTCAAACTCCTGGGCTCAAGTGATGCACCTGCCTCAGCCTCCCGTAGTGCTGGGATTACAGGCGTGAGCCACACCGTGCTCTTCCTTCTGGGCTCTTCTGCCATCAGCTGTGTAAAGTCTCTGCTTCACTTTCCTCATCTATAAAATGGGGATAATAATGGTACTTACCTCATTAGATTTTCCCAGGATTAACTGTGTCAGTGACATATAAAGCACTTCACACTGAGCATGGTCTATAATCAGCACTATTTGTGTGCTGTTGCAACTGTTACTTAGGAAATGGGCTTTTACTCTCAGGAAAGCACATACGCTTTCAGCATCACCACATAGATGCAGAAACAAGCAAGGAATAAAACTGAAATCAATAAAGACAGGTTTGATTCTTTATACTTAACATAGATATAGGAGTGTGGGAATACAGTTCTGCTGATGCCACTTCCTTCATTAAATAGCTTGGTCTCCTAAGTATTCTCCATAAATTACATCACATCATGAACTGTTTCTCTTTAAATTAGGAGTTACTGAATTCAGGATAAGGCACTCCAGATGGCTTCTATAATATAAATATTTAGATTAAAAGTAAATGTTGGGTAGCATGAAACATCTTATTTGAGAGTGACAGACGGGTCATGGTATAAGGACCTGACCGAGTCTTGATCAATTCCAGCCTTTCGTTTGGTAATTTGAAGGTTTTCATTTTGTACTTGCATGAAATTCTTTGAAGTTCCTCATGTTTTGCTTTCATGGAATTCTTACTGAGTCTGAGTTTGCAATACTCCATGGAAATAGGGAGGCTTGAATGTCTCAAACCTTGTCTAAAGTGTTGGTATTTCTGTTTATATCAAGTTTTCTCTTAGAGGGACAGGCAAGCCTGAATCATGATTTTAAGAACTATAAAGGCTAGGCACAGTGGCTCACATCTATAATCCCAGCATTTTGGGAAGCAGAGATGGGAGGATCACTTGAGGCCAGGAGTTCAAGACCATCCTAGACAACACAGTGAGATGCTGTCTCTAAAAAAACACTAAAATTATCCAAGCATGGTGGTCACACACCTATAGTCCTAGCTACTCAGGAGGCTGAGGTGGAAGGGTTGCTTGAGCCCAGGAGTTGGAGGCTGCAGTGGGCCATGATCGTAGCACCATACTCCAGAATCAGTGACAGAGTGAGACGTTGTCTCTAAAAAGTAAAAACATAAAAAAAAAAGCATATGCAGAAAGACCCTGGAGCACTTCTCACAGATCTTGACCTCCCCTTATAGATATTTTGATTCAGTAGATGTAGTTGACTACAAACCCACATTTTAAACAAGTACCCCAGGTGACTCTGATGCAGCCATTCTTTGGAAAACATTACTCTTGGGCTAACAAAAAAACAATTTGGAACTCCAGTATGAGTTAGTTTGTGACTGTTAACACTGAAGCTGTGAAATGCTTTATCATTTCTGTTAGACATAGCTTTATACCGGCATTTATAATGACCATTGTTCATCTATGATCAAATAATCATTTTGTTTAAAAGGTCATCTTGCAGGTATCCTATTCCTAAACTTCATTCTATCTAGTGTTTTTGTTTTGTTTGTTTTTTTTTTCTTTGAGACAGAGTCTCACTCTGTTGCCTAGGCTGGAGTGCAGTGGTGTGATCTTGGCTCATTGCAGCCTCCGCCTCCTGGGTTCAAGCAATTCTCCTGCTTCAGCCTCTTGAGTAGCTGGGATTACAGGCACGTGCCATCACGCTTGGCTAATTTTTGTATTTTTAGTAGAGACAGGGTTTCACCATGTTGGCCAGGCTGGTCTCGAACTCCTGACCTCAAGTAATCCACGCACGTCGACCTCCCAAAGTGCTGGGATTACAGGCATGAGCCACCATGCCCGGTCCCTGTTCAGTGTCTCTCGACACCAGAAAGTTTCTTTTCCTATAGGTTACACAATTCTAATTTGGAAAGTTTAGTAGACTTTAAATTCTTAACAAAGAAATGATAAAATCCTAGTCAATAATGGTTTTTTATTTGCTTGAGGACACCATGCAATTTGTATTTTTATATCCAGAGATCAGAATCTGTAGTTAAATATTCTACAGAAAGACAGCTTTAATGGACATTTGCTGACTGTCACTATGCAATCATTTGTCACCAGGAGTGCATTGTCCTCAAATATAATGGGAATAAAATAGGAACTGTGTCACTATAAATCTAAATAGCAAGAAAATAGTAGGCTAGACTCCCCCTGTTTGCTGAGGACACCTTAATGGAAACATAAATACCATAATCACATGCTTTTTGCATGCATTTTACCACTAAAGAGAAAAATGTCGATTTTTAAAGAAAAGACCTTTGTGAACTTGTTTTCCCCTCCTGTTAAAATCAGAATCTGGTTGTGTCAAAAGGAAGCCTGGCAAACACAGAACAAAACTAATTTTCTTAGATATAGGCACTTATTAAGCATGTGCTCTTTTAGAAGTGTTGGGTCATATAACAAAGTTGCATTTGCTACTCTAAAAGTCAAATACTACTTATGTTTGTTTAGTACTACTTACCTCTGCTTTTCTTGAAACGTGAGAAAGTAATTCTCAAAGGTAGTCAATCTCATTGTAATGTGAGTTCTGTAAGTTGGTGCCTTTGCTAATTAATGTGCTCCATCCAACCTGGACCTGATCTCGGTGTCCTTGGCTGTCTACTAGTATCTCTGGACTTGGGTAGCTCCTTCTCCATTCGTGCTAACAACTCTTCCAAACTTTGTTGCTCCCTTCAACACAACTCAGCTCCAGACCTCTAGCCCATCCACATGTGTACCTGGGCCACTTGCCTCTCCTTAATAGCTGAAGATCACCTTTCCTCCTTCCAGGCCAGCTCTCTAAACAGTCTTCCAGATCCCAGCCCCACCCCTTCAAGGCACCTGCTCCGTTAGTGTCTCCCTCTGAGCCCCTGTTTTCAGCCTCTGCCTCTCTACTAGAACTTCCATGCAAACATGTTAATGTCTACCATACAGTTTAAAAAGAAAAAAATTGGCCAGGTGTGGCAGCTCACGCCTCTAATCCCAACACTTTGGGAGGGTGAGTCTGGAGGATTGCTGGAGCCCAGGAGTTTCAGACCACTTCGGGTAACATGGCGAAAACCCATTTTTACAAAAGAGTTAACAATTAGCTGGGCATGATGGTACCTACCTGTAGTCTCAGCTACTTGGAAGGCTGACATGGGAGGATCGCTTGAGCCCAGGAGTTCGAAATCAGCCTGGGCAACTCAGTGAGACCCCGTCTCTACAAAAAATAAAATTAGTTGGGCATGGTGGCACCTACCTGTAGTCTCAGCTACTTGGGAGGCTGAGGCAGGAGGATCACTTGAGTCCAGGAGTTCGAAGCTTCAGTGAGCTATGATTGTCGTACCGATGTACTCCAGCCTAGGCAACAGAATGAGACCCTGCACTGCAACCTGGGCGATAAATGAGATTCTGTCTCTCAAAAAGATAAAAAGAAAAATTCCCTTTTTACCATCTAGCTATTTGCTTCCCTGTTTTTCTCCTTCACTTCTAATTCAAACTTCTTGAAAGATAATTAGTACATTTGATGTAGACTGCCGGATCTTCTTTCCCACATCTCTGGTTCATTCCTCTCATTGTATGATGGGCATGATAATGCTTCCCCAAAGATGCCCACGCCCTAATTTCTGGAACTTGTGAATGTTAAAAGGCGAAAAGGACCTTCAAATGGGGAGGTTTTCCTGGATTATCCTTTTGGGCCCAGTGTAATCACAAGGCTTTATCAGTGAAAAAGGGAGTCAGAAGGGGCAGAGTCAGAAAGGAACTCAAGATGCTGCCCTATTGGCTTTGAAGTCAGAGGAAAGGACCACGAGCCAAGTGATGCAGATGGCTTCCAGTAGCTGGAAAAAAGCAAGGAAGCAGATTCTTCCCTCAAGCCTCCAGAAGGAACTTGGCCCTGATTTTCATCCAGTGAAACCCATTTCAGACTTCTGACCACCAGAACTATAATATAATAAATGTGTGTTGTCTCAAGGCAATACACTTGTGGTGATTTGTTGCAGTATCCATCATGTATTTGTTTCCTAATGGCTTCCTAGAAGTCTGATTCAATGAAACTTGAGTCCTTTGCATTCTAGATTACTCGGTGGCATTCCTGAAACTCTGTTCTCTTTGTTTTTGTGACACTGCTTTCTCCTTCCTTTGAAACTATCCTTTTTTTTTTTTTTTTAAGAGAGAGTCTTGCTCTGTCACCCAAGCTGGAGTCAGTGGTGCAATCATAGCTCACTGCAACCTCAAATTCCTGGGCCCAAGCACTTCTCCCACCTCAGCCTCTTGAGTAGCTGGGACTACAGGCATGTGCCACCCTGCACAGCTAATTTTTAAAATTTTTTGTAGACATAGGGTCTTGCTATACTGCCTTAAACTCCTGGGTTAAGCGATCCTCCCACCTTGGCCTCCCAAAGCACTGAGATTATAGGTGTGATCCACTGTGCCCTTTTGAACTATTCTTTAGTTGTCTCTTCAGAGGTTCTATTCCACTTTTTCCTCTTAGATTTTGGATTCCCTAGGGAAATAGCTCTGGACCTCTGCTATTTCCTGTATGTTTTTCTTGGTTAGTGTTTTAACTACCATTAGGCATGATCTCACTAACCCAGTTTTCTCTTTACAAGCCCCAGATTTCTCCAGCACCACCAGCTGGGAATGCACATTTCCTGTGCCTATCAGTCACCTGATCCCAACCGATCTAAAACAGAATTCATCATTCTTCATTCTAAACCTCCTCTAGTTTCATCTGCCTAATCTCAGCAAATGCAATCACAACCCACACATCTCAAGCCAGAGCCTTTCTTTTGTAGCCTGCTCCCCGCATGACAGTCAGAGACAAAGCCATTATAAGTAATTCTACATCCTTCTCTCCTTCTGTTGTGCAGCCCATGGATACTGATGGTCATCCCCTGACCCCTCTCCCACCTCCAGTCTTGTTCTCCACAAGTCCATATTTCACCCAGTACCTGGAGTTTTGTACCTGCAACAAAATATGACCATGTCATTCCCTTGCTTAAAATAATTTTGTGGCTTATTGTCTCCAAGATGCAGTCTAAGCCCTCAGTATGGTGTTTATGGGCTGTAAGACGTCCAGTCTTGGGCTAATTATATCAGACTGTGTCATATTGGTTCACATCATACTAGAGGATCAGTTTAAAAGGATAAATCCAATTGCCTCTAATACATGGGTGAATTACGTGGCTCCTTGGTGTTATACATTTTGCAAATGTTAAATTTTGGTGAGTTAAAAACAAGCAATCACCATCCATTAAGCTATTCTAATATAGTTAGAGATGCAGCAATGAAATTAAAGGCTGAGGTGACATAAACCACCCAACAAATGAAATCTTAAAAGTAATGAAGCCATAAATAAGGTCATGGCTAATTTTAAAGACTTCTTGTTTAATTCTTTTTGTTGATTAACATTGCCCGAAACCACAATTTGTTTGTAGAAGTAATGTGTAATGGGGGTTATTTATATATTAATTTTAGCCTTAGAGGAAGTGTAAATATTCTGCAGAAATATGAGGATACGTGAAAACTGTTTTGGACTTTGGTCGTTAGCAGGCAAATAATCCTCCAGCAGAGTATCTGCATTTTTGTTTTAATGTCTTTCCCTTCGTAGGCCACTGAACTTTTAGGTCTTTAAAGATATTTTAGGCTGTTCCATGATCAAAATCTCCTTGAGCTGCCTGGAATTTCTTTTGATTGTAGCCTTCTAACAAAAGCTCCAAGATTCTGCTTCATGTGCAGTTTGGCACGATAGCTCATCTTTCTATTTCGACCTAATCGCTTGGTTCTCCTGTCCTTTAGATAGTCCAAACCTATGGCTTCAAGTACCAATCTTGTTGGTTTTTTGTGATCTTAAGTTCATGTTATTTTCTTCCTTGCTTCTGCATAAGGATGGAATATCAATCAACTATTAATAAAAATTCATGAGGATTTATGTGGAGTCCCATTGTGAGATGCATTTTCAACTTCTTAGGAGACTTTATGGAGCCCTAAATCCACAATCCAGTTTTAAATTAACTTCCCAGATGTTCTAGAGCTTTTCCTTGGGTACCCTAAGTCCTTGGTGTAAATAACTATTTGATTACTTTCTTTCTCTTGTTGTTTCATTTCATCTTCCATTTTTTTCCCCATTGGTTGATTTTGTGTAACTAAAGAAGATGCAGTAGTTGATTTTAGAAGATACCTGTTTTCTTTTCCAATCAAGGAAGTTGAGATATCCTTAGCATTTTTCATTAAAACAGTTGTGTACATAGAAATGTAAAAATTATAAACTTTCTGTATCGTTACAGAACAGAAAGTAACTAGATAATTCGTTTGTTCTATGGCTATGTAATAACTATTTGAATATGCATTTGACATTGCATAAAATGGACTCCAATGTTAGAGTGAATTAATGTAGATTAGTGTATATATACATTTCTGTAAAACTCACAGATATTTTAAAACTGGATTTTCTGTATCAGTTTATGCCTTTCATCACTAGTTCTATTCCATAGACAATATAGGGGGTCTTGTGTTGACTCTTTAAGAATACAAGGATTTGAAAATATTTGTTCCTAAAACAAAATGCTTTGGGACCAGGTAGTTGTCTCCAAGGTGATTCCTTTTGGTGAGGTAGGTGGATGTCTCTCGCAGCTTAACTGTTTTTACAGACTATAAATGTAAATTAAATATTACTTACAGGCAAGGAACTGATCTTAGCCTGAGACTGCACTTCTTTATCACCTTTGTTTTAACTGAAAGTCCTGATTGCCTCCAAGAGAGGCCAGCCTGGCCCTGCTCCAGCTATGGTAACCTTGCCGGGGTTTGGGGCCTGACCAAGTGTGGAGCAAATGAAAGAACAGAAGCCCATGGAGCCCAGTTCATGACCAAAGCTGCAGACTATCCAGAGGAAATGGTGAATACCAAGTTCATGAGGCCAGAGGATTTCCTGGATGTGCACAAATTCGGACAAAAGCTTCACTACTTGGAATTGATTGATAATGTCCGTCTAAGTAGACAAAATAATATAAAGTCTGAATTAGTGAATAATTAGTGAATATGTTCAAAGATATGATATTCTGAACTTTAAAGTGTATCCAGCAGCTCAGATGAAAGGATTACACTGCTTCAGTTAGTAAATCTTTATTTTTTAAACTCTACTATAGATTGTTTTTAATTCCAATTTTGAAATCAGATTTGCTTAAACTTTGTTTTGATGTGATTCATGTGTTGATTCCAACAGCATTAGAATAGAAAGTAGTTATTCTAAGTTCTCCTCAAATGAATCCCCCTAAAATCTTATTTATACTATAAATTTATATGGAAAAATGTACTTAATAGTGGAAGAGTAAGTTTCTTTATAAATTTTCAAAAGCTACAAATAGTGGCATGTAAAATAATTAGAAATCACCTCTGTGAAAAATACTGCTATAGTTTCATGTTGACTTCATATAATTCTGGAATTGTGAAAATCTGTTTTAAAAATAAGAGTATGTCATCTTGCATGAAGAAAAATGTTATTTAAAAGGAAAAAGTTTGCCATTTCAGAACTTACTGATTATGATGACCTGAAAACAGTTCCCTCCAGATAAATCTGCATGACAATCACAGAACAGATATCTTTTTCCTCTTTTCTCTGGCCTCTGCTTTGATTACTTAACAGGTCATTCATTGCGAGACAGAAAGTTTGAAAAGCAATAATTTTTTATTCTTTTGAAAGTTATATCATACACTGAACCTGCATCAGGTACTTAGAAGGCGGTGCAGTGGTGAAATAAAAATTTAATTCCAAGTTTGTTTTTAATTCTATTATTACCTAGGATTTTTAAAGAAGGGAAGGGCAGGATGCAAATGGAATTGGGGTGTGCTGGGGATGTAGAGGACCAGTTGAGCAAGGTACAGACAATACAACTCCAAGGGGTGCTATGAAACTACAGCGTGGATTGGAACACTTCCGGTGATTTTTTTTTCTGGCAGTTGGCAGCCAAGTGTCTTGAGGAATGAGGGTTTTCTCTATATTTCACAGTCACTGTGTGGTCTGTGGCGGAAAGGAGGGAGACCTAAAAATGATTTAAATTGTAAATTATTAGAATTTGGATACAACAGAATTTGTCGGGGAGAGTTTTGGGGGTTTTGCAAGCTGTTAGCATAATTTAAAAATACCTGCTTTGTAACAAAAACTAAAGCTGATTGAGGATAAAGACTTCTAATTATTATTTTCCTTTTCTTTCTTTCCTTTGGTCTGTATATTTCAGCCCTGTGAAGTAGTCAAGGGTTTAAAGTCTTCGCACAAGCCCAAAGTTCTTGTGCACATCTGTCTGTCAGTGTATCTGGCAGCCTTTGTGACTGATTACTCACTTCCCCATAATTTGGTGGTGACTGTGGGCCAAGAATTGTGGTAGGTGCCTAGGGTAGAAATGAGTAAGACCTATTCACCCCTCAAGGTCACCCCCTCTGATATCACATAGCAGACCACACTCAATATATTGTGTACAGAGTGATAAGAATTAAATAGGATGCTAAGGAGACTGACTCGGGTTGAGGAAGGATGGGCTTCTATGGGGTGGTGTGCTTGAGCTGCATCCTGAATTCCTAAATGAGAAAGAGCTAAATTTATACACACACACACACACACACACACGTATACATACCTAGATGTTAATACTTTTCATCACTGTTTATAAATGTTGATTACACAATTACAATGACAAAAAGAGAGATCATAGATGTTATAACAAATGTAACTTTATCTTAATTTTTTTTTTTTTTTTTGAGACGGAGTCTGGCTCTGTTGCCAAGGCTGTGGCGCCATCTCGGCTCACTGCAAGCTCTGACTCCTGGGTTCATGCCATTCTCCTGCCTCACCTCCCAAGTAGCTGGGACTACAGTCATGTGCCACCACGCCTGGCTAACTTTTGTATTTTTAGTAGAGATGGGGTTTCGCCATGTTGGCCGGCTGGTCTCAAACTCCTGACGTCGTGATCCACCCACCTCGGCCTCCCAAAGTGCTGGAATTACAGGCATGAGCCACCATACCCAGCCTTAAAAATGTTTTAATTTGTTTATATTAATTAGGTACAAGTGCAGTGTTGCTACACTGGTATATTATATTGTGGGAAGTCAGGGCCTTCAGTGCACCAGCAACCAGATGGCTTCTAGGCCTAAGGTGCCATGGCTCATCACTGTGGGTGGTGAATGTGACAGTATGGATCAGTTCCAGAGTATGTCTGTCAGAATATCGATGTCTTTGATATAGTTTCAGCATGTGAGGAATTTAACGTTCTTGGTTTGGCCATTCATGACTGTGAATGGCACATGATTTACAGTATTGCTAGGGCCTGTAGGCTTTCCTGGAGCATCAGGGGTGAAAGAACTAATGTTAGTCAGGGACAGTATCTGTTGAGCACCTACTTGACACAAACTACCTTACTAGGCCATTTCAGATACACAGACCAATGTCATAAAGTCATGATTGAGTCCACACCTTCCTTCTGATACTTATTTGTAAGGAATTTTATTTGCATCTAGGAGAGTTCCATTAGTCTCTGTTTGTAACAGACAAATCTAAAACCTACTCCCACAGTTTCTTGTAAAGACCAGCACATCTTTGAATTGTCTTGGTTTTTTGATAAGATTTCCAGCTTTTATACCAGACCAAGGCAAACTGGATGTAAATGTAGCATTATCCTTGCTGACCACTGTTGCAGACCAACAGGTTCATAGTTTCCAACATCCTACCCATTTATAACTGAAATGGTATGTCAGTTGATTTTTAAAAGTGCAGGTGGTTTTCTGATCGTTCACTATGACTTCCCTTACAGCAAGGGCATGAGAGCACCATTTCCCCACTTTTGTATCTAGTCTGTTCTTGAAAATGTGTAACAAACGACTATGCCTATATATATATATATATATATATATATATATAGACATATGCACACACATATATAAAACTCATATATATACACACACATAGACATATATATTCACAAAGGTTGTGTTCTCAGAATAACGGTAAAATAAACAATGATGTTTCCTGCAGGCACTGGTGATAAACTCCACTGTCTCGGGATGATCCAGGGCTGAGACACAGATCAGCAAGGGCTTTTGCCATTTCCCCATCACTGTAGAGACGTGTGTGCAGACAGGAAGCACCCTTTTCCATGAACTGTCTCTCCTGACCCCTCTGTGGACTCTGCCAGCACTTGCCCATGGCCACCACAGTTAAGTTTGCCTGTGTGGCTTCCAGGGAGAGCAGCTGGGAAGGGAGAGGAAGGGCCAGGAGATAACAAGTTGGTAGGAGCCCAGGCAAATTTTGGGATGTCACAGGAGCCTCAGTCCTTAGGAGGGAGTGAGTCACAGGTGCTTCTGCATGGAATGTCACGCTTTCAGGAGCACACACCTGTAGGGACCTCAGCTGCCTCTAAGGGGCCTGGCTCTGTCCCCGCAGCACAGCAGCTGGGGGCAGGCAGGCAACACCACCACGCAGTGACTGGAGTTAGTTGACATGACAACACGCAGGTAATTTAAAAGTGTAGCTTTCCCCTCCCCCTCCCCAGCACACCCTGACTCCCTTCCCTGCCTTCTTTTCTTACTAGTCCTTATGGCATTATGATACGGCATAAATGCACTTTAAAAATGTTATCATCCGTCTCCTCCAGCTAGAATGAAGTTCTTTTTAGAGCGGGGAAGGGGGTGTTGTCTGTTTCATTCACTGCTGTATTCCAAGTTCTACCACGTAGACATTCAAATATGTTCTATCAATTAAGGAATGGATAAACCAAACTCCTCATCAGCACAGCAGAAACAGTTGATGGGACGTATGTGTGATAAGACCGTAAGCTGTGTAGGAGCAGAGAGGGCCTATTTCTAGAAAACAAACCTGGAATTTCTGTCGGCAAAATGTAGTTAAACATTTTAACTGTTAAAGTCCCTTTTGCTTATTGTATGTTAAACTTATAATTCTTATAGGTTTTATAGAACTTGTATAGCTTTGAGAGAGAGAAGGGGAAGAGAAAAAGAGGATTTGATACAACACCATACCATAAGATGGTAAGGTAAGATGTGATGTAGGTGTTTTTAAGAGCACAAGCTCTGAAGCTGGCTTAAGTTCACATCCCAGCTCTGCCATTTAACCTTCTGTGCCTTACTTCTTGTATCTGCAAAATGGGGATGATAACACTTACCTCACGGTTTTTTTTGAGCATGACATAAATGACTACATGTAAGGCACTTTGAACACTGCCTGGCACACAGAGCAGTCCCATAAGTGTTAGTTGCTATTATTAGTATGATGCCACCACTACCATCACCATCATCTTTATTCTTGAGTTCTAAGGGCATTTCAAAGCTAAAAGGTTTGCTACAGAGATTGTTTTTGCATGGGTATGATATTGGATTCTGTATCTTATTTTTAGCATCTTTTATATGTAAACACCACTTAAGTTAGATTTCTTACCTTTGTATTTTATGATACAACTGATGTCTGTACCTCTTTACCTTACATATTGCTGCTAAAATGGGCATGGTTATGGACATTTGATTATTTTCTGTAATGAGGAAGCATCTTAATCTTTAGTAATTTGGTATAGTATTTCACTTGAATAGCTAAAGATTAATTTCCATAACAGGAGACTAAGGTGAAAGAGGTTTGTGATATTAGAGGATGTGATTGAAGATTGTGCAGGCCTCAGGCCTGGAGTCAGGCTCTCCCAGAGCTTGTGATGCAACCTGAATAATTCTCACTCTTAAGAGAGAACTGCTTTCCTCCTGGAAGTATGGAGGGGAATGATAAAGCCGTCTTCAATAGCTCTATGATATATTTAAATAAAATCTGCCATAGAATTGCACAGTAGTATTAGAAATGCCTTGTATCAGTATATGATAATTAATTAAAATAAGTTCTATGTTAATAAATGTGTAGTGTACTATTATTGATGTTTGCTTTATGGTAAACAGGAAATATCCTGAGTGATTTTTTGTTTGTTTGTTTCCAGCTTGGAAATGATAAACTAAATCTGAAAAGGGGCTTACTTTTTTTTCTTTTATTACTGAGTATGTCTTTTTCTGGCACATTTTTTCCACTTACCTGGGGTCAACTACATACATACCTCCTAAAATGAAGTCTCTCTATACCCAAGGATAGCTAAATGCCCGTCAAGGAATAAATGAATGCATTTGAGTTGCTTTAATTAGCTAGGTGTGATTTAAAGGTTGCTGAAATCAAAAAGCCTTATTCATTTTTCATCAATAATCACTTACCTTAATATTTCATTAGAACCTGCTGATTTGTAGACCTCCTTCTGGGCTTTGATTCATTATGACTGCAGACATAATTTAACTTTCTCTCTTTTTCTCGTTCTGTATTATGCTCTTTCATCTCTGAGACACTGTTAAGATGTTTCCAACATTCAGAAGGCTGCTAATTGATCCAACTTTTTTTCTCTTTTTTTAACTGTACTTAAAGTTAAGAGTTCTAGGCTGTGGAAAGTGTGTGTGTATGTGTGTGTTTGTGCACGCACACGCGTGTGTGTGTGTGTATTTAGGCAGTTTTCTTTAATTCTTTAAACAGCTGATAATAATGTGTAAATTTTCTATTTCATATGTTCTGAGAGTTAAGATGGATTTATCATATGCAGCAGGCAGGAAGTACATAGTTTGGCCACATTCTTAGACTATGCCATCAATTAGAAAGAACAAAGCATCTCATGTGTGGCATGCTCACCAGATAAGATCGCTATCCATGCATATACCTTATTTTCAAAATATTTCTCTAGTTGCTTTAGATGCAGCCTAGCCCGTGGCCTCGGATGCGCAGCGTGCCTGGTGGACTCAGGTAGTGGCTGCTATCCCGGGCATCTGTGCTGCCACCTAGGGAGTATGACTCTGATGCAGAGAAGTTGAGAGATGGGCCCTCAGATTAATAGGACGCTTGTGCAGAAAAGAGCCATTCTTCTTCTTAAACTGTGCCTTGACTTTATATGAATGATCAGATCAGAGCCAGAGACAGACCATCCAGGGTGGGGGACATCTGGTTGGAACTTCTTAAAAGCCAAAATTCCAGGCACCTGTCTTTAAACACAGTTATGTCTTAGGATTTTTGGGGGGAGTCGCTAATCTAAAACATAAAAATATACCCAGCATAGACTGCAATTCTGACCGGCTGATGGTGGCAATGAGAACAGAAAATAAATAAATATGTAACTAGGTATTTTTCATTTCTTCCAGATTATGAAATGCTGCATGTCTGTCTTTTGTAACCATGTTAAATGGTTTGTATAAAGTGCATATTATTAACTTTCACTAGCTGTGCCAGTTTTGATGCTGAGTAAAAATTGCTAAATGTTAAGGAATAAATTTGTGTCCTTAAAAACTTGGTAAATTCAGGCCGAGCATGCTGGCTCATGCCTGTAATCCCAGC